>NC_064629.1:26531268-27140643 GCF_023864275.1 Schistocerca cancellata | reverse complement strand
GACATCACACATATCCATGCCCGAGGCAGGATTCGAACCTGCGACCGTAGCAGTCCCGCGGTTCCGGACTGCAGCGCCAGAACCGCTAGACCACCGCGGCCGGCGGTGGTTGTTCTGGGTACTGATTTCTCAGGATCTATGCACCCCAATTGCGTGAAAATGTAATCACATGTCAGTTCTAGTATAATATATTTGTCCAGTGGATACCCGTTTATCATCTCCTTTTCTTGTTGGTGTAGCAATTTTAATTTCCAGTAGTGTACTTTAATAGTTCTTCAATAATGATTTACTTTCAAAAAAATTTCTACCGACTGTTTCACTCCCATACTAGTTAAATTTCCAAAAATGCTGAAACACGTCTTTCTTTATTTGTGAGCGAGAAACCGGATACCAATTTCCGTAGGCCAAGCTTGAAAATTTCCTTAATAGTTTCAAAGTTTAAAAGTTTCAAAAACTTTTCATACCTCTTTCACTCCTTTAGGGGCGGAATTTCGAAAAATCCCTTCTTAAACGATTCCTGCAGTATAAGATCAACACCTTCTCCAAATTTCAATATTCTATCCGAAGCGGTTTGGGCTGGGCGATGAGTCAGTGAGTCAGTCGGGACATCGGCTTTTATGTATAGAGACACCCCAGGTGCGTCGCACTGGCGAGGGGTAATCATACAGTTTTAAGTATCACCTCGGGCTAATAGAGTAGCGACCTTGAAACTTATCGATGGTATTAGTCCTCCCTACATATTAGCCCTTCAATACGACACATATTTCTCTAACGATGCGCGAATTTGCGGAGACTTCGGTTGTACAAGTTTGCGTTTTGGTCTTTGATGAAACGTTCCACTTCGAAAATCACATCGTCGTCATTTTGGAAATGCCTACCTCGAAATGGTTTCGTCGTCAGAGGAAAAAGAGAGTGTGACGATAGTGCCATGCCAGGAGAACACAGGGGATGTGGTAAAACTTGGCAGTACACAGAAACAGCGTGTGATTGTGTCCTTTGGAGCAAAAGTAACCCCTCGAACAGCTTTCCGCCGCGCTTCATCTTGACAGCATCCTGTAACGTCATCACGAGATTTCGGTAGCACGCTCCTGTGACGCTGTACCCCTTTATTAGAACCAACCTTGGCAGTCCCAAAACAACACACAGCATCGCCTTCTCCAATGATCTGCAGCTCCATCTCGTCTAAATGGAATGGAACTGCGTCTGGTGAAAGACCTGAAGAAAATGGGCCCAAACAGGCGTAACTTTGTGTATTATTTTATTTGTGTACCAGTTTCGGCACCTCATTGGCGCCACCTTGAGGCCGCTGTCGTCCAAAACGTCTTTACTATTATAGGGATCACTAATTTCAACTGGCTACCGTAGATTTCTGAAAGTTCTCTGTAGACCTGAACTCTTCACACCTCTTTTGGACTCTCCGCACCTCATTAGACTGGCGTAACACAGCTGTAACATTTCTGCAGCCGCCTCAGTCCTCCAGGAATTTTGAATGTGTGTCAGCAGTCGCGGCGACCTTCGTTGTATTCAAAATATCGTGCAAGATGTTGAAAACTGATCTATGACTGATTTTCACTATTTCCACTGTCGCCTCGATTGTGATACTCTGATTTTCGATTGCAGGGGCCTCCACTTTTCCTACGATTCTGTGTTCTCCACTAGGAGATGGTTCGCTGCTTCGTTCGTCGTCATTCAAACTTGTTTGACCACGCTGGAAGCGTCTGTGTCATCTGACCACTGTGTCACATGATGGTGCATTGTTGACACACACTTCCATCAACCCAGCATGGCTTCTTGGAGCGTTGTTCCCCTCAAATGCAGAAAACGAATTACAGCACTTTATGAATGGGCTGCGCCATTTCGTTTTGGCTCCCTTAGTGGCGTGTTACGGTACTGTAGCGCGGAATTTTTTTGTGTGCCTAGACCGTACCCATGAACAGGCGAACAAAAAAATAAATTAATTACGAAACTTTATTTTGTCTAGATAATCATCATAGCTTTGCAACTAACCCTCGTGATTTTATTGCATTCGGGAGGACGACGGTTCAAATTCTCGTCCGGTCACCAAGATTTAGGTGTTCCTTGATTTCTCTAAATCGTTTAAGGCAAATTTCGGGGTGGTTCTTCTGAAACGCCACGCCGACTTCCTTCCCCGTCCTTGCCTAAATCGAGTTTGTGCTCTTCCACTAACAACCTACTTGACGGGACGTTAAACATCTTTCCTCCTTCCTTTGTAGTTTTATTAGAAAATAGTGCTCCTCTAGAGGACAAGTTCTCTGTTTCTCTGAGAAGTAAAAATTCATTGTTCAAGTCATAAAAAATAAGTACCATCAATGAAGTTTAAAATAGTTTACATGCACCAGTCAAAACATTGTTTGGCTGCCTTATTTAATCACTTTAAATTTTGAGCTCTGGACGCTCAACTTCAGATTGCGCATATGGTAAAGGCGTAAAGAAACTAAATAATGCTTAATCCAAGTAAGAGGAAGACAGTAATTGAAGAGGGAGTAATAAGACAAGCCTGTCGCTCACCCCCCATGTTACTCAAAGCAAGCTGTAAACGAGACTAGGCGTAAACTTCTTAAACGGATTAAAGTGCAGACAAAGAAATAAAAACTTTAACGTTTGCCTCTGTCATTGTAATTCTATCAGTGTCGGCAAACGAATTCGAAGAGTAGTTTAACGGAATGGATAGCTTCCTGTGCAGAGGTTTGAGACGAAATTACAGAGTGACCCGAAAGTCCGTTAACATTAGAAAATTCAATACTTCACGGAATAATGTAGGCATAGAGGTAAATAAAACTTGACACACACGCTTGAAATGGCACGGGGTTGTATCGAAACGAAAAAATAGTGCACTAAATGACCATCAAATGGCGCTTCATATGATACAAAAGCAATAATCAGTATAACGACTGATTTTTAGCAAAGACGATGTTCTTTATAACATATGCTCAGCATGTCAGCCGTCATTTATCAACAATACCTGTAGTCGACAGACAATATCGTGGAGAGCACTGTACAGCTTATCAGTAGGTATGGTGAGAAATTGTCGTCGGACGTCGTCTTTTAGCATCCGTAATGAGGCTGGACGGTCGCGGCGGACTTGCGGCTGCAGGTAACTCCACAACCAATAATCACACGGATTGAGGTCTGGAGAACAGGGAGGCCAAGCACGACGGACTTGGCGGCTCAGCATGACTGCCTCACCAAACGATGTGCGCAAGAGATCTTTCATACGTGTAGTAGTGTTATATGGAATGCCATCCTGCGTAAACGTCGCACCTTCCAGCAGGTGATTATCAAAGTCCTTCTCTCATTACAACCGAGCGAGGTGGCGCAGTGGTTAAGACACTGGACTCGCATTCGGGAGGACGACGGTTCAATCCCGCGTCCGGCCATCCTGATTTAAGTTTTCCGTGATTTCCCTAAATCGCTCCAGGTAAATGGCGGGATGGTTCCTTTGAAAGGGCATCCTTCCCTAATCCGATGAGATCGATGACCTCGCTGGCTGGTCTCCTTCCCAAAACAAGCCAACCCCAACCCTCTCTCACTAGAGCTCATTTTATACACGGTTCTCATGTGGCGTCAATGATGTGTTGCTGTCCAGCGCCATCTGTCGGCCAGTTTTTGCACTCGTTTTTGGTTTCAATAAAACCGCATGTAATTTCAGGCATGTGTGTTTAAGTTTTACCTCTCTACCTACGTTATTCCGTGAATTAGTGCATTTTCAATTGTTAATTGATTTTTGTGTCACCCTGTAAATAAAAGTAAAACCAGGGTAGTGCAGTGTGCTAAAATTAAGACGAGCGATGCCGAGGGAATTACCAAATTACCAAATGAGTCGTAAAAAGTTGTAGAAGAGAAACGTGTTAACCTTAAATGTAAATTTAATTCTTGGAAAGTTTTTCTGAACATATTAATTAAAGTTAACAAATTACACAGTCATGAAACGTGGGCGATAGAAAGTACAGACAAGAAGAGAAAAAAATGGTTCAAATGGCTCTGAGCACTATGGGACTTAACATCTGAGGTCATCACTCCCCTAGAACTACTTAAACCTAACTAACCTAAGGACATCACACACATCCATGCCCGAGGCAGGATTCGAACCTGAGGCCGTAGCGGTCTCGCGGTTCCAGACTGAAGCGCCTAGAACCGCTCGGCCACTCCAGCCGGCCAAGAAGAGAATAGAAGCTTTTGTAATGTGGTGCTGCAAAAGAATTCTGAAGATTAAATTGATATATCGACTAACTGATGAAAATGTATTGAATCGAACTAGGGAAAAGGAAGTTAATGGCGCATCTTGACTAAAAGAGTAAGTTGAGAGACTATGTCCTGAGGCATCAGGGTATATTTCATCTGATAATGGAAGAAACTTTAGAGGGTAGGCTTAATTAGAGTAAGCAGATTCAAATGTCAAACTGATGTATGGGGCCGTAACTACGCTGTTATGAAAAGACTTGTAGAAAATACACTACCTTGGATATGTCTTCGGCCAGAGAAAAACCCTGGTCGCATAAACTATAAATTTTAGAGGCAGCTTTAGACGCAGTCTTCGGAAATATTGCTGTCGACCCAATGTGAGATTCTTTACCACCCGTGAGAAAGAAACATCGAATGTTTTATTCCACCCACTATGATTTCCTTTGTGCTGTCGTAATAGATGTTATAATTATTGTTTTTAGTGTGAGTCTTTTTATTTGGACAATGATCAGACATCCTGTGAATCGATGGATAAAGAAGAGTGAGTTTAAGAGTATTATTATTTTTATGTCACGTATCCTAACACCATTCACAACACGTAAATTTCTCGGCTGAGGGAAGTATACCAGAAGAGGCAGCGAAACGAGTGGAAGCAACTTCAGGTACAGTGTCCCCACAATGTCTTTGTTCCCTTATTCCTTTGTATTCTTTTTCCAGAGAGGAATAATTCGCCTGTAACAAGTTGTCTTTATTACTTCACTTTTTTACTTGCCTCGAGTACACGAGTAAACCAGTGCGTTTCGCTCCGACGTAAAATATGACATCACTGGACAACACGTCCACGATGGAGCTGTAGATTTGTTTACGTGACGTCATATTAGTTGGTGGACAATGAGCTATAAGATTTACGGATCGTCTTACAACACATAACACAATAATAACAGCGAACTTAAAGCCGCGCTGCGTGGACCATGTGTGCATCAAAGGTTTGATGAAGGCTGAAATGGCCACTTAGTCAGAACAACATTATGTAAGACCACTCTTGCGACAATGCAAATGGAAATACTGTGCACAGAATAAAATGTTCAGCGTTTTTGCCGAATAGAGAGCGAGAATTCTCTCGTCAACTGTAGCGACAGCGACTAACTCCTTCCTTAAATATTACTTTTTTTACGAATAGCGTTGTACTATTTAAGTATTATTTCAGCTCTTTGAACTGTAATTGTTTGCGGGGCTTGATAATTGAAGATTCGGTTTTTGTGTGTTACATGGGATTAGACTCTGCCTCCGTAGCTATCCTGCAGAGGACCCGGGTTCATTTGCTGGTTCACGGTGAGAGGACTGTAACGGTATGCAGTCAGGCCTGCTGATCAGCTGCTGCAAGTTCTGGGAAGCCGACAACGGCCGGGAGAGCGTTGTGCTGTCCTCCAAGCCTTCCAAACCGCTTGCAAATGGCGCCTTAAGGCGGAGGCTGACAAGGGGGTCAGGCAGCGGTCACGACTGGAACCAGGAGCTGGTATGTTTCACAATATATATAAATGACCTAGTAGATAGTGTCGGAAGTTCCATGCGGCTTTTCGCGGATGATGCTGTAGTATACAGAGAAGTTGCAGCGTTAGAAAATTGTAGCAAAATGCAGGAAGATCTGCAGCGGATAGGCACTTGGTGTAGGGAGTGGCAACTGACCCTTAACATAGACAAATTTAATGTATTGCGAATACATAGAAAGAAGGATCCTTTATTGTATGATTATATGATAGCGGAACAAACACTGGTAGCAGTTACTTCTGTAAAATATCTGGGAGTATGCGTGCGGAACGATTTGAAGTGGAATGATCGTATAAAATTAATTGTTGGTAAGGCGGGTACCAGGTTGAGATTCATTGGGAGAGTCCTTAGAAAGTGTAGTCCATCAACAAAGGAGGTGGCTTACAAAACACTCGTTCGACCTATACTTGAGTATTGCTCATCAGTGTGGGATCCGTACCAGATCGGGTTGACGGAGGAGATAGAGAACATTCAAAGAAGAGCGGCGCGTTTCGTCACAGGGTTATTTGGTAACCGTGATAGCGTTACGGAGATGTTTAACAAACTCAAGTGGCGGACTCTGCAAGAGAGGCGCTCTGCATCGCGGTGTAGCTTGCTCGCCAGGTTTCGAGAGGGTGCGTTTCTGGATGAGGTATCGAATATATTGCTTCCCCCTACTTATACCTCCCGAGGAGATCACGAATGTAAAATTAGAGAGATTAGAGCGCGCACAGAGGCTTTCAGACGGTCGTTCTTCCCGCGAACCATACGCGACTGGAACAGGAAAGGGAGGTAATGACAGTGGCACGTAAAGTGCCCTCCGCCACACACCGTTGGGTGGCTTGCGGAGTATAAATGTAGATGTAGATGTAGATGTAGATGTATGTGGAATTTCAGGTTTATCGAAGAAAACACTGTAATAGGAAGCGCCACCTTTCTGTTCACTGCACTGCAAAAGTGTTTTACGTTTGATCATCTGACATTGGCAGTTCAGAGAAAGGACTTCACGTGGAGCTCTTCGTATGTAGGAGATCGACTGAAAGAGAAGAATAACAGAATAAATAACTACTTTTCAGTTACAGAAAAAGTCAATTGTGTGTTAGTCACCTCACAGATAACGCACACACACACACACACACACACACACACACACACACACAACACACTTATGTGTGGAAGAGATAACCGACGAAAACCGTTAAAAAACTGGCGAGCAGTAAAAACCACCGGCTGTGCACTCGCATAGCAGCGGTTCCAGTAATGAGATGTAAAACCTTCCTAAAATCTAACACTAAATGTGTACCTCACGATTTTCCGACAAACGGAATTAACGCTAGACTCGGAAGTATTCATGCTTACTATTTGATGAATAGTGAGCGCAGAGATTCAAATCTCTGGATATAATCTTTGAAAACTATCTCCTGACACTGAAACCTAACCTTGATAGTTGACAGTTCGAAACAACGAATGACTCTTCAAGTAGGCCTGTTAAATGTGAAGCTGACCTGTCTCTACACATAAATTGCTTTCTCACATGTGTAATCGATACGCATCACAGTTTATGTATGTTAATTCTTACAAAGAAGAAAACAGCAACCAGCCACTATTAATACTGCTATTTATTTAGGTAAATAGCGCCGTTACCGGTTTCGAACTGGCAAGTTCATCATCAGACGGCTGTTCACATGATTTACCAGAAACACTTTACATTATCGTCCGTTTTCAATTTTTATTATTCCACTGTGGCGAAGTATTTTTGGTGTATTGTTGCCGTCGAAAATTCCGCACGATTCTGTTGCGAAGTTGCAGGATTGTATTTTTCGTATATTCCTAAATATATCCAGCACTCACGTAACGTGTACATCACCATATTGTGCAAAGCACCACACACACACACACACACACACACACACACACACACACACACACACCAAAAAGAATTTGCCACATGTGACAAATTCTTTTTGGTGTGTGTGTGTGTGTGTGTGTGTGTGTGTGTGGTGCTTTGCACAATATGGTGATGTACAAGTTAACGTAAGTGCTGGATATGTTTAGGAATATGCGAAAAATACAATCCTGCAACTTCGCAACAAAATCGAGCGGAATTTTCGACGGCAACACACCAAAAATACTTCGTCAACACGTGGAATAATAAAAATTGAAAACGGACGATAATGTAAAGTGTATCTTGAAAATCATGTGAACAGCCGTCTGATGATGAACTTGCCACTTCGAAACCGGTAACGGCGCTATTTACCTAAATAAATAGCAGTATTAATAGTGGCTGGTTGCTGTTTTCTTCTTTGTAAGAATTAATCTACATTAATTGTACACAGCCACGGTGTCACCATGTCAGTTTTAGACAAAATAGCATTACAGTTTATTTTCAAGTTTCTCAAACAAAATAAAAATATGAAACATAGTTGCAATATAAGAATTTATTACAGGGATATCTGATCCATAAAAAAGCTAGAAATTCATTATTATCGATTCTATTTGTCCTTAATAGTTCATATGCTCGAGATCGTTTCGGTAGCCTTACTGATGTGCGCAACTTCTGATGGGCCTAATATCTGTGTATGTTTGGTGAAATATTTAACAGTACTCAAAATACTCGTAGATCTCCGAAACATAGTGACTTCATGTCTTCTAACAACTTTCTTGACTCGCTCAGGGAGAATGTCTCTATAAAAACGCGCAATCACAATGAAATTTAGACCTCATTTCGTTCTGAGATTGTAAGACTACTGAAATGTGCAGGAAAGTTTTGTATTTCTACACATTAATTTATTGCATCAATATGGCGCAAATTCTGAGTGAGTCAAGTCAGATGTGCGCATTTATTACTGAATAGACAATTCTCTTAATTACTATATTTCGACCTCTAACTTTTCGGTAACTAAAATTAATTTCTTTGTCACTGGTTAAAGCTGTACATTTGCGTATTTCTGCACAGAGCTTGACACCGAAGTACGCATCGGCAGCTTAGTAGTAACTTCATCCACTTTGATATACTACATTTAAATTTACGTAATAACTGTTGTTTCTATTTGTAATTGAAAACGTGCTCCAGTTTGTTTGACTTGTTCCACATCCTTGAAGGCAGTTTCGCTTAGGATATGTGAAATGAATACTGAATAAATACTAAAAACTTAACACCACCCCAACAGGCCATGAAGGCCCAAAGGTACTGACTGGCCGCCGTGTCATCCTCAGTTCATAGGCATCATCACTGGATGCGAATATGGAGGGGCATGTGGTCAACACACCGCTCTCCCGGCCGTATGTCAGTTTCGGTGACCGGAGCCGCTACTTCTCAATCAAGTAGCTCCTCAGTTTGCCTCGCAAGGGCTGGGTGCACCCCACTTGCCAACGGCGCTCGGCAGACCGGATGGTCACCCATCCAAGTGCTAGCCCAGCCCGACAGCCCTCAACTTCGGTGATCTGACAGGAATCGGTGTTACCACTGCGGCAAGACCTTTGGCGAATACTGCATATAAACGTATCAATTAGTATGTAAACATGTTTTCCCTGTGTTGTGTTACGTAGTATTGGCCCACTTGGACCTAGTCACTCGTCTACCCGCTGTTCCAAAGTACATCGTATCATATATCTCTTACCTCTCGTGTTATTTAATATTACATTCTATGCGTAATTATGCCAGATGTGATAATGACAAGAAAGTAGCTATAACCGCTTATCAGTACGTTGTGTTCTAGTTAAAACACATGAATGCAGTTTAAATAATCCTTCTCGAACAGTCTGACTCCAACACGTTCGCATTTTCTCCGCATTTAATAATATACTGAGGTGTAGATTAGATTAGATATAGTGCTCGTTCCACAGATACCATTTTTTCTGAGTCACCATTCTTCTGACTGGTTCAATATGGCCCGCAACGAATTCCTCTCCTGTGCCGACGTTTTTATCTCAGAGTAGCACTTGCAAGCTACGTCCTCAGTTATTAGCTGTATGTACTGTAATTTCTGTCTTTCTATACGAGGCCCAGAGTGAGCAGATTCTTGCATACCGGTGTGGTGTGCGTACTGTAAGACCTTCGGTGCACACACCATCAGATTATTTGACTTTTCGCTCTAACGAAGTAGGCAAGTGTCAGCAACATGTCTCGTGGTCTTATCGTGGCGTGTTTATCTTCTGCCGTTAGGTCAGACGATAGAAATGCCACTTGCACGCTTAAAGTAGCAGATTGACAGTGACCAACTTTAAACAGAACTTGATTAATTTTCACGCATATTCATTAAAATAATAACAAGCATAAAAATAACTTAACTTGGTTCTGGATGCTATTTGCTATTGACAATCTGAAGTTCTTTTGGTCTTGGTACGTTAATCTTATTCTCACATATCTCTAATACTTGACAAAGTGTCCATTCATTTACCTTCATGGCTATGTACAGGAATATGGTAATATTATTAGGCGCAGACTGAAACTTGACTATAGACTGGTACAGACAATGCAGACTGATACAGACTAATGCAGACAAATGCAGACTGACCAATCCGAGGTCTCTACACTCGTTATAATACCTCGAGCGTTCAGGTATCACTGCGCGAGTGTGATCTGCGAGGAGAAAAGGTTTTACGTTAGCAGCAATCTCATTGGCTGCGTTACATATTAATACGCGGATCGGCGGAAGCAGAATTTGGTCCGTCTCTAAGACAGCGCCATCTCGTAGTGCGGAGACGGACGAGCGCTGCGCCTGCGCTGTTGTGCTTAGCGGGGCGCGCTCTAGTGGGAAAGTTGTGTACGCGCTGACTACGCGGAACTATGTACACAACAACCGGTATGCTGTACACGTCAAGAATACAAAATATAGACATATGTTTACATAAGAACTCATATGCTTGATTCCATGTTCTCTTACATATCTTTGGTCCTCAAGGTAATGGATAAAATTGAAACCATTTCTGTCACACAAATCTGAGTACATATTCTAAAGTGCGCGAAGTAAGTGGCGTTAATAGAAAATACACTGAAGCGACAAAGAAACTGGTATAGGCATGTGTATTCAAATACATAGATATGTAAACAGGCAGAATACGGCGATGCGGACGGCAACGCGTGTATAAGATAAAAAGCGTGTGGCGCAGTTGATAAATCGCTTACTGCTGCTACAATAGCAGGTGATCAAGATTTAAATGAGTTGGGATGTGGTGTTATTGTCGGCGCACGAGCGATAGGACACAGCATCTCCGAGGTAGCGATGAAGTGGGGATTTTCCCGTATGACCATTTTAAGAATGTACAATGAATATCAGGAACCCGGTAAAACATCAAATCTCCGACATAACTGCGACTGGAAAAAGATCCTGCAAAAGCGGGCCGAACGGTGACTGAAGGAAATCGTTCAACGTGACAGTAGTGCAGTCCTTCCGCAAATTGCTGCAGATTTCAGTGCTGGGCCATCAACAAGTGTCCGCGTGCGAACCATTCAACAAAAAAACATCATCGATATGGGCTTTCGGAGCCAAAGGCCCACTCGTGTACCATTGATGATTGTACGACACAAAGCTTTACGCCTCGCCTGGGCCCGTCAACCCCGGCATTGGACTGTTGATGACTGGAAATATGTTACCTGGACGGGCGAGTGTCGTATCAAATTGTATCGAGCGGATGGACGTGTACGGTATGGCGACAACATCATGAATCCATGCACCCTGCATGTCACTGGGAGATTGTTCAAGCTGTTGGAGGGTCTGTAATGGTGTGGGGCGTGTGCAGTGGAAGTGTGTGGGACACCTGATGCGTCTAGATACGACTCTGACAGGCGACACGTGCGTAAGCATCCTGACTGATCACCTGCATCTATTCATGTCCACTGTGCATTCCGACGAACCTGGGCAATTCCAGCAGGACAATGAGACATCCCACATGCCCAAAATTGCTGCAGAGTGGCTCCAGGAACACTCTTCTGAGTTTAAACACTTCCGGTGGCCACCAAACTCCCCAGACATGAACATTATTGAACGTAGATGGGATGCCTTGCAACGTGCTGTTCAGAAGAGGTCTCAACCCCTCGTACTCTTACGGATTTATGGACAGCCCTGCAGGATTCGTGGTGTCCATTTCCTCCAGCACTTCTTCAGACATTAGTCGAGTCCATGCCACATCGTGTTGCGGCACTTCTGCGTGCTCGCGGGAGCCCTAAACGATACAACACGATATACCACACAAGCGGCTCGTAGTGAAATTGCGTGCTTATGGAATATCGTCTCAGTTATGTGACTGGATTTGTGATTTCCTGTCAGAGAGGTCATAGTTCGTAGTAAATGACGGAAAGTCATCGATTAAAAGAGAAGTGATTTCTGGCGT
Organism: Schistocerca cancellata; assembly: GCF_023864275.1. Taxonomy (NCBI): domain Eukaryota; kingdom Metazoa; phylum Arthropoda; class Insecta; order Orthoptera; family Acrididae; genus Schistocerca; species Schistocerca cancellata. The sequence goes on along the minus strand of NC_064629.1, from coordinate 27,128,580 downwards.
TCCCCAAGGTAGTGTTGTAGACCCTTTGCTGTTCCTTATCTATATAAACGATTTGGGAGACAATCTGAGCAGCCGTCTTCGGTTGTTTGCAGATGACACTGTCGTTTATCGACTAATAAAGTCATCAGAAAATCAACACAAACTCAAAAACGATTTAGAAAAGATATCTAAATGGTACGAAAAGTGGCAGTTGACCCTAAATAACGAAAAGTGTGAGGTCATCCACATGAGTGCTAAAAGGAACTCGTTAAACTTCAGTTACACGATAAATCAGTCTAATGTAAAAGCCGCAAATTCAAATAAATACCTGGGTATTACAATTACGAACAACTTAAATTGGAAGGAACAACCACAGGTGGAAGCACAAGCGGCCAAAGACACTGCTAGCTAGGGCATAGCCACCTATGGTAAACTAACATACGCAAACAGCGACAAACGTCGGCAAGCCCCTGCATATCAGCAACACTGACTGGCAACTACCAGCTGCTATTAGAGCCGACCAACAGGCCACAGCAGGGACACCGACGAGATCGCCCACAGACGCACAAACAATCTGCCAACATTCCCTCACACTGTGCCTCCGGTATATGACCTATCGGACACAAGATCGATAACAAACCTAACTGTTACAGGTTGCTGACGCTGAACGAGGACTCTGTACCAGCACCCAGCGCCAGCCGCCGAGCAGCACAAACGCACAACGTCAAGGTATCGACATGCATGATACCCACTACTAACAAAGCCTATCCTTGCACAACCTATCGCAGGCAGCAAGACAACCGCTACTGCTCTTACCGCACGACCTAACTTTCGCAGAGGTTTTTTTCCCTTGGCTCTTGCCTTGGCACTTTTTTTTCCTCTGCCCTTCAAACCCCTACCCTTCGTCAGATTTCGACCAATCTATCTCCAGATGAGGTATTAATGGTTAATCCTAACCAGACGTACGCAAACATCGCAGTACCCACATCCTGCGACACCTCACTTTAGTGAATACCAACCCTTATGCAGAGATGGCAGTAGACCTTTTGTGTTGGCCATCATGTCGGTGTGGGCGTGGAGAGGCTCCACCTCTTATTTAAATAAAAAAATAAATAAAAAAGGAAAATGTTGTGTGGAAGGCTAACCAAAGACTGCGTTTTATTGGCAGGATACTTAGAAAATGTAACAGACCTACTAAGGAGACTGCCTTCACCATGCTTGTCCGTCCTCTTTTAGAATACTGCTGCGCGGTGTGGGGTCCTTACCAGATGGGACTGACGGAGTACATCGCGAAAATTCAAAGAAAGGCAGCAAGTTTTGTATTATCGTGAAATATGGGAGAGTGTGTCACAGAAATGATACAGGATTTGGTCTGGACATCATTAAAAGAAATGAGTTTTTCGTTGCGACGGAATCTTCTCACGAAATTCCAATCACCAACTTTCTCCTACGAATGCGAAAATATTTTGTTGGTACCGACCTACATAGGGAGGAACGATCACCGTGATAAAATAAGGGAAATCAGAGCTCGTACGAAAAGATATAGGTGTTCATTCTTTCCGCTAGCTATACGAGATTGGAATAATAGAGAATTGTGAAGGTGGTTCGATGAACCCTCTGCCAGGCACTTAAATATTATTTGCACAGTATCCATGTAGATGTAGATGTAGATTACGCAGTTGTACCAGTTTCTTTGACTCTTCAGTGTATATTAGAAAGTTCATTTATACTGAACATATTACGGGGCTTAAGACGTGCTGCAGTCGAGAATCACATAGAACACCGACTATGTGGCGTTATTAACAATACCGGCATCAATCAGTTCTGCAAATAAATTTATCGGTGGAGTGGAAGCAGTTAGACACTAACCAATCCTTCAGGCCCTTCTAGATTGCAATTTTTTCGTAAGAAAACTTCTGTATAGTCACTGAAACGTGTCTTCCTGAACAACAGACAGCATTATGGACCAAAGTAAATGCGTTTAAGGCTTTGTACAGGCATGATAAATGCGTTGTTTTACCATATTGTAACATTTTTACTGTAAAGACATAAAATTCATTTTACGTGACATACCAACTACGTCTCTATATGGTAGCTTTTGTCATTTCAGATATGTCCTGCACTCCATCGTTTTTGACTGCAATTGTCTGTTGAGCCTTATTGATGGCTCTCAACGTCGATAGCTGAATCAAATCTTCACTCAAATAATCAAAGTTTTTGTTATAATTTATAAAGCTGTTCATTTATGTCATTTATTTTGTAGTAACTGAAGTTTTTTTGACAGATATCAGTTACATCAAGTTGCTAGGCTGGGACTTTGAGTTTCCGAACTGTAGAATTACCTGGTTGTATTTGCTTCGAAGAATAACACGTGGAAGTACCAGTTCGTTAAAGTGACATAGTTCCTCTGTAGATAATGTTTTATCAGTCGCACGCTTTATCTCTGCAACATGTCATGCCACTTCAGTACTTTGCTGTAGGTGAAACCAGTTGACGTGCTTTTTACTTTTAAAAACGTAATTTTCGTAGCTCCATGGAAGCTTTGCTACAGCTATTGAATGTCAGCAAAAGTGATGCAATACGGAAAACCACATTTAAGAATGAGACACCAATGTTACAACTTCACCGTGAGGACGTCTTTTTCAAGACCCCGTCTCTGACACACCGTGCATGAATTGATACAGTGTGGATGTAAGTGATATAGCGACGATGCTTGCTATATAAATACGAAATTTTTTCAGTAGTTATCTTTCATGATCACAGTCGGTTGGAAAATTTATTAAGAGACACGCTTAGGTGTCAATTTCTTCGCTGCGAGAGCAACTACATAGCATATAAAGTCCCGTACGGGGAAACAGAACTTAATTTTAACGAAGAAAACATATATTAATGAAGCTTTTAGTTAAAATTTCAAAGGTTATTAAAATTCAATATATGAAGTAGTAGGACGACGCTCCTACGTTCATAAGTGGCATTTTTTTCTGTGCCCAACATATAAAAATTTAAAACTTACAGAAGCCAGAGGGACTATATAATGACTGTCACTAACATTCCAACCACGTCTTTTTCTCTGAAGTTGGTTATTATTTCGTGCCTTGGAAACAGTAATCAACACTTAATAAGACAGCGAGCTCAGTAGGCACTCTACAAATATATAAACTAAGCACACGTTTTTAAGCCTTTGCATAAATGAAATTGACATCATTCAAGTGTGCGATTTTAGTATTTGGTCATGCAAGTTTGTTTGTCAATCCACGGTGGGGCTTATCTCAGGCAGAGCTTCCTGGTTGCGAGGTGATGTTATATAATGACACAGAATGGAGCTGAGTGGTATGAATACTAACTCTGAACAAAGACAGTAGGCAAAGTGGAACTTGAAGTGACAAATTAGCGTCATTCTTAAAGGGCCAAGGAGCAGAATATATGATGAAACACGACACACTCAAAAATAAGACAAACTGACATTGTTATCTACAGGGAAGCATTATCCGATAAAAATTGCAGTAATATCCCTATATCAGAACGCAGCTCAAGTGTGTAGGGTGCACATCAGGTAGGGCTACGAGTGTGAACAGCTAAGAATAGCGCGGAACTCTTGACTAGAAAAGTCAGAGAGCTGATTTTCAGGTCGGGATCTAGAGATATCGAGCAGCCTCCCACATAGAGTGAACGAGAATTCCACCGACAAAATTTTCAGAGGTTGTTCAGTGGCACCTTCTGAGTATTTCGCTACAAGGAACCCGTGGTCTCCGGCGGCTCGTTACAGATTTATTGCATTTCGTTTATTTTCTTGCCCCATTTTGCTTTGAATCTGTATTGCACCGAAAATAGTGCTCAATAGTGCAAATGTCGATGCTATGCGTTGTGTGTCTTGTCCGGAAACAAAATTGTTGCATTCGTTTCTTACGAGACTCCTATCGATTTTCGCATGTATAGCGTTTGGGTTTTTGGTGGAAGTAACTGTAGCAGATCAGCAATGGAACTCCGACTGACAATGTTTCCAAGCAGACCACTCACCTGAGGATCTTGTCTCCCAGGCGACAGACTACGTTTCTTCTGCAGGTGACCGGCCGGGTGGCCGAGCGGTTCTAGGCGCTTCAGTCTGGAACCGCGCGACCGCTACGGTCGCAGGTTCGAATCCTGGCTCGGGCATGGATGGTGTGATGTCCTTAGGTTAGTTAGGTTTAAGTAGTTCTAAGTTCTAGGGAACTGATGACCTCAGAAGTTAAGTCCCATAGTGCTCAGAGCCATTTGAACCATACTTGTTGTAGGAGATGTTGAAAGTACAAATATCACTCACAAACCCGTCTTCCGTTTGAAGACCAGTCCTCAGAGAGAGCATAGGAATGAAATCATCATTACAACCAGAGAAACTAACCATGGGTCACACTAACAGCAACAGGGGTCGGGCAAAACAGCTTACTGCGCTACATGCTGTTCTGCAGCGTTAGTTTCTTGTTGTATAGACGTAGCACTAACACAGTCGCAACCATCGTAATTGCGGAGTGCTTCAGTGACATCACGAGTGGTTCCCGGGTGACTAAACCTACGCAGTTCCCGGGGCAATCGGAAACACTAGCCATTAATGGCAGTAACTGCCACACACTGAACTTCGCGGTGTTGACTCCTCTAGAAACTGCAACGGATTGGGGCTGGAGAGCTGCTTTCCAGGTTACTTAAAGGCTCGGTCGATGAGGAAATTTGTGGTAAGTTGCTATGGGAGCAAACACCTGAAGTCATCGGTCCCTAGGCTTACACAACATTTAATCTAACTTAAACTAAGTTACGCTAAGGACAACACACACCCATGCCCGAAGGTGGACTCGAACCTCCAGCGGGGGGAGCTGCGCGAACCGTGGCAAGGCGCTCGGACCCCGCGGCTACCTCGTGCGGCCGGGTCGATGAGCTACAGTGCACCTCCGCGGTACGCGGGAGGGCCGGCCGGAGAGGCCGAGCGGTTCTAGGCGCTACAATCTGGAGCCGCGCGACCGCTACGGTCGCAGGTTCGAATCCTGCTTCAGGCATGGATGTGTGTGATGTCCTTGGGTTAGTTAGGCTTAAGTAGTTCTAAGTTCTAGGGGACTGATGACCTCAGGAGTTAAGTCCCATAGTGCTCAGAGCCATTTGAACCATTTTTACGCGGGAAGGTCCTCGTTGCCAACCTGAGGGGGTCAGTGGTGGAGCCGTTCCTGCTGTTCTGGCCGCCTGGAGTGGTGGAGTTCCGCCCCTCACGTTGGGTGTCCTGAACTGGCGAGAATTCTCAGAAGGCGGGAGAACCGTGTATGCCCACGCCACCGCCTCCAACGGCCAGAACAGCAAGCTGCATTTCGCCATCTTGGGCGTTTTCTAAATTAATTAAACGGGTAATGCTAAAATTACCCTGCCCCCTCTAACCGATGGTCCTCTACGCAGATAATGCCTCGGTAGTGTCTGTGGACGCTGGAAAATTAGTCTAGTGGTATTAATTCTATGATCAAATATGATGAATCGTTAATTATTCGACTGGTTGGAGTTAGGTATCAGCTTACTCGAAATTTTCGATGGAGCTCGAATCTGTAATCAGAATTGAAGGAATAATTTTATTTCCTTCTCTTCATTTGTGGTGAGGGCTGGTCTCGACAGACTCTGTGGCCTTGCTACGTGCTTGGCAAAGTCACTGCGTTACACATGTACCTGTTTGCTGGAACTATCACGACTGTGGAAGTAGTACTCCAAACTCCTGCAACTCCTGAGCTTGTAAGACTGTCGATGGTGCGCCGCTGTACGCTTTGCCATGATCATGGTGGTAGAAATTTTGAACGATATCTGTAAGGGAACAGTTCTGAATTTCCAGCGTGACTGTACCGTGCACTGGCCGAACAGACTGAACACAGTGTGTTAAGAGAGTACAGGTTTCATCTGAGGGTTGTTGGATCACTTTGTGTTATCTCGTATGTTGTGTTTTGCACGTTTTGGTTACTGCATATTACTGACTTCTTCACTGTTGTGAAGGTATTTTCACAGAAACCAGAGCAACTGCCATAACAAACAAAATAAATCGTAGTTACAGTATTATTCTGTAACGAGTCGCCGGAGACTCTTATACCAAAATCCTCAGAAGGTATCCCTGAACAACCTTTGAAAGTTTGTTGGCGGAGTTCTGGTTCACCCTGTATATCATTCTCGTAAAGACTTGAAGATAAAATCAGAGTAATAGAACCTACACTTCATCCGTGAATTAAAGTGGAAGAAACCTTAATATATAACATAATGAAAAATACCTCTGTCACACACCTCGTATAGATATAAATATAAACACAACTCACTGCCTCGAAAATGCTGTCCCAAGAAATCCATTGCTCGTGATTAACTGGCAATCCTTAGCACTATAAAAGGAAACTTTAGGCAGTTTTTCTGTATTGTCACAGTAGCCTGGTAAAAGAGTTCATTCCGAAACAAACTGCCGAGTTTTAGGCAAACGGTATCAACGTAGAGTGGCCATGTAGAAACTGTTCTTGAGGTGAATACTCGTAGCTAGAGAAGGTTGCACTTTGCTAAAACCTACGTTGTTGAACATGAATCTTAATGAGGTGACGCTGTTTTTGCCAATAAGAAGAAGTTGAATGTTTTTGGTTCTCACGAGCCGATAGATACATGGCGAAACACTAAAGCTTGAAATGGATATTAGACGTATCCAACGTTTTTTTCAAACTTAATAGTGATTATTGTGATTTGGGACTATCCGCCTTTCAGCGGAATCGTAAATTGATGACAGCATGAATACGGAAGGACATATATTCTATTATTCTATCAGGATAACGGTTTAGATTGCGTACTGTTCGTTGTGTATAGTACGAAACTAATCTGAACGGTTCCATAAAGTGCTGATCTCGATAAAACTGAAACTCTGTGGTTTGCTATAAATGCAAAAATCAGAAGAAAATCTGTTAAATCCAAATGTGACTTACAAAGAGGAGTGAATAAGAACATTTTCTTCAGAGTAACGGCCAATGTAAGTTAATTTCCAGTATCCCAAACTCTTGGAAGCGGACATACGGTGAAGTAGATATGATCCCAGAAACTACGAATTGTTTATTTATTCATATAATATTGTACGGTAACGTTATGAATAGCAAGAAAGACACAAACGACCTAACGAATCACAGATAAGAACACAACAACATACAAACTGATGTCGGTCCATAATGTTGAATACGATATTTAGTTACAGTGCAGAAGAACTCACAAAACAGAACAAAATATAGCAGAACTATAGCATAAATGACAGTACTGGACTTGGAGACATCAAAGTCTTTAGCGGCGAGTGGGAGCTTTTATATAACTGGGGTATCGTAGCACTGGACGCAGCTACTAAGAAGAAGAGTGAGAAATTTGTATTCGTAGCCAGGAAGAAGCAAGTGAGCAGAACCAAAATCCAAAGAGTATTCTGACTGCGAGCCCAAAGCGTGCGAGTAACTGCTGTGTGCAGAGAAGCACCAAACTTCTCTCAAGGTAACGCGGATGGCCACGTGACTTGCAAGCGCCTCCTTGCAGGTAGTGCCTGGTAGCCTAGCCACGCTCGTTAGCCTACGATAGTAGCTAGTTCGAAGAACAACACAGCAGTAACTTGTTCTCTTAGACATTCCTCAACTTCATCTTTCAGAAGACACTCAGTTTCAACTTATAAAGGCTACCCTTCCTCCTCCATCCTTGTCACGTTCGTACGAAAACAGTTCATTTCATTTTGTCCTGTCTGTATCATCTTCTGTCGCATTTCATTTCATTTCATCCTGTCTGTATTATCTTCTGTCGGATTTATTTAATTTTATATGTCATGTTCCCTGGGACTAAATTAAGGAGCATGTCTCCATGGTCATGGAACGAGTCATTACATTAAATTATAACAGCAGAGTAAAAATAGATGAAACGAAACGTATATGAGTCCCATAGAGCCGACAAGATGTAAATTTCAATAAACATAATCAATACCGAAACACAGGAATTAGCTAAATTTTTTAATTTTTCCAATTCCTCGACAGAATAGAAGGAGTAGACAACGAGAAAACTTTTCGGTCTGGACTTGAACCTGCCTGGATTGCTGCTAAGATTTTTGAATTCTTGTGGCAGCTTACTGAAAATCCATGCAGAGAATATTACATGCCTATGGGCACAAGAGTCTAGGAGGTGAGTTTCAAATGCAGTCTGGATTTATACCTAGTATTAACTGAATAAAAGCTGCTAACTCTACGGAATAAACTGATATTGTTAACAACATTTTTTTTCATTTTCTACTGCACACCGTTTTCATTGTCTCGTTATTTTAAAAAACGTCTTTCCTACACGTAACACTTTAAATACAAAATTACATTCAGGAAAAATTAGAATCCCTATTTTCTCGAATACAGAAATGTATAAAAATCTCATGCAATGATTGTAACCAACTTTACATTGGATATACACGAAGAAACTTCGCAGTTATGTTCAAAGAGCACACTCGAAAGTAGTGAAAGTCATCAACATACATTTTATGTTCATTTGCGCAACCATAAACACAAATCACAACGAACAGAAAATGCAATGAAAATTCTGAATCGTGTACCCAACGGAACTATAATGAATATCCTGGAACTCGAGATTTATACCCACAGAGACAAGTATCCGGACGAAACTCTTAATGAACAAACGAAACCAAACTACAAACAGTATTTAGAAACCTTTATTGCCTTCCTAAAGGAAACAGGATGAATTTTAGCGCCTCACGACTCTAAGTAATAAATTAAAAACAGCAGAAATCTCAACACAAATCATATCTTTGCATTATAGATAAAAATTTATAGTAGTACGATTTCTGTAATGTAAATTCATTGTCTACACATGCGCTTCAGTGGAGTGGACCTTGAGTGAAGTAAGTTTCCTGTCAAATGAATACAGGTGCAAATAAAAAGCGAGCATCGTACTTAAAGCCCTAAGGTAGTCCAACAGCACAAAAACTAAGAAAAAATACCGGCAAAACATTCCAGTACATCTAAAATGCAACGTAAACAATTAGTAACATAGACTAAAGGCATACTTTTATAACTTTATGTACAAAATATTATACCATCATTAACATTACGGGATCACTTGAAAATGGCATAATATGCGAAACAAGAATCGTCGTATGTAGATATGTAGATAACGAGCACGTAAAATCAGTGTGCAACAGAAACTGAAAAAAAAATACTACGCCAGTCACTGACTAATTCATGCTGCTAGCCCATCAGAAAAGAAAATTACGCTTACCATCAAAGTTTTCATTTACCTTTCACAAATGTTTAATGTGCCCTCCACAGGACGCAAGCCGGCTGCTGTGCTAGAGCGGTTCTAGGCGCTTAAGTCTGGAACCGCTCGACTGCTACGGTCGCAGGTTCGAGTCCTGCCTCGGGCATGGATGTGTGTGATGTCATTAGGTTAGTTAGGTTTAAGTAGTTCTAAGTCTAGGGGACTGATGACCTCAGATGTTATGTCCCATGGTGCTCAGAGCCATTTGAACGATTTGAACAAGACGCAAGACAAATATCCACACGATAGTCAAACTCCTCCCATAATTTTGCGATCATGTCTCGAGTTACTGCGAGGACTGTTATTGCTAAGCAGCCCCAGTATTCATCCAAAGTTGTAGGAAGAGAAGACACATTGACGGAGTTTTTTCTTACACATAGTCACAAGGGAATCACATATACTGAGATCGGGAAACCTTGGAAGCTGTTGATACACTCCTGGAAATTGAAATAAGAACACCGTGAATTCATTGTCCCAGGAAGGGGAAACTTTATTGACACATTCCTGGGGTCAGATACATCACATGATCACACTGACAGAACCACAGGCACATAGACACAGGCAACAGAGCATGCAAATTGTCGGCACTAGTACAGTGTATATCCACCTTTCGCAGCAATGCAGGCTGCTATTCTCCCATGGAGACGATCGTAGAGATGATGGATGTAGTCCTGTGGAACGGCTTGCCATGCCATTTCCATCTGGCGCCTCAGTTGGACCAGCGTTCGTGCTGGACGTGCAGACCGCGTGAGACGACGCTTCATCCAGTCCCAAACATGCTCAATGGGGGACAGATCCGGAGATCTTGCTGGCCAGGGTAGTTGACTTACACCTTCTAGAGCACGTTGGGTGGCACGGGATACATGCTGACGTGCATTGTCCTGTTGGAACAGCAAGTTCCCTTGCCGGTCTAGGAATGGTAGAACGATGGGTTCGATGACGGTTTGGATGTACCGTGCACTATTCAGTGTCCCCTCGACGATCACCAGTGGTGTACGGCCAGTGTAGGAGATCGCTCCTCACACCATGATGCCGGGTGTTGACCCTGTGTGCCTCGGTCGTATGCAGTCCTGATTGTGGCGCTCACCTGCACGGCGCCAAACACGCATACGACCATTATTGGCACCAAGGCAGAAGCGACTCTCATCGCTGAAGACGACACGTCTCCATTCGTCCCTCGATTCACGCCTGTCGCGACACCACTGGAGGCGGGCTGCACGATGTTGGGGCGTGAGCGGAAGACGGCCTAACGGTGTGCGGGACCGTAGCCCAGCTTCATGGAGACGGTCCCAGGTCGACGGGCACGTGCACCTTCCGCCGACCACTGGCGACAACATCGATGTACTGTGGAGACCACACGCCCCACGTGTTGAGCAATTCGGCGGTACGTCCACCCGGCCTCCCGCATGCCCACTATACGCCCTCGCTCAAAGTCCGTCAACTGCACATACGGTTCACGTCCACGCTGTCGCGGCATGCTACCGGTGTTAAAGACTGCGATGGAGCTCCGTATGCCACGGCAAACTGGCTGACACTGACGGCGGCGGTGCACAAATGCTGCGCAGCTAGCGCCATTCAACGGCCAACACCGCGGTTCCTGGTGTGTCCGCTGTGCCGTGCGTGTGATCATTGCTTGTACAGCCCTCTCGCAGTGTCCGGAGCAAGTATGGTGGGTCTGACACACCGGTGTCAATGTGTTCTTTTTTCCATTTCCAGGAGTGTATAATGCGGAATCCGTATGCCCCTTACGGCCGAACAATCTTCGAGACAACTTATCGGTGAGAAATGCTCTTACATGCACGTGGCAGTAAGGTGGTATTCGGTCCTGTTGAAAAATGGAAAGCCTTTTCTTACGGTCACCTCCACTCTATGCACGTTAGGTAGTGAACAAGCAAGTGAGCGAGTTAGTGGCACCACCAAGAGGACTACTGCGAACCACATCAACCGACAACCTGCAACTGGCGCCAATGCAAACTTGTAGTTTAGATGTGTACGTTAAAATTCAGCCCAGGTTTCCATTTTCATTGGTGTGGAAAATATAATAGTTTTGTGTGATCGAATGAATGTTTTTGAAACACTCGAGTAAATTTCTTACGCCTTTGACCCACGATATACCGGTTAATATGAGATAGGGATTTCCATACCTAGGTCATTCCGTATTCTATATCCTTTTCAATAGATGGATTCTTGTCAAGCGGATGATGTATAAGATAACCGAATTGTTTGCAAGCCCTAACAATGTTCCCCTCAACACCCAAGTCTTCTTCATCGTAACCTCGAACCAAATGTTCTGTTTGAAGAATGTCGTTATTAACCATCAAAAAAACTGTCCGCTCCCTATAGCTGAATGGTCAGCGCCACAGAACGTCAATCCTAAGGACCCGGGTTCGATTCCCGCCTGGGTCGGAGATTTTCTCCGCTCAGGGACTAGGTGTTGTGTTGTCCTAATCGTCATCACTTCATCCCCATCGACGCGCAAGTCACCGAATTGGCGTCAAATCGGAAGACTTACACCCGGCGAACGGTCTACCCGACGGGAGGCCCTGTTCACACGACATTTCTTTTCATCAAAAAAGCCGGCCGCGGTGGTCTAGCGGTTCTAGGCGCGCAGTCCGGAACCGCGCGACTGCTACGGTCGCAGGTTCGATTCCTGCCTCGGGCATGGATGTGTGTGATGTCCTTAGGTTAGTTAGGTTTAAGTAGTTCTAAGTTCTAGGGGACTGATGACCATAGATGTTAAGTCCCATAGTGCTCAGAGCCATTTGAACCATTTTTTTCATCAAAAAACTGCGCCGAGCATATATTCTTTACTAACTGTTACCTACAGCTGTGTTCACATATCAGTGGTTTTGTTATGCTGAGTAACGGTAAGTGTACGTCCAGTAACGTCAGTGACCTCGCATGTCTGTTCAGGTAGGCACAGCTGTTGATGTACTCCCCCGCCCCCGCCTCCCCCCCACCAACGCATGATGCAGTGGCACATGCAGCGTCACTGCCGAGCAGTGAGTGCGGAGGGGCGTGGGCAACAGCGTGCATCTCTGCATTGTGCTACTGAAGTGTCTATACAAGACACCACATGTACAGTATGAAACCAATTCCTTAACACGATTTATGTTCACTGATATTAGAAAATTGTTCCATTACCTGCTTCAATCTCTTAGGGGTCGATTTTTTTTAACTTTGTAAAGAAGCCTATGTTCTTCCTCGGAGTTCAAGCTATCACCATACCAAACTTCATCGAAATCGATTAAGACGTGAAAACGTGTCAGAGAAGGTTACTTTCGCATTTATAATACTACTATCGATAAAACTTGAAATTACGATATTTTTTCCGTGATCCAAGTTTGACGAAATGAAGCCCCAAGCGACGCTCAAGTTACCTGCGAAAACCGCATGAAAATTCGTTTAGTAATTTTAGAGATTAGCGTGTTCCAACAGACACGACAGTTTTAGATAAGACTTTAAGTGACGATATATACACTCCTGGAAATGGAAAAAAGAACACATTGACACCGGTGTGTCAGACCCACCATATTTGCTCCGGACACTGCGAGAGGGCTGTACAAGCAATGATCACACGCACGGCACAGCGGACACACCAGGAACCGCGGTGTTGGCCGTCGAATGGCGCTAGCTGCGCAGCATTTGTGCACCGCCGCCGTCAGTGTCAGCCAGTTTGCCGTGGCATACGGAGCTCCATCGCAGTCTTTAACACTGGTAGCATGCCGCGACAGCGTGGACGTGAACCGTATGTGCAGTTGACGGACTTTGAGCGAGGGCGTATAGTGGGCATGCGGGAGGCCGGGTGGACGTACCGCCGAATTGCTCAACACGTGGGGCGTGAGGTCTCCACAGTACATCGATGTTGTCGCCAATGGTCGGCGGAAGGTGCACGTGCCCGTCGACCTGGGACCGGACCGCAGCGACGCACGGATGCACGCCAAGACCGTAGGATCCTACGCAGTGCCGTAGGGGACCGCACCGCCACTTCCCAGCAAATTAGGGACACTGTTGCTCCTGGGGTATCGGCGAGGACCATTCGCAACCGTCTCCATGAAGCTGGTCTACGGTCCCGCACACCGTTAGGCCGTCTTCCGCTCACGCCCCAACATCGTGCAGCCCGCCTCCAGTGGTGTCGCGACAGGCGTGAATCGAGGGACGAATGGAGACGTGTCGTCTTCAGCGATGAGAGTCGCTTCTGCCTTGGTGCCAATGATGGTCGTATGCGTGTTTGACGCCGTGCAGTTGAGCGCCACAATCAGGACTGCATACGACCGAGGCACACAGGGCCAACACCCGGCATCATGGTGTGGGGAGCGATCTCCTACACTGGCCGTACACCACTGGTGATCGTCGAGGGGACACTGAATAGTGCACGGTACATCCAAACCGTCATCGAACCCATCGTTCTACATTCCTAGACCGGCAAGGGAACTTGCTGTTCCAACAGGACAATGCACGTCCGCATGTATCCCGTGCCACCCAACGTGCTCTAGAAGGTGTAAGTCAACTACCCTGGCCAGCAAGATCTCCGGATCTGTCCCCCATTGAGCATGTTTGGGACTGGATGAAGCGTCGTCTCACGCGGTCTGCACGTCCAGCACGAACGCTGGTCCAACTGAGGCGCCAGGTGGAAATGGCATGGCAAGCCGTTCCACAGGACTACATCCAGCATCTCTACGATCGTCTCCATGGGAGAATAGCAGCCTGCATTGCTGCGAAAGGTGGATATACACTGTACTAGTGCCGACATTGTGCATGCTCTGTTGCCTGTGTCTATGTGCCTGTGGTTCTGTCAGTGTGATCATGTGATGTATCTGACCCCAGGAATGTGTCAATAAAGTTTCCCCTTCCTGGGACAATGAATTCACGGTGTTCTTATTTCAATTTCCAGGAGTGTATTTTTTCTATGATCCTACACGCTGTCTCAAGCTATGCGCAAGTTACCTGCGAAAACCTCATGAAAATTCATCTAGTAGTTTGGAGATTAGCGTGTTCAAGCAGACAAACACACAGACTCGGCAGTTTTATAGTTAGTATAGATATTAATTGTTGAGCCTAGTTTCGATAAGAACAGCAATTGCATTAGCGATATCGTGCCCGAGTGTTCTTCAAACCAGTAAAGTATGCGTGAAGCACTGTGAGCACTGCTGCTGTCATCTTCGAAGACGTTAGTGTCTGCAGCATACTAATCATGAGTATGTAGAAGAAAGAGCAAAACTTTATCACCGCGAATCTTGACATAACCGTCTTGGTTCATGTTCACGGTAAACTGAATGAGTAGGCACAAGTTATGGCACGGAAAACACCCCAAACAATCACCGAATCACTTCCGGCCAAAACTAGAAAATGGTTCAAATGGCTCTGAGCACAATGAGACTTAACATAGAACTACTTAAACCTATCTAACCATAAGGGCATCACATACATCCATGCCCGAGGCAGGATTCGAACCTTCGACCGTAGCCGTAGCGCGGTTCCAGACTGAAGCGCCTAGAACCGCTCGGCCACAGCGGCCGGCGCCGAAACTAGACAGTGCAGGTGAAATTTCGGTGTGCTCGGCGCCTTACATCGGTGGAAAAGGGGCAAACAGCGACTCGCCGGACCACACAACACGCCTACTGTCAGCTGCAATCCCGTTTCTGTGTTGTCTGGTCCACTGAAGACACGTAGCTTTACATGCCGGAATGTTCGTAATGTCGACTCACAAACTGGTTAGGCAGCGAGTAGTGACTGCCCGGTTAGAGACAACATGTCACGGATTGCGCGGCCCTCCCACCGGAGGTTCGAGTCCTCCCTCGGGCATGGGTGTGTGTGTTGTCCCCAGCGTAAGTTAGTTTACGTAATGTGTAAGTCTAGGGACCGATGACCTTAGCAGTTTGGTCCCTTGAACACAAACTGGTTGAGATGGACCTGGATTCTCTGAACAACAGCTGTTCCTGTCTGATCGAAACTGATTATCACTGGCGCTGAAGACCTCGCTGTCGTGCGCCCAAAAAAAACCATCTACCACTACTACTACTATGATTATCACTGACAAGGCGTGACACCCGTAAACAGTCCCTTTCGTTTAGGGTTCTTTTACGACCATTGTTTTTTACGCCGTTTTACATAGCTGAAAGTGGTGTACCATTTCTTCCGAACACGTTTGACAATCCGCTTTGATATACTAAGAAAATGGGCAATTCCATTCACAGTGAAATGTTTCTCGCGTCTAAAGATGATGGCTCCTTTCTGCCGTTCTGTCACGTCTCTACGTGTTACTGCGCTGATTCGACACAACCGGTTGGCGCACACACACACACACACACACACACACACACACACACACACACACCTGCTTCAACTATGAGCGCCTGATACCACCTCCACACGTGTATAGTAGGACCGCTGATATTTTTAAAAACATTGGGTTTTCGATATATCAATATTTAGGCAAATATTATCTTAGTGCCTCGACATATCGAAAGAAGGTATCGATATAATGACGTACATAATATCGACTACATGCCTCTAAAAATACTGGCTGCACATTGTAAATATACTGACGGTTTTAGAGCTGTATATTTAAGTATTCGTTTATTATTAAATGTTCTGTACATGAACTAGTTAGCAGCCTCCTTATCCCCCTTAGAGCAAGAATTGAAAGGGAAACGATGCACGTTCACGCTTGGTGATAACCACTTTGCTAACAATGGTAACAGCATGTAAGTGGCACACAAAAGGTGTCCAATGGGTCCGTCGTTCGGTTTCGTCACATATCGCATTTGTCGGGGACACTTCATGTCGACTTCCCTGTTCTTTTTTTCATTTCTGCTACCGCCAGCAGCCTAGTAGATGTATTTTTAAAATTGCGTGGTGAAGTTAAACGTTGCAGTTTCTGTTGGTAGCGTCAAGCACCGACTGTGTCTCTGCCCACTGCAAAGACCAATCTCGTCATTTACATATTTGTCCATCATTTTCAGCAATGGTTTCTGAAGAATGCCGATGTGAAGAAATAGCGCAATAGTTGCATCAAAAATTGCTTTTTAACGCAATTCGTGTGCTATGTCTTCACATCGGAAATCACGTTATTCCATTCACGCCGCCATCCCCCAGTGCAATCGGTCTTTTCCTTTGTGTCACGTATGCTTGCTTCACACAGTCAAAGAGAAAGAATATACATGATGAAAGCTCGAAAGGTAGTAAGACGCCTTTACACAGTGAAAGTAAAATTATGTTCTACTACAATTTCATATATTTACCGAAAATTGCGAAAAAGATATAATATAAAATAAAAATATCGGCGCCCGACACTGACTGTTAGATATCAATATATCGATATATCGAGTTAATGTTCGTCATCGATATACATCTATAATTCTCCAAAAAATATCGATATATCATTATTTAATCAACAGCCCTTGTCTACATCACTCCGAAATTTCCAGTGTGCACTTTTTGGGGGGGGGAGGGGGGTCTAATATTTTGTCCGTTGAGACTTTTTCCTCAGAAACGATACAAATCAAGTAAAACTAGGGCGGGTCGTGAGTAGTGATTGGGTAGCTCAGTCGGTAGAGCAATTTCCCGCGAAAGGCACAGCTCCCAGATTGGAGCCGGTGTGGCACGCTGTTGTAATCTGCTAGGAAGTTCGAAGTCAGCCCATACTCCGATGCTGAGTGAAAATTCATTCTGGAAATACGAATCGATATTCACCAATATCCGCCATCTTTGAAAGACTCGAGGGGAGAGAATGAATGTTAGCTGCGTATTGTTTCACGAAATCAGCGCCCTAACTATAGCAGAAATACAGTTCTGGTCTCGGGTTGATTCTTTGGAGATAGTTATGGTAAAAATTACGCTCGTGACCAATTGAGACGATTACGTGGCAAAGCACCGGGCTATTAGTATATCATTGACCCTAATGAGTCATAGAAGGTTACTCATATCCCGAAACTGAAGTACTTATCACACTTGTAGAAGATAAAAATACGAAGGTTAAGCGATTGTGACTGACCGCCAGATCGTCGATAAGTACAGGAACTGTGATAATGCAGGAAATCGTCTGATCGCCTGGGCACAAGGTATAGTGACTTTTCTGATAATCTGTGTTTAGTAATTTAGCAAGAACTGTGGATAAAGCAAAAAATGATAAGAAATGACATTCAGTACTATCTCACAGTCTAGATCAAATCACACACCTGTCAAAATGTGCATGACTGTATAAAGAATTTGACAACCTATGCTGGATATTTAAAATGTACTACTATACAGAAAGAATCATCTTAAATCTTTTTGTCATGTGAATGGTCCGAAGAGCTTGGTTAAGTTTTTACTGACGATTGTGATGTCTCTTGTCACACCGATTATTTTTTAAATTTATTTATCATAATATTGTGTCACTAATGTAGTAAGACTTCAGTCATACGGCGATCACATGAAAGGCATTTCATTCGGTAGAGATATTACCGTCTGTTAACCGCAACCAGTCTTGGAGTCGATCACGTGACGACAGCGGATGGGGCAGCTCAAGCTGAGAGCTACGGTCCTTTTGTCAGTCTTAAATTTATTTGCTAAAGTCAAATGGACTCTGGTAGTGTCTCTTGGGGAAAGCAGCTGACTGCTTTACTTGTTAGTAATTTTCATAATTTTATGTGTAAGATTCAATGAAATTGCATCTTGCCGGCCGCGGTGGCCAAGCGGTTCTAGGCGCTTCAGTCCGGAACCGCGCGACTACTACGGTCGCAGGTTAGAATCCTGCCTCGGGGATGGATGTGTGTGATGTCCTTAGGTTAGTTAGGTTAAAGTAGTTCTACGTTCTAGGGGACTGATGACCTCAGATGTTAAGTCCCGTAGTGCTCAGAGCCTTTTGAGCCACCAGTGCATCTTCAGACTAAATGAATAAAGTAATGAATCTGTAGACGACCAAGTGTACTGTCTGTACAAATTGGCGCACTACAGCTGTCAGCTCTGCAGTGTTAAAGAAGCCACTTCTTCCTCCACGGCAGTCTAACCGTTCCCCTCTGTGCTGTGAATCGCAAACAGATTATCATTTCTCTTACTTGCTTAATGTTGCAGGTTCAGCGTATCTCAAAGGTTTGCACTGATTTCATTTGTGTCATCGTATTTTCCTTCATTTCACTACCATCCAGCCACTCATTACACTTCAGTACATCTAATTTATTTGATAAGTGTCCGTTATGGCAGGATAAGCTAAGGTTCTTCTCCAGTGCCGCTGTTCCCACATACTGTAGCTTCCCCCACACTCCCTTAATCAACTGACCGTGTGATTGCGAACTTAAGGATTTCGGGAGCAAGAAATGAGCCTGAACACAATACATAAATTTCGCAGAATACTAACACTTACCTCCACAAATTTATTTTTAGATGAATTTAAAAAATAATAAAAATAATACTTTCAAACTACTGAAATTCATTATGGAACAACAACTGTCGAAACAACTCTGAATACTGCATACGAAGCTATCAACGCACAATAAAAATGTAGAAGTGTAAGCAAATTAATTTCAGTATTTGTTTAATGCCAGCATTTAATTAAATTAAATTACGTAATTACCTCCACATAAAAGAATACTAGGTTGAAGGCCCGTTATTCCGAAAACTATCTGTTACTTAATTTAGATTTACACATGATTTTTTCAAAGAAATGAAGTTTGATGTAATCTACTAAATTGTTTTACATATTTCTGTCATTCGGTTATGCAAACAGAAACCTTGGAATCAGGCCCTAAAAAATTTTTATATCGCTCTACTAAATTCTGCTACATACTTATAACACTGTGTTATGCCAATAGGGGTTTTAGACTCACGACCCCATGACGTCGGTCAGTAGTATTGTCTACCATGCAGAAACAATATTGGCTGCTAATGGCAGCATGGAGCGGGGCCAATGGTGAGCTCAGCATGAGGCTACGGACCGTAGTTGAACTGTTCACTCGCCGAGTAACTCACAACAGAAGTGTCGACACAAAGCAGATCAGTGGCAACGATAAACAAAACAAACATTGCATCGTATCTAAACAACAGCTGCCGAAGTTGACACTACGTCAGAAAAGAACCCAAGGAATTTCGCAGAGCGAGAAAGAAGTGTCAGATGAAATGTTATCGTTTCTGCGGGATGAGTGAGTGGAACTTGTTGTGTCGTATACGCTCGACTGTGCGGACAATGTACATAATGAGTATAATGATAGCGATACATGCTTAACAAATGACAGTGATACTGAAACAGGTCTAGAGCCATTTAGTTCATCATAGTTGTCGGACAGGGAGCCACAATTCCCGTCTCCAGTGAAACGTGGTACAGAACAATCGTTGTTCAAGGAATGGCTACTAAAGAAAATTACGCACATGGAAGATAATCCGCAGCATAGTAAAAACACAATTACGAACAGATTTCGAATAAGTCCGCAGCAATACGACGTGTAGCTCACGAGGAAAGCTACGGATATTCAACGGAGGACGAGCCGTACTTGTTACGAAAACTGGTGTTTGCGATAAAGTTTACAGGATGTGCATGATAGTGACCTATTGTAGATGTCAAGGGAAGCAGTGAATGGTTGATTACCTTCAGACTCTGCTACAAAATTGGAAGACCACTATCACACTTTCTATGGCCATCTGCAATCGTCCATCCTTTCCAGACTCCATAGCATTTTAGACGTTTCGTCTCTGTGGTGTCTAGTACCGATTTATCGTCACACACAGACTCTCTTTTGTTGATATTTGGTACACGGTCCCCCCATGAACCATGGACCTTGCCGTTGGTGGGGAGGCTTGCGTGCCTCAGCGATACAGATGGCCGTACCGTAGGTGCAACCACAACGGAGGGGTATCTGTTGAGAGGCCAGACAAACATGTGGTTCCTGAAGAGGGGCAGCAGCCTTTTCAGTAGTTGCAGGGGCAACAGTCTGGATGATTGACTGATCTGGCCTCGTAACATTAACCAAAACGGCCTTGCTGTGCTGGTACTGCGAACGGCTGAAAGCAAGGGGAAACTACAGCCGTAATTTTTCCCGAGGACATGCAGCTCTACTGTATGATTAAATGATGATGGCGTCCTCTTGGGTAAAATATTCCGGAGGTAAAATAGTCCCCCATTCGGATCTCCGGGCGGGGACTACTCAGGAGGACGTCGTTATCAGGAGAAAGAAAACTGGCGTTCTACGGATCGGAGCGTGGAATGTCAGATCCCTTAATCGGGCAGGTAGGTTAGAAAATTTAAAAAGGGAAATGGATAGGTTAAAGTTAGATATTGTGGGAATTAGTGAAGTTCGGTGGCAGGAGGAACAAGACTTTTGGTCAGGTGATTACAGGGTTTTAAATACAAAATCAAATAGGGGTAATGCAGGAGTAGGTTTAATAATGAATAAAAAAAATAGGAGTGCGGGTTAGCTACTACAAACAGCATAGTGAACGCATTATTGTGGCCAAGATAGACACAAGGCCCATGCCTACTACAGTAGTACAAGTTTATATGCCAACTACCTCTGCAGATGATGAAGAAATAGATGAAATGTATGACGAGATAAAAGAAATTATTCAGGTACTGAAGGGAGACGAAAATTTAATAGTCATGGGTGACTGGAATTCGTCAGTAGTAAAAGGGAGAGAAGGAAACATAGTAGGTGAATATGGATTGGGGGGAAGGAATGAAAGAGGAAGCCGCCTTGTAGAATTTTGCACAGAGCATAACTTAATCATAGCCAACACTTCGTTCAAGAATCATAAAAGAAGGTTGTATACCTGGAAGAATGCTGGAGATACTAAAAGGTATCAGATAGATTATATAATGGTAAGACAGAGATTTAGGAACCAGGTTTTAAATTGTAAGACATTTCCTGGGGCAGATGTGGATTCTGACCACAATCAATGAACTGCAGACTGAAACTGAAGAAACTGCAAATAGGTGGGAATTTAAGGAGATGGGACCTGGATAAACTGAAAGAACCAGAGGTTGTAGAGAGTTTCAGGGAGAGCATAAGGGAAAAATTGACAGGAATGGGGGAAAGAAATACAGTAGAAGAAGAATGGGTAGCTCTGAGGGATGAAGTAGTGAAGGCAGCAGAGGATCAAGTAGGAAAGAAGACGAGGGCTAGTAGAAATCCTTGGGTAACAGAAGAAATATTGAATTTAATTGATGAAAGGAGAAAATATAAAAATGCAGTAAATGAAGCAGGCAAAAAGGAATACAAACGTCTCAAAAATGAAATCGACAGGAAGTGCAAAATGGCTAAGCAGGGATGGCTAGAGGACAAATGTAAGGATGTAGAGGCTTGTCTCACTAGGGGTAAGATAGATACTGCCTACAGGAAAATTAAATAGACCTTTGGAGAGAAGAGAACCACTTGTATGAATATCAATAGCTCAGATGGCAACCCAGTTCTAAGCAAAGGAGGGAAGGCAGAAAGGTGGAAGGAGGATATAGAGGGTCTATACAAGGGCGATGTACTTGAGGACAATATTATGGAAATGGAAGAGGATGTAGATTAAGACGAAATGGGAGATAAGTTACTGCGTGAAGAGTTTGACAGAGCACTGAAAAACCTGAGTCGAAACAAGGCCCCGGGAGTAGACAACGTTCCATTTGAACTACTGATGGCCTCGGGAGAGCCAGTCATGACAAAACTCTACCATCTGGTGAGCACGATGTATGAGACAGGCGAGATACCCTCAGACTTCAAGAAGAATATAATAATTCCAATCCCAAAGAAAGCAGGTGTTGACAGATGTGAAAATTACCGAACTATCAGTTTAATAAGTCACAGCTGCAAAATACTAACGCGAATTCTTTACAGACGAATGGAAAAACTGGTAGAAGCCGACCTCGGGGAAGATCAGTTTGGATTCCGTAGAAATGTTGGAACACGTGAGGCAATACTGACCTTACGACTTATCTTAGAAGAAAGATTAAGAAAAGGCAAACCTACGTTTCTAGCATTTGTAGACTTAGAGAAAGCTTTTGATAATGTTAACTGGAATACTCTCTTTCAAATTCTGAAGGTGGCAGGGGTAAAATACAGGGAGCGAAAGGCTATTTACAGTTTGTACAGAAACCAGATGGCAGTTATAAGAGTCGAGGGGCATGAAAGGGAAGCAGTGGTTGGGAAAGGAGTAAGACAGGGTTGTAGCCTCTCCCCGATGTTATTCAATCTGTATATTGAGCAAGCAGTAAAGGAAACAAAGGAAAAATTCGGAGTAGGTATTAAAATTCATGGAGAAGAAGTAAAAACTTTGAGGTTCGCCGATGACATTGTAATTCTGCAAGAGACAGCAAAGGACTTGGAAGAGCAGTTGAACGGAATGGACAGTGTCTTGAAAGGAGGATATAAGATGAACATCAACAAAAGCAAAGCGAGGATAATGGAATGTAGTCAGATTAAGTCGGGTGATGCTGAGGGAATTAGATTAGGAAATGAGACACTTAAAGTAGTAAAGGAGTTTTGCTATTTAGGGAGTAAAATAACCGATGATGGTCGAAGTAGAGAGGATATAAAATGTAGACTGGCAATGGCAAGGAAAGCGTTTCTCAAGAAGAGGAATTTGTTAACATCGAGTATAGATTTAAGTGTCAGGAAGTCGTTTCTGAAAGTATTTGTATGGAGTGTAGCCATGTATGGAAGTGAAACATGGACGATAACTAGTTTGGACAAGAAGAGAATAGAAGCTTTCGAAATGTGGTGCTACAGCAGAATGCTGAAGATAAGGTGGGTAGATCACGTAACTAATGAGGAGGTATTGAATAGGATTGGGGAGAAGAGAAGTTTGTGGCACAACTTGACTAGAAGAAGGGATCGGTTGGTAGGACATGTTTTGAGGCATCAAGGGATCACAAATTTAACATTGGAGGGCAGTGTGGAGGGTAAAAATCGTAGAGGGAGACCAAGAGATGAATACACTAAGCAGATTCAGAAGGATGTAGGTTGCAGTAGATACTGGGAGATGAAGAAGCTTGCACAGGATAGAGTAGCATGGAGAGCTGCATCAAACCAGTCTCAGGACTGAAGACCACAACAACAACAACATGGTACACGGTCCAGCTTGGAGATGCCACAACGTCACCTCCAAAAGTCTATCTCTAGCACAAGCAACTTGTTTCTCTGACGCTTGCTATTGCCTGCGTTTCTGCTCCGTACGCAGGTGTTTCCCACAACTGTACGATATATTACCTATTTGGTCCTTTTTGTTATTTTGTTATTCCAAAGGGCAGATGTCAATTGTTCTTATAGCCTTCCTGCCCTGCCCTATTTTATTTTATTTTCGTATTAATCACCTAGGATCACGTAACACGCCCAGCTGCAAATACACGCAGGCTAAAGGATCTCTATCACTATGGCAATTCTCTTCCCTACTAGATTCCGTAATATGAATATTCCATCAATACATGAGCACCATGGTCCTAAGCCATAGCATAGCATATAGCATATATATTACAGCTCCATCTGTATTATTTCTTTTAAGTGCAAGAACGAATGGTAGACAATGGGTGCTAGGGCAGGTCTGTCGGGGACAGGGCTGGGGGACATTGTTCTCAGTCCTACGACGCGATCAGATCTTGGGTGTGATAAGACAAATGGAGGCGGGCACTGTCGTGCAGCCAAACGATCGCTCTACGTAGCTCTTTTGTTTTAGATTGCACGGCACAGTTTGTTTAAGGTGTAACAGCAAATGTCTGCATAGGCTGTGTTAACCTGAAGCAAAAAATAGACACACAGAACACAGTGCACATAATTTTTCGGGCTGAAATTGTTTACTGGAATTACAGTTACTTTGGGGAATTTGCATGCCTACATTCCAAGGACTGTTACTTGATTCTGGTGTACAGCCCATGTTTTGTTAAATGTAGTAACCATGCAGATACATGTGCTGTATCACAGAAGAGTTGACCACCTACACGATATATTCTAAAGCGCAACATATGGCATATTGTATGTTAATATAAATGATTTTTCATAGTAAAAATTGATTAAAGTGAAACTAAAAAGTGTTTTTTTTTTCGCTGTGTCTTCCTTTGTTGAACGAACGTTGCGGGGATCGAACGATTACTGAGACTCTTCTTAGCGTTTTAGGGTAAAATTCAAGTCGCCGGATTCAAATTTCACCTGCTCGACAGCCGTCCGGCCCAAGAAGAAGCGTGAGGATGAGTAAAATCTCCTTCGGCGATTACTAATAAATAAAAAGTTATAAAATGAATCACTGAATGCCGATGTTGTAAACAATTCTTGTTCTTATTCTGGCCACGATAAAGTTAATATGTATGATATTACTTAAGTCTTAATATGTGGGATTGGATGAGATTCTTTAGTGTTTAATAAACCAGTTGGAAGTGATTTTGAAACTAAAAAAAAATAATAATTGAGTTTCAAGTATATTCTTAAATATTTATGAAGAAATCTATTCTCAGTTGTGTCTTAATGGAGATTAAATCAATTGCGCACATACACTGAAAGAAGTATTTGAAATGCAAATAGTGGGAAAAGTGAGAAATATCTCAGGTTTTAAAATATTTCGCCGACGTATATTTTCAGACGCATAATTAATATTTTTAAAAAACAGAGAGAGCTACAAACTGAATGTGAAAGCAAGTTATTTAGCTGTGAAAAACTATAAATGACCGCAAAGTGCATCAAAGGGGAAAACAATTGATGACATATTTGAGCGATGTCGTACAAACCAGAGATTTTGTCAATTCAAAGGAGCGCTATACTAAGTCATATCATTTGTTGTCTGTGTTACTGCGAACAATCAACGACAAAATTTCCTAAGACATCAGACAAGTATTTTAAGCTGAAGTATTCCCCTTTTTGTGCCATATTCCATCTCGAAACAGATGATCCTGCAAACTTTTAAATACTTAAAGAAGTGGTAGTGTACACTACACGGTCGTAGTAGTTACGTGTAAGATCACTACACAATAACAATTTGGTTTAAAAACTTAATCCGTTTGACATAGTGCATCTAGAGGAAAGTCATTCCACTGGCTAAACGATTGCATTTGTACAACTGTCAGCAATTTCCGATACTGTTAGCGTTCTGTTATAGTTTCATATAAAAGACTTCTTGAAACGTGACGAAAGACATGAGATAATGATGCAATTGCGTAGCCTATATCTTCTCGAATTTTTTATCGATTTTATGCACAGATCACCAGTAATGATGGACGATCGACCACTTCGTTTCTCATTGTGCACATTTGTGCGTCCATTTTTAAATGTTCTACACCATTTTCTGAACACTGCAGCGCTCATAGCGTTTACACCGTGCACTTCAATTTCAGCTAACGAATTTTGGCAACTTCCACGGCTCTTAACTTTAACGAATCGTACTGAAAGCTTTCTTCGAAAGTTATTGTCAACAGTTAGTTCAGGAGGCCACTCGAAGTGTAAATGGCCATGAAAACATACTTGACCTCTTCGCAACAAATACTCCTGTGAAAATTGGTAGCATCGGGACGGATACAGGGAGTGGTAACCAAAAGGTCGTTGTAGAGAGACTGAATATCTAGCATCCAAATTCAGCAAAAATAAACGCAAAATATATCTATTTCAAATAAGTAGACAAAAATTCACTTGACACCTGCCTAATAGACAGTCTCTACTCCTTCCAGTCTGATCACGTAAGCGAAGACCAGATCTGATTAAAAGTCAAAGATATAGTATCTACGGAAATTGAGAGATATACACCAAATAAGTTAAAAAAAAGATGGTACTGATACCCCATCGTACACAAAACAGGTCATCGCACTGTTATGGAAGCAACAGAAAAGCATGCCAATTTTTTTAAAAAAGCAAAATCTCCAGTATTGGTGATGTTTTATTGAAGCTCGAAACTTAGCCCGGACTTCATGTTAGATGCTTTTAACACTCTAAGCGCCAAGCCCGTAAAATTTACGGGCCTGGGATCGCGCGAAAATCACCAAGCCCGTAAAATTTACGGGCCGCTACATTTAATTTCATTCAAAACACTGCAACGTTATTTCTACGGGTTTGGCCAGCGCTATACGTTTTTCAGATGTTTATTAACAAAATGCGTCCATAGATGTCACGGCAGCGCTGTAATTCATGTTAAAACTTATCTTTGCGTTCTCAGTCTGTATATCATTCAGTTGTTTGTCATCATGTTTCGGCGCGGTTTATCAGACGCAGAAATTGCGGATTTGATCAATCATAGCGACACTCTGGATAATGTAGAGAGTGATTCAGACGATTCTGAATGCAATGGTGTGTTTGAAGGTACGTATTTCCGAATTTTCCACGTAATTGTGCAGTACGCACATATCTGTTGAACATGTGTAAACGATGTATGTAGTTACACATAATGTGATATTCTTTTTAGAAGACGAGATTGATGACAGTTTGTCTTCAGATGAAGACGAGAATGATGTTGAAGGTGTTGCTTCAAATCCAGCAGCTGTGCCGTATCCGAAAGACAGTGAGTGGACTGCAGTTGACACCTACCGACCTCTGCCTGTCAACACGACACCCAGGCAGATACTAGTGGATATTGATGAGTCGAGTTCTGTACTGGATTGCAGTAAAGTGTTCCTTACTGACAGTGACGTAAATGAACTCAAGAGACAGACAAATTTGTATGCATCACAGACAATACAGAAGAAAAGAAGAGGAAATAATCTGAAGCCCCATTCAGTTTTGAGTTCGTGGAAGCCAGTGACTATAAGTGAGATGAGGCGTTTCTTGGGTATTATTTTCCACATGTGTGTTTCGAAAAAGCCCAAAATTGCGGACCATTGGAGCACTAATCCTGTTCTTAGTTGTAACTTTTGTCCCCATGTCATGAGCCGTTTGCGTTTCACTCAGATACTGTCATGCTTGCATCTTGTTGACAATTCAAATCAGAAAAAACCAGGCGAAGATGGATTTCATCCACTTTACAAAGTTTTGCCATATTATAATAATTTGAAGGAGCGATGTATCCAGGCATATCGTCCCTCAGAAAAAGTGACAATTGATGAAGGAATTTGCCCATTTCGAGGTCGTGTGAGTTTCCGTGTTTACATGCAAAATAAGCCTCATAAGTATGGACTGAAAGTATATGCTGTTGCTGAAGCCAGTAGTGGCTATGTTGTAAATTTTGAAGTTTATGCTGGTAAGCATATTGTTGACAATTCTTCGTCTGCGGTTATTTTGCGATTGTTGTCTGACAGCAGCTTGCTGAACAAAGGCCACACTGTGTATTTAGATCGATTTTATTCCAGTCCAGAGCTATTTCAGCAACTGGCAGAGAAAGGCACTGGAGCTGTTGGTACTGTGAACAAATCCAGGAAAGGATTGCCTAAAGATTTAGTATCTGCTAAGCTGAAAAAGGGCGAAATGTCTTTTCGGCGTAAAGATAATGTATTGGCAATGAAGTGGAAAGATAAGAGAGATGTGTATACATTGTCTACAAGGCATCAAGCAACATTTGGTACGCATACTAAGAGAAATGGGTCTGTAGTATTGAAACCACTTCAGGTACTTGATTACAACCTCAATAAAATTGGAGTGGATATTGGAGACCAACGCCTGCAGTACAATCCGTTCCAGCACAGAACTGTGAAATGGTGGCGAAAATTATATTTCCATTTGCTGCTTATGGGAGTATCAAATGCATTTTGGCTGTACAATGCAGTGCACAGGAAGAAAATTACAATAACAGACTTTATAACAGTGCTTGCAGTTCAGCTTGTTGAAGACGACACACTTGAATTCATTCCAAGAAATGAAGGAACTGTAGGTCGGCTAACAAAGAGACATTTTTTGCAGCACATACCTGCAACTACTAAGAAGTATGCTGCTCGTGTGTGTCACGTGTGCAGTTCCAGGAGCAAGAAACAGAGTGGCAAGGCTTCTCGCAAAGAGACACGATACGAATGTGAACAGTGTGGCGTTGCACTCTGCCTGGAACCTTGCTTTAAAATTTTCCACACTAAAAAACAATATGATTCTGTGTGAAATTTATATGTAATACTGTATACTATCAGAAACATGTAATGTAGTGCCACAATTTTGGTTAAAAATAAATCACAATTGTATTCCCTTATTCGTATGACTTTTTCTAAATTCTTAAAACATCTAAGTGATTTCTATAACTGTACCTTAAAGCTGTGCATTGTAAAGTAGTTTCTTTCACTCAGAATTAAAGTAGAAATGTGCAGCTTCAAGATGGTACCAAATTTGCCACAATCCAAACAGTAGATTTGATGCAGTAATTTTTTTAATATTGGTAAAATTGCCCGGTTTCTAGGGACGGGTGCATAAAATAGGCCTGGTACAGAGAGTGTTAAAAGGTTCCACAACGAAACTCTGTCTCGAAATCTGGCAGAAAATCCAAAGAGGTTCTAGTTGTATGTGAAGTACACCAGCGGCAATACACAATCAATATATCCACTGTACGACAGCAATGGATATGTTTCTGATGACAGTGCCACTAGAGCAGAGTAACTAAACACGGTTTTCCGAAATTCCTGTACCAAAGGAGACGAAGTAAACATTCGAAAATTCGAATAAAGAACAACTGCCAACATGAGTAACCTGGAAGTAAATGTCCTCGATGCAGCGTAGCAGCTTAAAACACTTAATAAAGGCAAGTCCTTCGGTCCAGATTGTATACCTGTTAGATTCCATTCAGTGTGTGCCGATACAATAGCTTCACATTTAAGATTATGCTGACGCTAATAAAAAATGCATTAAGGATACAGAGTAGTTATAAATGGTGGCAAAATCGAAATTTTTTGTTACTTTATTAAATTCTATATTCTTTCCTTATTACATTGATATATACATTATAGGATTTCAAATGAAAAATGACATATATATACCAAATTTTAAAGTTACGGTCATATATGCCGCCACGCCGCCTTTATTTCTGTCACAGAAACCAGTATTATTTCGAAAAGAACTGTGAACTTTCTGTTTCCAGCGATTATGCGTATGATACATTGTATATGTTGGTAACAGTGCAGGTTTCTAGTGTCTGTCTTTGTTAGCATTTACTTTTGTTCCGCTGAAGCAGTTCTTCACGTGTTACTGAATGTTTGTTGCCCAAGTGCTACACATATCAGTGGAAGTACATATCCTTTAGTGTGCAATAAATACGAACTATGCCACGCGTCAAGAAATTCAATAAAAGGAAATTCTGTGGTAACAAGTTCACAAACAAAGCAAGCCACACTGTTGAAAGTAGCCTACGTATCAGTTCTTCAGGGAAGAAACTCCCACATGTCACGCTTCCTGGTGATTCAAATTTTTGTGTTAACAATGACGCTGTTTTTAGTGGCTTTGTTGTTGTTGATGTGGGCATCTTATCTTCTTTTTATAAAAGAAGTGGCGAAATGCAAACGATGTTGAGGTGTAGGCTGTCTGGAAATAACTGAACAACAAAGTAGCAGGAAGGGCTTAGCGTCAAAATTAGTTGTTCTGTGTAGATCCTGCAATAAATCTACCTCTAAAATAGCTTCGAACATTGTGTATTATAGGTATGATGAGAATTTGATGTCAGTGTACGCAATGCGTGCAATAGGAAAAGGAAAAAAGGCCGCTCAAACGTTTTGTAGTTTGACGCACCTTCCTTCTCCTCCCAGTAGGTTCAGAAAGTACAAAAAAATACCTTTAGGTGCTTTGACGGTTGTGTCTAAAGCACCTATGAAACGTGCAGTAGAAGAAATTGCAAATATTAGTGGAACCAGGGACATTGCTGTTGCATTGATGGGGCATGGCAATGTCGAGGACATCGTTCCTTGAGTGGTGTTGTAACTGCTACTTCTCTGGAGAATGGTAAAACTGAAGGACAAGTTGAACATCAGTCTTCTAAGAATTACGATGGTTAAAGTGAAGGTAAGGAGTGTGATGGAGCTCTAAAAATATCTAAGAGGTCGATGACCGTTTATAGTGTTAGGTGTACGAAGTAATTACGCGATGGGGACTCTAAAGCTTTCAATAAAATTAATGAGTTCAATGTTTATCGTGATACCTTGGTTAAAAAAACTGGAGTATTGTGGACATGTGCAAAAAAGGATGGGTGCTACATTGAGGTAACTACAAAGAGAACTGAATGGAAATTTGCTATCTATCGGAAAATCTGTGTCTGGCTGAGGCAGAATGACAGAGACTGAAATAGACCTTCTTCAGAGTTATTATGGACTGGCCATTAGACGAACTGCACCTCTGTATGATGTTACAGCAATGAGAAAAACTGTATGGGCAACCTACTTTCATAAGTTGTCTACAGATGACCACCCTGTTCACGGACTTTGCCGTAAAGGAGCAGATTCTTGGTGTGGTTACCAAAAAGCAAAAGAAAGTGGTCAAATATCCGATCATAAGCATTCTCTTCCTGAGCCTGTTATGAATGAAATAAAACCAATTTTTAGAGACCAGAGTGACCCTTTTTTGCTTAATAAATGTCTTCATGGGGGCACTCAGAATACAAATGAAAGTTTCAACCATTGCGTATGGGAAAGATTACCCAAGAAGGTATTTGTAGGACTAAATACATTAAAAGTTGGTGTACTAGATGCAGTGATATGTTTCAATGATGGAGTGATAGGAAGGTTGGAAGTCTTGAGAAATTTAGGCATAAAATGTGGCTCTAGTATGGAGATGAATTGCTTGCGTGTGACAGACAACAGATGCATGAAATTGAAAGATTCGCTCTTCAAGTTACCAAAGAAGCAAGGAGTGCTAAAAGGAATGCCAAGAGGAAGCTTGAAGCTGAAAAAATGCTGCAGGATGAAGACTATGCTTCAGGTATGTTCTGAGGCTATAATTAGACTCATATCTTCATTCACAGTTTCCTGTAAGTTGTATTTTTCAGAATTCAGGTACAAATATTTCGTAAAGTTTATAAAGCATTACTCTAATTTTTTTCTGTAACTTGCAATAGTCCATACTTACGTATTATAGCTAAGCTTTATTGCAGAATCAACTAAATTATAGAAAAAATAACACTTTTATTAGGAAAAATTATAAAAATTAAAATGTAAGATGTGATATTTTTTATACGTGTAATATACATAATAGGTGGAATTAAATAGGTCTAGTACCTAGCTATCATGTCATGCATATCTGGTAAAACTGTGGTCTCCTTCAAATGTATAACGTTGGATTAAATGGTAACTCAATTTGAGGAAGCATTTTGGAAAAAACATTTCTTTGTAATTTTTTAATAATCCTAAGCAGGTTAAAAAATATTCAAAATACTTCTAATTTGTTTAGAAAATGTGCTGCATTACGTGATATCAACAAAAAATCTGTAAAACATATACATTATAAACAGTGCCTGAAAGAAATAGGTGTTGATTTTTACATAATATTGAGCCAGAAAAGTACCCTGTATCCTTAAATGTTGTTCGACTTCTGAATATTAGTGAACTCGTTTTTATGGCTATCAGTTTTTCTTGCTAAATCTAACTAGGCAGATTACTTACATTAAACCATAGTTTAATCATCTGTCTGAAATAATCCTAGATAGTTGCGAAAGTTACTACCTCCAGTCAAAATACGCAATCAAACTACTTTGGGAGAACTTAGTAATTCGTATCCAGTTGCCTGGGTACTTTTCTCTTTATTTTGGCTTTTTTACACCAGATATTTTAAATAAGTGTCACTATATTGCAGCAAGGAAGAAATCAGCACATAGTGGTGTATTTCGAGAGGCTCACATAAACCGAACATATTGTGACGCGTGTGTATTATGGAATACCGCTACCATACAAGTACTCTTTTAAAATAACGATTCGAAACGTTTGGTTACAAAGCCACACAGCCAAAAACGAACCGCAGGCGTCTGAGGAGTGCTTGGCAGTTGATGTGTTGGACTCAAAACTCACCATTTATAATCCACTTTGAATATATCTCGAATGTCATCAACCTCCAAGTCAGAGCTGACAAACCAGCCCGTAGTCTACTCAGATCTGCTCGTGAACTTTTGACGCCACATGAACGTGGCCACGTAACAAGGACTTTCAGAAACCACGTCGAATTTCACCTTTTTATGTACAATAGATGGACTATTACACTATTAGATGAGTATGCATAATATTCAGTCTAATTAGAGTAGTTCGTCAGTTATGACTCTCGCTGGATAATGTGAGATTTTTATATGTCCATTTCGTCTCCAGCCGAAGGCTAGATTAATTTGTTTTCACTTTTAAACTTATTTGTACGATAAGAGGCAATGATGTGGAACCTGTGAGTTTATAGAATCTTTAACAGAAGTCATTCCATGCTGGCCAGTTACTTGGTGTATACGTACAACACTGAAAAATACTATAGCATGATAGCTCCAACATGTATGTCGTTATTTCGAATACATAAAACTTTCTGATTGCATCATTCTACGTCTTTAGTAGTCAAGAAAAGGAAATTTCACTTTATTTTTCAGTATAGCATATCTGTCACACATTTTACGTCATTTAGCAAATTGCCAAAATTTTTGGTCCCAGAATAATTCACTGTTTTTTGAGAAAAATATGACTTCAATAAAGAATAATGGAGAATAACGGCCATTTTTCCCATCGAATATTGTGATTATGGACATCATTATTGCTTCAGAAGTGCAGTACTTACTAAAAGTTTCAAAAAAGGATGTACAAAGTTGTCATTAAAATGCCTAACTGAAACGTCTGTAAGACTATCATGGAGAGTTATAACAAAGTACACTCACAGTTAGGTTTCCTAGAACAAAAGCATACTTTCTAAACTACGAATAACTGCAGAAATTCATTTCTTTAGAAATCAGCAAATAAATTATTTAAAAAAAACATTTTAATATAACACATTTTTTAAACGGACTAAAAAGTACAGAGGTATTCAAAGAGAAGGAACAGATTTCAAATATTTATTGCTTCAAAACTACAAACGATAGAAACACAATTCCAACGTTCCTGGAAAGGGGCCGCCCGGGGTAGCCGCGTGGTCTCGGTCGCCTTGCCACGGTTCGCGCGGCTACCCCTGTCGGAGGTTCGAGTCCTCCCTCGGGCATGGGTATGTGAATTGTCCTTAGTGTAAGTTCGTTTAAGTTAGGCTAAGTAGTGCGTAGGCCTAGGGACCGATGACCTCAGCAGTTTGGTCCCATAGCACTTTACCACAAATTTCTAAAAAATTCCTGGAAAGTGAAAAGTTCAGGTTTTTGTGCATTCAATGTAAGTTCATCGTCGTGGAGAATTCACTGGGAATCCACACAGAATTCTCTGGGCACGTCCGACGTTGCCTTAATGACACCATTCCAGGACGTTGGATTGGAAGAGGAGGAACAGAAGATGAATTTCATCGCCGGTGGCCTTCCAGGTCTCCAGGCCTTACACCTTGCGACTTTTGTCGATGGGGTTACGTAAAAGACTCCGTTTTTATCCTCCTATGTCTGAGAGACACTCTTGAAAGTCTGTGACATCGTGTTGTTGAAGCTATGAATTCGATAACGAGAGGCCATCTGCTTCGTGTGCGGCAGGAAATGAGCCACAGTTTTCATATTTGCTGTGCGTATGTGCTTACACTGAATGCATAAAAGTTTGAACTTCTCTCTTTCCAGGAACGTTGGAATTGTGTTTCTATCTTTTGTAGTTTTGTAGCAATAAGTGTTTGAAATCTGTTCCTTCTTTTTGAATAGTCCTGTATAAAATAATATCTTCTAGTCCCATACAGTCCTGAAAATTTGTGCTTGTGAGTTTTTAATAGGTATGAAAATACTTTCAGAATTTAAAACGTAAAACCTGGAGTGCCTGCAATAGGTAGGAAGGAAAACTGCGCTTGACGTACCGTTGACATCGAGGTCTTCAGAGATGGAGCAGCAGATCGGATTGTGTCAAGAATGGGGAAGGAAATCGGCGGTACCCTTTCAAAGGAACCATCCCGACATTTGCCTGGAGTGATTTAGGGAACTCATGGAAAACCTGAATCTGGATGGTCGGACGCGGGGTTGAACCGTCGTCCTCCCGAATGCGAGCCCTGTGCGCTAACCACTGCGCCACCCCGCTCGATGGAGCCAATGCATTAGGTAATAGTGAGGAGCTGAAATATTCATGCATCAGTTATGTATTGCATGCGCCCCATGTTTTACGTTTTCAGTTCTGCAAATAGTTTCATAGCTATTAAAAATTCACACATACAGCTTTTCAGGACTATCTGTATCAAGCTAGGAATCTGTATGGGGCTAGGAGAAATAGTTTTATACTCTTTAGTCTGTTTTAAAAATGTGTTATATTAAAAAGTTTTTATTTAAAAACTATTTTCTGCTTTTCAGATGATTTCAAACATTTTGCTGAGAGTAAAACAGAGACATGAGATAAATTTGAGGATTATTTCTCTCCACCTAAATCAATCAATAGATTGCTTCCTCCTACAATTATCTCACGATAATCGTCGAAGGCAAAAATGAGAGAGGATCGAATTCGCACGGGTACTTACTAGCAACTGTTCTCACCGTTAAACGTTCGCAAGTGGAACCAGACGCTAAAACAAGTTAATATTGCATTGTCACTCACTTATGAGCTATGTTGAGAGTTTCATGTCTCTAGCTCATCGGGAGGATAGTTTAAATCAATTGCAAGATTTGTACTTAACAAACAGACAATAAAGCTACCTAATAAAAACGCGGCAAAATTACGTGAACTTGATGATTTGTTTCCCTTAAGATGCTCGAAGTTTTAACTTATTCCCTGAGAAACATCGCCTGACTTTCTTGGCAACTAGTCACACATACACATACACCAGTTTTTGCTCGTGTTACATAATTCATAGCAACATGTGAGATAATGATGCAATCGCACTGGATTCACGACCTAATATTTGGTTTTCCCTTTACTGCTGAACTGATATGAAGGGAAATCACTGAACAAAAAATGATGATTTTTTTTAAAGTAAACGAATAATACATGTAACAAACGTAAGCGACATCTCATGACATTTATCTATTTACACATCTTAGAACCAGCAGAGAAAAACAGACATTCGTAAAAATCTATGAACAATAGCAACTGTGATTTTGTAATCAGAGACATCGTAAAATAGCTAACACACAGTGCATATTCTTTAGGTATCCGACGAAGAATTACAAAGTTGAAATTCTTCATCAACGAAGAGAACAGAGCAACGGCTGACATTTTTTCCCATAATACGTACAAGCTGATGGTACAGTTTACTGAAATCTGTTTCGAGATAACTTAACAGATTTCCAGAACTTGTTCGACACTTGGTCCCTGAAAGCGTAGCCGTCTATTTGACCTCGCAGACTTCTGTGCGTGACATATTGACCCGTTACACCGTTCATTCTCAATGCCGTTTCATCGAAACTTGTTCCCACCAATGCGATTCTATCGTTACATCAGTCTAGTGCAGCATAACATTAGCTGCACATTTAAAGAAAAAACGCGTCACAGTAACATAGCGTGAAGACAAGTAAGTGAACTTACGTAAAAGAAAAGAGGAATACAAACAACACTCGGCTGCTCCACTAAAAGAGTACATACAGATAACTCCAAAGTCACGCACACAACAGAAAAATTCGACTCAAGAATTAATATTACCTTCGTTAAGGAAAGAGAACTAACTATGGGGCTGAAAAAGAATGAAGCGAGATAAATTTAAGAAGTGGAGTACTTTTCTGTTGATATATATTTCAGGAGTATAATAAGGGAATCCTTCTATAGCCGAATTTCTTCGTAACGCCGTGTATACTGTCATAAATGTCCGTAAAGTACACTAAAGACGAATGAACTTACACTGCAAGCGAGACTAAAATATAGTTCACAATTATCTATCGTTACACTTGTCTTCTTACTTCCCACCTCGCTTGGGGTCGGCACTCCTAAACTTGTTACTCTATTCTGAACGTTGTTGTTGTAGTTGTGGTCTTCAGTCCTGAGACTGGTTTGATGCAGCTCTCCATGCTACTCTATTCTGTGCAAGCGTCTTCATCTCCCAGTACTTACTGCAACCTACATCCTTCTGAATCTGCTTAGTGTATTCATCTCTTGGTCTCCCTCTACGATTTTTACCCTCCACGCTGCCCTCCAATGCTAAATTTGTGATCCCTTGATGCCTCAGAACATGTACTATCAACCGGTCCCTTCTTCTAGTCAAGTTGTGCCACAATTCTATTCAGTACCTCCTCATTAGTTACGCGATCTACCCATCTAATTTTCAGCATTCTTCTGTAGCACCACATTTCAAAAGCTTCTATTCTCTTCTAGTCCAAGCTATTTATCGTCCATGTTTCACTTCCATACATGGCTACACTCCATACAAATACTTTCAGAAACGACTTCGTCACACTTAAATCTATACCCGATGTTAACAAATTTGTCTTCTTCAGAAACGGTTTCCTTGCCATTGCCAGTTTAATCGTCGTTTTCCTTTTGTTGATGTTCATCTTATATCCTCCTTTCAAGACACCGTCCATTCCGTTGAACAGCTCTTCCAAGTCCTTTGCTGTCTCTGACAGAATTACAATGTTATCGGCGAACCTCAACGTTTGTATTTCTTCTCCATGGACTTTAATACCTACTCCGAATTTTTCTTTTGTTTCCTTTACTGCTTACTCAATATACAGATTGAATAACATCGGGGAGAGGCTACAACCCTGTCTCACTCCCTTCGCAACCACTGCTTCCCTTTTATGTCCCTCGACTCTTATAACTGCTATCTGGTTTCTGTATAAGTTGTAAATAGCTTTTCGCTCCCTGTATTTCACCCGAGCCACCTTTAGAATTTGAAAGAGAGTATTCCATTCAACATTGTCAAAAGCTTTCTCTAAGTCTACAAATGCCAGAAATGTAGGTTTGCCTTTCCTTAATCTAGCTTCTAAGATAAGTCGTAGGGTCAGTATAGCCTCACGTGTTCCAACATTTCTGCGGAATCCAAACTGATCTTCGCCGAGGTCGGCTTCCACGAGTTTTTCCATTCGTCTGTAAATAATTCGCGTTAGTATGTTACAGGTGTGACTTATTAAACTGATAGTTCGGTAATTTTCACATCTGTCAACACCTGCTTTCTTTGGGATTGGAATTATTATATTCTTCTTGAAATCTGAGGGTATTTCGCCTGTCTCATACATCTTGCTCACCAGATGGTAGAGTTTTGTCAGGACTGGCTCTCCCAAGGCCGTCAGTATTTCTAATGGAATTTTGTCTACTCCCGGGGCCTTGTTTCGACTCAGGTCTTTCAGTGCTCTGTCAAACTCTTCACGCAGTATCGTATCTACCATTTCATCTTCATCTACATCCTCTTCCATTTCCATAATATTTTCCTCAAGTACATCGCCCTTGTATAGACCCTCTATATACTCCTTCCACCTTTCTGCTTTCCCTTCTTTGCTTAGAACTGGGTTTCCATCTGAGCTCTTGATGTTCATACAAGTGGTTCTCTTTTCTCCAAAGGTCTCTTTAATTTTCCGGTAGGCAGTATCTATCTTACCCCTAGTGAGATAAGCCTCTACATCCTTACATTTGTCCTCTAGCCATCCCCACTTAGCCATTCTGAACGTATTTGCCTCATTTCAGCGTTAAGCTCCATAGTTTTCAGATCCGTCTTTATGGTCCTATTCGTTGGGGACCCGGGCCCTCTTTTCCATTCTTTTGTGTGAGACACTGTTTTTGTCATACGGTTAGATTCACGGCGCAAGACATGCCATACTCACGTAGGCAATACTCTTGAATTTTTTTCCCTATGTTTGCTGCATTGTATGTGGACGTTTCTTACTCTGTCTCTTAGGGTCACTCCTCCAGACCAGCGTAGAATCCTTGTCTCTGTAATCCGGAGCTTCCGTTCATCTGATTTGTGCACGGCTCAACGTACTGAACGGTACGTCAGAACAGATCTTATCGCTCGTTTGCGTGTATTTCCTTTGACTTCGGCAGATATTTTCGAATCACAGACAGCTTCTATTAGTGACTGCCATTTCAACCATCCAGTCAATGTCGATGTCTTCATCCGTGGAAGCTGCTGTTTTATTAGCGATCCGAGGTACCTGACCTGATCAGCTGTTATCATACCCTGAGGTGACATTACTCATGGGATAGCGGTATGAACATATCCAGATGGCGGTAGCATCCCGTGTACCAGGTATAAAAGGGCAGTGCAGTGGTAGAGATGTCACTAGTATTCAGCTGATTCACGTGAAAAGGTGTCCGACGTGATTATAGCCGCGCGATGGCAATTAAGATTTTAGTTGGAGCTATACGCATAGGACATGCCATTTCGGAAATCGTGAGGTAATTCAGTATTCCGAGATGCACAGAGTCAAAACTATGCCGACAATACCAAATTTCAGGCGTTACATCTCTCTACGGGCAACACTGTGGCCGACGGCCTTCACTTAAAGACCAAGAGGAGCGGCATTCGCGTAGCGTTGTCTGTGCTAACAGACAAGCAACACTGCGTAAATAATCGTAGAAATCAATGGAGGACATACGACGAACTTATCCGTTAGGACAGTGTGTGATATTTGGCGTCAATGAGCTATGGCAGCCAACGATCGACGCGAGTGCATTTGCTGACACCAGACATCGGCTGTAGCGCGTTTCCTCGGTTTGTGACGATATCTGTTGGACGCTAGACGACCGGAAGACAGTGGTCTGGTGAGATTAGTCACGATTTCAATTGGCAAAAGCCGATGGTAGGGTTCTAGTGTGATGCAGACCCCACGAAGCCATTTACCCAATTTGTCAACAAGGCATTGTGCAAGCTGTTGGTGCCTCCATAGTAGTGTGGGCTGTGCTTACATGGAATGGACTGGGTCCACAGGTCCAACTGTTTCGATCATTAACTGCAAATGGTTATGTTCGGCTACTTTTAGACCATTTGTAGCCATTTATGGGCTTCATGTTCTCAAATAACCATGAAGTTTTTATAGTTTACAATGTCACCGGGCAACAATTGTTCGCAATTGGTTTGTATAACATTCTGAACAATTCGAGCGAATGATATGACCTCCCAGGCCGCCCGACATTAATCCCATCGAACAATTACGGGATGTAATCGAGAGGTCACCTCAAGGATAAAATCCAGTACCGGCAACACTTTCGCAGTTGTGGACGGCTATAGAGGCAGCATGGCTTACTATTTCTGCAGGAGACTTCCAGAGACTTGTTGAGTCCGTCCACGTCCAGCTGCTGCACTACGCTGTCCAAAAGGAGGACCGACACGATGTTAAAAGGTACCCATGACTTTTGTCACCTCAGTGTAAGCATTAAGGTCGTCTAGAATTTTTGGTAGAGATTCTACCATTAGAACTACGTCATCAACGCATAAAAGCATCAAAAATCTCAGAAAAATGTTATACTTGCTGTGTGGTGAATTCCCTAACGTTTAGTAGCCACAATTTTTTTTTTAAATTTATTGAATATTATTTTGAAATGGCAGCCATATTTGTTCCAGGCCGCATGCGTTTTTTCGTATTTGCAAGCATCTACATTTTTTACAATTACACTCCTGGAAATTGAAATAAGAACACCGTGAATTCATTGTCCCAGGAAGGGGAAACTTTATTGACACATTCCTGGGGTCAGATACATCACATGATCACACTGACAGAACCACAGGCACATAGACACAGGCAACAGAGCATGCACAATGTCGGCACTAGTACAGTGTATATCCACCTTTCGCAGCAATACAGGCTGCTGTTCTCCCATGGAGACGATCGTAGAGATGCTGGATGTAGTCCTGTGGAACGGCTTGCCATGCCATTTCCACCTGGCACCTCAGTTGGACCAGCGTTCGTGCTGGACGTGCAGACCGCGTGAGACGACGCTTCATCCAGTCCCAAACATGCTCAATGGGGGACAGATCCGGAGATCTTGCTGGCCAGGGTAGTTGGCTTACACCTTCTAGAGCACGTTGGGTGGCACGGGATACATGCGGACGTGCATTGTCCTGTTGGAATAGCAAGTTCCCTTGCCGGTCTAGGAATGGTAGAACGATGGGTTCGATGACGGTTTGGATGTACCGTGCATTATTCAGTGTCCCCTCGACGATCACCAGTGGTGTACGGCCAGTGTAGGAGATCGCTCCCCACACCATGATGCCGGGTGTTGGCCCTGTGTGCCTCGGTCGTATGCAGTCCTGATTGTGGCGCTCACCTGCACGCCGCCAAACACGCATACGACCATCATTGGCACCAAGGCAGAAGCGACTCTCATCGCTGAAGACGACACGTCTCCATTCGTCCCTCCATTCACGCCTGTCGCGACACCACTGGAGGCGGGCTGCACGATGTTGGGGCGTGAGCGGAAGACGGCCTAACGGTGTGCGGGACCGTAGCCCAGCTTCATGGAGACGGTTGCGAATGGTCCTCGCCGATACCCCAGGAGCAACAGTGTCCCTGATTTGCTGGGAAGTGGCGGTGCGGTCCCCTACGGCACTGCGTAGGATCCTACGGTCTCGGTTTGCATCCGTGCGTCGCTGCGGTCCGGTCCCAGGTCGACGGGCACGTGCACCTTCCGCCGACCACTGGCGACAACATCGATGTACTGTGGAGACCTCACGCCCCACGTGTTGAGCAATTCGGCGGTACGTCCACCCGGCCTCCCGCATGCCCACTATACGCCCTCGCTCAAAGTCCGTCAACTGCACATACGGTTCACGTCCACGCTGTCGCGGCATGCTACCAGTGTTAAAGACTGCGATGGAGCTCCGTATGCCACGGCAAACTGGCTGACACTGACGGCGGCGGTGCACAAATGCTGCGCAGCTACCGCCATTCGACG
This sequence comes from Schistocerca cancellata, assembly GCF_023864275.1. NCBI lineage: Eukaryota > Metazoa > Arthropoda > Insecta > Orthoptera > Acrididae > Schistocerca > Schistocerca cancellata. The sequence continues at coordinate 27,087,605 of NC_064629.1, read as the reverse complement.
GCCATGGCCAACACCGCGGTTCCTGGTGTGTCCGCTGTGCCGTGCGTGTGATCATTGCTTGTACAGCCCTCTCGCAGTGTCCGGAGCAAGTATGGTGGGTCTGACACACCGGTGTCAATGTGTTCTTTTTTCCATTTCCAGGAGTGTATATCCTCACTACCTCGGCCATCGTCAGTTATTTCATTGACCAAATAGCAAAACACATCTGCTATATTTAAGGACTCATTTCCTAATCTAATTCTCTCAGCTTCTCCCGAATAATTCAACTATATTCCATTAGCGTTATTTTGCTTATGTTGGTGTTCATCTTATATCGTCCTTTCAAGACGCTGTCGATTCCGTTCAGCTGCTGTTCCAAGTCCTTTACTGTCTCTGACTGAAATATAATGTCATCGGCAGAGCTCAGAGTTTTTGTTTCTTCTTATTGAACTTTAATTTGTTCTCCAAATTTTTCCTTGGCCTGCTCAACGTACAGACTGAATAACATGGGGGACAGGCTGCAACCGTGTTTAGTTCCCTTCTCAACCGCTGCTTCCCTTCCTGACCCCTCAGCTGGTATCAGTACAAGTTGTATAACTTTTTGTTCCCTGTATTTTACTCCTGCTAGCTTATATTCCAGTCAACTGAGAAGTGGTATCTTGATGTAATTCTTCAGGCTTTTCGGGCGATACCTTGGGAGCTTGAGGTGTTGGGTGTTCTGCCACGCACAGTACTTCGATAACGTGACTTGTTGTCTTCGCAGTAGGGTTCCAGTATTAATATCTACTAATTTCCCTTCCCATAGTCAGTTCTCAGGACGTTTCTAGTGGGAATGGACCGCAAACGGAGAGCCTACAACCGATAATGGACAGGGAAATCAGTTGGTATGAATACTGGACCAGTTCCACTCGATTAGCAGTCTCAGGTAGCACGTGCGCATGGACGACACACATACACGTCAGAACACGTGACAGCTGAAGATATCAAGTGGTACATTTACTGGGAACGTTGCGAACATCGGTTACGGAGGTGCCACAATTAGTTCCGAACATCACATACAGATGTAGAGGGGCAACGAGACATAAGGCCCTGCAACGAACTTGTGACATCACACAAGTCGGCTTGACCGCTAAATTTCGTCAACGCTCGGCTCCGTGGAGGGCCCACGGGGAATCAGTATTTAATTGAAAAGACTTCATTTTGTCGTGTGCTATCGAATACTTCCAAACAGTTAAACACACATTCACGAATTACTAAATTCGTCTGAGATAGTTACTCGCTCCCCGCCAGAGACGGCTGCTGGCACTCGTAAGACCTGTAGTGCCATCTGCTGTGACATACGTTCCATGGCCTGCCTTTCTCGTGGGCATCGGCAGATGGTGAGAGGTGTTGCATTAAACGGACGGACTATGATAAAAATATTATAAACTGTGGTGCTCCTTTTTTAAACTATCTACCGATACATCACATCAAAGGCGTTTGAAATTGTCAACCTGGTTTAGCAATTAGAAAGCATAAATGAATGACGATATTAATAGAAAGCCCCTGCTATGCGAAATGGACCTGTGTGTTCAAGGTCGTACACTGTCGCAGTACTGTTACGGAAATTACGTTCCGTCTTTGCTTCCACAAAAGCAGCCACGGAGAGAATAATCGAGCAAATATTGAGATAGCTAACGAAAATGGCTCGAATCTAGTGTGGAATCACCCCATTACCCACAAACTGCGACATGTCTGGAGAATCGTCCGAAGTTTGTTGTGTAGGGAAAAATAGTTCTAAAACCAATGTGACCCTCTTAGAAGTCACTGTTCTTCGCACGACAAAGGCTTATGAAACTTCTGTTAGCTACTGAAATCCAGTGATTTTTGGATAGTATAAGTGTTGTGCTGCACGGAAATGAAGGTTTTCAATTACGCAAAATTGTCATTTTACCTCCTCATTAGCCATCCAAGTGGACATGGATCCCACCTCTAAAAATGGTTCAAATCGCTCTGAGCACTATGGGACTCAACTGCTGTGGTCATAAGTCCCCTAGAACTTAGAACTACTTAAACCTAACTAACCTAAGGACATCACACACATCCATGTCCGAGGCAGGATTCGAACCTGCGACCGTAGCGGTCGTGCGGTTCCAGACAGCAGCGCCTTTAACCGCTTTTTTTTTTTTTTTCGTTTTCGTTCGTTGTATATGATCGGGGCGGACGTCGTAAGACACCCTTTTTTTAAGTTCGTTGTTGATCCATGAACTCAGTTTTTTTATTACAGAAGGCGGCTAACCCTCTGACCGAGCACGCTGAGCTACCGTGCCGACGCCGCTCGGCCACTCCGGCCGGCGATCCCACCTCTCGCCATACGTAGACGGCATAAGATATAGCCCCGCCCAGCAGCCTGGTGTCATTGGCTCTTGTTCGAGAACATGTTTTGGTTGTGCCTCATGATTCGGATGTACTAGGTGATGTCAAAAGATATTTGGATACATCTCGCTGGAGTGACATACTAGGTGTTGTGGCTGTGCCCTCTTGTAATGTTTTGTACTTCCTGGCTGGATAAGGAGAGGGTGGTATGGTAGGTGGGCGGCTGATTTCCTCTGACTACAACACAAAATGCACACATGGTTAAAATGCACTTTATTACAGGAACCAATTGAGTACTTAAGTTCAATGATGTACAATCTGATTTTCTGTGTTTAACAGTAGTCAAATAACATGTACTAATTCTTGAATCTTGTCCGTGTCCGTATCACAACTATACAGGGTGGTCCATTGATAGTGACCGAGCCAAATATCTCACGAAATAAGCATCAAACGAAAAAACTACAAGGAACGAAACTCGTCTAGTTTGAAGGGGGAAACCAGATGGCGCTATGGTTGGCCCGCTAGATGGCTCTGCCTTAGGTCAAACTGATATCAACTGCGTTTTTTTTTTAAACAGGAACCCCCATTTTTTATTACATATTCGTGTAGTGCGTAGAGAAATATGAATGTTTTAGCTCGACCACTTTTTTCGCTTTGTGATAGATGGCGTATAAGTACGTGGTATCACGTAACATTCCGCCAGTGCGGACGGTATTTGCTTCGTGATACATTACCCGTGTTAAAATGGACCGTTTACCAATTGCGTAAAAGGTCGATATCGTGTTGATGTATGGCTATTATGATCAAAATGCCCAACGGGCGTGTGCTGTGTATGCTGCCCGGTATCCTGGACGACATCATCCAAGTGTCCGGACCGTTCGCCGGATAGTTACGTTATTTATGGAAACAGGAAGTGTTCAGCCACACGTGAAACGTCAACCACGACCTGCAACAAATGGTGATGCCAAAGTAGGTGTTTTAGCTGCTGTCGCGACTAATCCGCACATCAGTAGCACACAAATTGCGCGAAAATCTGGAATCTCAAAAACGTTGGTGTTGAGAATGCTACATCAACATCGATTGCGCCCGTACCATATTTCTATGCACCAGGAATTCCATGGCGACGGCTTTGAACGTCGTGTGCAGTTCAGCCACTGGACACAAGAGAAATTACGGGACCATGACAGATTTTTTGCACGCATTCGATTTAGCGACGAAGCGTCATTCACCAACAGCGGTAGCGTCAACCGGCATAATATGCACTATTGGGCAACGGTAAATCCACGTTGCCTGCGACAAGTGGAACATCAGCGACTTTGGCGGGTTAATGTATGGTGCGGCATTATGGGAGGAAGGATAATTGGCCCCCATTTTATCAATGGCAGTCTAAATGGTGCAATGTATGCTGATTTCCTACGTAATGTTCTACGGATGTTACTACAAGATGTATCGCTGCATGACAGAATGGCGATGTACTTCGATCATGATGGATGTCCGGCACATAGCTCGCGTGCAGTTGAGGCGGTATTGAATAGCCGGATCTGACGTCAGCGGATTTCTTTCTGTGGCGAAAGTTGAAGGGCATTTGCTATCGCGATACACCGACAACGCCTGACAACATGCGTCAGCGCATTGTCAATGCATGTGCGAACATTACCGAAGGCGAACTACTCGCTGTTGAGAGGAATGTCTTTACATGTTTTGCCAAATGCACTGAGGTTGACGGACATCATTTTGAGCATTTATTGCGTTAATGTGGTATTTACAGGTAATCACGCTGTAACAGCAAGCTCAGAAATGATAAGTTCACAAAGGTACATGTATCACATTGGAACAACCGAAGCAAAATGATCAAACGTACCTACGTTCTGTATTTTAATTTAAAAAACCTACCTGTTACCAACTGTTCGTCTAAAATTGTGAGCCATATGTTTGTGACTATTACAGCGCCATCTATCACAAAGCGAAAAAGTAGTCCAATTAAAACATTCATATTTCTCCATGTACTACACGAATATGTAATTAAAAATGGGGGTTCCTATTTTAAAAAACGTAGTTGATATTCGTTTGACGTATGGGGGCGCCATCTAGCGGGCCAACCATAGCGCCATCTAGTTTCCCCTTGTAAACAATGACTAACGTTCCCTCAGGCCCGACGGGGGCAAAATACCCGGGGTTTAAGCCCCTTGAGGGGGCCCACGTCTTTCAAGGATTCAGATCCCACGGGATGCTCAGTCGGAAAATATCCGACTGATATTATAAAGCAAATTTTGTATCATGCAATAAGCACCAGCGTAGGGAATCTAGCTCTTGTTTTCACTTCAGTTCCTCACTTGTATAATTCTTACGCACCAACTGCTTTCAATACCATTTCCTGCTTAATCGTGAATGTACAGTATTTTCTTTAGGCATTTTGCCTAAAACCGTCTTGTGATGGAATCAAGAATGCACTTTATTTATATACTGGAAATCCTATCACAACATTTCCTCGACAAATGTACATGGCAACAGCTGTGGAACTTCGTTATAATTTGAAACTTCCTGGCAGATTAAAACTGTGTGCCCGACCGAGACTCGAACTCGGGACCTTTGCCTTTCGCGGGCATGTGCTCTACCATGTGAGCTACCGAAGCACGACTCACACCCGGTCCTCACAGCTTTACTTCTGCCAGTATCTCGTCTCTTATAATTTGATAAGAGAAATAATTTGATAAGAGAAAATACAAAATGAAATGTATCTATTTCTACATAGTTCTCCTGGAAGAAGCGTAGAAGTGAAGAAATGAAAAGACATGAATGAAGTATATTGGTTATGCTGCTGCTCGAAAGTAAAGAGGAAATATTCTTCTGTCGTTCGTCTGTTGAACAGCCATCTTACATGGGAACTCTTATGTTACTTGAAGTGACATTATTTCTTAGTCAAAGATGCTTGGTCCTCTGGAAATTTGCTCGGAATATTAGAGCTCTTGAGTCACTATCATCAGGTCCTTGCAAAACACATTTGCAAGAGACGGACAAGAAGTTGGAAAGTGTTAATAAGTGCATTGTTGTCAAGTGATACTCAAAATGAATTTCTTTCTAGTTGTGCCCATCGTGTCAGAAGAGAGAAAATGAGAAGTGTTATTCAATTACAGTATTTTGGCAGCAACTCCTCACACAAATCGTGTTATGTTTACTTCAATAAGGGAACTGATAAACATGAAATAAATGAACAGTTATTGGGATTTGTGGATTTTAATCAGAAAACGGGTGTTATTATTCCACGTTTAATATGAACAATATTTGAGAAACACTCAGTTCCTATCAGTAAACACCGCGGACAAAGTTATTATAACGCAAGTAATACGAGGGGGGTCTTTTAAAGGAGCTCAGACACATTTTCTTCACGGGAACCCACTTGCAAAATTTTCTCTGTATGTTTGTCGGAGCCTTATACGAAGAGTTGTCATGAAACAGATACTTTTTCGAAATGATTCAATAACTTTCCAACCTCTTCAGTTGCAGTCCACAGCGATGCGAAATTCTAAAACAGTGTATTGACAGTTCCTTATATTCCATCTCTGATACCCGCTGGAGATCTCATGTTAAAAGTTTGTCACCTAAAACATGTTCTGCGGCACTAGGTGTTTTGGATTATATAACATCTTTCCAGTATTTATTCATAGCACAATTTGGCTTAAGTTGGTGCCAATTGAAACCAGAAGCAAATTACAAGCTCGAAATACTACCACTGATGTTGAGGTAAAACACTTTGAGAGCTTATTAAATGACTCTATATATCTTCGTGAAAAATGGGACACCGTTCCCCCTTAATCTAAAAATGTTGTCGAGACAATAAAAATCTATCCCGATTTTAGGGGGTGCACAGTAGAAAGAGGAAATCATTTCATGATGAAACCAGGAATGAAGTGATATAAGTGAATTCAGAAAATTTATTCTAGGTAAATGTTTTTTATGCCATTATTGACAATCTAGCGCGTAACTTGAAAATCCTATATTAAACAGCGAAGATTTTAGTTGAAACATTTGGATTTTTATGGAAATACTCAAAGATGACTGACGATTAGGCTGCTGAGGCACGCACGTTATTTATCAATGAATTCCATAATGATGAGCCGCAACAGACTTTGAAAAAGACATTAAATATTTTAAAACAATTCATATTTACAAATGTGAACTTCGGAAACTTTAGACCTCTTGAATAAGATGAACGAGCTTAAAATTTCAATCTTATTTCCGAATTATGTGTAGCTATACGCATCTTTTACATTCATTCAGTGACTATATGGTTCAAATGGCTCTGAGCACTATGGGACTTAACATCTGAGGTCATCAGTCCCCTAGAACTTAGAACTACTTAAACCTAACTAACCTAAAGACATCACACACATCCATGTCCGAGGCAGGATTCGAACCTGCGACCGTAGCGGTCGCGCGGTTCCAGAGTGCAGCTCCTAGAACCGCTCGGCCACTCTGTGACTATAGCTGAAGCAGAAAGATCATTCAGTACTTTGGCTCGTGTTAAAAACTGTCTCGCCGGCCGGGGTGGCCGAGCGGTTCTAGGCGCTACAGTCTGGAACCGCGCGACCGCTACGGTCGCAGGTTCGAACCATTTGAAAAATGTCTCAAATCAAGTATTCAGCAACGTCTCACAGATTTAGGAACCTTAACAACTCAATATAATTTGGCAGGGCAACAAGACTCCCATGCCGTGTCTCAATCATTTGCTGAACGAAGGGCTTGCAAAGCACCGTTGACACTGTTATAGGCAAGTAAGTTACAATATGCTACACCTTGCACAACTCGTTGCCGTTTATATGCGATGGCGCTGATATGTGACTATGCCGGGAACGAGTGGGGACAGAACACTCAATACCGCAGCCTTAATGGCACTAGACATTACTGCGATACAAAAATTAGGGTAATGGTTAGCATTTTGCTTTAAAGTGAGGTGAAGGTAAATTAAATCAATTAAAAACTAAATTAAATGGTCTGTATACACATTTTACGATAATTGATTACTGAGTAGCATCTGAAGTCGAACTTGAAAATTTGTCAGTCGTACCAGTTTCCTGTCTTGTCGTGTAGGTCTCGGTCGAGCTATCACCCATTTCTCCAGCTTTGGTGGTCTTCGGTTCCTGATAATTGTTTCCATCAGTACTGTTCAAACCAATACTCATTACAAGGAGCGATCGAAAAGTTTCCGTTTGAGGGTGTTGTCGTAGCGTATATGCAACGTAACATGACTCTGATGTGGGTGCAGAAGCACCGACACGTAGACAAGGGACCAATGTGCGTGCAATAAATGTGGAAACGTGAACTGCCGCGACGTTATTACCAAATGCGTCCAGACGTGACCAACGTGCTGTTATTCTTTTTTTCTTTTTTTTTTGGCTGCCGAAGGACAAACAGCCACAGACATCCATCAGAGAATGTCCTGATCTCTCCCCATGAGAGTATTCGCCTTCGGTTCCTTAAAAACGGCCATAAGGGTCGACAAGTCCTGTCGGTAGAGGGTGTGTAGAGGGAAATTACGGAGTGCTTCGCGCAGTAGGACACAGCGTTTAACCAAACGGGTATTTCAACCTGGTGCGTCGGTGGAATGACTGCCTCAGCTGCGGGCCGTTGTGGCCGAGCGGTTCTAGGCGCTACAGTCAGGAATCGCGCGACCGCCACGGTCGCAGGTTCGAATCCTGCCTCGGGCATGGATGTGTGTGATGTCCTTAGGTTAGTTAGGTTTAAGTGGTTCTAAGTTCTAGGGGACTGATGACCTCAGATGTTAAGTCCCATAATGCTCAGAGCCATTTGAAGTGCCTCAGTTCCCACGGAGATATTACCTGATTGGCTTACTGATTCTGGAGTGTACGACCTCCGAACAGAAACCTTTTGATCGCCCTTATAATAGTGCTGATATTTTTTCTCGATATATTTAACCTTTGTACATTCATTAATGATTCATCCGATTAGAGTGAAAAATGAGAGACATGGTTTACGACTATTTTTTGTTTTACTACATTCCAAATTATTTTGATTGTAATAAAACACTATACAGGGAGTACCACATTAACTAGCTCTGTTTTTTTTAAATAATAGAGGGCATAAAAGTAAACATTTTGTTTGTTGATAAAGCAGTATCCAGTAGTGCGTCGTTTTGAAATTGTACTTCGAAAAAGGAAACTGTATAGTGTAATAAAAGTTCTGAAAGGACTGCATTGTAAAACAAGAGTGAAATTTAGACCACAATCTTAGCAGCCGGCCGAGGTGACCGAACGGTTCTAGGCGCCACAGTCTGGAACCGCGCGACAGCTACGGTCGCAGGTTTGAATCCTGCCTCGGGCATGGATGTGTCTGATGTCCTTAGGTTAGTTAGGTTTAAGTAGTTCTAAGTTCTAGGGGACTGATGACCTTAGAAGTTAAGTCCCATAGTGCTCAGAGCCATTTGAACGATTTGAATCTTAGCAATGTCACATCACGTAAGTGTGTTACAAACTGTTGTCTTTCTAGGAAATTATTATAGGTAATATCGTGTAGGGCCTCCGCAAGGATGCAGAAGTGCCGCATATCGACGTGGCACGGACTCGACTAATGTCTGAAGTAGTGCTGGAGGGAACTGACATCATGAATCCTGTAGGGCTGTCCATAAATCCGTAAGAGTACGAGGAGGTGGAGATCTCTTCTGCATAGCACGTTGCAAGGCATCCCACATATGCTCTATAATGTTCATGTCTGGGGAGTTTGGTGGCCAACAGAAGTGTTTAAACTCACAAGAGTGTTCCTGGAGCCACTCTGTAGCAATTCTAGACGTGTGCGGTGTCACGTTGTTATGATGGAATTGCCCAAGTCCGTCGGAATGCACGATGGACATGAATGGACGCTGGTGCTCAGACAGAATATTTACGTGCGTGTCACCTGTCAGAATCGTATCTAGACGCATCAGGAGCCCCATATCACTCCAACTGCACGCGCCCTACACTATTAAAGACCCTCCACCAGCTTGAACAGTCCCCTGCTAACAGGCAGGGTCCATGGATCCATGAGGTTTTCTCCGTACCCGCACACGTCCATCTGCTCGATACAATTTGAAACGAGACTCGTCTGACCAAGCAACATGTTTCCAGTCATCAACAGTCCAATGTCGGTGTTGACGGGCCCAGGAGAGGTGTAAAGCTTTGTTGCGTCTTACAGTCATCATGGGTACACGAGTGGGCCTTCGGCTCCGAAAGCCGATATCAGTGATGTTTCGCTGAATAGTCCTCACGCTGACACTTGTTGATGGCCCAGCATTTAAATCTGCAGCAATTTGCGGAAGGATTGCACTTCTGTCACGTTGAACGATTCCCTTGAGTTGTGGTTGGTCCCGTTCTTGCAGGATCTTTTTCCGGCCGCAGTGATGTCGGAGATTTTTTGTTTTACCGGATTTCTGATATTCACGGTACACTCGAGAAATGTAAGTCTTGAAGGAGATTATCAGTATAGGAAAATAATAATGGATCTGAACACAGTTGGACGAATGCCAGATTGTGATGTAAGAATTACAGAAAGAGAACCTCTGGCGAGAATGAGCGAAATGCTTTTCAAATTCAGGAAGATGGAAGTTTCGTAATCTTTATATTACGAAGGCCTTTAGTTTTAACGGACCTTCTATTAATGGCAAGGATATAGAGCAATGGTATTCAACTTTTTTCTCCACTTATCCCCAAAGACAAACTTTTCAGTCTGGCCCGTATCCGAGGGCCTAGGCCCTAGGCCTAACCCTAGAGTTATCCTTAATTCACATTATGGATAACCATATCTAAAATAGATTATAAATTTAAAACTTATTAAATACTACAAAATGGACTATTCTGCTATAAACGTATAAAATAAAACAGGAACTGTGCTACAGATAGCACATACACCAACAGTTACATGTATTTGTATATGTTTCTGACCTGTTAATGAGATGGCTAGCTTGTTTCCCGGACGTCAACTCGTCTATTCGTGGCTGAATCTTCGTTAGAGCGAGTATTGATTCCTGATTTAGTGATTTCTTTGTTTTGTTTCGACTGCAGAGAAACACTGCTCACACAAGTAAGTCGAGGGCACTGGAAGACGGAGTGTAATGGCGGTATCACTAAGTTCAGTGTACTGTTTGTGTGTGTAGCACCAGAAATCACAAATGGTTTCGATTTTTATTCTCAGTGAACTGGCAACAGATATTTTCGAAAGACCTACTTTTAATTTTAAGGAAATATCAGAGGAATTGATGGCGATGGTGAATAAAGGATTTGTAATCCAGTCTTGGGTATTATCATTCTTTTCACTATCTGGGAAGTATTTAAAAAACTATGACGTGAGTTTTTGTCCGTCGAATTTCATTATCTCCAAAATCTATCGCAATACTAACTTCATTCTGTCCACGATGTTCCAGCACAGTTGAAAAAACTTCATTAATGGAGTCAACACAAAATAAAACTTTCCTATGCACTGAAGCGCCAAAGAAAATGGTATCTTTTCAGTTCTACGCCATACATTGTGCCAGAAATCAAAATTGTTTTGATTAGTTTAGCGGAATTTTTTTGTAACTTATATCTGCTATAGTAAAATAACCACGAATAAGAGATTGAACAGCGGTATAACGTGATTTTTTGCAAATAGCAACGCTAATTAAGGGGATGTCTCTAGTACCATCTTTGTTGGTTTTGTAAAATTGTGTATTACTTTTGACCTTTTATCTAAATTTTCTGCTTTGCACCTGGAAACTTCGACTGACTTGTCTTTATAATCGTCGCGATTGGTTACCAAGTTTCTATGAAGTGGGGATTGTTCCATAGAATTGTTGTTGTTGTTGTGGTCTTCAGTCCTGAGACTGGTTTGATGCAGCTCTCCATGCTACTCTATCCTGTGCAAGCTTCTTCATTTCCCAGTACCTACTGCAACCTACATCCTTCTGAATCTGCTTAGTGTATTCATCTCTTGGTCTCCCTCTACGATTTTTACCCTCCACGCTGCCCTCCAATGCTAAATTTGTGATCCCTTGATGCCTCAGAACATGTCCTACCAACCTGTCCCTTCTTCTTGTCAAGTTGTGCCACAAACTCCTCTTCTCCCCAATTCTATTCAATACCTCCTCATCAGTTATGTGAACTACCCATCTAATCTTCAGCATTCTTCTGTAGCACCACATTTCGAAAGCTTCTCTTCTTGTCCAAACTATTTATCGTCCATGTTTCACTTCCATACATGGCTATACTCCATACAAATACTTTCAGAAACGACTTCCTGACACTTAAATCTGTACTGGATGTTAACAAATTTATCTTCTTCAGAAACGCTTTCCTTGCCATTGCCAGTCTACATTTTCTTTCCTCTCTACTTCGACCATCATCAGTTATTTTGCTCCCCAAATAGCAAAATTCCTTTACTGTTTTACGTGTCTCATTTTATAATCTAATTCCCTCAGCATCACCCGACTTAATTCGACTACATTCCATTATCCTCGGTTTGCTTTTGTTGATGTTCATCTTATATCCTCCTTTCAAGACACTGTCCATTCCATTCAACTGCTCTTCCAAGTCCTTTGCTGTCTCTGATAGAATTACAATGTCATCGGCGAACCTCAACGGTTGTATTTCTTCTCCATGGATTTTAATTCCTACTCTCTGGAACCGCACGACCGCTACGGTCGCAGGTTCGAATCCTGCCTCGGGCATGGATGTGTGTGATGTCCTTAGGTTAGTTAGGTTTAAGTAGTTCTAAGTTCTAGGGGACTTATGACCACAGCAGTTGAGTCCCATAGTGCTCAGAGCCATTTGAACCATTTGAATTCCTACTCCTAATTTTTCTTTTGTTTCCTTTACTGCTTGCTCAATATACAGATTGAATAACATCGGGGAGAGGCTACAACCCAGTCTCACTCCCTTCCCAACCACTGCTTCCCTTTCATGGCCCTCAACTCTTATAACTGCCGTCTGGTTTCTGTACAAATTGTAAATAGCCTTTCGCTCTTTGTATTTTACCCCTGCCACCTTTAGAATTTGAAAGAGGATATTCCAGTCAACATTGTCAAAAGCTTTCTCTAAGTCTACAAATGCTAGAAACATAGGTTTTCCTTTCCTTAATCTTTCTTGTAAGATAAGTCGTAAGGTCAGTATTGCCTCACGTGTTCCAATATTTCTACGGAATCCGAATTGAAAGAATTATTCGACAGAATTTGGTTGTAAATAACACAGAGTAAAAGAGGTGCATTATAATATTTGATACGAATGTATATTTAATGCAGAGTTCCCTGCAATATCTGTATTTCACATTTCCTGGGCTTTTCGACTTGCTCGTAGATGGCTCAACGCCATCACTATTGTCGCCAACGTCGCGTAGCGGGACGCGCGTTGTCGCACTTTTCTCTGACGGTGCATTATCTCTTATAATGAATTAGTCCGTCTTACAACAAAAGTTAAATACGACTATAATTGGTAACACGTAAAAATAGCATCAATAGTCAAACTTTTATCCTGACTCGAGCTATAACACTCGTAGAATAGTTTTCAGTGCTCACGCCTCCTCCCCCCTTTTGGTGTGTACTGAGGATAGCATGTGGTGGAGTTGTGAGGCCAGCAGGTGGCCAGAGGACAGCTGTGATGTGAGTGAGCGGAGCAATGGAGCCCACGGAGCAGCATGCGCAGTAGCTGTGCGAAGCACGGCTGCTTGCTGTAAGTGGCGCGCGCTCTAACTTGCAGGGGATGTCAGGCTTCAGAAGAGAAATACGCCCTTGCGAGCGAAAGTGCACGGACCGGGACGACTGCACCAGCATAAACGGGCCTGCAGCTGGAGCGCGTCGGTCTCAAACAGCTCCCGTGACCAGAGTGAGCCAGAAGGCGGCTCACAAGTGGGAAGACGCCAAGTCCGAGGTGGTGGACTCAGAGCCTGCAGTCGGGCTAAGGGCGGTGAAGGACCAAATTTGTCGTCGCTGCTTGCAGAACCATGTCGCCCCGTCACCTGGCATAGCCCTCTCCTCGTGTTCGGTGCTGCCAGACTGGAATGCAGGTGGTATTCGTATCGGTTAGATGCTCATTTTTCGTGGCGATGTACCGCTTCTAATAACTCATGGTATAACAAGTCCGTCGCTCAAACGTGTGGAAACTGGCCAGCTAGCCCCGCAGTAGCCCAGTGTTATCGGTATTACGATGCTCGGCTCGGCTCAGCTCACAATGCATCTACAGCATGGTGGCAGCAACACTCGTGATGGTGTTTTGGCTCCCACCGGCTTCTTAGGCACATCACACCTGCTGTGGCAGAGCAGCACCCAGAAAATAGTGGCTGTATTACACACCACAAATTACGTTAGTTAAGATAATTCAGCACACCATACCATTTATACATCACCCATTTGGACTAGAGGAGTGGGTAAGGAGAATGTGGGGACAGCAGCCATTTTATGGGTCATAAATTATGGACATTAAGGCAAGGCTAATAGCATCAGGTCATAAATTAGACTTACATAAGCATAATAGCACAAGTGCGTGGTTTGCTGATACGAGGCTAAAACAATCTATTTTGTTGACTTCAGTGCTCCAGGAAAGTGACCAGTTTTACGGATAAGAGTGCAAGTGCTCTCCTGGGAGCGGGAGACGGGTGGGAGGTTGATCTTGAAAGTGACAGTGTTTGCTTACATAAGGGTCATAAACCAGAGTGGCCAAAATGGTATTGTACTAGGACAAGAGCTTTTACCAACACAGAATACATGCTACTACACAGCCCTGGCTAGGGACATACGACGCGACGGGGAATATGTAGAAAAATAGTACACGTAAAAGAAATGTTGATTGATGTAGTCACCAAGTTCTAACTCTTAATAATAAAGATGTTTTGAGAAAAAATATCAAGCATTATTTATTGAACGACTCTCGTAGTGAGGCACCTGTCTGACAGGACTTGATACTACCTTGAAGATGACTGTTGTCATCCACAACAGCACAGTTCAAAACAGTGAAGCCTTCTTTCCATCACAGTTATTTCCGCCGTTCAGCTCGTCAAACCAGATATTCCAGTTGCAAAAATAATGATATGAATCTTATATACTGCTATATAATTATTAGATAGTTTGTTCATGAAGTGCGCAAACATTAACTGGTGACTATCAAACAGTGTCAAACGTATAACAAGTGATGGGTTCATACTTCGGCATGTTATATAATTTGATTAATGAGAAATAATTCCTACAGAGCTACCATTGTTTCAAGCTTCTCTACAAACTCCGCCACTGAACCCTAATCTTCCTTCTATCGTCTACTAAATCCAATGCGCAATGGGTCGTTGTGTTCTGGCTTCTTCAAGGTGTTACTCCTACACGCCAAAGTCGAAATTACAGGATACTTTTTTTTTTTAACCCAAAGCAGCGCTCCACGACTCTCAGGAGTTCTATTGGTGAGAAATTTATGCGTGACAAAAAGTGACAGGGCTTCAATGTATTCATGTTACCTGATCGACTTTCGTACATGCTCTAACAACGCTTTTCTATCTGCATTTGTGATGTTAAATATTTTCACAAGTTTTCTTCCTGCCGTTCTGATTTTTCTACGGAGAATTTAATTTGTAAAACATCTACACAGCTTGGCAGTTTTTCTACATCTATATGTATAGCAAGACACTGTACAGTACATTTGGAAAATTGCTTCTTTTTTATCATATTGATAGATTTTTGTTATAATCTTCTTCCTGAAACAGAGTGTCTGAAAATAGAAGTACCGAATTTTGTGAGAAGTGAGACCATTCATCAAGTCATGTAATAAACCTCCTGAAAGTAATATTTTAATCTAAAATATTATGCCGTACATGGCGTCTTCTTTTTGCAGCAGCTATGCATCTCAGTAGACACAACACACTGCCTGAAGTTGCCTCGCCGAGACAACAGGCTGTGTGGGCAGTACAGACGCAAGTACGAATCTGCACTAGAAGAAAGACAAGCTTGTTGCTGTACTCTCCCGGGAGACGAACTTCGATATTATTTTCAGTAATTCAGCTAGATCCCCTTATCATTTTCCTTGTAAGTCGTCATCGTTTGCGTCCATCTTTCATCGAAAGCTGTGTGTAACACTGATGAGTATGTTGTGTTGCGTTCTCTATGACAGGTTACTGTTAAGTGTGGTGGTGAGGCTGCGACGTATGACGTCCCGACTTGCCTGTTTTCTGATGCACTTGGCGAAGTTGTCTTAAGTATGTCTCTTCAGTCTTTCCTCCATTATAGTGGTCTGTCTTGCTTGGCTGCTCTGCAGATACCTGCCTACAGTGCGGCCGGCATAGCCCTTGACATCACTGACGGACACAAATCTTCCCGCTCGACAATGAAGGTGCTCCGACAAGGCGGTGTCCCGGCGGAGAGATCAGAATGTTGGCTCCAAGAAACTGCAGTGGAGAAGACCAAATCAGGAACATCTACATTAGGTGATGATTAGGCGTGACATCTAAAATAGAGGGAAGTCCATGTAATGACAGTGAATGTACAGAACATGTTTTGTGAACGTCAGAAACGAAGGGATCAAAGCTAATCTTGCACTATAAGCCTTTATGGAGGGAATCGAAGGACATACCGAGTACAAGAAGGTGAAACCGTAACCGGTCTATCTTAGCCTCAACTTGGAAAACCAGAAGATGAATAAGTTCAACTCTTAACAGCATGTGAGACCTACATGAACATTTCACGATCTGGCAGTGAAAGAGTGTTTTATTAATAAGAGTACACTTACTTTTCGACGGAGTTCTGTTTTAGATACATTCAGATTGTTAAACTTTCCTTATGATCCGACTGCGTCGGTGAAGTGCGATTGTGAAAGATCTGCAAAATACTTGTCTGCGGCTGCCACGACCCACTGTGGTCAAATTTCTGAGGCTGTTGAATATGGTGAAGATGGAGAGTGCAAAATCCAAGAGATGTGGTGGATTCGTGCTTCAGATCCCTGAGTTGTCTCATCTGCTAAAGCACCTTTATGAGCAGATGCATTTTCCTGATCAAAGGTATGTTCCTTCTTTTGCAACCCAGCCATCTTCAGTCTTGTGGTTTCCACACTGGGGAAGGCTGAGGCATTTATCAACCGGATCCTAGACCTCAGACTACGCTACAGATCAGACTGTCACCACAACCAAGATTTCAGGAGGCGGGCAGGGGGTGGAATATCACACTTCAGCCAAACGTTTAGGTACTGGATCTTCTTTCCGTTTCATAACCATCAACTATTAAATAACATCAGAAGCTAACTCCATGATAAAATCTATAGCTAGATTATTTATTCCCCAACGTTACATTACCCGACATTTTACCACAACAAATCGTACTAAAAGACGCGTTTTGGAGAGGCGTTTAAAGCGGCGCGTGTTAGCTTCCTCGCATACTTATGGTTTCTCGTATCTTAATTTCTAAATTTCTGACGTTTAATGTATTGTGAACTCAGACCGTGGCGTTTCTGGATTCACGTGACGGAACAGTGACGTTTCCATGACGACACGGATCTTGTGTTGTGATTGACTGACATGAGCAACATGGTCATCTGCCATAGAAATGTAAAGACCGTGTTTGTCGTATTTATACTTGTGTATTACATAAATATGCATTTTAAGTGATATAGCGCACACAACCACTCAGTTGCATTGCAAATTGCTCTGTTAAAATTACGTGTTTACCCTTGCCTGGATTTACCCTGTTTTTGTTCTAGATTCATGTTTACATCGAATCTGTGCGTGCCAACTTCTTTCACTTTCATTCTAACCGCATGTTCCAAAATTTTATGACACATTGCACATTGAATTCTTGTTGTGTTGTTTCCGAACTTGTTGCAGGATGCTTTTATTCGAAAGAAAGTAAAACTGACTAAACTCATTCATAATACACTGAAACGTCCCCTTTGAAGAATTGTATACGAGACTGTGCTTAAACTGACACACAATATTTTTAGCGCAACGCAATCTGACTTTCAAACATCCCTACAAAAGAATGGCCCTGACTATCATTAACCTATACCTTTCACAAATCACTTACCTCACAAAAATCTTCATTACTCGAACTACTGCAATACAGCGAGCGCCACTACTGCCAGCTAAATAAAAGATTCAAACTATGGAAGGCACTAACTACTGATAGGCATAGTTAACAAATGAAAGATTTTTGTAGAGAACAAACAATGTATTTACCTTAATAGTCATAATATATATATCAGTTCATGACATCCAGTCTAACAAATTTCAAAACTCCGCCATCTCTCTCCCCACATCCACCACTCCTGGCGGCTCACCTCCAACTGCGCAACGCTACGCGCTGTTCACATCCAGCTGCCGCTGCCCAACACTACAATGGCAGACAACAATGCAAACTAGCCACAGACTGCACACAGCACAGCCAGTGATTTTCATACAGAGCGCTACGTAACGTTGCCAATAAGAAAACATAAACAGCCTACTTACATAGCCCCCATGCTCCCCACAAAAAATTTTACAAATTGTTTTGGGCAGTGGCCAACAATTATTTGATAAAATTTTTCATAATGACAATAACAAAGAAATCAAATGCACACACTTATTGATACAATGTTGGTCACAAGCTAAAATTTTCTCACAGTCCATAAAGACAGTCCAGATTGTTCATCACAGTAAAATTTCAGTGTTTTCTTTTTCAAAGTCTGAGCAGTAAAAGACAATGCACACGGAAGTAGTGGATTTCCATGCGTTCTTGAAGAAGTAGTGTTGTCCTTCCAACTGAAAGACAGTGCTGACTCTTGACATGCTGACAGGTAATGGGCCACAACAGAGCAAACCCACAGCAGAGTCATTCGACGTTTTGAAGAAGATTGGTAGGTAGGTCATCACAGAGTAAACCCACTGTAGTCTTGGTAGAGATTACGGTATTGGTGGGCCACCAGAGGTGCAGACCCACTGCAGTCCTTGTAGAAATAATGGTGCTGGTGGGTCATCAAAGATGCAGACCCACTGTAGTCCTTGTAGAGATAATGGTACTGGTGGGTCATCAAAGATGCAGACCCACTGCAGTCCTTGTGGAGATGGCCAGCAGCCATCTGTTGTGACTGTGCAGGTGCACAATCACCATTGAAGAGTCTTGCAGATAATATAGCAAGTCCATAACCACCACTTGTGCCCTCACAAAGTTTTTTGGAATTGTCGTTAGAACCAGCAATGCTGTTATCCAGTCCCTTGCTGAATTATCAACACACATGCAAACACTAACAGTCCCTACTTCTCACATATTGTCCATATACTATGACCAACAGAAACGTGTGCAGTGAAATGGAACTTACAAGTTAATAATATGATGAACTGGTGTCAATTACAATTTTATAACATAAGAATACAATAACAAAGGTACAAAATACATCATTAAAGAACATAACAATACAGATAACATTTGTAGTACAGGCTTTACAAAAGAATCGAACTAACATATACATCAGTGTTACAGGAATTATGACATAAGTAAATACATAAAAGATCAGAATAACTTTTGAAACGTCAACTTTACACATGAGCATTAAAACAAAATAGAATAAATAATGTCTAAGCATATTTACTAGGTAAATAACATATTATTAATGAAAATTATATTTGAGAATAACAGTATTCCTCATCATAGTGAATGTAGCTTAGTATTAGAAGAAAAAATATCTATGAAACTACACAGAGACAGGAAGAAAACAAATACACAAGGGTACACAAACACATAGTGGGATTACACAAAAGGAAAGGACAGGGTTTGTTTTCAGTGTAACATTTGGTACTGCAGTCCAACCCAAAACTTCATTCCATAGATCTTTCGTCTTATTTCAACCTTTGTTTCCACCAAAAAAATCCTATCCAAGCATGCTTTCTGTATTTTTCTCG
This sequence comes from Schistocerca cancellata, assembly GCF_023864275.1. Lineage (NCBI taxonomy): Eukaryota > Metazoa > Arthropoda > Insecta > Orthoptera > Acrididae > Schistocerca > Schistocerca cancellata. The sequence goes on along the minus strand of NC_064629.1, from coordinate 27,068,414 downwards.
TATAACCTCTCAGTGCATTTCTTCAAATTCATCGCAACTCTTTCTCTTATAGGCTACCCCCTCTTAAGCTAACTTAAATCTACTGAGCTCAGATGCTAAACTAAGGGACGAGGCGATGCAGCAGCACAAAACAATTAACACGAACAACAATGACAAAAAAATTCAAATTGGCAAAGTAAGCAACAATATTACAACTAATATGCAATGAGCAGCAAACAAGAAAAATAAATCAGTAATAAACTGGCTTAGCAGAGTAACACAAAGTCAAATTCAGTAACACTATGCCTGGCAAACAGCAGTAACTTATACCTAAACATGACATAGCTCAAGCAGAAAAAATATTACGCTAAAGACAACAATGCAGACTAACAAACGCCGAAACAAAGGAAAGCTGTGTATTTTCTACATTCTGGATGAAGTTCGATCTGATAGAAGCTGGATCTGAGATCAATGGAAGACAACAGTTTTACACCATTAAAATTTTGAAGAAGTTCTTCCATTGTCTGCGGCCTGTCTGTTTCAGGAATAATGATAGTATTGATTTGTCTCGAATCTAAGACAAGCCTGATCGATCCATTTTTCTTCTCAACAACATGTAATGGATTGTTGTATGAGCTTACTGCAGGCTCAATAATGCCCTTGTCAAGCATAGATTGTATTTCTGTTCTAACACGGTCCCTATAATGCGCCAGAATTACGTATGGTCTAACACAAAATTTAGTATGCTCACGAACACGAAATTGGTATTGAAATCCCTTGATTGTTCCTGTTTTGTGAGTAAAAACTGTGGAATGTGCTTGTAAAATCTCAAAAAGGTCCTGCCTATCAGTGTCATTACAATTCTCAATTGTTTGAATTTTATTCTGAATTAACTCATTAGTTTCAAATATGCCGTCGATATCATCCCTGTCAGTACTTGCAGAGTGATTGTTAGTGTCAAGTTCCGTCGAAAATTCCGAACTGTTGTCTAACAGGAGGTAAAGCCGATTAATTTCTTCGTCATGGTTTGAGAGCCAATCTTCAAATTTCAAAGCTATTGACTTACCTTTTTTCTCTAAACTTATTTCAGCATTGTGAAAACTTAAGACTGCTTTGTATTCATTCAAAAAGTCTGCTCCCAGTATAATTTCCGTCGACAATAATGGAACAATAAGAAAGTTCATAGAGAAGCTGTGGCTTTGACAAAAGAATTCTAAGTTGGTTTGTTGGCGTACATCTACACTTTTTCCAATGATTGCACCTTGTAATTTAATCTTACGTAACGGAAGTGTGGGGCAATCGTTCAATTTGTTGCACTTGCTAAAAGCTGTTTCACTAATTACTGAAATGGGACTGCCAGAGTCAAGTACTGCCGTAGATTTTACGTCATTTACAGTAATGTGAATCACAGGATATGCAATGTTGTTATGTTTTACGTCGTGTTCCTGGAGTAAGATGTCCCTAATGTCTTCCATTTTTACGTAATTACTAGCTACGGCAGCTGCATTGTCAGTTTCATAAGTACGTTTTGTGGCTGCCAGCGGTGTGAGTCATTGCCTATTGTCTCTTCGTTGGCGCGTGTCGTTATTGGGATTTGGAGACCTAACTTCTACAAATTCACCATGACGAGAGGGCCCTGCCCTGTTTAAATCCCGCCAGTTCTGATGCAATTAGGTCTGTCGTTACGATCACATCGTCTGTCGTCATGTCGGTAGTTACTGTAGTTTCTTTCTTGTCGGTTAAGTGGTGGAGAATTTCTCCCTGAATCGTAACTGCGCGCTGGACCGTTGCGTCTAAAGTTATTCTGTCTCCCGTAATAATAATTATTTTGGTTCCCATATTGTCTTATTCTCTGATTGTCTCTGTGATAGTCATTACCGTGGAGAGGTGATCTTTCCCTGTAATTATTACTACTCTGCCAACGGTTGTCATACGGGTGGTGTCTGTTTTGGTCACGATTTACGTTATAAGAATAGCCTTGTCGTGTATTATTTCTGTCATCGCGGAATTGTGACAGATGTGACCTGTAATTGTTGTGCTCCTGTTTTCGCGTTCCACGATAGTCAGTGTCAATTTCCAGTTCTTGTAACAGTCCGTGAAAAGCTTCAATGTCGTCTTTGCAACGTCCTGCTAAAATAATATGTCATAAATGTTCAGGCAGTTTGATTAAGCAAATGCGGATGAGTTCTGAGGGGCTCTATGGGTTTGAAAGATACTGATTCTTATGCAACATGTCTTCAAAATATTTCATAAGACTGGAAAATTCAGATTGTTCGAAACGTTTCATCATTATGATGCTATGTTTTACTCGGTCTTGTGTAGCTTGAGACCAATACGCTGAGAGGAAGGCATGATAAAATTCTCCTTCACTGTGACAATCGTGAATGACCGATCGCATTCTTACAGCTGGTTCATTCTCCAAGTAGCCACACATAAATTCTAACCTGTGCTCCAATGACCAGTTGGGAGGAAAACAATGAGAGAATTGATGGAGCCACGCTTGTGGATGAATGTCGTTGGCAGAATTCTTAAACGTTTTGAATTTACGTGTAGTAATGAACAGCTTATAGTCAAAATCATCGTGTCGGCGAGTAGCATATCGGTCATTGTTACTTCGTTTCGGCGGTTCCATCTCAAAATCCAATGCGCCTTGCCAATTTCTTTCATAATCTCCGAAGTGTCCTGTGTTATTATTTTGTGGTTGTTCCGTATTACTATGTCCCTCTCCCCGTACTGGAGCGCGAGTGTCCTCTGAAATATGTAATTCTTGTATTACCTGTGTCAACTGATCTTGTACTTCCCGGATTTCTCTTTTGTACTGTGTATTGATTTGATTTTGATTTTGTTTGAATTTTCTAATTTGTTCATACTCTTCTGTGTCAGTGAAGGCTACAGGTCTTGTGTCATTCAGATCATCATCTACCTTTGTAGATAAGTTAGTGACCTGATCCGAAAGTTCGGCTACTTTCTCTGATAGTGAACACATTTCCTCAGTGTATTTTTCTGAACCAAGTTTCAGAGTGTCCATTTGTGTTGAAATCGAATCTACTGTGCCCTTTAAGTTTTCCTGAGTTTTTGCAAGTTGTGTACCCGAATCGGTAGATGCAACTGAGTCAATTTTAGCCCACAAGGTCTCATGATTTTCATGAACAATGGTTTGCAGTTCTTTTATGGCTGCTTTGTGATTCTGTAATGCATTTTCATGCCGCGAAAAAATAGGTTGAAAATGCTCACAAATTTGTGTTTTTACGTCGTTACAGACTTTTTGACATTTCGATTCGATTTTATGTAACTCAGTACTCAAATCTTCACGTGTTTGTTCAAGCGTGATGTGAAGATTTTGTTCCATTGCGTCTAACTGTTGCTGTGTTTGTCTCTGGTGTTGTTCGATTGTGTCTAACTGTTGCTGTGTTTGTCTCTGGTGTTATTCCATTGTGTCTAACATTTGAAGCCTTTGTCCCATTTGTCTCTGATTTTGTTCCATTTGTTGCATTAATTGCAATAATAATGTATTAGTGTCTGGAATCTGTTTCTCTATGCTTTTTGGCAGTGCATTTTCACCGGCAACATTCACATTTTGACAAGCAGAAAATGTGTCTTGACTCATTTGAGAAAACGGTGAGGACCCAAAACCTAAGTCTACAGTATTTGCAGTATTGTGTTCTGTCATTTCGGATTCCTGAGGCGAGCTGTTGCCGACCGATCGATCGATAATGCTTCCCTGTTCACTACCTGTTTCACTGTCTACACCATTATTTGCCGCCCGCTCCATTTCCCTATGCACAATTACCAAATTACTACTTCGAATGTCTGTTAATTCACTACACAGTGGTGCTGATAAGCTACGCTCTTCGTCACTATTATTTATCAGTTTACTTTGGAGCCTAGTGTTACATTTTTCACACGCCATTATTGTCACAATATTTCACACGACAACACAGAAAAGCACAATTTGAAGAGCAAAAATAAGAGAACACATTAACATAGCACTGAAAATAATATCTAGTTAATTGCAAGCTCAGCTGCAAAATACTTGGTGCAAATCGAAATGCATGCCACAACTGTGTACAACAATGAAAAACTACGACTACAAAGGAAATTCTCTCTATAATTACGCGCTAGCAATAAACAAAAGCTACACTAATTACACAAACTACAAGAAAAAATCAGAAGATTCCAGTGAGATATCCTTGGCTAAGGGTCGACATATGAAACGTCCCCTTTGGAGAATTGTATACGAGACTGTGCTTAAACTGACACACAATACTTTTAGCGCAACGCAATCTGACTTTCAAACATCCCTACAAAAGAATGGCCCTGACTATCATTAACCTATACCTTTCACAAATCACTTACCTCACAAAAACCTTCATTACTCGAACTACTGCAATACAGCGAGCGCCACTACTGCCAGCTAAATAAAAGATTCAAACTATGGAAGGCACTAACTACTGATAGGCATAGTTAGCAAATGAAAGATTTTTGTAGAGAACAAACAATGTATTTACCTTAATAGTCATAATATATATATCAGTTCATGACATCCAGTCTAACAAATTTCAAAACTCCGCCATCTCTCTCCCCACATCCACCACTGCTGGCAGCTCACCTCCAACTGCGCAACGCTACGCGCTGTTCACATCCAGCTGCCGCTGCCCAACACTACAATGGCAGACAACAATGCAAACTAGCCGCAGACTGCACACAGCACAGCCAGTGATTTTCATACAGAGCGCTACGTAACGTTGCCAATAAGAAAACATAAACAGCCTACTTACAACACTTACAAAAAGAAACTTGCTAATAACGCACGTTAGCCACATTCAGAAAGCAAGGAAGCTAAAGTAATGGGACATATTTCGCGCATGTGGTATATTTCATGTGCTTTCTCCTCTAAGCATTCGTGAAATCCTTGTTAGATGGTATACTTTTGTTATCGTACTCTAGTGCACACTGGTGAGGCATTTGCAAACTTATTCCAGCTGTGGATATAACAGCCAATGGCAGAAACAAAAAAACTGTTTAAAATACTATCAAAACAATCACACTAAACGTCAATTAAAAACACATCAAAGCATAATAGAGATATACAGAGACAGGGATTCGATAGCATAGTTTTTCAGCAATTATGTTCATTCCCTTCTCATGTAAGCAGTGGAACGCGAAAATTGTGTGCAGGTTGGTAGGACACCCTTAGGCGAAACACCAGAGCCTTCGGGACGCCCCTAGAGCTGTACTCCGAGGAAACACATGCCAGCAGATGTAATAACAAAAAAAGGTAATTTTGAGTGCCAATTTTTATTTTGGATGAGGACACTCATGGATATGAAATAGTGATGAAAGTCTGGAAGCCGAAGACCCTGCACGAATGCACAAGGAGAAGTTTACTCTGTGTGCTTCCAAAAATTCGATTAAATAGGGCTTATTTCTTCAGGACACAGCAACTGTCCATAGCTGTGTTTTTGCAATAGATGTATCGAAGCACTGCTGGAACGACCATCCTGTTCACCAGAACTGGCAACCTTCTACTTCCACCTTTTACCACATCGATGGAATTTGTTTGAAAAGCTATTTGAGACCAGTGAAGAAGTTACTTTGGCCACTGGTTTGCATTCTGCAAAGCATGCAGGATCGCACTGCTGGGATACCATCTACTCAGTGGAAAATGAAGGTTGAATAAGTAGGTGTATTTGACGCAAAAACAATATTTCATTGCCAGGGTAGAAACACTTCTATCTACACTCGTGCGTCTTATATGTGTTCTGTGAGTAACAGTGCACTACCTGGAGCTCAGAAGAGATATGTTGACTGCCAATTCGGCTGGCCTGGAGTAATTAGGATAGATAATCCCATACAGTGCCTTAACTTTCTGTAGCCACGCTAGAGGTCGATGTGAGGTGGTGTCCGCCGGATATCAGTCTTGCAACCTGCAGACGCTGAGTCAGCAGTTCCAAGGTAGCTGAGTCTCTGCGAAAGCGGCGGTTTCCGGCGAGGAGGTACTGTCGATAAGCGCGTCCGAGACCGAGCATTATTCGCATAAGCGTGACACGACACTCGTTTGTACTCTGTAGTTTGTGTAACCGGAGGTTTCAACCACAAAAACGTGCCAGCTACGGACTGGTTGGCTGGGGATTATTATTTGAACCGGGCTGAACATTTTTGGCTCAGTCTCGGTGCATTAGTAGTAAGCGTATCCGTCGGTCACACAGAGAAACCGGGTTCGATCTGCGGTTCTGACACGGAGCTTTTCTTAATGGGAGAAATACACCAGGATCCGCTGTACCTCGTAACAACAACTGGGGAACTGAATTACATGCACTGAAATGAAATGAATGTGTAACATCAACAGTTTATGGCATTCATAACTTACCGTCTTTTTTAATGTTTTGCCTGTTTTGTGTACATTGTATCGGTATTTATGTTTATTTCTGATTTTGTACCTAATATGAACTATTTCTGTACACGTAAGGTTATCTGTGAAAATACGGTATCTGTTACTGGTCCATGTATAGGGTCAATAGAACTGTGATGATAGGATAGGAAAAGCTGGAGGGTAGTCCCTCTGTGTTAAGCAGGAAAAAAAACCCAATGGGAAAGGTGAAATGCGCGTGGAAAGCACGCCAGGTGGGGACCAAGCACCAGACGGTAGTTGGACATCATAGCGTGCAAATCTCGGATCGTATACGAGTCTAAAGTTTATAAAACTCCTTGGAAATATTGCCTTGGTGGTCATTGGCTCCGGTAGTAAAGATAGGGAATGTGTAAAAGATTCTAGCGGTATAACCGTTAATTAGAGAAAGATCCATGTATGAGCCTTGTAAAACGCTGAGGCTCAAACTACCCAGTATTCGCCGATACCGAAGCAGTGCTTCGAATCGTCGCCTGCAACCAATGTACCCTTTTCTTTAGCATTGTACGTCATGTGGGCCAGTGTTCATTGTGTGTTGTTTTATCAAAAAAATGGTTCAAATGGCTCTGAGCACTATGGGACTTAACTTCTCACGTCATCAGTCCCCTAGAACTTAGAACTAATTAAACCTAACTAACCTAAGGACATCACACACATCCATGCCCGAGGCAGGATTCGAACCTGCGACCGTAGCGGTCGCGTGGTTCCAGACTGTAGCGCCTAGAACCGCTCGGCCACTTCGGCCGGCTGTTCTTTTATCAGTATAGTTTAATTTACGTATGCATACATACTATTATTGACCCAAGTCATATACTGGCTGGGCCTAACCATAAAAGTTACCATAGCTTCATAATTTTAAAGAGAAAAGGGTCGTATTTCTATAACAAAGGCTGTCAGAAATTAGTGTTACTTTGAAAAACCACTTAACGATTCATGCATGGCTCTGAGCACTATGGGACTTAACATCTATAGTCATCAGTCTCCTAGACCTTAGAACTACTTAAACCTAACTAACCTAAGGACATCACACAACACCCAGTCATCACGAGGCAGAGAAAATCCCTGACCCCGCCGGGAATCGAACCCGGGAACCCGGCCGCGGGAAGCGAGAACGCTACCGCACGACCACGAGCTGCGGACACTTAACGATTCAGTTCAGCTAATAAGTTACGTTATGTTGTAATAGAACCAGTTTTTCATGAAAATTTAATCAGTAAATCAATACTGAAAATTTTATTCAACAAACATTCAAGAGAAAAGAATAATTTTTTTTTTTATTTCAATGTCTGTGCAAGTGTGGGGGCTATGTTCATTGATGTGTACTTATATTCATGATATATCTATGTAAAGGAAGTAGGGCTGTAGATTAATATCCTTGGTTACATTAGGTGTTACTTAGCTCAGAATCATTCAGAATATTTCCGCATCAGTTAATATGACCGAGAGATCTGCTGGTTAATTAGTGTCTCGTCGTAGGCGCGAGTTACTTAAATTGTACCACTTTGGAGATTTTTCATTTATTAGACCTTAAGTAGTAACTTACAGAAGTATTTAAACAATGTCATCTTAAACTGCAGGATGTTCTTCTTGGTATCTGATTTAAAGAATGGAAATTCTGAGAAAAGTAAACAGACTACACTTAATTTTCTAAACGTCTGCAAATGATACAAATTTGGAAGCTGGTTTCATCATTTGTACCAGTGGGTGTGTAAATTGTAGAACCCTAATATACGATGTCCCTGAACTTCAGGATATGTACCAGACTGTGTTTAAGGACTTCAAAAATGGTTCAAATGGCTCTGAGCACTATGGGACTCAACTGCTGTGGTCATAAGTCCCCTAGAACTTAGAACTACTTAAACCTAACTAACCTAAGGACATCACACACATCCATGCCCGAGGCAGGACTCGAACCTGCGACCGTAGCGGTCGTGCGGTTCCAGACTGTAGCGCCTTTAACCGCTCGGCCACTCCGGCCGGTTTTTAAGGACTTGCTCCACATTTTAAATCCTACATCACTATTTGCAGGCATTGCAATATAACTTTTACGCTCCTTTCCCCACCCCTGCACAGCTGCATATTCCATATTTTGCATTTCATGCATCTCATCATTTCATCCATGCGATCTTCTTCGCACAACTCTCTACAATATTCCTCTGTCTTTCATGTAGTTTCTGTGGTGGCTCCCCACAGTCTCCAAAACACTTCCTTTTCGCGGGTGAAGCTGCAGTCAACCTTGAAGGTTAGATTGTAGCTTTCGTCATTTCCCTCGAATTCGGCAACATTTCTTCGACGGACAACTTCAACACACTTTTTGCCTGCCATAGTTTCTTCTGCTCTACAATTATGAGGCAATCCGTTTTGTTTTGCAATATCGAAGTTTTCCTACGTCCGACAGGCTTAAAGCGAACATCATCTCTTCGGTTGTAAGAATATGCTCTTCCAATTCGTTTTCAACTGGGTTTGAAAACACTTTACTGCGGCTAAAAACTTTTATATTGTTGTTTTTATTTCCAGCATGCCTCTTAATTGTTGTCTTGGGCACATTTTATATGCGCGCACATTCATTCAATTCATCTGCGCTCCTCTTTCCATGACGCCTTTCTCTTGCCATAATGAAATACAAAATAATTACTTAATTAATAACTTAGAATAAAGAACACATTAGAAAATTCACCACATCATTTCTAAACATTGCGTTGCATTAATAATGTTAAATGTATGTTTTAAAAGTCATTACACGAGCAAGTTTCCCAGATTGCACCAGTACAATATCGGGAACTTTCAGCGGTACATTACAGGCAACGTTGCCATTTTTTCTATGTCAGCTTCCTACAAACGATCCTCAAAGCACACAGATGCATGACTGTCTGTGAACTAAGGTTATTTCATGTGCATTCACCCATAAATAAAACGTTATGGTGCCACGTACCTTATAAAAGTAATTCTCTTCGCTACATACACAAAAAGTTAGATGGAAAGTACACCAAAGTCGACGTTGTCTTGACATAGAACTCATAGTTGACAATGTGGCTCCAAGAAGCACGTTGTTTATCCAGAACTTACGAAATGCTAAGTAGTACAAGAAGTACGAATTTTGTAGTACTGGTACAATTTGGAGCCGGTACAATATAAGGTATAGGGAACTCTCCCCTAAATTACATAATGAGTATTACACGTCAAATTTAGTTCAACAGCTTTCTGATGAGATAGTTAATGCAGACAGTTAATTAGTAACATTCACTGCCTCGTGATGACTGGGTATTGTGTGATGTCCTTAGGTTAGTTAGGTTTAAGTAGTTCTAAGTTCTAGGGGACTGATGACCGTAGATGTTAAGTCCCATAGTGCTCAGAGCCATTTTTGAAATTAGTAACATAAATTTTCGTTTCAGTTGTTGCGATTTCTTTACTCATTAAAAAGTATGTCCGAATGGGACTGGCGACCGTAATTTTATCTCGCTCCAACACTTATGTGTGTGACTTAACAGAAACGACATGCAATTAGCATTGTTTTGGATACTGAGTCTGGTGTATCCTGGGGGAGAAGAATTGCTTCTTAGTCAGCCTGACTAAACTAACCATTAGTAACACGATCTCAAACATTTTGTAAAAGAGCCGCCCACGTGAATTGTATAATGTTGCGTGTAAGGGGGTGTTATAAGTAGATGAGAGAAATGAAGATGCAGTGACATGAAATGAATGCAGCCCAAAACCTTTCAGACGAGCTGAACCTGAAATATAATGAATGCGCTTATGGTAGAAATAGCCACGGTCCTCCACCGACTGCGTTCCCCCAGTGCTGCTGTTCCCACATATTCAGTGGTAGACCCACTGCTAGCAATGTTCGAATATAATGAGTGGACGCATCAGTGGGAATTAAAGTTAAAATCAGGGCCAGGAGACGTGCTCATACAGCCCAATGGTTAAGGCGACTGCACCCATTGAGCAGGAAATCCAGGTTCCAGTCCGGTCTCGCACGTATTTTCAATTGTCTCTGCAGGTTGTATGAGGAACTACACTCCTGGAAATTGAAATAAGAACACCGTGAATTCATTGTCCCAGGAAGGGGAAACTTTATTGACACATTCCTGGGGTCAGATACATCACATGATCACACTGACAGAACCACAGGCACATAGACACAGGCAACAGAGCATGCACAATGTCGGCACTAGTACAGTGTATATCCACCTTTCGTAGCAATGCAGGCTGCTATTCTCCCATGGAGACGATCGTAGAGATGCTGGATGTAGTCCTGTGGAACGGCTTGCCATACCATTTCCACCTGGCGCCTCAGTTGGACCAGCGTTCGTGCTGGACGTGCAGACCGCGTGAGACGACGCTTCATCCAGTCCCAAACATGCTCAAAGGGGGACAGATCCGGAGATCTTGCTGGCCAGGGTAGTTGACTTACACCTTCTAGAGCACGTTGGGTGGCACGGGATACATGCGGACGTGCATTGTCCTGTTGGAACAGCAAGTTCCCTTGCCGGTCTAGGAATGGTAGAACGATGGGCTCGATGACGGTTTGGATGTACCGTGCACTATTCAGTGTCCCCTCGACGATCACCAGTGGTGAACGGCCAGTGTAGGAGATCGCTCCCCACACCATGATGCCGGGTGTTGGCCCTGTGTGCCTCGGTCGTATGCAGTCCTGATTGTGGCGCTCACCTGCACGACGCCAAACACGCATACGACCATCATTGGCACCAAGGCAGAAGCGACTCTCATCGCTGAAGACGACACGTCTCCATTCGTCCCTCCATTCACGCCTGTCGCGACACCACTGGAGGCGGGCTGCACGATGTTGGGGCGAGAGCGGAAGACGGCCTAACGGTGTGCGGGACCGTAGCCCAGCTTCATGGAGACGGTTGCGAATGGTCCTCGCCGATACCCCAGGAGCAACAGTGTCCCTAATTTGCTGGGAAGTGGCGGTGCGATCCCCTACGGTACTGCGTAGGATCCTACGGTCTTGGCGTGCATCCGTGCGTCGCTGCGGTCCGGTCCCAGGTCGACGGGCACGTGCACCTTCCGCCGACCACTGGCGACGACATCGATGTACTGTGGAGACTTCACGCCCCACGTGTTGAGCAATTCGGCGGTACGTCCACCCGGCCTCCCGCATGCCCACTATACGCCCTCGCTCAAAGTCCGTCAACTGCACATACGGTTCACGTCCACGCTGTCGCGGCATGCTACCAGTGTTAAAGACTGCGATGGAGCTCCGTATGCCACGGCAAACTGGCTGACACTGACGGCGGCGGTGCACAAATGCTGCGCAGCTAGCGCCATTCGACGGCCAACACCGCGGTTCCTGGTGTGTCCGCTGTGCCGTGCGTGTGATCATTGCTTGTACAGCCCTCTCGCAGTGTCCGGAGCAAGTATGGTGGGTCTGACACACCGGTGTCAATGTGTTCTTTTTTCCATTTCCAGGAGTGTATTTGAAGAGTAAGAGTTCACACTAGACGGAAAGTCCAATCCTAGCCCCAGTGCCCACTACAAAACGTTGGAACTGAGGTTACAAGCATTCGTCCTTCTTACAAATGGTATCGAGATGCGTTCAAAAAAATAAAAAATAAAACTCCGTCTGAACAGACCATGAAGGCCCAACGGTACCGATCTGCCGCTGTGTCATCCTCTGCCTACACACTCCACTGGATGCGGATATGGAGGGGTATGTGGTCCGAACACCATCCCGGCCGTATGTCAGTTTACGAGACTGGAGCCGCTACTTCACTATCAAGTAGCTCCTCAGTTTGCCCCACAAGGGTTAAGTGCAGCCCGTTTGCCAACAGCGCTCGGCAGACCGGATGGTCACCCATCCAAGGACTATCCCAGACCGACAGCGCTTAACTTGGGTGATCTGACGCGTACCGGTGTTGCCTCTGAGGCAAGGTCGTTGTCCTCGAAATGGGTTATCTGATCAAAAATATCCGGACACCCCTATGTAATGTGGAATTGACCACTAGGTGGCACAGGAAACGGACATGCCTGTATGAAAGAAGGCGGAGTGTAGTGTGTTGTCAGGAGAGAAGCGGTCATAGCAGAATGGGTGGGTCAGGAGAGCTCACTGACTTCGAATGTGGACTCGTCATTGAATGTCACACGAGTAACAGATCCATCACGGACATTTCAACCTTCTGAAGTTGCTGCAGTCGACAGTTGGTGATGCGACTGTAAGGTGGTAATTCGAAGTAACTACCATAGCTAAACCAAGACCAGGCACACCTCATGTACTGGCGAACAGGTACCATCGAACATTGCGGGTGGCGGTTGTAAAAAATCATATGAAATCAGCGGAAGGAATCACTCATGAGTTACGAAGTGCTACCAGCAGTCCGGCTAGTACAATGACTGTACGTAGAGTGTTAGAAAAAAGGGAAGGAAGGAAGGTTAGAGTTTTATGTCCTGTCGATAGTGCGGTCATTAGAGACGGAACAAAGGTTCTCATTTACGAAAGGATAAGAAGGAAATCGGCCCTGTCCCCTGCAAAGGGATCATCTTGGCATTTTCCTGAAGGGATTTAATGAACTCACGGAAAACCTAAATGGCCGGCCGAAGTGGCCGTGCGGTTAAAGGCGCTGCAGTCTGGAGCCGCAAGACCGCTACGGTCGCAGGTTCGAATCCTGCCTCGGGCATGGATGTTTGTGATGTCCTTAGGTTAGTTAGGTTTAACTAGTTCTAAGTTCTAGGGGACTAATGACCTCAGCAGTTGAGTCCCATAGTGCTCAGAGCCATTTGAACAATTTTTTGGAAAACCTAAATCTAGATATCTGGACGGGGACACGAACCGTCGTCACCCTCAAGGCGAGTCCGGCGTCCTAACCACTGCTCCACCTCGCTTGTTGGGGAATGAGGAATAGGGTACAGTGGTCAAGCAGCTTCCAATAAGCCACCCACTTCTGTAATCAGTGCTAAGCGACACTTGAGGCTGTGTAAAGAGCGACGCCACTGGACACTGGATGACTGGAAACGGGTGATTTGGAGCGATGAAACCGTCTGTACCTTGTGGCAATCCAGTTACAACAGTGAAGTGCAGAGGAGATGGTGGCAAGATATGTGAGTGTTTTCCACGGTTAGGTTATAGACCCCTTATATAGCGTAAGAAAAAGCTAAATGGGAACAAATCCGAATACGTTTTACAGCATTCTGTACTACGTACACCAGAGAAACAGTTCCGGAAGGATAAGTGTTTGTATCAGCATGACACAGCAACTTGTCAGAAAGCAACATATGTGAGGCAATGGGTTTAGGATAATAACATTCCTGAAATCGACTAGCCTGCCCAGAATCCAAACCTGAACCCAGTGGAACAGCTTTGGGAGGAGTCAGAACGTCGACTTCGCTCCAGACCATAGCGTCCAACGGAACTACCTTCTCTGGTTTCTACTCTTGATGAATAATCAGCTGCTAATCCACCACAAACATTCAGACACCTCACTGAAAGTGTCTCCAGCAGAGTTTAAGCAGTCATAAAGGTGAAGGGTGGACCCATCCCATATTAACGTCCACTAATAGATGTCCGCATACTTTTGATCTGAGAGTAGATGGAGGAAATTAGTGGTAACTCCCGATTATCCAGGCATGGATTATTCGGGCATATATCGGCGATTTAAGAAAAAATTAAGAACTCGGCGTAAACTACTCTGGTTTAATTTGAATGAATATTTTCGTGTAGAAAATAGTATTATCCGTATGACTCATGTTTTACCAGCGGAAGACAATGTGGTCCCAATTCCGTCGTCGGACATCCCTGAAATGCAGGGTCAGCATAAAATCTTCCTCTAGTTACAGAAATTTATTTCTAAGGAGCTGTGATAGATATCTATTACGCTTCCAATTGTCTATGCGATTTTTTGCAAATGGTAGCTTAACTAACGTAATTTTTATGAATAGACTTCTACATGTGTTCTGACGGAATCTGATTTCTTCTTTTTCTTCTCTCTCTCTCTCTCTCTTGTTATAGGCAGCGTAGTTTAGGAATGCTGCTATGACAATGGTGTCTGCGCATGAGAATGCGAAATGTTTTCTCTGGTTTCATGAAATGCGGTCGTCTATTACAGTTCTGCAACAATTCCGAAGTGACTGTGGTCGAGACCGTCAGATGTGAAGCGTTTCAAAGGACTGTATGAAAAGTTTAAAGAGACTGGCAGTGCTGGTAACAAAGCAAGGATTGTTAGAAACGAAGTGAGTGACGACGTTATTGATACCATGCGTATACAAACATATCGTGGCACAACAAATAGGCGCACGCCACACTGGCGGCTGTAATCGCCAGTCCTTCGATGAAACGTTCTCAGATATCTGAATCGGTAAAGACGGACCAGCATAATGGCCGCTACATTCTCCAGATATAGGACCTCTCGACTTTTTGTGAAGTTACGTTGAGATAAAGTGTTCAGTTCACCAGTTCTTGATGTGCAAACTCTTAAGGCACGAATACGAGATACTGTGGAGTGGCGACGGAAGAGATGTTGGCAAAGCATGGAGAGAAATTGAGTATCGCCTAGGCGTTCTACGGGAAACAAACGGAGCACATGTGAAAGTGTATCTATAAAAAAGAAACTTTGAGTTATGCTATCGTTTGTAACAAACCACATAGCAGTATACAGCATAATTCTTCGGAAAGAAATGTTGGAAATCGAGGAAATACTTTATGCTCATCTTGTACTTTTCCGTTGTTTCGTATCTTATGTTCAAATGAATCATGGGGACTCTTACCTTGTAACATGTCTGCGGTATATTACGTATCTACCGGGTGTCCTATAAATGTTGCGACAAACTCTAGGCGTTCTAGAGAGTGTCTTGAGGAACAAATTGAGGATAGGAACCCGTGACCGGGAACACCATCCAACTACGCCACAGAGCGTCAAAGTTAAGGCGCCAGCGTCTGCGATTGGCAACAAACGTGACTTTGTGCGATGAGGGACGTTAGGTGGAGTGTCTCACATTGTTGTTTGTTATTCAGTGATCGCGACAGAGTGCCACGACGCCGCTAGCTGCTGCGTAGAAACGGTCTCCTACGAATGGGATGCTCTGTTCCCTCAGTGGATGACCGCTTCGGACACAGGTTTCCATCCGCAGTTTGTTTTTTCTTCTGGAATCACCATTTGCTTTTTGGTATATGAGAGAAAACTAAACTGCAAATGGAAACCCGTGTCCGAAACAGTCATCATCCATGACAACAGAGCTAAACATTCATAGGCGACAAGTCCTGTTTATGCAGCAGCTAGCTCCACTTCGAGACTCTGTTGCATCGTTGAATGACGTTTCCGGAAACGGGCTCCTATCCTCAAAGTTTGTCACAACATGCTCCCTAGAAGCTAAGGGTCGATAATGTGCAACTCACTTACTCACTTAAAGCCGATAATACAAGAAAATTATATATATTTTCTTCAGGCATGGTTCCCTTCAGAAATCTTGTTCTGTTTTGGTATGAAATGAAAGGATACCGTTAAACAAATCCACGAGAAATGCATTGTTGATCTTAATAACAGTCTCTAAAATCGATCACTAACAGTAAGTATTAACATACACTCCTGGAAATTGAAATAAGAACACCGTGAATTCATTGTCCCAGGAAGGGGAAACTTTATTGACACATTCCTGGGGTCAGATACATCACATGATCACACTGACAGAACCACAGGCACATAGACACAGGCAACAGAGCATGCACAATGTCGGCACTAGTACAGTGTATATCCACCTTTCGCAGCAATGCAGGCTGCTATTCTCCCATGGAGACGATCGTAGAGATGCTGGATGTAGTCCTGTGGAACGGCTTGCCATGCCATTTCCACCTGGTGCCTCAGTTGGACCAGCGTTCGTGCTGGACGTGCAGACCGCGTGAGACGACGCTTCATCCAGTCCCAAACATGCTCAATGGGGGACAGATCCGGAGATCTTGCTGGCCAGGGTAGTTGACTTACACCTTCTAGAGCACGTTGGGTGGCACGGGATACATGCGGACGTGCAGTGTCCTGTTGGAACAGCAAGTTCCCTTGCCGGTCTAGGAATGGTAGAACGATGGGTTCGATGACGGTTTGGATGTACCGTGCACTATTCAGTGTCCCCTCGACGATCACCAGTGGTGTACGGCCAGTGTAGGAGATCGCTCCCCACACCATGATGCCGGGTGTTGGCCCTGTGTGCCTCGGTCGTATGCAGTCCTGATTGTGGCGCTCACCTGCACGGCGCCAAACACGCATACGACCATCATTGGCACCAAGGCAGAAGCGACTCTCATCGCTGAAGACGACACGTCTCCATTCGTCCCTCCATTCACGCCTGTCGCGACACCACTGGAGGCGGGCTGCACGATGTTGGGGCGTGAGCGGAAGACGGCCTAACGGTGTGCGGGACCGTAGCCCAGCTTCATGGAGACGGTTGCGAATGGTCCTCGCCGATACCCCAGGAGCAACAGTGTCCCTAATTTGCTGGGAAGTGGCGGTGCGGTCCCCTACGGCACTGCATAGGATCCTACGGTCTTGGCGTGCATCCGTGCGTCGCTGCGGTCCGGTCCCAGGTCGACGGGCACGTGCACCTTCCGCCGACCACTGGCGACAACATCGATGTACTGTGGAGACCTCACGCCCCACGTGTTGAGCAATTCGGCGGTACGTCCACCCGGCCTCCCGCATGCCCACTATACGCCCTCGCTCAAAGTCCGTCAACTGCACATACGGTTCACGTCCACGCTGTCGCGGCATGCTACCAGTGTTAAAGACTGCGATGGAGCTCCGTATGCCACGGCAAACTGGCTGACACTGACGGCGGCGGTGCACAAATGCTGCGCAGCTAGCGCCATTCGACGGCCAACACCGCGGTTCCTGGTGTGTCCGCTGTGCCGTGCGTGTGATCATTGCTTGTACAGCCCTCTCGCAGTGTCCGGAGCAAGTATGGTGGGTCTGACACACCGGTGTCAATGTGTTCTTTTTTCCATTTCCAGGAGTGTGTATCACATTCCCTGTTGTTGCTGAAGTAATGGAGGACGTACTTATCTTTACGCCCATGTCATTGGATAAGCCACACACGTCCTCTTGGTCATGCTGAATGCCAAGCACGCCGGGAGCTCCATACTCGTTGCTGCATATAGGCTTGTCAAGCCCCTGATTCCTGAGATGGAGACTGGTAAGCACCTCCAGTCCTGTCTCACCGTAAACTCTAGACGGTGGTGGAATGTTGTGTGTCACAGGCGACCGAAATCTTGACTTAAACGCCTAGATCGCGAGAATGGTCAAAACTCTATTTAAAAGAAAAAAATTCAATCTCAGAGTATGGTGTACGCCAATGAGATGCGTAGCTGTTGAGGCAGATCAGTCGGTAGCGGGCAACCTCTTCGGAATCTGCCGCAGCTCGGTTCTATAAGACTTACCCAGGCAAGTGGGGCTCCGCCTGGACCCTTATTTTACTAACTGCTCGTGAGACAGAGAGAGATCCGTCGAGCCCTCGAACTTTGCTGCATCAACTCCCAGTGGAATGGGTGTACCGCTGGTGAATATCAACACCCAACCTGACAAAAGGGCTCATGTAACCAGTTCTCCTGACCCAGAATTAGTTAGAGGACATCAGTTTCTAGTAACAGCACACATGCAGCTTGTGAGAATCTGTTTTTCAGTAGTTAAAAGAAAAGAGGACAGCTTTGAGAGAATTCCACATTTTTGCATTCAAAAGGATTTAGAGGGCATTGTTGGCACATTAACATCTGTCACACGACTGAGCTTGTGGTATATTATTGGTTGAAGCTTCTAGATCCCAACAAACAAAGAACCTCCAGAAAGCTAAATGTCTCAGGGAAAATGCCATCGCCAGCCGGGGTGGCCGAGCGGTTCTAGGCGCTACAGTCTGGAACCACGCGCGACCGCTACGGTCTCAGGTTCGAATCCTGCCTCGGGCATGGATGTGTGTGATGTCCTTAGGTTAGTTCGGTTTAAGTAGTTCTAAGTTCTAGGGGACTGATGAATTCAGAAGTTAAGTCCCATAGTGTTCAGAGCCATTTGAACCATTTTTTTGAAAATGCCATCGAAAAGGAACTACACAACAGCATAAAACTTCCAAAGCATGTCAAGGCAGGTTCTCTTCATTTGAATGAGCGGCCACCTGGTTGCAAACTGATACAATGATTTAAGTGCCAGGGCATTGGGCACACTACTCTCAGATGGAAGGGAGAAGCCACTTGCGGCAAATATGGTATGGCCGCCCATGAGAGAGTGGTTGTTCATCTGCTCCGAAGAGTTTAAATTGTTGTGGCACGCACCCAGTCTGGAGTAGGGACTGTAGCGTCTTTCTTAAAGAAAGAAAGATATTAAATCTGGAAACAATGCATCGAATTCTGGATGGTGGTGCCAAAAGGATCTTTAAGGCCACGCAGCCACTTACATTCACTACTTCTTTCCCTTCAACTCGAAAAAAGCCTATTCCAAAAGTCGATTCCCCTACACAAACTGCGGTTGATAATGTCAACACTACTACCTGCGTTTATCACTGCAATTGTAAAGGTACCGTACTGCCGGAGCACATAACTCCCCCTAGAACTTCGGCAATTCCCAAAAAATGTACCCAGGCAATAATTCAAACAGGAAGCATTAGCCGCAGACGAAGAAAGGCAGTAAGGCGTCAGACCATGTTAGCATCGGTCCACCTGACGGTTCTAATTATTCTGCTTCAGAGCCAATGGAATATGAAGTCTGCCTGGGGCAACCATCTCACCCCAAAAGACTGAGCCTCCACACATTGCAGGCTCTCTATCCCAGCGGTGAGACAGGGTGAAAGTACAACATCCCTGATAAATGGCTCCCATGTTACAGTGGAATGTCAGTGGGATCAGAACGCATGTGGAGGAATAGAAACTCCAAGTACAGAAACACCCCCTGTGCTAGTGTTCACAAGAAACAGATTGTGCTATGGGGCTATACCCTCCGCTGCGCGGCCGTTGTTATTTAAGAGTTATTTTTCGGTAATTAGTTGGTCACGTGCCGTCGAATAGTTTTGAGTAGGAGAAAAGTGTTCCTCAAGAATATGTTTCAGGTGTTGCGCTCTTTGCCATAACTATCAACACCATCACAAAAGGAACCCTGTGCAATGCCCATTATTTGTGAACGAGTTTGCAATTTTCTGTTCCTCGTCCAACACAGCACTAGCAAATCGTCAGTAGCAGCTTACAGTGCAGAGATTGCAGCAGTGGGCTGCATAGACGGGTTTTCAATTTTCTGCAGGTAAGTGTGTGTCTGTTCGTTTTAATCGTTCTCATCGAATTTTTAATTTACCTGACTTGCTTATGAGGGATACCATTTTACTTTTAAAGACTAGGCGCGGTTTCTGGTCTTCATTTTTTATTACAAACTGTTATGGTTATCACATCTAAAGGACCCGAAGGCAAGGGCCCAGAAGACACTGAATATCTTAAAATGCGCTAGCCACAGGTCTTGGGGAGAAGTCAGGTCGCGTCTGCTCCAGTTTCATAGAGCTTTCATGCGATCGTGACTAGACTAAGTGTGCAAAGTGTACGGATCATCGAGGCCTTCTTATCGGACGATTATTGACGCTATCCACCATGAGGATATTAGGCTGGCCACATACTCACATCCAGTATCTGTCTAGCATCTAGCGTCCAACTGACACGGTCACGAGCCCAGCAGAGGTACTGCGGGCGACGTTCTGCTGTTATCAAAGGCACTCGCCAGATTTCCGGCGCTGTCCTAAGGGATACATTCGTCGTACATTCCACATCTATTTCTGCGATTATTTCATGCAGTGTTGCTTCTCTGTTAGCACTGACAACTCGACGCAAACGGCGCTGCCCTCGGTTATTAAGTGATGGTCATTGCCACTGCGTTGTCCGTGGTGAGAGGTCACGCCTGAAATTTGGCATTCTCGGCGCGGTCTTGGCACTGTGGATCTCGGAATGTTGGATTCCCTAACAATTCCCGAAATGGAATGTCCAATGCGTCTAGCTCCAACTACCATTCTACTTTCAAAGTCTCTTAATTCCCGTCGTGCGGCCATAATCACGTCAGCACCTTTTCACATGCATCACCTTCTTACTAATGACAGCTCCGCCATTGCAATGGTCTTTTGTAGCGTGTGCACGCGATACTACCGCCATCGTTATCCCATGACTTTTGTCACCTCATTATATAAGACCTTCGCTCCTCCGAATTCACCAGTGTAACATACTTGCCTAGCTATGGAACGCCTTGAAACGTCCCCTTAGAAAAATTATACGTGACTGCGCTTAAACTGACACACAATATTTTTTAGCGCAACGCAATCTCACTTTCAATAATCCCTACAAAACAATGGCCCTGACTAACATTAGCCTACACCTTTCACAAATCACTTACCTCACAAAAATCTTCGTTACTCGAACTACTGCAATACAGCGAGCGCCACTACTGCCAGCTAAATAACAGATTCAAACTACGGAAGGCACTAACTACTGATAGGCATAGTTAGCAAATGAAAGATTTTAATAGAGAACAAACAATGTATTTACCTTAATATTCATCAAAAGTCATAATATATACAGCAGTTCATGACATCCAGTCTAACAAATTTCAAAACTCCGCCATTTCTCTCCCCACATCCACCACTGCTGACGGCTCACCTCCAACTGCGTAACGCTACGCGCTGTTAACATCCAGCTGCCCAGCACTACAATGGCAGACAACAATGCAAACCAGCCACAGACTGCACACAGCACAGCCAGTGATTTTCATACAGAGCGCTACGTAACGTTGCCAATAAGAAAACATAAACAGCCTACTTACATAGCCCCCATGCTCCCCACAAAAAATTTTACAAATTGTTTTGGGCAGTGGCCAATAATGATTTGATAAAATTTTTTATAATTACAATAACAAAGATGTCAAATGCACACACTTATTGATAAAATGTTGGTCAAAAGCTAAAATTTTCTCACAGTCCATAAAGACAGTCCAGACTGTTCATCACTGTAAAATTGCAGTGTTTTTCTCAAAGTCTGAGCAGTAAAAGAAAATGCACACAGAAGTAGTGGATTTAAATGCAGTCTTGAAGAAGTAGTGTTGTCCTTCCAACGGAAAGACAGTGCTGACTCTTGACATGCTGATAGGTAATGGGTCACAACAGAGCAAACCCACAGCAGAGTCATTCGAACTTTTGAAGAATATTGGTAGGTAGGTCATCACAGAGCAGACCCACTGTAGTCCTGGTAGAGAGTATGGTATTGGTGGGCCACCAGAGGCGCAGACCCACTGCAGTCCTTGTAGAAATAATGATATTGGTGGGCCATCGAAGGTGCAGACCCACTGTAGTCCTTGTAGAGATTGTGGTATTGGTGAGTCAGCAAAGGTGCAGACCCACTGTAGTCCTTGTAGAGATGGCTAGCAGCCATCTGCTGTGACTGTGGAGGTGCACAATCACTATTGAAGAGTCTTGCGGAGAATATAGCAAGTCCATAAACCACCACTTGTGCATTCACGAAGTTTTTGGAATTGTCCTTAGAACCAGCAATGCTGTTATCCAGTCCCTTGCTGAATTATTAACACACGTGCAAACACTAACAGTCCCAACTTCTCACATATTGTCCATATACTATGACCAACAGAAATGTGTGCAGTGAAATGTAACTTACAAGTTACTTAATTTGATGAACTGGTGTCAATTACAATTTTATAACATAAGAATACAATAACAAAGGTACAAAATACATCATTAAAGAACATAACAATACAGATAACATTTGTAGTACAGGCTTTACAAAAGAATCGAACTAACATATACATCAGTGTTACAGGAATTATGACATGAGTACAAACATAAAAGATCAGAATAACTTTCAAAACATCAACTTCACACATGAGCATTAAAATAAAACAGAATAAATAATGTCTAAACATCTTTACAAAGAAAATAACATATTATCAGAAAAATTCTACAACATAGCTCTCATTAGCTAAACACATAAAGACAGGAAAAAGACAAATAAACAAGGGTACATAAACACATAGTGGGATAACACAAGGAAAGGACAGGTTTTGTTCAATTGCAGTATTTTGCAAACAAAACTTTCTTTGCTTCTTGGAGATCTCCCTTCATTCATCATTATTCCCAAAAAGTCCTATCTATACCTCCTTCCTGTATTCTATTCATATTTCTTTCAAAATAATTATTTCTGATTGTACAATACTCATTTTGGCCCAAATCTTTTTCATATGACTTCGCAATGCATTCTTTACCTATTCTCCATAGTCAGTTTCTTATATAGTCTACCCGTCTTAAGCTAACTCAAATCTACTGAGCTCAGATGCTAAACTAAGGGACGAGGCAATGCAGCAGCACAAAACAATTAACACAAACAGGAATGATAAAAAATACAAATGGCAAAGCAAGCAGCATAAATTAGCAAAGCAAATGCAATATTACAACTAATATAAGGCAACGTGCAGCAAACAAGAAAAATAAATCAGTAGTAAACTGGCTTAGAAGAGTAACACAAAGTCAAATTCAGTAACACTATGCCTGGCAAACAGCAGCAGCAAATGCTATAACTTATAGCTAAACATGACAAAGCTCAAGCAGAAAAATATTACACTTAAGACAACAATGCAGATAAGGGAAATGTATATTCACATCTTAATGTCTATGTAATTAAAGTGGTGCACCACAAAAACTAATTCTACAAAAAATTACCAAGTACTTGAAAAGAAAATTATATATGCAGTTATTGTTATCAGTCCCTTCTTGTTGTTCTTTCCATTCCAAGAGCTCCTTTTTCGAAGAATGTGGATTATAAAATAATTATTTAATAGATCTGTTGACAGAAAGTGTTCACATTAGCAAATGCATCTAAGTTTATTTTATAAAACTAATGCTGCAACACAGCTGGAAACCAGATATTAAACAAAATGAGCAATCTCTCAACTACAAAGACAATAGATGTAAAATGTTTCTCATCATTTCATTAGGCATTTTAGTAAATATCATAAATTACGAGCTCCACAGTATGCTTTCAACAAGGAAATGTCAATAGCGAGGATAATGGCCTCCCCTTTCTTTTTTTCTACCTGTGCCTCTGAAAAGGCCCTCACTAATGGCTTTTTTTTCAGGCGTGTGACACAGCTGGGTGCCCACGACGCATTACGTGCAGGTGGTCACTTAACTTTCTTACGGAAATATTTATGACAGCAGTTTCCGCTACAGTGACAGTCTCATATAAAATATTTCACAGGTCAAGAATTTGCGTTGCAAATGTGTAGAAACAAAATGCTATTGATATAACAGTGTCCAAAAAATTTTCGCCAGCATTGTGATACATTCACGCATTTACACACATTTCATAACTCTTAAAGTACGATTCTTGGTTTCCAACATCCTTTTTCACAAATCAAGAGTCCCTACTCACTATTCATTATTCCTTACCTTATTACACATATACATATTCGTATTCATCAACACATAATAACTACATAGCATAATCAGATTCCTCATATAACATCAGCTTATTGATCATAAACCTACCTCAACAGCATAATACACATTGTCGTCGTAAAAATAACATTATTACACCTCAGTCAAATCTCAAAAACGTCGTAGCTTTCTGCATTAATGTCAAAACCTAAAAAAATTCTCTGCTCATGTCAAAAGTGTCATCTGCTTCAAACGTACTTTAAAAATCATGACCCAATACCAAATATATCATTCAAAGCTCTCATAATATCACAATGGGTCCAAAAAAATATGAACGGTTCACAAAGTACAGACAGAATATAATTTCATAAGTGTGAAGTTACCCAACTGTGTAAATGCGTAAACATGTGTCACTGACGTAGTAAAAAAAATGTTTATCTCTCAGTTAAATGATCAGATAGCTGTGTAATTTGTGTGTTAGAGGAATATGGTACCGATGTGTAAAGTTGTATAAGCAAATACCATATTAGCTAGGGCTCCTTGTGTTCGCCAAACACATGGTACACAAAGTAGGCGTGTACCCCCCTGAGGATTATTGTAATTATACCCTCAGGTGTTACAGATTACAGCAAACATTCACTAAAGTGACACACAATATTTTTAGCGTAACGCAATCTGACTATCAAAGATCCCTGCAAAAGAATGGCCCTGACTAACATTAAACTACACCTTTCAGAAATCACTTACCTCACAAAAATCTTCATTACTCGAACTACTGCAATACAGCGAGCACCACTACTGCCAGCTAAATAAAAGATTCAAACTACGGAAGGCACTAACTACTGATAGGGATAGTTAGCAAATGAAAGATATTAATAGAGACATATACAGAAAACTGAAGAGTTCTTTATGGAAAACGGAATAGTACAAGTCAAGAAAGATCCAACCAAGAAATTTCAAACAGAAATAAGGAAACAAATAGATAACAGTATGTTTCTATTCACAGAGGAGGAAAAGTTTAAAATGAAAGTAATGAATCCGCGAATCCCCGAATTACGGTCACAAATAAAGCTCCATCAAGTAGAAAAATCGATTCGCCCAATCGTTAATAACACCAGCAGCCCAAGTTATAAATTAAATAAAGAGCTAAATAACAGATTGAAGGCGGCATATACATATCGTCGGACTTTCAACATTGGCAACAGCTACGAATTTGCCGAGCAAATTAAAGACGTACTTATACCTCAGAATGCGTCACTAGCTTCATTAGATATCACCAATCTGTACACAAACATTCCCGTAAAAGAAACGATTGAGATCATTAAGAACAATCTCCTCAATCATGGTAAATTGACACTGGGGGAAGTGATTGAACTAGTGGAAATGTTGGAACACGTCTTGTCGTTCAACTACTTTACTTTCAATGGTAAAATTTATCAACAGAAAGACGGGCTGGCAATGGGGAACAGTTTAGCTGGGACGCTGGCTGACATTTTTGTAAATCACTTAGAAAACAAATTCTTTGATGAAAATCCTAATATCGCTGAGAAAATTGTATATTACAGGAGATATTTTGACGACTCCATTATATTATACAAAGGAGATTAAAATGATATCGAAAACTTAGCACAAAAAATGAGCTCTCAACACCCGAAAATTAGATTCACCATGGAATTTGAAGAAAACAACCGTATAGATTACTTAGATTTAACACTAATAAAGAAAGATGGGAAGCATGAATTTAGCATATTCAGAAAACCTACGTGTACAGATCTAGTTATCAATGAGCGCTCCTGTCACCCACCGCGATACAAATGGGCATATTTTACTTCGATGGTATACAGGCTACTAAGATTGCCACTAAGCCAACAGGAAGTAGAAAAGGAGTTAAGTATTTTAAAACAAGTGGCCGTAGCGAACGGATATACGTGTAAGCAGGTGATGAATATTTATAGGAAGATAAAGAAGAGGCAAATGGAACAAACAGAAGGAAGTCAAGTAGCAGTTAAGAGGAACAACAAGAAAAAATATGTATCTCTCACTTACAATGGAAGAATTGCAGACAAAATTGAAAGATGCTTTCGTAAATCCGGCGTTAAAATAGGGTTCCGAACAAATAACACGTTAAAATTGAAGCTCCGGTATAGAATATGTAATAGTAGGAATTAATTTCAGGATTCAGGTGTATATAAGATCAAATGTAATGACTGCTGTAAACAATATATAGGACAGACTGGTAGGAACTTTGAAACCAGATTCAGGGAGCACACCTACTCTCAAAACAAAACAGCTTTTGGGGCGCATATGGCTGCGACAAAGCACTGTCACGAATATTGAAAACAATTTAGAAACCCTGCATAGAGCTCATAAGGGGCGGTTTCTTAACGTTTTGGAAGAGATCGAAATATACACCCACAAAAATAAAGATCCGCGTTTAATCCTCAACGAACAAAACGAATTCAATCATAACGCCTATTTTAGCATTTATGACGACCTACTAAGATGACAACTGTTGCGTGCGGAGATCCAGGCCGAGGGATGAGAGATGGTGCGCGGTGGAGAAGCCGGAAGACGCGTGCAGCGCCTGGCGTCGTTGACGGGGCCCTCCAGTGCGGCCCTCTTGCCCGCGGCGATGGACATCAGACGACTGAGCGCACCGCGGCACAACACCAAAATGGCGGGAACCACGGAAGCAGACCGTAGAGGAAAACAAGTTCACACCAGCACCATAGATATATAAATCGCCGTATGCTTTTAGATCGAATAAAAATGATAATTTTACTGTTTTTTAATCCTGACAAGTACAGATTTTAACTTTGACATCTATATATTTTAACCAATATTTTTAATATAAAAAAGATCTACTGAATACAGTATGTACAAATGGAATGTAACAAATGTACCAGACGCCACCTGTCGGTAATAGTGTTATAATTAATATAAATGACGTGCACTCTGCCAACCAATTTTATGTGACGTAGCATGTGAAAGTTGCTGGATTTGGACGGGTTACTCCTGTAACTGAAATTAGGTACGTTCTGGTACATTTGATGTTGATTAGATAGGATGAAAAACATTTGCTTCCGTGAAATAGTAAATTAGTATAATTATTTTTACAGATCTGAAGATGGTTCTGAATGAACCGAAACCGGTCATATGAATAATAAAAAAAATTTTTTTGTAATCAAGACGGATTTTAAGTAACATTATAAAATTACTGATTGCTGTTATCCCATAAGACCTTATGTTTGTTTTTGCAAAGGAAGAATGTGCACACACACAATAACACTGTGTCGTCTGTTCACAATAACAATGCATTCATAATTTCTGTTTAAATAAGTTCTCTTGGTTCTTGACTGGATATTTAACTTCAAACATTGTTGCCTTTTTAACAGTTTCTAAGTCTGACAATGCATACTATAAATGTGAAGTGAAAAATTTTATAGCAAAGACTAAATTAAAAAAACAGTTTATCTCTCAATAAACGGTTTTACATGTGAGATGTGGTGTAACCCTTTGCTCTTCTCAGTACGCATAGTTTCAACTTGAATGCAATTATCATGTGGTATTCGTCCGTAAAGAATACTGGAATTTTGCTCAAGGTTAGCGTCAATGTTATTTTTCCCTGAGCCAGCGGGCGCAATTGGCTGCCTGCGGTGCGAGTCATTGTCTGTTTCTTTGTTGGCGCGCGTTGTTATTGGGATTTGGAGACCTAACTTCTACAAATTCGCCTTGCCGAGAGGGCCCAGCCCTGTTTAAATCCCGCCAGTTCTGATGCAGTTCAGGTCTGTCGTTATGATCATATCGTCTGTCGTCATGTCGGTAGATTCCATAGTTTCTTTCTTGTCGGTCACGTGGTGGAGAATTTCTCCCTAAATCGTAACTGCGCGCTGGACCTTTGCATCTGAAGTTATTCTGTCCCCCTTGATAATAATTATTTTGGTTCCCATATTGTCTGTTTCTCTGATTGTCTCTGTAATAGTCATTACCACAGAGGGGTGATCTTTCCCTGTAATTAATACTACTCTGCCAACGGTTGTCATATGGGTGGTGTCTGTTTTGGTCACGATTTACGTTGAAAGAATAGCCTTGTCGTATATTATTTCTGTCATCGCGGAATTGTGACGGATGTGATCTGTAATTGTTGTGCTCCTGTTTTCGCGTCCGCGATTGTCAGTGTCAATTTTTAATTCTTGTAAGAGTCCTTGAAAAGCTTCAATGTCGTCTTTGCAACGTCCTGCCAAAATAATATGTGGTAAATGTTCAGGTAATTTGATTAAGCAAATGCGGATGAGTTCTGAGGGGCTGTATGGGTTTGACAGGTACTGATTCATGTGCAACATGTCTTCAAAATATTTCACAAGACTGGAAAATTCAGATTGTTCGAAATGTTTCATCATTATGATGTTATGTTTTACTCGGTCTTGTGTAGCTTGAGACCAATATGCTGAGAGGAAGGCATGATAAAATTCTCCTTCACTGTGACAATCGTGAATGACCGATCGCATTCTTACAGCTGGTTCATTCTCTAAGTAGCCACACATAAATTCTAATCTGTGTTCTAACGACCAGTTGGGAGGAAAACAATGAGAGAATTCATGGAGCCATGCTTGTGGATGAATGGCGTTGCCAGAATTCTTAAATGTTTTAAATTTATGTGTAGTAATGAGCAGCTTATAGTCAAAATTATCATGTCAGCGAGTCGCATATCGGTCATTATTACGTCGTTTCGGCGGTTCCATTTCAAAATTCGGTGCACCTTGCCAATTTCTTTCATAATTTCCGAAATGCCCTGTGTTATTGTTTTGTGGTTGTTCCGTATTTCTATGTCCCTCTTCCAGTACTGGAGCGCGAGTGTCCTCTGAAATATGTAATTCTTGTATTACCTGCGTCAACTGATCTTGTACTTCCCGGATTTCTCTTTTGTACTGTGTATTGATTTGATTTTGATTTTGTTTGAATTTTCGAATTTGTTCATACTCTTCTGTGTCAGTGAAGGCTACGGGTCTTGTGTCATTCAGATCATCATCTACCTTTGTAAATAAGTTAGTGACCTGATCCGAAAGTTCGGCTACTTTCTCCGATAATGAACACATTTCCTCAGTGTGTTTTTCTGAACCAAGTTTCAGAGTGTCCATTTGTGTTGAAATCGAATCTACTGTGTCCTTTAAGTTTTCCTGAGTTTTTGCAAGTTGCGTAACCGAATCGGTAGATGCAACTGAGTCAATTTTAGCCCACAAGGTCTCATGATTTTTATGAACAATGGTTTGCAGTTCTTTAATGGCTGCTTCGTGATTCTGTAATGCATTTTCATGCCACGAAAAAATAGGTTGAAAATGCTCACAAATTTGTGTTTTTACGTCATTACAAACTTTTTGACATTTCGATTCAATGTTATGTAACTCAGTAGTTAAATCTTCACGTGTTTGTTCAAGTGTGGTGTCTAACTTTTGAAGCCTTTGCTGTGTTTGTCTCTGATTTTGTTCCATTGTGTCTAACTTTTGAAGATTTTGTTCCATTGTGTCTAACTTTTGAAGCTTTTGCTGTGTTTGTCCCATTTGTTGTATTAATTGTAATAACAATGGATTAGTGTCTGGAATCTGTTCCTCTACGCTTTTCGGCAGTGCATTTGCACCGGCAACATTCACATTTTGACAAGCAGAAAATGTGTCTTGACTTATTTGAGAAAAGGGTGAGGACGCAAAACCTGAATCTACAGTATTTGCAAGATTGTGTCCTGTCATTTCGGATTTCTGAGGCGAGCTGTTGCCGACCGATCGATCGATAATGCTTCCCTGTTCACTAATTGTTTCACTGCCTACGCCATTGTTTGCCGCCCACTCCACTTCCTTATGCACAATTACCAAACTACTATGTTGAACATTAGTTAATTCATTACACGGTGGCGCTAACACACTACTTTCGTCTTCACTGTCATTTCTCAGTTTACTTTGGAGCCCAGTATTACGTTTTTCAGACGCCATTATTGTCACAATATTTCACACGACAACACAGAAGAGCACAATTTGAAGTGCAAAAATAAGAGAACACATTAACATAGCACTGAAAATAATATCTAGTTAATTGCAAGCGCAGCTGCGAAATACTTGGCGCAAATCTACACGCATGCCACAACTGTTTTATTGTACAAGAATGAAAAATTACAACTACAAAGGAAATTCTCTCTACAATTACGCGCTAGCAATAAACAAAGGCTGCACTAATTGCACAAACTACAAGAAGAAATCAGAAGATTCCAATGATGTATCCTAGGCTAAGGGTCGACATATGAAACATCCCCTTTGAAAAATTATACATGACTGTGCTTAAACTGACACACAATATTTTTTAGCGCAACGCAATCTCACTTTCAATAATCCCTACAAAACAATGGCCCTGACTAACATTAACCTATACCTTTCACAAATCACTTACCTCACAAAAATCTTCGTTACTCGAACTACTGCAATACAGCGAGCGCCACTACTGCCAGCTAAATAACAGATTCAAACTACGGAAGGCACTAACTACTGATAGGCATAGTTAGCAAATGAAAGATTTTAATAGAGAACAAACAATGTATTTACCTTAATATTCATCAAAAGTCATAATATATACAGCAGTTCATGACATCCAGTATTGCAAATTTCAAAACTCCGCCATTTCTCTCCCCACATCCACCACTGCTGGCGGCTCACCTCCAACTGCGTAACGCTACGCGCTGTTAACATCCAGCTGCCCAACACTACAATGGCAGACAACAATGCAAACCAGCCACAGACTGCACACAGCACAGCCAGTGATTTTCATACAGAGCGCTACGTAACGTTGCCAATGAGAAAACATAAACAGCCTACTTACAGCCTTTTCTCTGGTTCACGAGCAACAAGGTCAGTCACTTGAGGTGGGGCTAGCACAGGCTCAAATCCAGTATTTTAACCGGCTGCACCTTGTTGACGACAGAGGCCAAGAGTAATTTTAGATTTAGTGCAGTATGGGAGAGGTTGTACACTTTGCATATGTTTTTAATAGGTTTTCTGACATTTTAAATGAGCAGCTCAACTTTGTAGCTGTATTCTCGGATGTGTCTCAACAGATGGATCCTGTTGGCTGCTCTGTTGTTCCCCTGATCGTTCCTCAGTATTCGATTGCCTCTAGACTTCACTGTCTTCGATCCGAATTATACGTGATCTTGAGGGCGCTGGAGTAGATGAGATGTGTCGTGCCTGCTAAATTCCTCGTCTGTTCCGACAACCTGAGTACTCTTCTGTCTCTACAACATTTGTACCAAGCAGATAAAAGACTCCACGGTATCCAGCTCGTCGTTCTTCATTTTAGAAGGCTGGGGAAGGAGGTTTCATTGTGCTGTGTGCCAGGCCACGTGGGTATTAAGGGTAACGAAATGACGGATGTAGCAACCAATGTGGAGTGCCGCGACCCTCAGTTGGTCCAGTATGCCATCAGCCTGCATGCTGTCACTTTGTTACTTAGGTGCAGTCATGCGTCGATGGCAAGACGTGTGGCTGGAAGTAAGAGTCAACAAACTGCGCCTGTTTAAGTCCACAACCCGGCCGTGGCATGCCTCTTTCCAGTCATGCAGATACCATGAGATCTCTCTCACTCGACTTCACATAGGATACAGCACTCTGAAACATGGCTTCATGCTCTGGTGAGAGAACCCTCCAACGTTATGTTTGTGGTGTACAGATCACGGTGCACCACATTTGAAGTAGACTGTATCTTGTATTCAGACAAAAGGGCAGCAGCTCGTTTGTCATTCGACTTGCCCTAAATTTTAAACGATGATGACACAAATGGTACGTCTTTTACTGTTTTGTGAATGTCTGACTTGTTCCCTAAGATCTTAGTACGACGTTTTTAATGTGTTAGCAGAGTGGCTGGCTCATCTTCATTTTTTTCTAAGTGATCAGCGAACCGCATATTACTGTCAATCGTTTTTAGTTTTCCTCTTTAAAGAATCTTACTTGATCTGTACGAGTGTGATTCTCAGAATGATCAGATGTGAGATTAGGAGAGATTGAGTCAAATTTTATGTCCGAATGCTTTTTATATTTTTATCCCATCTTCTACGTTTATTCACATTCTGTTCTGCTAATTTTCGTACGGCCGCTGATGATTCGTTGTGTAGGGCCCCCTGACCCACAAACACTACAATAACATGACGCAATGGACGGCTCACATGTGCTAGGTACGTATATGACATTGTGGTGTTTTAACGATCGATAAGAAATCATAAGTTATAGATATCGAGACCAGCTCCTTTTCTGCTATACGTTCAGTTGACCGGTAGCAGATCTATCCTCAGGAGCTAGTGCTAGTAAATAAAGTTACATTAC
The DNA here is from genome assembly GCF_023864275.1 of Schistocerca cancellata. Lineage (NCBI taxonomy): Eukaryota > Metazoa > Arthropoda > Insecta > Orthoptera > Acrididae > Schistocerca > Schistocerca cancellata. The sequence goes on along the minus strand of NC_064629.1, from coordinate 27,036,278 downwards.
GAAATTTTGTCAACGCTCTCTGGTACAAGGGACCTTTAACCATGTATCCTGAGTGGGGCCACACTGAATCTTCCTTTAATTCTTACAACGACACTGGATTTACTGGCTATGAAAGTAAAGTCATAGAATACAAGAGATTAAGAATTTATTTCATAAACAGCATTAAAACTTGCAAGGACTGAGCATCCATTATTCAAAATCTCATTTCCGGTGGTACATGACGGGTCACTTTAATAACTGCAACTATTGGTGGACAAGGTCCGGACATGAGCAAGGGTGTCAATTTGGTTATGACGATTCCTTGTCACGATTATCGAAGGATGACATCGCACGGTAGGTATGCAGCGATCGCACGGCAAAAAACTGACAGCGAATGAAAACAGCTCTCCTATTCAAGCAGAACAACCGTTAATGAGGCCACAACTTCCATCCGAAAGAACAGATTATGGCCCTATTCGTCCCTAGCGCGCTGGTGCAGCAAAGTAATCTTACCGTGAGCTGCGATGGTTGGTGTCCAACCGTAGTACCTCGAGGGGCCCCCCATAATGTGTGCACTTCTCTGCTGATATCCGACTTTCAATCTCCAGGTTCGAAGTCCAGTCTCGCCAAAGTTCCAAAGTCAGCATATGAATGTAAATCTTTCTTACTTGACCATCGTATTCTGAATTTTTCCGAATGTTTAAAAAACGCACTCCACCGAATCTGGCTACAGCTTTCCGCACGCCTGAAATTTCCTAACCAACGTCACATTTAGCCACGACTTTCCGCAATAGCACGATTCCATAACGTCCTCATACTACCTCCGTCAGCTCCATAGAACTGTTTTCCCTGTCAGATTACCGCCCATCTCTGCCCAAAAAGCGGCACTCGAGAAACATGTCATATGTTGCATATCAATGAGAGGGCATGTTTTCTTCATGGCATGATTTCGCCACATTGGGAAAACAAAAATAAAATTAAAAAAACGTTCCTGTCTCTTAGCATCGGCTCGACGAGCCACCAGCCCCGCAATACTGGCCTAGCCGGTGGTGTATTTTGATCCCCTTTCTGAAGATGTTATCTTCATCCAGAGCGTACACTTGTGCGCGCTCAGAATAGCGTTTCTCTGAATTCCCTCACACCACTGGCGAGTTTTCCTCGACCACCAGCGGCTGCGCTATGCTATCTGAAGACTGGGCTGGAGAAAGCAATGATTTTACCACTGTAACTGTTTCCTAGGCCTGGCCAGTCCGACACCTGGCGCGTGCCCATCCTCTCGCACAAAGACTGTTTCTGCTCACTGCCGTGAATTCTATGAAAAGACAGCACTGCCTGCATCCCCAGGGAACGACTCCTGTGGCAGTCCGTCGCTGCCTTGCAATTGTCTGTCCCTGACTTAACAGCTCCAAACACAGAACCGTAGAAGCCTCGTAGAGGAAGAGCAAGCATAAACTGTTAGTACTCCTCCGCAGTCACTGTCCTTACGATTCTAAGATCAATCGTCCCGCTATACATGTCATTTGCATACTACTCCCTACCATCTCAACTTATGGGTGAGATGTGGCTAGCCAGAAAGAGTAGCTGCCTCTCAAGGTAGTCATAAAAAGGTGAATCTACAGTAAAAATTCCTCAGGTTTATGGGATAAGCATATAATCAGTGAGAAATAAAGAAAAGCTGTTAAATTTTGCAACTAAAAGCGCCGGCCACAGTGTAAGTGCCTAACAGCAAGTCATGACGCTAACACTACCAGCAAAGCAAATCCCGCAGTGCACAGTTTTTAACATCATCTTGGGAGGCTGGATCCCATACAGTAAATAGTTTCCCGTCTACACTGGCTCTGATAGCGAAAGTTTAATTATAACCACCCTTTAATGAGCTATGACGATCATTGACCATTTACCCAGCGATATGAATGATCTAACAGATGAAGCAAGTAATTTTAAAACAATATTGTACCTTATATTCCTTTGAGAACTTCTTTTCATCCATAGAAAAAAATGTAAAATCGTGTGCACATGTCTGTCTGTCTCTCATTGTGTGCACATCTATGTGTGTGTGTGTGTGTGTGTGTGTGTGTGTGTGTGTGTGTGTGTTTGTGTGTTTCGCACATATGTATGTGTGTGTTTGAGTGAGTGTGTATGTGTGTGTGCATGTGGGTGGTGGGTGAGCGTGTGTGTGTGTAAGTAGTGAGGCAAACTTTGTACGAGCATATTTTGTTGATGTGGGTTGCCTACATCACGGGCAGGCACACACTCAGGGACAAACCTATTGTTCTCCTTTGATTGACATGTCATTAACCTATTGTTCTCCTTTGATTGACAGGTCCTTAACCTATTGTTCTGCTAAAAGCATACTTCCATTTGACTGACAGGCATTTAACCTGTTGTCCACCCACCCCCCCCCCACTATCCTCCCCCTCAGGAAACCTGACCGCTCGCTGCTACAGGTACAGTTTCAGGTCTGAGTTATTGGATAGCGCTTCTCACTCTTATCAATTTGACTGACTACATAATTAATTTGATCAATTAATTAACCTCTCCCCCTATGGTAAACCCCTCCATTCCCACTCTCCCTCTCAGAAATTGGGGGGAAAAAGACTCAGTTGATTGGTCATTTGGAGGGAATTGTTTAAACAATTTAGACAAGGTATAGAATATTGTTTAGTTAATTATTGCATTGTATGGAATATAGTTTAGTTATTTAGTTAAGGAATTTGTCCAGAAATCAATTGTTGTGTATGGAATATTGTTTAATCAATTTAGACAATATTTAGGGGATTAAAGGCAGTGTATGAAATACAGTTTATTAATTTATTTAAAGAATTTTTCAGGAAATTGATCACTACTCCCACCACACCATCCCCACCCCCTCACTCCCTCCCCTCTCACCCTCCCTCCTTCACCTGGAAATTAGCGACTCTGCGGTGGATAGGCAGCATCTCACGAAGGGGTAATTCAAGGGTGTATTGCTGTTTTATAAAAAAAATCAGTTTTTCGGGGCTTGGATTTCTCTTGCTCATCATTCTCTGCCGTTTGTAACGATGAAGGTCTTGGCAAGTAATTACATCGATCACATTTCTTTTTTTATCCTGATTGGGCTAGGAATACCGTCATGAGACACACAACACACGTAATTATACAGTTAAAAATCTTTCTATCATGAAGCATACAGCGCCCACCACCCCCTGACCACAGGACTGCACAGATCGCCACCACATACGCCCCAAGGGTCAGGGAGCACCGGCGGCCCCTGCTAAGTGACCAGCTGGCAAGCCACGCACAGGTGTCAGTTCAGGTCCTGCAAGCATGAGCCAGTGACATCCCTTTCATATTTGACTTCTGAGAAATTCCTGTCGAAATATCTGTTCACCTAGGCACCGTTGCTGCCACGCTGACACATGTCTCTGTACCTGCGGTCCAGCAAGATGTTCACATAACAGATTACCCGCAGTGAACTGTTACAAAGTGCGCACGCGCTGACGCTGCGAGCCACTGCTGGACAAACAAATACAGGGGCACGAGCTACTACTCCCAGGCCGCTGCAGACGACAGCCAGCAGGTGAAAGTCGTGTCTATTGTCGGGTATACACTTAGAGCTCTTCGAATGTTATGCTGATGCCACATGTCTATGTAAATAAGAGTTAAGTCACCCTCTGGGCCTCGCATGCGTGTTTACCATTGCTGGCACGATACCTACGTACCTGTGGATACTGAAGTCACAGGTCACACTATAGAAATCTGTTCCAGTGATTCCCGGAATAGCACAGGGTGCATTCTTCCTAGTGATCCTAACGGGACAAGAGAGCTGCGTATAGCCATGCACACATGTTTACCCGCCCAGCGTGGCTGCGCATCGCCACAAGATGTTCGAGTAGCGACTCACCATCTAAAAGATTCTCAATGTTATACGGACGTCACATGGCTATGTAAATGAGAGCCAGGTCGACTTCTCGGAAATTGTAAAGTGTCGCAGAAATACACTCCTGGAAATAGAAAAAAGAACACATTGACACCGGTGTGTCAGACCCACCATACTTGCTCCGGACACTGCGAGAGGGCTGTACAAGCAATGATCACACGCACGGCACAGCGGACACACCAGGAACCGCGGTGTTGGCCGTCGAATGGCGCTAGCTGCGCAGCATTTGTGCACCGCCGCCGTCAGTGTCAGCCAGTTTGCCGTGGCATACGGAGCTCCATCGCAGTCTTTAACACTGGTAGCATGCCGCGACAGTGTGGACGTGAACCGTATGTGCAGTTGACGGACTTTGAGCGAGGGCGTATAGTGGGCATGCGGGAGGCCGGGTGGACGTACCGCCGAATTGCTCAACACGTGGGGCGTGAGGTCTCCACAGTACATCGATGTTGTCGCCAGTGGTCGGCGGAAGGTGCACGTGCCCGTCGACCTGGGACCGGACCGCAGCAACGCACGGATGCACGCCAAGACCGTAGGATCCTATGCAGTGCCGTAGGGGACCGCACCGCCACTTCCCAGCAAATTAGGGACACTGTTGCTCCTGGGATATCGGCGAGGACCATTCGCAACCGTCTCCATGAAGCTGGGCTACGGTCCCGCACACCGTTAGGCCGTCTTCCGCTCACGCCCCAACATCGTGCAGCCCGCCTCCAGTGGTGTCGCGACAGGCGTGAATGGAGGGACGAATGGAGACGTGTCGTCTTCAGCGATGAGAGTCGCTTCTGCCTTGGTGCCAATGATGGTCGTATGCGTGTTTGGCGCCGTGCAGGTGAGCGCCACAATCAGGACTGCATACAACCGAGGCACACAGGGCCAACACCCGGCATCATGGTGTGGGGAGCGATCTCCTACACTGGCCGTACACCACTGGTGATCGTCGAGGGGACACTGAATAGTGCACGGTACATCCAAACCGTCATCGAACCCATCGTTCTACCATTCCTAGACCGGCAAGGGAACTTGCTGTTCCAACAGGACAATGCACGTCCGCATGTATCCCGTGCCACCCAACGTGCTCTAGAAGCTGTAAGTCAACTACCCTGGCCAGCAAGATCTCCGGATCTGTCCCCCATTGAGCATGTTTGGGACTGGATGAAGCGTCGTCTCACGCGGTCTGCACGTCCAGCACGAACGCTGGTCCAACTGAGGCGCCAGGTGGAAATGGCATGGCAAGCCGTTCCACAGGACTACATCCAGCATCTCTACGATCGTCTCCATGGGAGAATAGCAGCCTGCATTGCTGCGAAAGGTGGATATACACTGTACTAGTGCCGACATTGTGCATGCTCTGTTGCCTGTGTCTATGTGCCTGTGGTTCTGTCAGTGTGATCATGTGATGTATCTGACCCCAGGAATGTGTCAATAAAGTTTCCCCTTCCTGGGACAATGAATTCACGGTGTTCTTATTTCAATTTCCAGGAGTGTATATGGGACGCAAAGTAATTCATCTGGAGAGGCTCTCCAAACTCAGATAATTCGATGATTTTTTTTGATTTTTTTTTGTTTTGTTTTTTTGCTCAGTTATATTTCCCATCCTTCTTTCTCATCCGGGCTCTGGACCGGCAATGGCGAAATTAAAAATATATTTTTTAATTTTTGTAATTATTTTTATTTTTAAAATTTTTAAGTATTTTTTCAGAAGTAAGGGCTTCATTAGATCTTCCAGCTGTAGTAACTTGGCTAAAAGTTCTTCTTTGTGTGGTATGCTTCAAACCATTGGTCAATGCACAAAGGTACTTTGCATGTTTTGCATTCATATTTCGTTTCTCGACTCACATCGTGTTTCGTGCAGACTGCACGTCTACGCCATATTTCGTGTTTCTTGTACTGGTCACTTGTTTTGACATGTGGAAAGTGCGTCCCAGTAAAGCGAAGAGGATTTTCGTCATCAGAGCGTCTTCCTTTCCTATCTCTTCTCCGTTCTGTAGCAAATTTTTCCACAAGTTCTCGTACCGGACATAAATCAAAATCTGCTAATGATATTCTGCTCCCTGTCACCGATCTGTGAAGAGTGTGAGCATTCAAAACACAAAGGTTCACAATATGAAAAAAAAAGTTTTTGTACCATTTAACAGATTTACGCACAAATGCAAAAGAGCTTAATAACGTACTGGAGTGGTCTACTGGTCCCATATTTGCATTGTAATCAACAATACATTGCGGCTTCATTACTTTTTCGCCAGTCGTCCTGTCTGTCTTTCCCGTGTCACGCATTTCTGTAGTGTCGCAGGTAGCCAGCAGAACACTTCTCTCTTGTCGCACCACTTGATGGCAAGTATTGCGTCAGTTGACATAAACTCAACTTCTCCTCGTAGCAGTTTCTTTTGTAGCTTCGGAAACTTGCGCCTGTTCCTACGTACAATACCGCATGCTGTTGTTCTCTGGTTGTGAAGCCAGAGGAACAAGGCTGGACTTGTATACCAATTGTCGACATACAGGGTATGTCCACGTTCAAGGTATGGCTTCATTAGTGTTGACACAATACCACCAGATTTCCCCAAATTATGGACTTCAATTTCTGTTGTTGTGCCTGTGTATACAATGAAATCCAGGACGTATCCAGTTTTACAGTCGCACAACACGAATGTTTTGATTCCAAATCTACTTCGACTCGAAGGAATGTATTGTTTAAAATATAAGCGACCTTTGAACAATAATAAGCTATCATCGACACAGATTTTTCTGTATGGATTAAATGCACTGCGGCACGCCACACGAACTGTATCAATTATTTACCTAATTTTAAACGAACTGTCATCTCCACGATTTGCCGAATTGCCACTAAAATGCAACATTCTCAAAAGTAACATAAAACGGTAACGGGACATAACTTCGCCAAAAATTGGAGTACTCAGAAGTACATCTCTGAACCAATATTCCTTTATTCTCAACTTTTTAATACCAGCCATGAGATGCCAAGTACCAATGAAGCTATACATTTCCTCAAAACCTGTATCTTTCCAGGTGGATAGTCGAGAACGAACTGATTCCGACGTATTTGCCATGGTGAAAGTTAAAAATCGATTCGTTTCAAGTGCTATAAATTTCAACAGATCTTCTGATAGAAAAAGCATTAAAAAGGATAGAAAGCTTGAATCAGGCGCAAGTTGGATATTATGTCCTGAAGACGAGTCATCAAATGCATGAAATGCTGGAGTGAAATAACGTTTTTGCCAATCAAATTTCTCATTCTCACTATGGCATGGCCTTTTACGGATCGATTCGTCTTCACTTTCAGAATCTGAGGAAGAACTGTCCTCGCGAGCTCTACTAGGTGAAGTACGTGGAGGTGTATTACTATGAGATTCTCCTGATGAATCTTCATCGTCTCTACATTCATTGAAGATGCCACACTCACTGTCACTGTCACTCCTGGTCAGTATCTCCAGTATCTTCGTCAGCGCAACGACGCCGATGTGCCATTTGTCTGTGGAACTCAAAAGTGACAGCACTCTAAATATCCTGATGAAACGGCAGATACCTAAACGACACCACAGGAGCAGAATGCAGAAAATCACACGAACCAGCTAGCGCGAATGTCGAGCAGCAACTGCGGAATCCATAGCAGAATGTTTCCGTGATAGCAGGGACAGCGGCACAGAACAATAAATAGGGTACATCTATCCCAGGAAGTGCACGGGACAAAAGAACTTGCAACAGGCTGGCATGCAGGCCTGAGCGGCTATTGACATCCGCAGGCCCACAGGCACTGGAACTGGCTGCGATATAAGCCGTCATTGGAACTCAAGTACCGGCCAGTCCGCGCGGCGAATTCTGTCTGCAGGGCCCACGGGAAAGCCCACTTCAGTGGCAAGCAAAGTCCGCACGCCCTGCGGCAAGGTGGAGCGCCGCGGCATATCACGTCTGCAGTACTCAAAAGGTTAATGGTGTTTTCTCGAATGTGCACAGACATGATGAGGGCTTTTAGAGGTGAGAACGTTTACCGTTTCTGAGACATATGTCGGAAGCATGACGTCACCATTTCCGGGATGGAAACACATGATGTCTCGTTAGGACCATCAGGAAGGATGCATTCCGTGTTATTCTGAGCTATTTTCGTAAACAGGTGCTGTTAGGACAAGAATTTCCACGCAGACAAGCTGAGACCTTACGAAAGATCCTACAAAAGCGAGCGTTGACTATTTCTGCGACGCTTTACAATTTCCGAGAGGTCGACTTGGCTCTTATTTAAATAACCACGTGACATCCATATAACATTGAGAACCTTTTAGATGGTAAGTCACTACCCGACCATTTTGTGGTGATGTGTCAGCCAAGGTGGGTGGGTAAAAACGCGTGCATGGCTAGACGCAGCTCGCATGTCCTGTTAGGATCGCTAGCAAGCATGCATCCTGTGCTACTCTGGGAAGCAATGGAACAGATTTCTATAGCGTGACCTGTGACGTCAGTATCCACAGGTAGAGAGGTATCGCGCCAGCAACGGTAAACAGGCCTGCGCAGCCCAGAGGGTGACTTGGCTCTTATTTAAATAACCACGTGACATCCATATAACATTGAGAACCTTTTAGATGGTAAGTCACTACCCGACCATTTTGTGGTGATGTGTCAGCCAAGGTGGGTGGGTAAAAACGCGTGCATGGCTAGACGCAGCTCGCATGTCCTGTTAGGATCGCTAGCAAGCATGCATCCTGTGCTACTCTGGGAAGCAATGGAACAGATTTCTATAGCGTGACCTGTGACGTCAGTATCCACAGGTAGAGAGGTATCGCGCCAGCAACGGTAAACAGGCCTGCGCAGCCCAGAGGGTGACTTGGCTCTTATTTAAATAACCACGTGACATCCATATAACATTGAGAACCTTTTAGATGGTAAGTCACTACCCGACCATTTTGTGGTGATGTGTCAGCCAAGGTGGGTGGGTAAAAACGCGTGCATGGCTAGACGCAGCTCGCATGTCCTGTTAGGATCGCTAGCAAGCATGCATCCTGTGCTACTCTGGGAAGCAATGGAACAGATTTCTATAGCGTGACCTGTGACGTCAGTATCCACAGGTAGAGAGGTATCGCGCCAGCAACGGTAAACAGGCCTGCGCAGCCCAGAGGGTGACTTGGCTCTTATTTAAATAACCACGTGACATCCATATAACATTGAGAACCTTTTAGATGGTAAGTCACTACCCGACCATTTTGTGGTGATGTGTCAGCCAAGGTGGGTGGGTAAAAACGCGTGCATGGCTAGACGCAGCTCGCATGTCCTGTTAGGATCGCTAGCAAGCATGCATCCTGTGCTACTCTGGGAAGCAATGGAACAGATTTCTATAGCGTGACCTGTGACGTCAGTATCCACAGGTAGAGAGGTATCGCGCCAGCAACGGTAAACAGGCCTGCGCAGCCCAGAGGGTGACTTGGCTCTTATTTAAATAACCACGTGACATCCATATAACATTGAGAACCTTTTAGATGGTAAGTCACTACCCGACCATTTTGTGGTGATGTGTCAGCCAAGGTGGGTGGGTAAAAACGCGTGCATGGCTAGACGCAGCTCGCATGTCCTGTTAGGATCGCTAGCAAGCATGCATCCTGTGCTACTCTGGGAAGCAATGGAACAGATTTCTATAGCGTGACCTGTGACGTCAGTATCCACAGGTAGAGAGGTATCGCGCCAGCAACGGTAAACAGGCCTGCGCAGCCCAGAGGGTGACTTGGCTCTTATTTAAATAACCACGTGACATCCATATAACATTGAGAACCTTTTAGATGGTAAGTCACTACCCGACCATTTTGTGGTGATGTGTCAGCCAAGGTGGGTGGGTAAAAACGCGTGCATGGCTAGACGCAGCTCGCATGTCCTGTTAGGATCGCTAGCAAGCATGCATCCTGTGCTACTCTGGGAAGCAATGGAACAGATTTCTATAGCGTGACCTGTGACGTCAGTATCCACAGGTAGAGAGGTATCGCGCCAGCAACGGTAAACAGGCCTGCGCAGCCCAGAGGGTGACTTGGCTCTTATTTAAATAACCACGTGACATCCATATAACATTGAGAACCTTTTAGATGGTAAGTCACTACCCGACCATTTTGTGGTGATGTGTCAGCCAAGGTGGGTGGGTAAAAACGCGTGCATGGCTAGACGCAGCTCGCATGTCCTGTTAGGATCGCTAGCAAGCATGCATCCTGTGCTACTCTGGGAAGCAATGGAACAGATTTCTATAGCGTGACCTGTGACGTCAGTATCCACAGGTAGAGAGGTATCGCGCCAGCAACGGTAAACAGGCCTGCGCAGCCCAGAGGGTGACTTGGCTCTTATTTAAATAACCACGTGACATCCATATAACATTGAGAACCTTTTAGATGGTAAGTCACTACCCGACCATTTTGTGGTGATGTGTCAGCCAAGGTGGGTGGGTAAAAACGCGTGCATGGCTAGACGCAGCTCGCATGTCCTGTTAGGATCGCTAGCAAGCATGCATCCTGTGCTACTCTGGGAAGCAATGGAACAGATTTCTATAGCGTGACCTGTGACGTCAGTATCCACAGGTAGAGAGGTATCGCGCCAGCAACGGTAAACAGGCCTGCGCAGCCCAGAGGGTGACTTGGCTCTTATTTAAATAACCACGTGACATCCATATAACATTGAGAACCTTTTAGATGGTAAGTCACTACCCGACCATTTTGTGGTGATGTGTCAGCCAAGGTGGGTGGGTAAAAACGCGTGCATGGCTAGACGCAGCTCGCATGTCCTGTTAGGATCGCTAGCAAGCATGCATCCTGTGCTACTCTGGGAAGCAATGGAACAGATTTCTATAGCGTGACCTGTGACGTCAGTATCCACAGGTAGAGAGGTATCGCGCCAGCAACGGTAAACAGGCCTGCGCAGCCCAGAGGGTGACTTGGCTCTTATTTAAATAACCACGTGACATCCATATAACATTGAGAACCTTTTAGATGGTAAGTCACTACCCGACCATTTTGTGGTGATGTGTCAGCCAAGGTGGGTGGGTAAAAACGCGTGCATGGCTAGACGCAGCTCGCATGTCCTGTTAGGATCGCTAGCAAGCATGCATCCTGTGCTACTCTGGGAAGCAATGGAACAGATTTCTATAGCGTGACCTGTGACGTCAGTATCCACAGGTAGAGAGGTATCGCGCCAGCAACGGTAAACAGGCCTGCGCAGCCCAGAGGGTGACTTGGCTCTTATTTAAATAACCACGTGACATCCATATAACATTGAGAACCTTTTAGATGGTAAGTCACTACCCGACCATTTTGTGGTGATGTGTCAGCCAAGGTGGGTGGGTAAAAACGCGTGCATGGCTAGACGCAGCTCGCATGTCCTGTTAGGATCGCTAGCAAGCATGCATCCTGTGCTACTCTGGGAAGCAATGGAACAGATTTCTATAGCGTGACCTGTGACGTCAGTATCCACAGGTAGAGAGGTATCGCGCCAGCAACGGTAAACAGGCCTGCGCAGCCCAGAGGGTGACTTGGCTCTTATTTAAATAACCACGTGACATCCATATAACATTGAGAACCTTTTAGATGGTAAGTCACTACCCGACCATTTTGTGGTGATGTGTCAGCCAAGGTGGGTGGGTAAAAACGCGTGCATGGCTAGACGCAGCTCGCATGTCCTGTTAGGATCGCTAGCAAGCATGCATCCTGTGCTACTCTGGGAAGCAATGGAACAGATTTCTATAGCGTGACCTGTGACGTCAGTATCCACAGGTAGAGAGGTATCGCGCCAGCAACGGTAAACAGGCCTGCGCAGCCCAGAGGGTGACTTGGCTCTTATTTAAATAACCACGTGACATCCATATAACATTGAGAACCTTTTAGATGGTAAGTCACTACCCGACCATTTTGTGGTGATGTGTCAGCCAAGGTGGGTGGGTAAAAACGCGTGCATGGCTAGACGCAGCTCGCATGTCCTGTTAGGATCGCTAGCAAGCATGCATCCTGTGCTACTCTGGGAAGCAATGGAACAGATTTCTATAGCGTGACCTGTGACGTCAGTATCCACAGGTAGAGAGGTATCGCGCCAGCAACGGTAAACAGGCCTGCGCAGCCCAGAGGGTGACTTGGCTCTTATTTAAATAACCACGTGACATCCATATAACATTGAGAACCTTTTAGATGGTAAGTCACTACCCGACCATTTTGTGGTGATGTGTCAGCCAAGGTGGGTGGGTAAAAACGCGTGCATGGCTAGACGCAGCTCGCATGTCCTGTTAGGATCGCTAGCAAGCATGCATCCTGTGCTACTCTGGGAAGCAATGGAACAGATTTCTATAGCGTGACCTGTGACGTCAGTATCCACAGGTAGAGAGGTATCGCGCCAGCAACGGTAAACAGGCCTGCGCAGCCCAGAGGGTGACTTGGCTCTTATTTAAATAACCACGTGACATCCATATAACATTGAGAACCTTTTAGATGGTAAGTCACTACCCGACCATTTTGTGGTGATGTGTCAGCCAAGGTGGGTGGGTAAAAACGCGTGCATGGCTAGACGCAGCTCGCATGTCCTGTTAGGATCGCTAGCAAGCATGCATCCTGTGCTACTCTGGGAAGCAATGGAACAGATTTCTATAGCGTGACCTGTGACGTCAGTATCCACAGGTAGAGAGGTATCGCGCCAGCAACGGTAAACAGGCCTGCGCAGCCCAGAGGGTGACTTGGCTCTTATTTAAATAACCACGTGACATCCATATAACATTGAGAACCTTTTAGATGGTAAGTCACTACCCGACCATTTTGTGGTGATGTGTCAGCCAAGGTGGGTGGGTAAAAACGCGTGCATGGCTAGACGCAGCTCGCATGTCCTGTTAGGATCGCTAGCAAGCATGCATCCTGTGCTACTCTGGGAAGCAATGGAACAGATTTCTATAGCGTGACCTGTGACGTCAGTATCCACAGGTAGAGAGGTATCGCGCCAGCAACGGTAAACAGGCCTGCGCAGCCCAGAGGGTGACTTGGCTCTTATTTAAATAACCACGTGACATCCATATAACATTGAGAACCTTTTAGATGGTAAGTCACTACCCGACCATTTTGTGGTGATGTGTCAGCCAAGGTGGGTGGGTAAAAACGCGTGCATGGCTAGACGCAGCTCGCATGTCCTGTTAGGATCGCTAGCAAGCATGCATCCTGTGCTACTCTGGGAAGCAATGGAACAGATTTCTATAGCGTGACCTGTGACGTCAGTATCCACAGGTAGAGAGGTATCGCGCCAGCAACGGTAAACAGGCCTGCGCAGCCCAGAGGGTGACTTGGCTCTTATTTAAATAACCACGTGACATCCATATAACATTGAGAACCTTTTAGATGGTAAGTCACTACCCGACCATTTTGTGGTGATGTGTCAGCCAAGGTGGGTGGGTAAAAACGCGTGCATGGCTAGACGCAGCTCGCATGTCCTGTTAGGATCGCTAGCAAGCATGCATCCTGTGCTACTCTGGGAAGCAATGGAACAGATTTCTATAGCGTGACCTGTGACGTCAGTATCCACAGGTAGAGAGGTATCGCGCCAGCAACGGTAAACAGGCCTGCGCAGCCCAGAGGGTGACTTGGCTCTTATTTAAATAACCACGTGACATCCATATAACATTGAGAACCTTTTAGATGGTAAGTCACTACCCGACCATTTTGTGGTGATGTGTCAGCCAAGGTGGGTGGGTAAAAACGCGTGCATGGCTAGACGCAGCTCGCATGTCCTGTTAGGATCGCTAGCAAGCATGCATCCTGTGCTACTCTGGGAAGCAATGGAACAGATTTCTATAGCGTGACCTGTGACGTCAGTATCCACAGGTAGAGAGGTATCGCGCCAGCAACGGTAAACAGGCCTGCGCAGCCCAGAGGGTGACTTGGCTCTTATTTAAATAACCACGTGACATCCATATAACATTGAGAACCTTTTAGATGGTAAGTCACTACCCGACCATTTTGTGGTGATGTGTCAGCCAAGGTGGGTGGGTAAAAACGCGTGCATGGCTAGACGCAGCTCGCATGTCCTGTTAGGATCGCTAGCAAGCATGCATCCTGTGCTACTCTGGGAAGCAATGGAACAGATTTCTATAGCGTGACCTGTGACGTCAGTATCCACAGGTAGAGAGGTATCGCGCCAGCAACGGTAAACAGGCCTGCGCAGCCCAGAGGGTGACTTGGCTCTTATTTAAATAACCACGTGACATCCATATAACATTGAGAACCTTTTAGATGGTAAGTCACTACCCGACCATTTTGTGGTGATGTGTCAGCCAAGGTGGGTGGGTAAAAACGCGTGCATGGCTAGACGCAGCTCGCATGTCCTGTTAGGATCGCTAGCAAGCATGCATCCTGTGCTACTCTGGGAAGCAATGGAACAGATTTCTATAGCGTGACCTGTGACGTCAGTATCCACAGGTAGAGAGGTATCGCGCCAGCAACGGTAAACAGGCCTGCGCAGCCCAGAGGGTGACTTGGCTCTTATTTAAATAACCACGTGACATCCATATAACATTGAGAACCTTTTAGATGGTAAGTCACTACCCGACCATTTTGTGGTGATGTGTCAGCCAAGGTGGGTGGGTAAAAACGCGTGCATGGCTAGACGCAGCTCGCATGTCCTGTTAGGATCGCTAGCAAGCATGCATCCTGTGCTACTCTGGGAAGCAATGGAACAGATTTCTATAGCGTGACCTGTGACGTCAGTATCCACAGGTAGAGAGGTATCGCGCCAGCAACGGTAAACAGGCCTGCGCAGCCCAGAGGGTGACTTGGCTCTTATTTAAATAACCACGTGACATCCATATAACATTGAGAACCTTTTAGATGGTAAGTCACTACCCGACCATTTTGTGGTGATGTGTCAGCCAAGGTGGGTGGGTAAAAACGCGTGCATGGCTAGACGCAGCTCGCATGTCCTGTTAGGATCGCTAGCAAGCATGCATCCTGTGCTACTCTGGGAAGCAATGGAACAGATTTCTATAGCGTGACCTGTGACGTCAGTATCCACAGGTAGAGAGGTATCGCGCCAGCAACGGTAAACAGGCCTGCGCAGCCCAGAGGGTGACTTGGCTCTTATTTAAATAACCACGTGACATCCATATAACATTGAGAACCTTTTAGATGGTAAGTCACTACCCGACCATTTTGTGGTGATGTGTCAGCCAAGGTGGGTGGGTAAAAACGCGTGCATGGCTAGACGCAGCTCGCATGTCCTGTTAGGATCGCTAGCAAGCATGCATCCTGTGCTACTCTGGGAAGCAATGGAACAGATTTCTATAGCGTGACCTGTGACGTCAGTATCCACAGGTAGAGAGGTATCGCGCCAGCAACGGTAAACAGGCCTGCGCAGCCCAGAGGGTGACTTGGCTCTTATTTAAATAACCACGTGACATCCATATAACATTGAGAACCTTTTAGATGGTAAGTCACTACCCGACCATTTTGTGGTGATGTGTCAGCCAAGGTGGGTGGGTAAAAACGCGTGCATGGCTAGACGCAGCTCGCATGTCCTGTTAGGATCGCTAGCAAGCATGCATCCTGTGCTACTCTGGGAAGCAATGGAACAGATTTCTATAGCGTGACCTGTGACGTCAGTATCCACAGGTAGAGAGGTATCGCGCCAGCAACGGTAAACAGGCCTGCGCAGCCCAGAGGGTGACTTGGCTCTTATTTACATAGACATGTGACCTCAGTATAACACTCGAAGAACTTTAATTGTATATACGCAGCGTTGGCGCACGCACGCACTGGAAAACTTCGCTGAGAGTGATCCACTATGTGAACATCTCGCCGGACTGCAGGTACAAAGACGTACATCATCGCGCTAGCAATGGTGCCTAGGTAAATACGTATTTCGACAGGAATTTCTCAGAGGTCAAGTATGAAAGGGAAGCTGCCACCTCATGCTTGCGGGACCCGAACTGACACCTGTGCGTGGCTCGGCAGCTGATGGCTGCGTCGTCACTTCGCAGGGGCACTGGTGTTCCCCAACTCCTGGGGGCGTAGGCGGTGGCGTCCTGTGCGGTCCGGTGGACAGGGGGGCAGGGGGCAGTGCGTGCTTCGCGATCGAAAGATATTTAACTGTGTAATTCTGTGTGATGTGTGTTTCATGTGGTATTCCTTGCGCAATTCGAATGAAACAAGAAATGAGATCGACGTAATTACTTCTTACAAGACCTGAATCTTTTCCAACGGCAGAGAATGATGAGCAAGAGAAATCGAAGTACTAAAAACTTGATTTTTCTTATAAAAAAACAATGTACCCCTGAATTTCCCCTTTGTGAGATACTTTCTCTCCAATGTAGAGCCGCAAATTTCCACATAAAGGAGGGGAGATGGGGTGGTGGGGGTAGTTATCAATTTCCTGAAACATTCTTTAAATAAATAAATAAACTTTATTTCATCCACTGCCTTTAATCCCCTAAAATGTTTAAATAAACAATATTCCACTCATTGCCTAAATTGTTTAAACAGTATTCCATACACTACAATCGAATTCCCTCCAAATGATCGATCAACTGAGTCTTTTTCCCGCCAATTTCCGGTAGGGAGGGTGGGAGGGGAGGGGGTTTACCAGAGGGGGAGAGGTTAATTAATTTTCAATTTAATTAAGTAGTCAATCAAATTGATAAGAGTGAGAGGGGCTGTCCAGTAACTCAGACCTGAAAGTGTACCTGTAGCAGCGAGGGGGGAGGTTTCCTGAGGGCGGGGGGGGGGGGGGGGGAAGGGTATGGGGTGGGGTGGACATTAGGTTAAGTGCCTGTTAATAAAAATCAAGGATTGTTTTAGCAGAACAATAGGTTAAGGACCTGTCGATCAAAGGAGAACAATAGGTTAATGACATGTCAAAAATGGTTCAAATGGCTCTGAGCACTATGGGACTCAACATCTTAGGTCATAAGTCCCCTAGAACTTAGAACTACTTAAACCTAACTAACCTAAGGACATCACACACACCCATGCCCGAGGCAGGATTCGAACCTGCGACCGTAGCAGTCCCGTGGTTCCGGACTGCAGCGCCAGAACCGCACGGCCACCGCGGCCGGCTAATGACATGTCAATCAAAGGAAAACAATAGGTTTGCCCCTTAGTGCATACCTGCCCCTGATGTAGGCAACCTGCACTAACAAAATGTGCTTGTACAAAATTTGTCCCACTACTTGTGTACACCTATTTCTGTATGGTAAATGCTAGAATTAAGTTGACTCACCATCATCACAGTACAGTTAGCTTAAGGGACAACTATGAGGGCATTCTGAATAATGCCTCTGAATATCATATGTGAAAACTCTTAAAGCTTATTAAATAAAACGGACGTTATTAACATTGTAAATATCTGTTCTTCGCATATACATATTTACTTCCCAACATAATCACCCTTGTGACAAACACATTCCTCCCAACGAGAGACCAGTTTGTTGACACAGTCACTGTAGAATCGTTGACTTTGTTGACGAAACAGAAACGTTACTGCTTGCAACATTTCATCACTATCAGAGTGAAGTTCTGGAACATGTTCATTAAGTTTTGGAAACGTTTGAAAATGGGATGGGGCCAAGTCGGAACTGTGTGGAGGATGATTTATGTCAGCGAACCTAAGGCAACGGATTGTTGCAGATGTCGCAGTGCTTGTTTGTGGTCTGCCATTGTCATGCTGAAGGAGAGGGTACTACATCTGTGGTCAAACTTTTCGAATTCGACATTCGATTACAGCACGCTGTTTCTCACGCATTGACTCAGTTACATTATACACTGCCATGTTGCAAGCTACAATTCGGAGCACTCTTGCGGCAGAGGGCGGCAATTATGTAGACATTAAGAATAAAGATGCTTTATATTAAAAGCTTAGGAGTTTTCACATTAAAAATTCGGGAGGCGCTATTTTCCAGCTCGCCCTCGTAAACATACCTGATGTGAGGGTTATCCGGAAACTAAGGTTACAGGGCAGGTAGCTTTAGTATGGAATGTCCGTGGGGGGAAGTTGGTACTACTGCCGTGTAGCGGGAAGGCAGCGGAAGGAACGAGCATTCCCAACTATCAGTAGCTCGTTGATTAGTGCTGTGGTGACTTAGAAATGAGCGTTCTCATTCAGGCTCCCGACAAGTGAGTAGTGCTGGCTGTAATTCGGTACCTAAATGCTACGGGCATGAACGCCGCTGCGATTCATCATGAAATTGTTTCAGTTTATGGGGAGGACGTAATGTCAAGACAACATGTAACGAAATGGGTACAGAATTTCAATTCTGGAAGGAGGGAAATTCACGATGAAGACAGATGCGGAAGGACGTCTGTTGTGACTAACCATGTCTACATACCTACATATATACTCTGCTAGCCACCAATTGGTGTGTGGCGGAGGGTACAATTCGCTCCAAAGTCATATTTCCCCCCCACTGTTCCACTCGCGGATCGCGCGAGGGAAAAACGACTGTCTGAATTCCTCACTACGAGCTCTGATTTCCCTTATCTTTGAATGATGATCATTGCGCGATTTGAAAGTTGGTGGTAATAATATATGCTCTACATCCACGGCGAAGATCGGATTTCGGAATTTAGTGAGCAGCCCCTTCCGTTTAGCACGTCGTCTGTCTGCAAGTGTGTCCCACTTCAAACTTTCTATAAGATTTGTAACGCTCTAGCGATGGCTAAATGTACCAGTCACGAATCTTGCAGCTCTTCTTTGGACCCTGTCAATCTCTTGAATCAGACCCAACTGGTAAGGGTCCCATACAAACGAACAGTACTCTAAGACTGGACGAACTAACGGATTGTAAGCAATTTCCTTTGTTGAAGGACTGCATCGCTTCAGGATTCTACCAATAAACCGCAGTGTTGAGTTCGCCTTGCCCGTTACTTGTGTAATCTGATCATTCCATTTGAGATCATTTCGAATAGTCACACCCATATACTTGACGGATGTTACCGCTTCCAAAGACTGGGCATTCATTTTGTACTCTTACATTAATGGGGATTTTCGCCTTGTTATACGTAGTAGGTTACACTTACTAATATTGAGAGATAACTGCCATTCATTACAGAACGCAATTATTTTCTACAAATCTTCATTGATTTGTTCAAAACTTTCTTGTGACACTACTTTCCTGTAGACTACAGCATCATCGGCAAACAGTGTAATGCAGCTATCAGTACCATCAACCATATCGTTTATGTAAATCGTAAAAAGCAGTGGACCTATTACGGTGCTTTGTGACACACCTGAAGTTACGCTTATTTCTGTTTAAGTCACCCCATTCAGGACGACATACTGCTCTCTGTTTGTTAGAAAACTTTCTATCCAACCGCATATGTCACCGGATAGACCGTAAGCGCGCACTTTTTGGAGCAAGAAACAGTGTAGAACTGAGTCGAACGTCTTTCGGAAGTCGAGGAATATGGCATCAACCAGGGAGGCGGTATCTAGAGCCTGTTGTATATCATGCACAAAGAGGGCCAGCTGTGTCTCGCATGACCGCTGTTTCCTAAAACCGTGCTGGTTTCCGCAGATGAGCTTCTCAGAGTCTAGAAAGGTCATTACGTCTGAACACAATATATGGTCCATGGTTCTACAACAAATCCATGTCAGTGAAATTGGCCGATAATTACGTGCATCCGATTTTCTACCATTTTTATAGATTACTATGACCTGGGCCTTCTTCCAGTCCTGTGGAACTTTCCGCTGTTCCAATGATCTCTGGTAGATGATGGATAAGAATGGTGCTATATTTGTAGCATAGTCAACACAAAATCTTACGGGGATACCGTCTGGGCCACATGCCTTCCTGGCATCTAAGGATCTTAACTGTTTTACAATCCCAGATACACTAAACACCATGTCAGCCATCTTTGCGTTTGTTCGACAATTGAAAGTGGGAATGGTGCTGCAGTCCTCTACTGTAAACGAGTTTTTGGAAAGCTAGGGTTAGAATTTCGGCCTTTTGTTTATCATCATCCGTTACATTACCAGTACTGTCAGGAAGAGAAGGTATTGAATTATTTGTAGCGTTCATAGATTTTACGTAGGACCAAAATTTTTTGGGGTTATTTTTAGAATCTGCAGATCAAATATTGCTTTCAAATTCGTTAAAAGAATCTCTCATTGACCTTTCGACAGTTGCTTTCATTTCGCGTAATTTCTGTATGTCAGCGTGGCAATGACTACGTTTAAAACGACTGTGAAAAATTCTCTGCTTTCTCAACAACTTCCTAATATGTTTGTTGTACCAGGATGGAACCTTTCCCTCCCCTATATTTTTGCTAGGCACATATTTCTCTAGCACGTGGTGGAGAATAAAATGCAAATGGCTCTAAGCACTATGGGACTCAACATCTGAGGTCATCAGTCACGTAGACTTAGAACTACTTAAACCTAATTAACCTAAGGACATCACACACATCCATGCCCGAGGCAGGATTCGAACCTGCGACCGTAGCAGCAGCTCGGTTCTGGACTGAAGCGACTACAACCGCTCGGCGACAGCGGCCGGCGGTGTACAATACCTTTAAATTCCGAACAAAGATGCTCAATATCTTTGTGCCCCGCTGGGAATGCTTGGAGCTGACTATGAAGATATTCATTAATGACACGTTTATTTGCTTTCCCAAACAAGAAGACCCTACGCTGTTTCTTCGGCTTCTTTTGCTTCTTCCACTGACATAGAAGCCACAACGACATTATGGTCGTTAATACCTTCTTTTAGATAACTTCCTCAAAAAAATCAGGTCTATTTGTCTCCAAGATATGTAATATGTTCCCATCTCGAGTTGGTTTTCTAACAAATTGCTCAAGTATAGTTGGGAGCGCTCCTAGTATAACTTCACACGAGTCTTTGCTTCCGCCCACTCGACAATTGACGACCTGCATGCAATTTGTCCAAACATTTCACGAACTGTTGTTCATGGAATCGTTACTGATCGGCTACATTATCAGAATTTGTGTGTGCGATGGGTGCCCAAGATGCTTACCGAAGCGCGCAAAATGAACAGAGTCAGTGCCGCTCGCTAATTTCTTGACCGTTTTGAGACAGAAGGCGACGCTTTTCTCAACTCTATAGGAGATGAAACTTTGGCTTATCACCATGTTCCAGAGAGCAAACGGCAAATCAATAAACAGGAGCCATATTTATTCGCCTCCAGCCAAAAAATTCAAAACTCAGCAAACAACGAGAAAAATCATGGTGTCACTGTTTTGAGACAGAAAAGGGGTTCTGCTCGTTGATTGTTTCTAAAGAGGTGAAATAATAAATTCTGCAATATATTGTGAGACCATGAAGAAACTTTGCAGAGCCATACAAAACAAACGTCGTGGGATCAACGGCAGTCTGTCTCCTTCATGGCAACGCAAGTCCACACACCACCCCTGTAACACAAGAGCTGTTGACTTCGTTTGGTTGGGATGTTTTAAGCCACCTCTCTTACAGCCGCGACCTCGCACCTAGTGACTATAATCTGGTCACTAAATTGAAGGAACATCTCCTTGGAAAACACTTTTCCGACGACGACGACAAGGTGAAAATAGAAGTGAAGAACTGCCTGAAAAGGGCGACGGGAGACGTCTATGACACAGCAATCTAAAACCTCTCCCACGGATGACAAAATGTGTTGAAGTAAATGGTGATTATGTGGAAAAATAATGCAAGACCTATACTACAATGCATGTAAATTTTATTAAAATAAATTCATTTTTCGTACTTCAAAATATTCTCGTAACCTTAGTTTCTGGATTAGCCTCGTAGATTTAGAAGAGCACAGTGGTCGATCAGGAGGGCTGTAGATGGCGTTACAGTTGGTAGAAGTTGATTGTGTCATCCTTCAATGCTGACTAACTCATGGCAGTGAAATGGAGTCAGTGTGTCATCGGTTGTATTGAATCAGGGTAGTAACTTCGGTCGGTGTGGGGGCGTAGCAGAATGGCAAAAAGGAGCTACCGTTTTTGGACCAGCCCATGACCACACCGTGAGTGAATTCGTCCGGGTTGTTGATGTATCAAGGCGGCTGTCTGACGTCTCTAGAAGGAATGGTGTGCAGCTGGCAGCTACGTAAGAACAGTGGCCGTAAACAGAGATTAATCTGCTGGGACTGGAGACGAATTTAACGCGTTGTCAGTGACATTCGGTTTCAAACCCGACGGATATTGCTGCTGTCAGTGAATACATGTCCATCTCAATCAGTTTCCGAGCGAACAATGCGAAGGGAACTGCATGCAGTGGACATCTGGAGTCGGTTACCTCGCAAGAGGTCATCACTCACATCGGCACATAATGCCGTACGTCTTCAGTTGGCCAACGACTCGGAGACTGGACAGTAGCTGACGTGAGCCGTGAGTATCGTCCAATGAGTTGCGATTGTACCTCTTTTTAAACGGTACAGAACACCGAATGGAAAAAATGGGTGGTTAAAATGGCTCTGAGCACTATGGGACTTAACATCTGAGGTCATCAGTCCCCTAGACTTAGAGCTACTTGAACCTAATTAACCTAAGGACATCACACACATCCATGCCCTAGGCAGGATTCGAACCTGCAACCGTAGCAGCAGCGCGGTTCCAGACTGAAGCGCCTAGAACCGCTCGGCGACAAAGGCCGGCACACCGAATGGACCGACGGCACAATGCTTCATTTAACACGCAATATGTGCAGCGTGTAATTCATGTAGAAGGTGAATCTGTGATGTTTTGAGGGTATTTTTCGTACCATAACTTGGGCCCAATCATTCAGGCTACCGCGGACACGAAACAGGGCCTTTATTTCAACATTATCGATGACCAGTTGTTGCCCTTTCTTCTACATCTGCATGAAGAAAATAGCGTGAACACATCCACCTTCCAAGTTTACAATAGCCTTATTCACTGCGGTGAATAATTCCTAGTTTGGCGACCATATTGCACCTCGACTGGCCCCCTACATCGCCGTTGTTAATCCTATAGAAAATGTACGGAGCTACATTTACGGAAAAAAAGTAGCAAACCCTTATAGAGGTTTCCAATTCACTCAAGATTTATTGTTGCAACAGTGCACATGGAGTACATGAAATGATTACATTTACAGATCAGTAGCACAGGCGGTTCTGAGGTGCCAGGTATCGACCCAGGCTGAAACACCCATATGAGTACGTGGTGTAGCCTCCTCGGGCGGCAATGCAGGTGCTGACTCTGGCAACCAGTCGATCATACAGATGGCGAATGTTTTCCTGGGATATGTTATACACCGCCTGCTCGACCTGTTAAAAAAAAAAATGGTTCAAATGGCTCTGAGCACTATGGGACTCAACTGCTGTGGTCATAAGTCCCCTAGAACTTAGAACTACTTAAACCTAACTAACCTAAGGACATCACCATCACATCCATGCCCGAGGCAGGATTCGAACCTGCGACCGTATCGGTCGCGCGGTTCCAGACTGGAGCGCCCAGAACCGCTCGGCCACTCCGGCCGGCTTGCTCGACCTGTTCACGTAGTTCTGTAAGAGTTGGTCGACGAGTCACTTCTCGCCCTCATATCCCACACGTGCTCAGTTGGAGACAAGACCGGAGATCGTGCTGGCCAGGAATGCTGCTGCACATCCCGCAGACCACGTCGAGTTTCACGGGCAGTGCGTGGGCGCTGTTCGAACAACACATCACCTTCCTTCTGCAAGAACGACAAAAGAACGGATCTAGTAACATTCTGCACGTACCGAGAGCCTCCTCCAGAAACACCAAAGGTGAACTAGAGTTGTAGCTTGTCGCGCTCCAGACCATAAAGTCTGGGGTGGAACTAGTGTAATCCACTCTACGAGATAGCGCTCACTAGGTCTACGTCGTATGAGCAAACGACCATTACTTGCGTTCAGGCAGAATGTGCTTTCATCGATGAAGACTACGGAGCGCCATCCTATCTTCTAAGTGGTCCTCTGATGGCCCCAGTTGAGCCGTATACGTCGATGCTGTAGTGTGTGTGGCTCTAGTCCCACTGCTAATAACCAGTTCGCAACAGACCGTGTTCCTATTGATATTTCTGGGCTCTCATCTGTGCTGTGGCAGCTGCAGTATCTGCTACTGCTGTCCTCACCATCCTGGCGGGCGTCTGTGCCGCGAGGACGTCCAGAACCTGCACGGCTGTCAGAATGTTCGCGTCATCATTGATACTAACATCGTTGCACAACTGACGCGGCACGTCCAACTTTCGTGGCAGTTCTCCGAAAGGACCATCCCGCCACCCGGAAGGCCACAATTTGGCCCTTTCAGACTCACTCAGCTGGTTGTAGGAAGCACGAGTTCGTCTCTGTGGTTCGGTTGCCTGCTTGCTGCACATGTTTGCAGCAGGCTATGCCTTTTGGCTGTGAGCATTCCGTGCCGAAGGGTAGACATAGAAGGCGCTCTGGTAGCTACGTATGCCACTACGGTACCTGTTGCCTTCAGTTCATCAAAACAGGCGAAGTCGGTTTCATCCGCAGCGAAGGTAACAGATAACTCAGTCAGTGAGGACTTTACACGTTATTTTCGTAGGCTCACTTGAAATCCTCAGTTCACTTGTGCAGGCTCAACTCCACAAAATGTTGTGCAGTGAAATTAGTCCGAGGGATATGTAAAAGTATCGGGGTGTCATCGTGACCCAACCGAGGCCAACCATTAGTACGATTTGGGCTGCTGCTCGTGAGGCTGGGATCTCCTCCGAGCTCCTTCTGGAACATTCCTGTGACGGTGTGAAGCCACCCTTCTCATTCTGCTGACATAACCTGGCAACGAGCTGAAATAAATGGACACGAGGATGACTTCAGCAACGGCTTTCTTTCTTTTCGTGATGTTCGCTACCAGTGAAGATAAGCCGAAGGCGGAAGTGAAACAGGATACAGTGCGCACACACACGCGATTTCGTCATTACATTAACTGCGGCAGAGTATCGGAAAATCCATGGCATCGAGCGGCCGCCGGCCGGCTCTGTAGTGCAGTCAGCGGCGATGGCAGACGCGGGCCGGCGGCGGTGCTGCGGCCGCTACCCGCACCCTCGTTCGTCCAGCGTAAGTTCTCCACTGTATCCTGCAACAGTGCACCTAAGCGAACAAATGGCATTCCAGTTTTACACTTCCTTTTCTTCCTTGGCATAATTGGTGGGCAAATTTTTTTTTTTTTATAAGGCCGCGCGGCATTAGCCGAGCGGTCTAGGGCTGCAGTCGTGGGCTGTGCGGCTGGTCCCGGCGGAGGCTCGAGTCCTCCCTCGGGCATGCGTGTCTGTGTTTGTCCTTAGGATAATTTAGGTTAAGTAGTGTGTAAGCTTAGGGTCTGATGGCCTTAGCAGTTAAGTCCCATAAGGGTTCACACACATTTGAACATTTTTTGAAATTTTATAGGCTGTTGTCGGAACAAGTCAGTATTGTCAGACAGGGATTTAGATACGAGGGCGAGGAGAATATCTTCCCACTCGGCAATTATCAATGTGTTTGTATTTTGTTGATATCCAGTGTGAAGCAGTTAAGACAGACATCGCAAGATATGCTCAGAAAGAACAAGTATTTGGAGGTGCGGGTTTCTTTAACTTATAGAGGGCAACGTGGCGAATTTTGTGACGTACGTGAGTGATTTATAATGTTCATATCTACTGAATATTGCTGTGTACGACATCGTACACGACGGTAAGAAGAGATGGGCTGCAGCATGGTGCGGCAACTGCCCACTTAGGAAAGCTGGACAGGAGCGGAGAAGATTAGCGAACAAGTTAGCACAGTAAACAGAAGATTTACTTAACATGTATTTCTCCAAGCGTACGTAGACTCATTATAAATAATGCAGCAAGAAATAGAGTTCAGCTTTCAATGTCAACAACAAAGAGGCTCTCTGAACTAAAGCACGAACGATGTGGTCGTGTGCCATTAGGTCCGCCGCTATCGTCGTCTGACGGAAACTTGCAGTTCCGTTCTCAGCTTTGAGGCCCATGGGATGGGACCGATACGTTACCACAAATATGACCTCACTTTTGTTTTTCTTTTGACAGAATTTTATTCTTTTTCTGTGGCATTGGAAAGAACTTTCGACGTCGATTTCAAGGAAATAACATCTGTGGAACCTGATCAAATACTGACAAGCTCACAGGGCCAAACAGCTGTCCCACTGTCAAGAGAAGAGGTTCCAAAACCGTCTGCCCTATTGAACCTAACACAGGGTGTCTCAGTATTCAGGGATATCACAGCAACAATCATTCTAAGCACAAAAGTAAAATATGGGCTCTAAAATGCGTACCCTAAGAGCTATGAACATGACTTCGTCTTCGATGCTGTGAAAAAAAATCTCTTCTACTTCAAGCTATTTGCTTTCCATATTTTGAGAGGTGCTAGTATGGTCCGAAACAAGAAAACACATGCCCATACCAGTTCCTTTGGCGTTTCAGTGCATGTAAACAGGCAGAATAGGCGCTACAGTCGGCAACACCTATATAAGAGAAGTGTATGGCGCAGTTGTTAAATCGGTTACTGCTGCTACAATGGCGGGTTATCAAAATTTAAGTGAGTTTTAACGTGGTGTTATAGCCGGCGCGCAAGCGATGGGACACAGTATCTCAGAGGTACCGATGAAGTGGGGATTTTCCAGTACGACCATTTCACGAGTGTATTGTGAATATCAGGAATCCGGTAAAACATCAAATAGCCGACATAGCTGCGGCTGGAGAAATATCCTGCAAGAACGGGGGTGCAACCCTTTAGCAAATTGCTACAGATTTTAATGCTGGGCCATCAACAAGTGTCAGCATGCGAAATGTTCAACGAAACATCATCGATATGGACTTTCGGAGACGAAGGCTCACTCTTGTAACCTTGATGACTGCATGACACAAAGCTTTATGCCTCTCCTGGGCCCATCAACACCGGCATTGGACTGTTGATGACTGGAAACATGTTGCCTAGTCGGACGAGCTTCGTTTCAAATTGTATCGAGCGCATGGACGTGTACGGGTATGGAGAAAATCTCACGAGTCCATGGACCCTGCATGTCAGCAGGGGACTGCTCAAGGAGGTGCAGGCTCTGTAATAGCGTAGGGTGTGTGCAATTGGAGTGTATGGGACCCCTGATATGCTTAGATACGACTCTGACAGGTGACACGTGCATAAGCATCGGGTCTGATCATCTGCATCCATTCATGTCCATTGTGCATTCCGACGGACTTGCGAAAATCCAGCAGGATAATGCGACACCCCATGGACAATTCCAGCAGGATAATGCGACAACTGAAAAGTCCAGAATCGCTACACAGTCACTACAGGAACACTCTTCTGAGTTTAAACACTTCCACTGGCCACCAAACTCTCCAGACATGAACATTATTGGGCATATGTGAGATGCCTTGCAACATGCTGTTGAGAAGAGATCTCCACCCCTTCATACTCTTACGGATTTTTGGACCGCCCTGCAGGATTCATGGTGTCAGTTCCCTCCATCACTATTTCAGACATTAGTCGAGTCCATGTCACATCGAGGTGCGGCACTTCTGCATGCTTGCGGACGCCTTACACGATATTAGGCAGGTGTACCAGTTTCTTTGGCTCTTCAGTGCAATTATACATTACACAAATATTGTAGGTATTACTAAGGTGGGGATTCCACATGTGGCTGGTATTGGGAAAGAAAAATGCCATTGTTAACTACCGAGAACCTTAACATGCCATCACGTATAAGTATCCCCAGCTACTATTATTTACAAACGTTTGTGAGACACACTTGTCGATGGAGCGTCAAGCCTCGCCTAAGACTCTAAGCAACAAAGCCGCATGCCATGTTCTGACATTCCCACTGATCCTTGCTGATAGCCACTTATCACTCAGAAAACTTATGTTTATTACACAAACTATACTGCGAAATTCAGTTACTCAAATAACTACCAGAATCGGTAGAAAAACCCTGTTCCTTCATCCATTTTTTCTCCTCCTTAGTATCTTCCCCAACTACTCAAAACTGTCTTCATCGTTATGTGCCGGCAGACTTCTAATTACTATCCAGTGGAGCTATCATCAGTGCCTGATTTTCCCTTTCTTCTCTTCAAGTATTTGACCTTAGAAATCAGGACTCCTTTAAAGATGAGTCTGTGGACTGATTCTGTAACATTTCCAAAGATAATGGTATACAACTCTCGCACACAAAATCGAAATGTGATAGATAAAATATGTACCACCTATATTAGCAGAGGTAGTGGCACAGGCATAAATTCCATTGTTCGGTTGTTCACTTCGTTGTTTGACACTCCTTTTTGCTGCTCCTTGAAATGGCGACTGAGTTCTATTCTTGTTCTCATCTCTGATATTTCCTGGACTCCTGCTCCATATGTTTTGCTTCACACTCCTCTCTTACAAAATTGTCTTGCGTTGCACATTGCTAGTTCCCCAGGGACCTCCTCCTGAGCGTTTTCAGAATCATCTCTCCTCTCTGAAACGACTGATTCTTCTCGCCACAAAATAAAGCTCAGGGCATTCTTTGCATCTGGAATTTCACTCAATAAGCTCGGTGCACCCTTCGTACCTGACAATCAGTTTCAACACAGTGATCGGACGTTACACTACAACAAGACTACCAGTAATTAGTTTGATCTTCCTTCCATCGTTAGAAAAATGTCCATCTAGGGCAACGGAACATTAAACAGCACTTCCGTTTATCTAAATTACACACAGAATCTCCACTCTTCAATCGAAATACGTACTCATCAATAGAAAATTCACGTGCACCTTACATTAAGATGACAACAGAACAGTTACCATCACGTCAACCTTAACCTTATAATTCATCATTATACAACATGCCACTACCCCCTACTTTGTTCATTCTCGAAACAACTTTAAGTTGCTCAGATGGTGAACAGCGCACGACCGCTTTGTATGTAGTGTTTCAAGTTTTGCTGATTTAGATTAATTAACCTTCATACTCGGAATGGTCCATAGAATATGTTGTGAATTGGCAGGAGCCAATTCACGGAGTTTGGAGGAAGCCGAAAGGCACGCGATTAAGCTCATGCAGGCTGGCGTGAGGTCTGGAACAGGTCAGAGAAATAAGACTATCAAAACAAGAGTAACTGGTAGAATACTTAACTTTAATCCACAATTGGTGAACATCTCTCGTTACTGTACAGGCTTCACAATATTAATTATCAAATGCTATGGCGCCTTGCTAGGTCGTAGCAAATGACGTAGCTGAAGGCTATGCTAACTATCGTCTCGGCAAATGAGAGCGTATTTGTCAATGTAGCATCGCTAGCAAAGTCTGCTGTCCAACTGGGGCGAGTGGTAGTACGTCTCTCTAGACCTGCCGTGTGGCAGCGCTCGGTCTGCCATCACTGACAGTGGCGACACGCGGGTCCGTCGTATACTAGCGGACCGCGGCCGATTTGAAAGCTACCACCTAGCAAGTGTGGTGTCTGGCGGTGACACCACAGAATACATTGTAAAACTTGCGGGTGAGAAACTTCTATTTCTTTGAGAATTTATGTATTTTCATTAACACTTTACACATGACTGCCAAACTATACTATTGGAAAGCTCCCTTTCGTTTCTCCCGTGTTCTCCATGTCTGACTTTGGATTTTCTTAGTTGCTAGATTTACAATGTCCAAATGCATAATCACTCATCTGATGGGAAAGGCAGTGATTCGCTCAGCTTGTACACTGGTTGTTTATTCTTTAGAGCCAGTACCGGTGCCACCGGGGCAAATCATTCAGTATCTTCTGAAACTCTTCCAGGTAAGCATGCCACCACCAGTGCTGCCTGTGACAGTTGTATTCGGCATAATTTCCCTATCTCTTTCATGGCTCTCTCTGCGGGTTCAAGGTTAGGTGAAACCTGGACGTATAAATGGTCATGATCTTCCATCGTTGCAATTCTTCTTCCATTTGTTGGACCGAAATTGTGCCGTGTTGTCGGAGAAGACCCTTTCTATCTTCCAGACTTCTTTCTGAACTGTCTTCACGAACACCCTCATGACAGATTTAGTGATGGTGCTATGCAATGGGGTGAGTGTTAGATACTTTGAGGTTAAGCCCATGCTCAACACACGTATAAACGATGCAGATAGTGCATTAACTAAATGAAAATTTCCGAAACTGATAGCGGAGTCCATAAGAATGCTGTAAACGTCCAACGCTTGGGGTACAGCTCAGCCAGCCAGT
This sequence comes from Schistocerca cancellata, assembly GCF_023864275.1. Lineage (NCBI taxonomy): Eukaryota > Metazoa > Arthropoda > Insecta > Orthoptera > Acrididae > Schistocerca > Schistocerca cancellata. The sequence continues at coordinate 27,006,270 of NC_064629.1, read as the reverse complement.
AGCTGACCTTTATGCCCATCGACGAAATCATCTTACTCCATGAAATTTTTACAGTAACTCTTCCATCATGTCTGCTCAGTCAGTCTCGATTATACGAACCAACATCAAGAGTAGGGAAGAGGATGAAATAGGTCAGTGTCCACAGTTTCCCTCAATCTAGTCGAGTCTTGTGCACGGCAGTTGATAGTTTGGCCAGCGGACAAGTTCTGCATATTGCAAGTACTCTCCAAATTCTGCTCTCCACACTGGAGAAATATGCGGACTCACGCGACTTATAGTAGCACTTGTGGGGCCCAAATTGTGAAAGGGTCAGATGCTTATACCATATTAGTTCGTTTATGAACTCCTTGGCATACAAACTACCCACCTGTCTCTGTTTGACTTCTTTTGCGAAGAGATATTGATAGAACAGAAAACTCTATGTTCTCTGATCCCTTTCTCTAGGCTTTACCTTCACATCTACCCATACTGGATCATTGTCATTTGCAATATCTTCCTATGTCATACTGATGTAATTTTCGAATGGTTAATGCTAAAAGTACATCGCGTTCATGTGATTTTCCTATAGATGAGCATCATTAGACTAGGTCAGGTATGGTAGAGCACGCAATAGCGGATCCACAATCACATTGTCATTTCTGGGCAAGTAATGTATTGTGACGCGGAATTTTTGAAGGTATAATGCACGTTTGGCTAGCCTTCCAGGTGTCAGTTTGGCTATTATTAGGAACTGAAAAGCTCTATGTTTGCTGTACATGTGAATATTCCTCCTGTATAAGAAATACCGGAATCGAGAGAAGCCCTACACAAGGACGAGTGCTTCTAGTTCAGTAACCGAAAAGTTTTTTTTTTCTGCCTTAGTCAACATTCTACTTGCAAACGCCACAGTGAGCTGTACTGCCTTGCATTCCCTTTCATTTTCTTGGTGTAGATGAGACCCCAGTCTGACCTGGGAACTATCCATGGTGAGTCTGAAGTCCTTATCTAGGACTGGACAGAGTAAGACTGGCGAACCTAGTAATACATCCTTCAACGTAGCAAATTCCCGTTGCACCTTGCTCCCATTCCCAGATTGTTTTCTTTCCAGTACTACAATACAAATGTGGGGTTCTGACACTACTATCAATAAATCTTTTATAGAAATTTGTGACACTGAGGAACGTGCACACTTGATGCCTCGTTGTTGGTACCAAATACTATTGGGTAGCCCTCAGCTTTTCCAGATTGGGCCGGATTCATTCAGAACCGATTACATGCCCGAGAAACATCACACAGTTGCAGTCAAAGTCAGACTTATTTTGGTTGACTGTCATCTCATGCATCTTGAATGCCTGTAGGGGCTCACTTAGGGTTTAGTTATGTGCCTCCCATGAGTTCTCCCGAGTCAGCACATCATCCACACAAGAGGTGACCTTTCTTCGCAGCTCATCAGGACTGACCATACTCAACAGACGTATAAACGATGCAGATGGTACATTAGCCAAATGGCAAGTTCCGAAAGTTATAGAGGAGTCCATAAGAATGCTGTAAACGTCCAATACTTGGGGTAAAGCTCAGCCTGCCGGTAGCTGACCTTTATGTCCATCGACGAAAGCATCTCTACCCCATGAAATTTTTACAGTAACTCTTCCATCGTGTCTGCTCAATCAATCTCAGTCTCGATTATTTCATTGCACTCATATGTTTTTCTGCATTAATCTCAATATATGGCTACATCCAGGGAGTTTGTCTAAACGATAAAATTTTATGAATATTTTTAATACCAATCCATACCGGCAACATAGTTTCAGATTTCTGTAGTGAGTAACGGTTTTTCTTATAATGTAAAGTCTAAATTTATTTCTTTGATCTGTAGCTGCAGGACGGTGGTGAGTAGTCACAGAATATTTATGATACACTTCTAAAACTTACCTGTGTCGGAATCGTCCGATACATTTTCCACAACCATACAAAACTGGACACTCGAAGCTACTGTAATATTGCCCAACTGTAAAAGCTATTCACGTCAAAATATATAATGTACTTACTTACTTGCTTACTTTACGCGATTAGGCTCAATAGACCGCGCGCTTCTTTGAGAGATTTCCTCCACTTCAGCCTGTCTTCAGCTCCTTTCTGCCATCCTTCCAGGAGTCCCACTCTCTGAAGGTCTTTGGATACGCAGTCATTCCATCGAGTTGTAGATCTTCCTACGGGCCTTCTGCCGGTTGGCTTGGTGCTGAGTACAGTTTTCGGTCATCGGTTATCGTGCATTCAAGGAACATGCCCTGCCCACCGGAGTCGTCGTGTCTTCATTATCCCCACGATGTTCGGCTCTTCGTAAATATCACACAACTCTGTATTGTGACGAATCTTTCATTCTTCACTCTCATTATCGTAAACTAGTCCAAAAATCTTCCGAAGGACTTTCCTTTCAAATATCATTAGTCTGTTCAGATCTTGCTTGGCTGTACTCCAAGTGGCACATCCATATAGTACTACTGACTGTGGGAGCGTTTTGTAGACTTTTTTTAAATGTCTTGACAAACTTCTGATTTTGAGGAGAGCATTAAAGGCCGTGCGGGATTAGCCGAGCATTCTAGGGCATTGCTGTCATGGACTGTGCGGCTGATCCCGGCAGAGGTTCGAGTCCTCCCTCGGGCATGGGTGTGTGTGTTTGTCCTTAGGATAATTTAGGTTAAGTAGTGTGTAAGGTTAGGGACTGATGACCTTAGCAGTTAAGTCCCATAAGATTTCACACACGTTTGAACATTTTTTGAGAGCATTAAGGCCGTGGTAACAGCGATTATTTACCTGTAGTCTTGCCTGTATCTCCATTTTACTGGATGGTTTATCTCTGAATACTGCGCCCAGTTATTAGAAACCCCTGACTTGACGATAGGAACCTTCAGTTGTCTGTAAGGGTGGAAGTGGTTCTTGAGTTTCGTTATGTCTACAGTGTAGAACCATGTATTCCGTGTTGTCATGATTGATTTGGAGTCAAATTTTCCTCGCTGTTGTTTCCAGAATGTCAGCCATTTCCCCTAATTCTTCTTGCGACCCAGATAGTAGCACTATATCGTCGGCATATCCGAGACACTAGGTGTGCACATCCCCGGTCTGGTTTCCTCTGAGTTCATTAGATGACATCTCTCGCATTACCTTCTCTAATGCGAGATTGAAAAGAACAGGTGATAGTCCATCGCCCTGCCGTAGGCAAGTTTTTATTTTGAATGCTTCAGTAACCTTATTTGCAATTTTTACCTTTGCTGTAGTATTCATCAGGCAGGCCTTCGTGAGGCTTACCGAACTCTTCCAGACACCTCAGTATACTTTCCCGATGAATGGAATCATATGCTTTTCTGAAGTCCACAAACAGAGTGTGTAGTTCTTGGCCAAACTCCCACCTTTTCTTTACGATCTGGCGTAGGACAAAGATTTGGTCGATAGTAGATCTCCCGTGACGAAATCCTCCTTGATATTCTCCAATAATGGTGTCTTCCAATGGTTGGATTCGATCTAGACGATACTTTGAGAAGATCTTATAACAAATATTAAGCAGATTGATACCACGGTAGTTTTCACATGCCATTCTGTCATTCTTCTTGTGGATGGGACAGATTAGTGCATTCCTCCAGTCTTCTGGAGTGTTTTCAGTGTTCCAAATGGTCTCTATTAATTTGTGAATTCTTGCGACAAGGTATTCCCCCCTTTCCTGAATTATTTCAGCATGGATGCCATCTCCTCCTGGGCTTCTGTCCTTTTTAAGCCGTTTTATCTGCTTCCTAATCTCTTCTACAATTGGCGGTAGGTATTCAGGGTCTGCTGTCTGTGGTAGGGGGAAGTTAAAGAGTGTCGTTGGGTCTTCATAATTTAACAAGTCTTCCCATCTCTTTGCAATTTTATATTCATTTGTCAGCATCTCTCCTTTGGCATTTTTTATTAATTTCTCAGTGGGTTTATAGGTTTTCCTCGGATAGTTGACCTTTCTGTACATGTTCTTCATCTCCCTTCCCTGGAAGTCTTCTTCTGCTTCTGTAATAACCCCACTCACGAACTTCCTCTTTTCTCTCCACAATACCGCTTGCGTTTCTCTTCGGACTCTGTCAAATTCTGCCTTACTGGTCTGATCAGTTGCTGACTGTAACCACTTGTCACGGGATTCTTTCCTCCTGTCGACAGCCTCTTCACAGATCTCATTGAACCATTTCTTCTTCCTTGCCACTCTTTTTCCAATGTCTGCTCCTGCAGCCTTTGTAACCACATTTCTAATTTCTTCCCATTGCTGATTTACATCTGAGTCCTCTGTTTCCAGCAGTTCTGTAAAACGATTCCTGATCCCAACTTGAAGTTCATTTCTGGTTTCTTCCTGTGCTACTTTTTCTATTTCTAAACATGCCACTTCCTTTAGTTTACTTCTTTGGTTTGGGTTCAGGGTGACTCTGAATTGAGAATAATGTAAGATTTGTCAATTTTGTCATCATAATTGGCCACGAATCTGTTGTTTGCAACAACATGGCTGTACGAAGAATGAGCAATACTACCTCCAATGCCTCTTTCAAAGGACTAAAGTTGTTCAGTATCGGTAATACGTTGCAATCCTGCTCTAGTAGTTTTCAGCGAAGCCATGTGAAGTAATGTAATGAACGGCCGTCCGGTCTAACGCGCTGCCTCCTGAGCGGGAAGGCGTGCCGGTCCCCAGCACGAATCAGTGGCGAGGTCCGGTTTGCCGGCCAGCCTGTGGATGGATTTTAAGGCGGTTTTCCATCTACCACGGCGAATGCGGGCTGGTTCCCTTTATTCCGCCTCAGTTACACTGTGTCGGCGATTGCTGCGCATACAGCGTTTCCACGTATGCTACACCATCATTACTCTGCCACGCAAACATTTGGGGTTACACTCGTCTGGAATGAGACGTTCCCGGAAGGGGGGGGGGGGGGGTTCCACTAGGGGCCGAACCTCACAATAACCCTGGGTTCGGTGTGGAGTGGCGGTGGGGTGGGTGGACTGCTGTGGCCTGTTGTGGGGTTGTGTACCACTGAGGGCTACGGCGGGACGAAGCCTCTCCGTCGTCTCTAGGTCCCCGGTTTGATACAGTACAATGTAATGAGCAGGATCCAGTTTCTATCTTCCAAGACACAGACCAAGAAAGTTTTGGAACACATCAGCAGGCAGTAATATGTTAATTTTCAAATACAAATCGGAGTACTATCCTGTGTTGTTGTTGTGGTCTTCAGTCCTGAGACTGGTTTGATGCAGCTCTCTACAGTAAAGCTGCATGCCCTCGGGAAAAATTACGGCTGTAGTTTCCCCTTGCTTTCAGCCGTTCACAGTACCGCAACAGTAAGGCTGTTTTGGTTAGTGTTACAAGGCCGGATCAGTCAATCATCCAGACTGTTGCCCCTGCAACTACTGAAAAGGCTGCTGCCCCTCTTCAGGAACCACACGTTTGTCTGGCCTCTCAACAGATACCCCTCCGTTGTGGTTGCACCTACGGTACGGCTATCTGTATCGCTGACGCACGCAAGCCTCCCCACCAACGGCAAGGTCCATGGTTCATGGGGGGGGGGGGGGGGGGACTACTATCCTAGTGTTTTGAATTTGTCTGATTTAGAGTATGATGCCCACTTTTCGGGGCTGCATGTCAAAAAATTAAGTGAATCAATAAATAGGAAATTAATATTGTATCTCCACTCTTGGCGCATTACTGCAATGAACTTCGTAAATGTGTTATATTTCTCCATATCCGGTGGCAGCAGAGAAATGCGACTTGGATTTAGTTTAGTTTCTTCACCGCCTTCTGTCACCATTTGTCAGACAAATCTGTGATCAAGAAATGACCGTTGTAGTTGCTTGGATTCTGAAATACAACTGGCACTGTATAATGAAGTCTGTAGTTGACAGTGGAGCACCCTGATATGTACCAGAGGAATGACAGTGATCTCTGTGTTCAACATCACCTACCTTGAACGGTTCTCGGTAATCATGACAGATCTCTCCTAAGTGCTAATTCTTCTTTGGGGCTTACTCCATCTTCTTATTTTGCAATAAAAACTCATTCACAGTCTCATCTATGACGTACAGCTGTTCAGTAAACCATTTCATGCAGTTGCTGCCTCTGTACAATTTAAACTCAGAATATTGCTCATCATAGCCACAGTGTGTCAAATAGGTTATACTGAACAGTTGTGAATATACCTGATCAGAATAACAGCCAAAGTTCATACTACAACTGCAAGTAGTAACTGGTTGTAATACGTATTACGTATCAGTAAAAACTACAAAAGGCAGCTTTAACTTGTTACTTACTTGGTAAATTTTGTATATTTATTCTTACAGCTGGGCATGACACCGCTGACTGACGTAAACTGTGTGCACTCAACTAAATGTGTATCTAACTTTTCTTTGAATTGAAATTACCCCAGCCAATGCTCAAATACTGTAGCTAAAAGATGATAAGCAGTAATGCTACTACGTGACAGCCTCGAAAGTTTTTTTATGTAATGGAAATGACATGCATTTGTATTAGTAACCAGAAACATTAATAGATTTACATGTTTCTCATGACTATTCTTTGTAAGATATATCGGTATAACTGGAAATTCTTTCTTGTCACTCTTATCTTCCGCAGTCATCCATTAACATTCAGAATACTGGAATGCCATTGACATTTACAGAGACGTCTTCATTGTTCTTATCGAATATTTTAACATGTTTCAGCTCTGTAGGAAACAGTATGTTAGCTAAGTTTAATTTGTTTGCATGTGAAAAATAGTTAGACATATGTTTCACAGCCTTATTTACAGGATACAAACCAGCTAAAATTGACCGCTGAAAAAAGGTATTGCCATATGAGTGAAAGTTTATTACTGAGATTTTATTTGGTAGTTTTGTGTATAATACTGCACAAAACATTTTATTTTCGTTTGCGTTAACAGACAGCTGAACTAGTTCTTTCAATGCCCAACTGGAATCTGCTGTTAATAACATTAGCTGAATATCACTCAGCAGCAATTTCATATGGCAGTAAACTAGGTAACGTTGTATTGAAGTACACTCGTTTAAAAAAAAGAAATATGGTTCAAATGGCTCTGAGCACTATGGGACTTAACATCTGAGGTCATTAGTCCCCTAGAACTTAGAACTACTTAAACCTAACTAACCTATGGACATCACACACATCCATGCCTGAGGCAGGATTCGAACCTGCGACCGTAGCGGTCGCGCGGTTCGAGACTGAAGCGCCTAGAACCGCTCGGCCACCCAGGCCGGCCACTCGTTTTCCATCACCTGACTTCATAGGAGAAAACTTTAGAAAGTTAAACTCATTTTAACACTTAGAACGGAACATGCGTCTGAGATGAGGGTATGGATTACGTTAGTTCCACTAGAGGCGCCAGTTTTCGCCCACAGTTATAATCGGCTGCTAGAGTCTCATTTGGTATTTAGTCGCAGAGCAGGGAAGATCACGTGCCTCGTCGTACCGATTTACCCAACAAAACTTGCTTCCACTCCAGCCCCACATGGTCTCGCAGGCAGACGTTCCAGATAAGGGCAAATATTCACACGCCTCACAGACTGATGTTCTTGAAATCCCACAATTGTGCCTCACAGGCGGATAATCCATCTTACTCTTCAAGTTCTTTTAAATGATATTTTTTGTTACATGATTACGCTACAGCTTAATTTACGTTTTAGTGAGTTTGCTTCAAGAAATTTAGAGTGAATTACTATGTTCTTAAAATCACAAGTACCAAGCGCGGTTTCAGTCCGTTTTAGTGAAATTCTCTTCCTGCATAAGCCACAATTCTACCCGTTCGAAATATTTTCTGTACATAGGTATGTACTTTGCGCAGTATCAGTTTTGATTTGATTTATTATGGCTCATTCATTTTACCATTGTTTCTTGGCTGCTTGCTAGTTTGTGAAGATAGGGAACTACTCTTTTTGTAACTCTTTTCATTAATTACATTCAACAAGGAATCCTAGAATGTACTGGTTGCTAATTCAGGCTGTCCTTTTAGAGTGCAATGGCTGGAAAAATACCTGCAAATGTGTCTAACAGAAACATACGAATCATGCAGATAACGGAGGGTATGTTTCCTAAAGACTCTGACTCTCAAGTCGACTCCGGTAATGTTCCTGACGAAAACGATCTGTCAAGGGTAGAACACGACACAAGCTGAGAAATATCCGAAAAGGAACTCAATCAGAATACTTTGTATGAAGAGAATGTAACTATTACTACTACAATCGATCAGCATAACCAAGTTGAAAAAGTGAGAAATCTCATTCTGATGATAATGTGCTAGATACGGTAAACATGGAATATGACCCTCCAGATTCACCAAGTGTTCCAAATTGCTCTGTTAGTTTATCTCAGGACTACCAATGCGTGACTACGTTATTTCTGTATACCTAAAATATCATGGAAGGCTGATGAAACTTTGTTTGAGACTGGTGAAATTTCTCTCTGAAACTGAATAAAAATTTAAAATCTTCTCAATTTCAACACTTCATTCATTTTCAATTTTCAGATAAATCTCAATATTCAACAGTTACTTAATATATGTCAGAAACAAATTATATTCTCCCTGTAAAACGACGTTCCTATCTAAATGTCAAGAGTTTGGGTGATTTGACATACTCTGTTCTCAAGTATGTAAGCTCAGGCATCCGAGAAGTGTCTAGGCTATTTAAACCCGACCCTATGAACTATCACACCTGTACGTATCCGACTTTTAAATACCCGTGAGCAGCAAACCACTCAAGATCATTCGTCAGCTTTAATTAAACGCACTTTGCAGATGTTTCAACCATAACTTGAAATTTCAGTAACACAAATTCACTATTACAATAATACTGTTAGGTTAGTCTCAAGGTTGACGATATCCACGACGGTCAGTCTACTGACGCTTGGCCGTCAGTCTTTGGTCTTCGAGTGCTGTTCCGATGACAGCCACTGGGTACCAGACGACAGCCGCTGCAAGTTCTGCAACACTGAATGAGAAAAAAAGCCCATCTGAGTTACAGCAAATAATCAGTAGTTGAAAAATGTAAGATTGTTAATGGTAATGTATATTTCAGGTTTACATTTTTTGTTTCGCATATACACTCCTGGAAATGGAAAAAAGAACACATTGACACCGGTGTGTCAGACCCACCATACTTGCTCCGGACACTGCGAGAGGGCTGTACAAGCAATGATCACACGCACGGCGCAGCGGACACACCAGGAACCGCGGTGTTGGCCGTCGAATGGCGCTAGCTGCGCAGCATTTGTGCACCGCCGCCGTCAGTGTCAGCCAGTTTGCCGTGGCATACGGAGCTCCATCGCAGTCTTTAACACTGGTAGCATGCCGCGACAGCGTGGACGTGAACCGTATGTGCAGTTGACGGACTTTGAGCGAGGGCGTATAGTGGGCATGCGGGAGGCCGGGTGGACGTACCGCCGAATTGCTCAACACGTGGGGCGTGAGGTCTCCACAGTACATCGATGTTGTCGCCAGTGGTCGGCGGAAGGTGCACGTGCCCGTCGACCTGGGACCGGACCGCAGCGACGCACGGATGCACGCCAAGACCGTAGGATCCTACGCAGTGCTGTAGGGGACCGCACCGCCACTTCCCAGCAAATTAGGGACACTGTTGCTCCTGGGGTATCGGCGAGGACCATTCGCAACCGTCTCCATGAAGCTGGGCTACGGTCCCGCACACCGTTAGGCCGTCTTCCGCTCACGCCCCAACATCGTGCAGCCCGCCTCCAGTGGTGTCGCGACAGGCGTGAATGGAGGGACGAATGGAGACGTGTCGTCTTCAGCGATGAGAGTCGCTTCTGCCTTGGTGCCAATGATGGTCGTATGCGTGTTTGGCGCCGTCCAGGTGAGCGCCACAATCAGGACTGCATACGACCGAGGCACACAGGGCCAACACCCGGCATCATGGTGTGGGGAGCGATCTCCTACACTGGCCGTACACCACTGGTGATCGTCGATGGGACACTGAATAGTGCACGGTACATCCAAACCGTCATCGAACCCATCGTTCTACCATTCCTAGACCGGCAAGGGAACTTGCTGTTCCAACAGGACAATGCACGTCCGCATGTATCCCGTGCCACCCAACGTGCTCTAGAAGGTGTAAGTCAACTACCCTGGCCAGCAAGATCTCCGGATCTGTCCCCCATTGAGCATGTTTGGGACTGGATGAAGCGTCGTCTCACGCGGTCTGCACGTCCAGCACGAACGCTGGTCCAACTGAGGCGCCAGGTGGAAATGGCATGGCAAGCCGTTCCACAGGACTACATCCAGCATCTCTACGATCGTCTCCATGGGAGAATAGCAGCCTGCATTGCTGCGAAAGGTGGATATACACTGTACTAGTGCCGACATTGTGCATGCTCTGTTGCCTGTGTCTATGTGCCTGTGGTTCTGTCAGTGTGATCATGTGATGTATCTGACCCCAGGAATGTGTCAATAAAGTTTCCCCTTCCTGGGACAATGAATTCACGGTGTTCTTATTTCAATTTCCAGGAGTGTATCCAAGGAGGAAAGCACTGAACAACAATAATGTCCATCACGGTCCAGCATCGATAACATGCAACTACAAACTGCAGCTCAGCTTTTATAACCCCCTTGCTGGTGAGTCAGCTGACTCCAACCAGTTCCAAGTTGTTCTGGCCTGTTCAGAGATGTTCCACACTGTCCAGTCGATATTTTCATCGTACACTGACGGAAAAAAATCGCAACGCCAAAAAAAATTATTTCGGAGTAATGAAATATCGGGAATACGTTTGTCTAGGTAACATATGTAACTGACGTATATCGCAAGATAAGCGCGAGTTAAGAAATTGCAAACGTGAAATAGTGGTACACCAATAACCGATGTAACGACCAAACTGGTCAATGCATACATGGAGACGTGCATGCATTGTGTTGTACAGGTGCTAGATGTCCGTTTGTACGAGGTGCATTCAAGTTCTAAGGCCTCCGATTTTTTTTCTCCGGACTGGAAAGAGATAGAAACATGCGCATTGTTTTAAAATGAGGCCGCGTTCATTGTCAATACGTCCCAGAGATGGCAGCACCGTACGGCAGATGGAATTTTACCACCAGCGGCGAGAATGAGAACTGTTTTAAATACTTCAAATGGCGACGTTTTTCTTACTTGAACAGCGTGCAATCATTCGTTTTCTGAATTTGCATGGTGTGAAACCAATCGAAATTCGTTGACAGTTGAAGGAGACATCTGGTGATGGAGTTATGGATGTGTCGAAAGTGCGTTCGTGGGTGCGACAGTTTAATGAAGGCAGAACATCGTGTGACAACAAACCGAAACAATCCCGGGCTCGCACAAGCCGGTCTGACGACACGATCGAGAAAGTGGAGAGAATTGTTTTGGGGGATCGCCGAATGACTGTCGAACAGATCGCCTCCAGAGTTGGCATTTCTGTGGGTTCTGTGCACACAATCCTGCATGACGACCTGAAAGTGCGAAAAGTGTCACCCAGGTGGGTGCCACGAATGCTGACGGTCGGCCACACGGCTGCCCGTGTGGCATGTTGCCGAGCAATGTTGACGCGCAACGACAGCACGAATGGGACTTTCTTTTCGTCGGTTGTGACAATGGATGAGACGTGGATGCCATTTTTCAATCCAGAAACAAAGCACCAGTCAGCTCAATGGAAACACATAGATTCACCGCCACCAAAAAAATTTCGGGTAACCGCCAGTGCTGAAAAAATGATGGTGCCCATGTTCTGGGACACGAGGGCGTAATCCTTACCCATTGCGTTGCAAAGTGCACTACGGTAACAGGTGCATCCTACGAAAATGTTTAGAAGAACAAATTCCTTCCTGCACTGCAACAAAAACGTCCGGGAAGGGCTGCGCGTGTGCTGTTTCACCGAGACAACGCACCCGCACATCGAGCTAACGTTACGCAACAGTTTCTTCGTGATAACAACTTTGAAGTGATTCCTCATGCTCCCTACTCACCTGACCTGGCTCCTAGTGACTTTTGGCTTTTTCCAACAATGAAAGACACTCTCGGTGGCCGCACATTCACCAGCCGTGCTGCTATTGCCTCAGCGATTTTCCAGTGGTCAAAACAGACTCCTAAAGAAGCCTTCGCCGCTGCCATGGAATCATGGCGTCAGCGTTGTGAAAAATGTGTACGTCTGCAGGGCGATCACGTCGAGAAGTAACGCCAGTTTCATCGATTTCGGGTGAGTAGTTAATTAGAAAAAAAATCGGAGGCCTTAGAACTTGAATGCACCTCGTAGGATAGAGTTCCATGCCTGTTGCATTTGGTCGGTAAATACAGGGACGGTTAATGCTGGTTATGGATGAAGCTAGAGTTGTCGCCCGATGATAGCCCACATGTGCTCGACTGGAGACAGATCTGGCGATCGAGCAGACCAAGGTAACACGTCGACAGTTTGTAGAGCACGTTGGGTTACAACAGCTGTATGTGGACAAGCATTACCCTTCTGGAAAACACCCCCTGGAATGCTGTTCACGAATAGCAGCACAACAGGGCGAATCACAAGGTTGACGAACGATTCTGCAGTCGGGGTGCGTGGGACAACCAAGAGAGTACTCCTGCTGTCGCACACCAGACTATAACCCCAGGTGAACGTGCAGCGTGCCGAGCATGCGGACAGACCAGTTGCAGGCCCTCAGCTGGCCTCCTTCTAACCAACACCCGGCCATCACTGGCACCGAGGCTGAACCAGCTTTCATCAGAAAACACAAAAGACCTCCACCCAGGCCGGCCGGGGTGGCCGAGCGGTTCTAGGCGCTACAGTCTGGAACCGCGCGACCGCTACGGTCGCGGGTTCGAATCCTGCCTCGGGCATGGATGTGTGTGATGTCCTTAGGTTAGTTAGGTTTAAGTAGTTCTAAGTTCTAGGGCACTGATGACCACAGAAGTTAAGTCCCATAGTGCTCAGAGCCATTTGAACCATTTTTTTTTACCTCCACCCAGCCCTCCAATGAGCTCCCGTTTGACACCACTGAAGTCGGAAATGTCGGTGGTTTGGGGTCAGTGGAATGCACGCTACATAATGTCTGACTCGAACCTGTCCTTGGAGTAATCGATTTGTAACAGCTCGTTGTGTTATTGTGGTGCGAACTGCTGCTCAGGTTGCTGCTGCAGATACAGTACGATGCGCCAGAGCCATACGCGGAACACGATGCTTTTCCTGTCTCCCTTCTCGGTAGTGACACGTGACCGTCCGGAGGCTGGTCTTCTTGCGACTGCACATTCTCGTACAGTCGCTACATTCGTGCCAAGTCCTTCTGCAGTTTCGCAGAAGGAGTATCCAGCGTCTCGTAGCCCTGTTACATGACCTCGTTCAAACTCAGTGAGGTGTTGATACTGGCGTCACTGCCACCTTCAAGGTATTCTTGACTAACATTATCTCACTACGCCCAATATCAAAGGTATCTAACGCTCAAGACCGTTACAGCGTGCGTTTAAAGCAAGTCTGATTTGCATTCCCATTGTGGTGCTACTAGTGCCATTCTTGCGCGAGTGATCCGAAATTTGAATTGACATCATCTTTCAGGTACAAGAACAGGCCTACCGACTTTTCTTTATGTCGCACGACGCCTTCTTGGCGTTGTGACTTTTTCCGTCAGTGTATTTTGCTGAAGCGATTTCAATGCACATGCGCTTAGACATTTCAAGGCACAGCAAACACAATCTCGAAGTCAGGTATACCCCTGAGATATGTACATCCAGGGAACTGGTAACGCAATCTCAAATGCAAGTGTTGCCTTTTCACGCCTATGCTGCTCGGTTGTAATGACACGTTTTATAACAATAAGTTATAATTTCACGGTGAAAATTAACTGCTGGTTGGGAACATATGACAACTCTGCTGATAAGCGAGTCTAGTGTTCTGATAACAGAGTTATATCGCCAGCCAGCTGTGGAGCGATAGCCACCCGCCACAGTCTGCTGAGCAAGCTGTTATTGCTGTCTTAATCCCAAATACTGTGTCAATTGTATTTCCACGCTTAACTATAATTTTGTCATGAGTATTAAGTGCTTATCGGAGTAATTCAGTCTGTATTTGACATAATTTCGAGGCATCATGACGTGAATATGGTTTATATTTACGTGTTACTGATGAGCCGAAATATTATAAATACCTGATTAATATCTTATTTGTCCGTCTTTGGAACGAAATGTGTCATCGATTTCGCAAATCATGATCCGACAGTTTGTACGTATGTGGCATTAGATGCCGGCCGGTGTGGCAGAGCGGTTCTAGGCGCTACAGTCTGGAACCGCGCGACCGCTACGGTCGCAGGTTCGAATCCCGCCTCGAGCATGAATGTGTGTTATGTCCTTAGGTTAGTTAGGTTTAAGTAGTTCTAAGTTCTAGGGCACTGATGACCTCAGATGTTAAGTCCCATAGTGCTCAGAGCCATTTGAACCATTTTTTGGCATTAGATGTCCACACATAGGTCATGTAATTCGAGTAAATAAGGGGCCGCTGATTTGCGTACGCGGTGATGGCGCCAGATAGCAACACAGATGGGTTCCATACGCTTTACATCAGGCAAATGTAGTCGCTAAGACATCAACGCGAGTTCACTATTACGCTCCTCAAACCACTGTAGCACACCGAGAACAGACAAGCCTCCGAACCCCACGTTTTGTGAAGAGTCGTGGACTCCAACCATTTAGCGCCTAGTGGTAGTTTGTCTGTCCTTCTGCCTCTTTCCGTAGATGCTCTCAATACTAGCTCGAGAACATTCGAACAGCTTCGTCGTTTCCAAGATACTCGTTCACAGGCTCTGTGTAATAAAAATCTGCCCTTTGTCAAAGTCGCTTATGTCAATTGATTTCCCCATTTGCAGCCCATATCTTCCCTAGGGTGAAAACCCGTCCGTGTCTGCTCCACTTGCATACTTTTGTTACCGTGTCACGTGCCCACATCACCACCAGGCGGCATCCAATGTCGCGGTAGGCAGTGGTCATAATATTTTGGCTGATTAGTGTATTTTATGTTAGTCACATTGTATGTGTCCCTAAAACGTGGAAACGTATTTCGTAACATGTAACCCAGCGCGGCGGCGCAGTGATTAGCCCACAGGACTCGCATTTGGTATGATGATGATGGTTCAAGTCCATGTCTGCCCATCCAGTTTTAGGTTTTTCGTAATTCCCCTAAATCGCTGCAGGCAAATGAAGAAATGGTTCCTTTGCAAGAGCACTGCCGATTTCCTTCCCCGTCGTTAAAACAGTCTGAGCTTGTGCTCCATCTCTAATGACCTCGATGTCGACGGGACGTTAAACCCTAAACTTACTTCACTTTCTTTACGTGTAATGTCTCTGACGAATGTTGTCAAGCAGCTATCAGATCACCCAAATCTGTACGAAGTAGCTGTAACTTCGAATCAAAACGCTTAAGCCATTTGCACAATTATAAACTGAAGCAGAACTGAAGCAGACAAAAGTGCATAAATTTTCAAGGCAGGAATTTTGAGAAAGAATAAAATAGAATATGACGAGCAGCCGCTTCGCACAACTATTATGCAGTTTAGGCAATAACACCCAGTTCAATGTACTAGAATATTACACTCCTGGAAATTGAAATAAGAACACCGTGAATTCATTGTCCCAGGAAGGGGAAACTTTATTGACACATTCCTGAGGTCAGATACATCACATGATCACACTGACAGAACCACAGGCACATAGACACAGGCAACAGAGCATGCACAATGTCGGCACTAGTACAGTGTATATCCACCTTTCGCAGCAATGCAGGCTGCTATTCTCCCATGGAGACGATCGTAGAGATGCTGGATGTAGTCCTGTGGAACGGCTTGCCATGCCATTTCCACCTGGCGCCTCAGTTGGACCAGCGTTCGTGCTGGACGTGCAGACCGCGTGAGACGACGCTTCATCCAGTCCCAAACATGCTCAATGGGGGACAGATCCGGAGATCTTGCTGGCCAGGGTTGTTGACTTACACCTTCTAGAGCACGTTGGGTGGCACGGGATACATGCGGACGTGCATTGTCCTGTTGGAACAGCAAGTTCCCTTGCCGGTCTAGGAATGGTAGAACGATGGGTTCGATGACGGTTTGGATGTACCGTGCACTATTCAGTGTCCCCTCGACGACACCAGTGGTGTACGGCCAGTGTAGGAGATCGCTCCCCACACCATGATGCCGGGTGTTGGCCCTGTGTGCCTCGGTCGTATGCAGTCCTGATTGTGGCGCTCACCTGCACGGCGCCAAACACGCATACGACCATCATTGGCACCAAGGCAGAAGCGACTCTCATCGCTGAAGACGACACGTCTCCATTCATCCCTCCATTCACGCCTGTCGCGACACCACTGGAGGCGGGCTGCACGATGTTGGGGCGTGAGCGGAAGACGGCCTAACGGTGTGCGGGACCGTAGCCCAGCTTCATGGAGACGGTTGCGAATGGTCCTCGCCGATACCCCAGGAGCAACAGTGTCCCTAATTTGCTGGGAAGTGGCGGTGCGGTCCCCTACGGCACTGCGTAGGATCCTACGGTCTTGGCGTGCATCCGTGCGTCGCTGCGGTCCGGTCCCAGGTCGACGGGCACGTGCACCTTCCGCCGACCACTGGCGACAACATCGATGTACTGTGGAGACCTCACGCCCCACGTGTTGAGCAATTCGGCGGTACGTCCACCCGGCCTCCCGCATGCCCACTATACGCCCTCGCTCAAAGTCCGTCAACTGCACATACGGTTCACGTCCACGCTGTCGCGGCATGCTACCAGTGTTAAAGACTGCGATGGAGCTCCGTATGCCACGGCAAACTGGCTGACACTGACGGCGGCGGTGCACAAATGCTGCGCAGCTAGCGCCATTCGACGGCCAACACCGCGGTTCCTGGTGTGTCCGCTGTGCCGTGCGTGTGATCATTGCTTGTACAGCCCTCTCGCAGTGTCCGGAGCAAGTATGGTGGGTCTGACACACCGGTGTCAATGTGTTCTTTTTTCCATTTCCAGGAGTGTATTTTACTCTCCCACTCGCTAACAGCAAGTGCGAAAACATTCCGTACAAAAACCGATTTCTCTTGTCACGATGGTCATTTTCCTCTACGCACGTGGGAGTCAACAAAATATTTTCACATTTATAGGAGAAAGTTGATAAGTGAAATTCCATGAAAAGATCTCGTTCTAATGAAAAGTGCCTTTTGTTTTAAGGATATCCTCCATGCACTTCTCTTATCCGTGACACTCTCCCACTCTCTGTCGCACGATAACAGAAAACCAACTGCCCTTCTTTCCATTTTTCTATGCCCTCCGTGAATCAAATCAAAAATGGTTCAAATGGCTCTGAGCACTATGGGACTTAACATCTGTGGTCATCAGTCCCCTAGAACTTAGAACTACTTAAACCTAACTAACCTAAGAACGTAACACACATCCACGCCCGAGGCAGGATCGAACCTGCGACCGTAGCGGTCACGCGGTTCCAGACTGAAGCGCCTAGAACCGCACGGCCACACTGGCCGGCCTCCGTGAATCCTGTCTGTCAAGGACACCACACCACAATGTGCAGTAACACTTCAGAAGAGGTGGGACAGACTTAGAGTAGGTCAGCTGTTCAGTACACTTGTTACACGTTTTGAGTATTCTGCCAGGAAAACATAGACGTAGTGTTTCGTTCGCCTTTGTAGGGCTGCCGTTGTCAAATACCATTACTAAGTAATCGATTATAACCGCTTACTTCCGGTGGATACCACATCGCTGGTCTTCTGGAAGGTTCCAGAAAGGAACAGTTCGAGAGTCCCCCCATTAGATTGCGCACCCTTAGGCAAGAAGCAGTTCAGTCTCGTACGGTTGGGTTGCGGCCCCGTGTCGGAACGATTATGCTAACTTGAAGAAATATCGGCATGATTAAGATTTTGAGGACTACAGTGAACTGAGAAGGAAATTGTATAATTGTGGATGGGGCTTTGTCAATAACCTGCAAGGAATTGAATGTTATAAGTGAAAGTGAGATCACATAATATTACGTGAGTTGCCGCCATTAATACCACACGGGTGTTTCAATGTTAATAAGGTGACCGTCGATATTATGGCGTATTGGAAGAAATTATATTGTGTGACAGTGAGTCAATTTTACCCTCAGAACTTAATTTGTAAGTTAAATTTCGCGTTGTGGCTAGACGAAGTGAGTGCTGTGAATCTGCGTCTGAGACAGATTAGGGACCACTTTCTTCTCTCGAGAATTAACAAACTGGTTTTCCTTAAAGTGACTTTCAATATGCCAAAAATATCGTCAAATATACACTGAAGAGCCAAAGAAATTGATACACCTGCCTAATATCGTATCGGGCCACCGCAAGCACGCGGAAGTGCCACAACACGACATGGCATGGAATCGACTAACGTCTGAAGTAGTGCTGGAGGGAACTAACACCATGAATCCTGCAGGGCTGTCCATAAATCCGTAAGAGTACGAGGGGTGGAGATCTCTTATAAACAGTATGTTGCAAGGCATCCCACATATGCTCAATAATGTTCATGTCTGGGGAGTTTGGCGGCCAGCGGAAGTGTTTAAACGCCGAAGAGTGTTCCTAGAGCCACTCTGTAGCAATTCTGGACGCGTGGGGTGTCGTATTGTTCTGCTGGAATTGCCCAAGTACGTCCGAATGCACAATGGACATTAATGGATGCAGGTGATCAGACATGATGCTTACTTGCGTGTCATCTGTTATAGTCGTATCTAGACGTATCAGCGGCCCCATATCACTCCAACTGCACACGCCCCATACCATTACAGAGCCTCCATCAGCTTAAACAGCCCCCGCTGATATGCAGGGTCTATGGATTCATGAGGTTGACTCCATATCCGTACATGTCCATTCGCTCAATACAATTTGAAGCGAGACTCGTCCGACCAGGCAATATGTTTCCAGTCATCAACAGTCTTATGTCGGTGTTGACGGGCCCAGGCGAGGCGTAAAGCTTTGGTTCAAATGGCTCTGAGCACTATGCGACTTAACTTCTGAGGTCATCAGTCGCCTAGAACTTAGAACTAATTAAACCTAACTAACCTAAGGACATCACACACCTCCATGCCCGAGGCAGGATTCGAACCTGCGACCGTAGCGGTCGCTCGGTTCCAGACCGTAGCGCCCAGAACCGCACGGCCACTCCGGCCGGCCGTAAAGCTTCGTGTCGTGCAGTTATCAGGGGTACACGAGTGGGCCTTCGGCTCCGAAAGCTCATATTCGATGATGTTCCGTTGAATGGTTCGCAAGCTGAAACTTGTTGATGTCCAGCACTGAAATCTGCAGCAATTTGCGGAAGGGTTGCACTTCTGTCACGTTGAACAATTCTCTTCAGTCGTCGTTGGTCCTGTTCTTGCACGATCTTTTCCGGCAGCAGCGATGTCGGAGATCTGATGTTTTACCGGATTCCTGATATTCATAGTGCACTCGTGATATGGCCGTACGGAAAAATCCCCACTTCATCGGTACTTCGGAGATGCTGTGTCCCGTCGCCCGTGCGCCGACCATAACACCACGTTCAAACTCACTTAAATCTTGATAACCTGCCGTTGTACGAGCAGTAACCGATCTAACAACTGCTCCAGACTCTTGTTGTCTTATATAAGCGTTGCAGACCGCAGCGCCATATTCTGCCTGTTTACACCTCTCTGTATTTAAATACGCATGCCTATACCAGTTTCTTTGGCGTTTCAGTGTAAATCCCTATGAACAGTGCATAGGACGGTTTCAGGCGCACGGTATATTTCAATAATCGCCTACGTATATGGCAGTTATCGCCAACCACCATCTCTCATTTGTCCGACAGCCACGAGAACTATTAAATAACTAAGGAAGCAGTTGTACCTTCCCCAGAAAATTTTATGTGTGATGGTTCCAATTTAACATGCTCGTAATTTCAATCGCTATGCATTTAGTTGAATCGGTAAATTTTAAACTTTCGTGATTTACCGTGTAATCGAAAGTTTTAGTACTAGTATGGAAGACCTCCACACTTTATTGTACGGAGTCACTTCCCACTTATGACGACATACAGATATCTTGTCTAATCATTTTGTAATTCATTTTCATCGACTTATTACTAGATGGCAAATAAGAATATCGTCTACAAAGAATCTAAGGGGCTGTTCAGATTGTCTTCTAAATGATTTACATCGAGTAAGAACAGCAGAATGCCTATACCGCTTTCTTTGAGAACTCCATACGTAACTTCGCTTCCTGACAATTACTAACAACTGCGATCTTTGTGACAGGAGATTACGAATCCAGTTGCACAACTGAAACTATACTACAAAGGTAGGTAATCAGAAGGAACGAAGGAAGATCGTAGTTTAACGTCCCGTCGCCAACGCGGTCATTAGCGTCGGTTGATTAGAAAATAATACAGCAACTGAAAATAACATATAACAATATCGTAAAGTACTACTTTCTAGGCTATGTGATTCGGAGAGGGAAATTACGAGCACACTTGGTGTGGTGCAAAAGACTGCTGCGAGATGTGTGTAATCTGCTCAGCTATGAAACCGCAACCAGTTCTCGATATGTTTGACTTACGTGTGTTTGTGTGTGTAAGAAGTATCTTGGAATTGCTTCCCGGAAATGCTTACTTTATCTTCAGCTGTTTGTTGATGAGCTTAGGATTTCCTCAAGTTCCCAACTCGCGAAGATTTATTCTTGACGTCAGAGAAATTCAGTTGGACATTACTTGAAAGAAAGTATTACGAGAGGTTTTTGCGGACTTTATGACATTGCAGACAAATACCATTGGCGATGGAGGGGCTGATTCCAGCAAATGTCACTTAACCTGTAACAAAAGCACTGACAAACTCAAAGAGCAAAATGTTGAGTCATTTCCCGAGTCACTCGAAACTCACTCTGTCTTCGAGTCTGTCGCACACCCTGTTGGAAGGTTCTTAATGATCAGAGGAATGCGAGGTGGAAGTTACTTTCAGCATTTTTTTGAAATCGCTGTTGCGTTTCCAATTTTCAAAGAAGAGGTTTGTGATTTTTTCGAAGTCAGCCTTGTCTGATAATGTATGACAGACGATGTGGTGTTATTATTCTATGGGAGTCTTTCATTAGTTTGTCGGGCTGACAGCTACCTGGAGGAAAATTCTACTGGGGAGATTTGTTAAAATAAACTGAATTGCACTACTACTTTTGAGCTCTTAGCCCGAGACGTTACTTTTCTGAGGTTCCAAAGTCGTTTCTAGAGAATATTGTTAGCGTGTTATGTTACTTTATTTACATTCTGACCAGTTCCATTCCACTAGAGAGTGACCACCATCGCCCCTAAGTCAGTTCACTGGACGACCAGTATTATCCCTAGGGTGGTGATGGTCAGTTTACAGGGTGATGAAGTTCTAAAAAAAATTACATCCCTCACAGAACAGTTAATCGAAGATCTCACAGGAGATTGTTTACACTTGAATGTCAACAAGACAAAATATTATGTAAGTTGCAGTAGTTTTTTTAAAAAAAGTCCTTTTTGGATCCTGCACATGAATTCTTTTTATTTTATTGATTCACCCAGACACGTTTACACTTTAGCAAAGTGTCTTCTGTGGGTGTCCTAGAATATCACAAAGTTTTTCTTCAGTTCATGGAAGTATTTCATAATAAAATGAAGATGTACTTACCGTCAAACGTTTAATTCATTACTTGAAAACCATGCATTTCCTCCTCTTGTGGAATCAGTTAAAAGATCCACCCCACAGTTTATTTGCATAAAAAACTGAAATTACATGAAGCCCCTGAATATAATATATAACAAAATCTCATACCAATTTTGGTATTCATAGGTTTAATCGTATATCGGATCTCAATTCCATCTTAAACATCGATTAATTACTAATAACTTCCAAACTAGTGCTTGCAAGAGCATAAACTTTCGGCTCTGAGGGTATTTTTTACTTTATGCACATGCATCCATAATGAAAATGATAGGTCATCGTAGAACTCCATTTTTCAAAATTATATGAGTAATGCATCCCTCTGGGGGGACACCAGCGGTTTCTACTGAGAGGCGCCCTGTAGCTGGGGCACAAAACCAAAGAAGTTATTTATAATGCTGGACTGCTCTCTCGGTCATCCAGCCAGTAGTTGCATTGAAGGCTGGAGATGTGAGTGTGTGTGTGTGTGTGTGTGTGTGTGTGTGACAGAGAGAGAGAGGGGGGGGAGGGGGAGGAATTGTAGCAATTTACCCAATTCAGGTGAACAAACTTACAATTTTTTTTGGAAATACCGTAGTACTGTCAGTACATTTCTAAACATGGCACCATTTTTATGCAATTCAGGAGAAGGTTGCAAATTTTTCGTCATGCAAATACTGTAGTACTGGCAACACTTTTTATGATAGCAGTGCCAATTTACATAATTCAAGTGAAACTTATGCATTTTTTGGGAATACAGTATTAACGGCAAATATCTTTGAACATGGCACCAGTTGTATAATCCAGGTGAAGCTTAACGCAATTTTGATGCTGTTTGTTAGCATATTGGATGACAGTTTATAATCTCCCCCCTCCTCCCTAATTCTACCTATTGTCTACATTAGTCTTTTATGAAGATGTAAGAGGAGCGAAGGCTACAATAAACTTTCTAGTTTACTTAGCTTGTCATGTAAAGTTGGCGCCAGTTCTTCTTGTCTAGGGGCCTGATTCTTGGAGCTGAAAATGTCACATT
The DNA here is from genome assembly GCF_023864275.1 of Schistocerca cancellata. Taxonomy (NCBI): domain Eukaryota; kingdom Metazoa; phylum Arthropoda; class Insecta; order Orthoptera; family Acrididae; genus Schistocerca; species Schistocerca cancellata. Next base: position 26,983,588 of record NC_064629.1, on the reverse strand, counting down.
TTAGGTCCTCACGGTTGGATTGATCTAAATAAATCTGAATATCGTTGTTACAGATTTTTGTTTTTACATTAATCTATTTTTTCACATTTCAGTATATCATATAGTCTTTTGATTTTTCTCATTAACAACGTCGAAATTACATTAATCGCACAAAATACAAAAATACGTCCGATCACATCAGAGGCTCTCACGCTCTGTGGAAATAACCATATTCTAAACAGTTTACAATTTTTCTTAACCAGTGAATTTGTACTAGTTTCTGTTACATTATTACTTTCGATTACTATTTCATAAATGAATCCAGAAATAAACATAGTAACCAGTACAGTACTGCGTAATTAATAATATAAATTTCAAATGTGCCAATAGTTCGTAATTTCAAATGCTTCTAAAAAAATAATTGTAACTGTACATTCAGAGCTAGTACTTATCAATTATGACATTGAGACTAAAACATTTTATAAAGTAATTCATTTACATAAATTTTAGGTTGAAATATAACAACCTGTGTATGAAATTATATGAAAGTTTTCAGAAAAGCAACTAAGATAATAGTGATGTGTCCAAAAGTCGAAAAATAATACTGGTATTGACAACTACTTTTGAGGAAAAGTAATGCTAGAGGAGGATGTCCCATTACAAGGTACAGTATTTGACATAAACTTTTTGAACATGGCGCCATCTTTTATTGTAGCATCAGAGGATGAGGGTTACAAAGCATAACTGCACTGGTTCCACTATTTTGTTTTTTTTTTTAATTTTCCTGCTACCATCATCTTAAATATTTTCAAATTTCACACAACCACCATTTTGCATTTTTTTAAATTTTCCACAAGTGCCGTCTTGGATTTTTTGACTACTGAAGTGATGACTAGCGGTAGATGCTTGCACTGTGTGCTACAATGCCTATAGGTATACTACTGATGTGAGTTTTCAAATTCATGTTGTGATTTATCTGTATTCTCAAATATTCTACGTTACAATCCCTGTAATTCGTCATCCCCGCGCACTGGACTCACATTCGGGAGGGCAACGGTTCAATCCCGCGTCCAGCCATCCTGGTTTAGGTTTTCCGTGATTTCCCTGAATCGCTCCAGGCAAATACCGGGATGATTCCTTTGAAAGGGCACGGCCGACTTCCTTCCCCATCCTTCCCTAATCTGATGAGACCGATGACCTCGCTGTCTGGTCTCCTTCCCCAAAAACAACCCAACCCAATCGTCACCCCTGGGACTGGGGTATGGGTCGGAACGCAAAAAGGTCTGATTATCAGAAAACACAGAAAAATACGGATTTACATTAAAATAAAGAATTACCAAACTCCAAAAGTCTACTGTACGTATGTATATTCTTCTCTACAGTAAAAACATTGCATTAAACCGCATTAAAGAGATTATTAGTACATACTGAAAGAGAGCAATACTGTACAGTATGTACTTTCTGTACTGCACTGTACATACGGCACATATGTACAGCGCTGTAAAAATTGAAGGTAGTCTATACACTAGCAAGAAACTGCTTAGGAAGAAAGTAAGTTATAGATTTTCATGTGGCAGATAAAATACTAGACTTAGCTTCCGTGTTCCTCCAGTTCTTGATCCACAAAATGTCCATAGGTGTTGCGGTTGAGTTCCGCTTGATGTATTGAAGGGCAATATCAGAAGCGTTCTTGGCGTCGGTGTGTGAAATCCTGGTAGGGGTTCGTCATCATCTCCGTCCGAGTCTTCATTCACAGTTTCTTCACCATTTTTTTTTTTTTCCAAAGCAGCGACAATAATCTGGTTGTCACTGAGCTCTTCACTGGTTTCACAGTGTTTGTCTCATTGAGCAATCCGCTACTCAACTTCACTAGCAGAGACATTTGGTTCTACAATTTGTAGATCTATAACTATTTCCTGCCGACCGGAGTGGCCGAGCGGTTCTAAGCGCTTCAGTCTGGAACCGCGCGACCGCTACGGTCGCAGGTTCGAATCCTGCCTCGGGCATCGATGTGTGTGATGTCCTTAGGTTAGTTAGGTTTAAGTAGTTCTAAGTTCTAGGGGACTGATGACCTCAGATGTTAAGTCCCAAGGTGCTCAGAGCCATTTGAACCATTTTGAACAATTTCCTGCGTGTCGTTTTTCTCATCTTCGATCTGGTCACTTTCGGGCATAAGCTCCGGCCAAAGCTTACGCCAAGATTTTCGCGGCGTGTCAAGTTTTAGTTCCTCCCATTAGTCAGCCAAGGACGTAGCCGAAGGGGTATGTGACGACAGCACTTTCTAGTTCGTTGTTAAGAACTCTTTTTCAGAGGGCTGCTTGAATTCGCCCAAGCCGACTGAACCCTGCACCATCTCCCAACCCCCAACCTCCCCTCTGTATTCTTAAGATACGATGTCAAAAATTTAAAAAGGAATTGATTTTTCAAAAATATTTTCATTTTGTAGCGCACATCCTTCTGAAGAGTCTGATATATAAGGCATACATGTTCAAGAAAATATAAGACATGTTATTTGATCTTAGGTGTGCCACAATGCAGCGCCACGCCTCCTCACACAACATCTTCTATTGCCGATTTGACACCCTACTCCCCTTTAAAAAACACAATTAATACTGCGTGGAATTATTTGTGACCGGGATAATAATAACTCTTCAGAAAATGTGCACTCTTTATTGTCTATTAGCTAATAACTTTTTCTTTTGTATCACATAAAAATTAAATAAAGGAAACAATAAAACAAGTAAAGGCAACAGACAAACAAGGCAGTACACATTTCTTCAAACCTTGCTAAGGCTTTACACGGCGTGCTTTCCTTTCTGAGAAATTCAAAATGTCGTTGTCTGATAATGAAAAACCTGTTAATATGAATAGTTGCCAATACTGATGTGGTTCCTCGATTTGATTACGTCTATTTTGTCACTGTCTGCTAGATAAAACGAAATAGCTCTTTCTAATATTGTAACAATTGTAACACACGCCAAATAGGAGAGACTGTTTTAGCACAAATGGTCATTTTTATTTACCTCATTTATATAAATAACAGGACAGAATATAATTCACGAAGTACCAGTATCAAATGCCTTTTAGGCGTACTACAAGCAAAAAAGTTTTATGCTAGGAAATAGTTTCACATTCCATTCATATGCTCCAGTTTCTCAAGCATCAGATCGAAAAGTAGCAGTGGTACGGAATTTTCACATGAATCCGGAATCGGCATATTATTACAGATAATTTGTGTGATGTCCCGATTCCTCCTCCTTCTTCGTTCTAACAAACAAACTTGTCATCACTAACTCTGTAACTATTCCTGCCATTGTCAAAACTTATTCTCCCGTTAACTACACTAACCCTGTCAGAATCACCAGTTCAGTTATCCCACGTTTATTCTCCGGTTATGCGTTATCAGGTGTTCGTACATCGTGTTTTCCATGATATTCCGAGAATAGAATTTAAACGGCTGCTAACCGAGTATTGTACAACTGGCCCTTAGTAGTGTATTGATCTAGCAAAAATTTTCTGTCAAAATTGCATTTCCTTGGATACACTGAGCAGATAGTATGTAATTTTTCTTACCTGTTTTTCCTGTTAGGAGTTTATTTCTACTCAGGTAGTCTGATTCTATGGATTTCGCGAATAATTATAGTAACCCTTATGATTCACTCACCCGATCAGTCACATAACCAGCAACTGTTATTCATCCGTTCTGGTTTATTCGGCTCAGCTCGTATAAACCATCCTCTTTTGTCTACGGTAAAGTTTTTTATTTCTAGATGCAACGGGGATTCCTCTGGCAGAGCCATCACATACACTATGCACCCATTCAAAAATCAACTTATGATCCGTTCAGAAATCAGCTTATAATGTGTTCAAAAATGTTCAAAGGCCAACAGGGATACGTTTCAAAATCATATGAATAATCGATAGATCAACGTGCGCTGGATGCTAGGTGCTTTGTGAAACAAGGTTTTTTTTTCTTCAAGAATTGCCGCCTGGGGCATATACCCCGGTTTGCCTCGTCCTAGATCCGAGCCTGGAAAGATACTCTAAGAAAAGTTGAGACTGAACTGAGGAACTTGGGATTCTTACAAGGGGAGGCCACGACATTGGCATCACGGATTTACTTCAAACTTTGTACACCTTTAGTGGGCCATTAAAAAAACATAATGGCAAGTAATAAGGTCGACTAGTATGGAAATTCCAAGAAAATCGCAAGAGTTTTACGTGTCTATTGTACATGATGTATCTTTGCGAGGAGACTTCTCGCAAGAAGTCATTGTGATCAAGCGGCAGCCGGCACGATAGCTCAGCATGTTCGGCAAGATAGCTGGCTGGTCTCTGTAATAAAAATAATTGAGTGAAATAAACAACAACAAACTTCAACGGATGTTGTGGGACGTCCACTACGACCAAGTGCAACAAACGATAATGAACAAATTGAAAAAAAAAGTGTTTAATGTTGGCGCGTATCAAACTGGTTGTCATCAAGGTGATGGTTCAGACCCTGTTTCCATGTAATTTTTAATCTACATTTTTTTCACCCCTGGTCACTTAATTTATGCGAAAAAATGAAATGAAATGATCGCATGGCATTGCTGGCCGGGAGGCCCCAACCAGGGAAGTTTGGATGCTGTGTGCGAGTCCTATTTCAGTCGGCACCACATTGGGCGACTTGGGCGACTTGCATGCCATTGATGAGGATGCAATTGTGATAAGGACAACACAACACCCAGTCCATGAGTGGAGAAAGCCTCCAACCCAGCTGGAAAGCGAACCCGGGCCCGCTGCATGGGAGGCAAGCACGTAACTACTCAGCTAAGCAAGTGGACAATTTATATGACATCTGCGATCTAATATAACGAAAAAAAAACCACGTGCATTTTCTGAAAGTTGTTTTGAATTTCATATGTTATTTGATTATTTACTATTTATAATTAAATTTTCAAGGACGAGGGACAGACTTGAAGAGCCTAAGTCAAATCTCGATAAATAATGGTAGGAGTGATGTTATTCACAAACAGTAATATAGTAAGTCACAATGTGACAGCCCACAAGAGTAATGTATAATTACTCACCGGGTGTGCTCCATGCATCTTTATTTAAACAATTAGAGGCAGTAATTCCATCAAGTGTGTTCACCCAGAGGTCCAGCGTAAAACTGACCTAGTACACAGTACCCCCACCAGAGGGCGCCATTGTCTCTCCTGTGAGGTAATCCAAGAGGACAATCAGGAGGGGAAAATGGCGGGAAAATGACTCAACCTGCACTGGGCTGCTGGATAAGATGGATGTAAGTCTTTATTTTGCAGGCAGTCTTTATTTAAATAATTTGAGGCGTTACCACTATCCAGTGTGTCCACCACAAGGTCTGGAGTCCAACTGACATAGTACACAGTACTGCCACCACAGTGTGCCGTCGTCCCTCCCATGAAGTAATCCAAGATGGCGGTCTGGAGAAGAAAAATGGCTGAAAAAGGATTCAGCCTGTTCTGAGCTGCTGGAGAGAGGAAGGAGTGTACTTTATTTATTTTTGGAACAATTTATTTAGGCACGGATTTGACATAGTATATTTATTACACTGACACAAAACACTCGCTCTGGCGTGCTTGGGGTCACATTACACAGCACACAGAGCTGCAAACTGCTTGTGAATCACCGAAATAATGCAGTACACTGATGTACAGACACGCAGACAGCTCGTAAATTACCGAAATAATGCAGTACACAGCATACAGATCTGCAAACTACTCGTAAATGACCGAAATAATGCAGTATACTGATGTACAGACACAAAAACAACTCGTAAACGGTCGGAATAATGCATACAGTTTATTTAGGGGTGGATTTCACGTAGTTTGTTGATTACAGTGATACAAAACACTCACCCTAGCATGCTTGGGGTCTCAGTAAATAGTCTACAGACATGCAAACTACTCGTAAATCACCGAAATAATACAGTACATTGATATGCAGAGAGGCAAACAACTCGTAAATTGGTCAAATAACGCATCTAAAAGACTCTGCAATCACGCTTGCTAATTGTCAACTGTCGAACTCATGTACTGCACACCCATTCACAAAATAACGCAAAAGACACCGAAACAATTCATAAATTGTCGAATGATAATGCATGTGTAACACTATGCAAACATGCTCACAACACTTAAACATACGAAAATAATCCAGTGCACAAACACACAGTGCACGTAAAAAAACACTTTCGAACTATAATCAACTGCAACTGTCCAAGATTCCAACGCGGGCACGCACTTTGTGTTGTGTTGGCAGAAGAGCCAACACCGTGTTACTAGAGGAGTCTGAAATGCACGCGTTTTAGCTCACGCAGGCTGGCGTGAGGAGGGAAGAACTATACTGACGTGAGATCTGGAACATGACAAGGAATTAGAATTTAGAAAGCGGACGTAATTAGTTGGATACTTAACTTTAATCCATTAATGATGAACGTCGCTCTTGACGGTACATGATTCACAATATTATCTGTTCAGAAGACATAGTAACTGAATATGGCTCCTTGCTAGGTCGTTGCAAATGGCGTAGCCGAAGGCTATGCTAAACTGTCGTCTCGGCAAATGAGAGCGTATGTAGACAGTGAACCATCGCTAGCAAAGTCGGCTGTACAACTGGGGCGAGTGCTAGGGAGTCTAGACTAGACCTGCAGTGTGGCGGCGCTCGGTCTGCAATCACTGGTAGTGGCGACACGCGGGTCCGACGTATACTAACGGACTGCGGCCGATTTAAAGGCTACCACCTAGCAAGTGTGGTGTCTGGCGGTGACACCACACTTTGCAGGGCCAGCTGGACGCAAACCTAAACTGGAACACTAGCCATTTGCTCTCTCGCCGCTGCTGACAGCAGGTGAAAGTCGCGTCTACAGTTAAGGTTCTTCGAGTATTATACTGACGTCAAATCTCTATGTAAATGAGCGCTAAGTCACCCTCTGGACACCGCGTACGTGTTCTCTGCTGCCCGCGTGATCTGTCACTCTACCTGCAGTCCAGCGAAGACCTAGTCGCCGAGCCACTCACCCTCGCAGGCGCTGCAGAAATCCGTTCCATTGCTTTCCAGAATAACATCGACTGCTTTCTCCATCACGATCCTAATGGGACATGCGAGCTGCATCTAGCTGTGCGCGCGTGCTTACCTGCCCAGCGTGGCTGACGCATTGCAGTGAAATGTTCATGCAGCGACCAGGACCTGTTGCACCAGAGTGCATTAGTGTTGTTTTGCTAAATGTTGTTACCAGGCCGGGTAGGGTATACAAGGGAAGTGGACAGTGTCAGAAGTTGCGCGATCCCTGCGAGGGACACAGAGATGCTGCATACTCGTGTAGGAGAGTGTTATCGGCACCTGACACATTTCGAAACGGGCCTCACTATGTATCTATGTGACCGGCTGGTCGAATCGTGTAGTATCCAGAGTTGTCGGCCTTTCGGAAGTGACAGTGGCCCTATGTGGACTGCATTGGAACGTGAGGGGAGGCATAATCGTCGTCAGAGTTCTGGTCAACCACGGTAAATCAGAACAGGAGACGATCGCTGTATTGTGCACCGAGCCTATGTTAACTTGTTCGCATTTGAAACTGTCATACGAGAACAAGTAATGGGCTATCTGAAAATTCTGTGTTATCTGGCACCATCGGCTGGAGACTAGTAGCTCCCAGACTATTGAATTATCGTCCCATATGCAGGCTACCGTTAACACCACAACACAAACGGCTGTGTTTGGTGTAGTAGCGTGACCGAAAAGCACGGATTGCTCACAAACTGTGTCACATTGTGTTTGTCCAGTTACAACTGTTGTGAGCCAGCTTGCCTCAGGAGAGAATGCAACAGCTTTTGACACTCTTCCCAACCGAATCAGTGCTTGCATCCAGGGCAAAGGGGGTAGTCATTCTGATAACGGACTAATACTAGCTGACATCGAAATGAGTGTCCAAGAAATAGAAAAGCAACTGAAATCACTCAACAGAGGATCCCTGACGGGATACCAATTCGATTCTACACAGAGTACGCGAAAGAACTTGCCCCCCTTCTAACAGCCGTGTACCGCAAGTCTCTAGGGGAACGGAAGGTTCCAAATGATTGGAAAAGAGCACAGGTAGTTCCAGTTTTCAAGAAGGGTCGTCGAGCAGATTCGCAAAACTATAGGCCTATATCTCTGACATCGATCTGTTGTAGAATTTTAGAACACGTTTTTTGCTCGCGTATCATGTCATTTCTGGAAACCCAGAATCTACTCTGTAGGAATCAACATGGATTCCGGAAACAGCGATCGTGTGAGACCCAACTCGCTTTATTTGTGCATCAGACCCAGAAAATATTAGATACAGGCTCCCAGGTAGATGCCATTTTCCTTGACTTCCGGAAGACGTTAGACACAGTTCTGCACTGTCGCCTGATAAACAAAGTAAGAGCCTACGGAATATCAGACCAGCTGTGTGGCTGGATTGAAGAGTTTTTAGCAAACAGAGCACAGCATGGTGTTCTCAATGGAGAGACGTCTACAGACGTCAAAGTAACCTCTGGCGTACCACAGGGGAGTGTTATGGGACCATTCCTTTTCACAATATATATAAATGACCTAGTAGATAGCGTCGGAAGTTCCATGCGGCTTTTTGCGGATGATGCTGTAGTGTACAGAGAAGTTGCAGCATTAGAAAATTGCAGCGAAATGCAGGAAGATCTGCAGCGGATAGGCACTTGTTGCAGGAAGTGGCAACTGACCCTTAACATAGACAAATGTAATGTATTGCGAATACATAGGAAGAAGGATCCTTTATTGTATGGTTATATGATAGCAGAAGAAACACTGGTAGCAGTTACTTCTGTAAAATATCTGGGAGTATGCGTGCGGAACGATTTGAAGTGGAATGATCATATAAAATTAATTCCTGGTAAGGTGGGTGCCAGGTTGAGATTCATTGGGTGAGTCCTTAGAAAATGTAGTCCATCTACAAAGGAGGTGGTTTACAAAACACTCGTTCGACCTATACTTAAGTATTGCTCAGCAGTGTGGGATCCGTACCTGGTCGGGTTGACAGAGGAGATAGAGAAGATCCAAAGAAGAGCGGTGCGTTTCGTCACAGGGTTATTTGGTAAGCGTGATAGCGTTACGGAGATGTTTAGCAAACTCAAGTGGCAGACTCTGCAAGAGAGGCGCTCTGCATCGCGGTGTAGCTTGCTGTCCAGGTTTCGAGAGGATGCGTTTCTGGATGAGGTTTCGAATATATTGCTTCCCCCTACTTATACCTCCCGAGGAGATCACGAATGTAAAATTAGAGAGATTCGAGCGCGCACGGAGGCTTTCCGGCAGTCGTTCTTCCCGCGAACTATACGCGACTGAAACAGGAAAGGGAGGTAATGACAGTGGCACGTAAAGTGCCCTCCGCCACACACCGTTGGGTGGCTTGCGGAGTATAAATGTAGATGTAGATGTTCTTTGTTAATTTGACTCGGTTTTGTAATAGCTGAAACAATATTACATACCGTCTCAACCTGTGAAGTTTCAATTCATTTCCTCCTCATCTTCTGGGTACTTCAGTTTTTTGTATATTCCGGAGATGAAATAGTCCCAGACATAGGTCTCCAGGCAGGTACAACTCAGGAGGATGCTGTAAAAAAAGAAAATACAAATCCTGCGTTCTATGGATTGGAATGTAGAATGTTAGATCCCATAATCAGATAGTTAGTACTATCCTTTTCAGAGCTTTATCAATGTCAACAAATCTTTCTCGAAGTACATAAACGTTGTTATACTTAAAGTATTGAGTTCGATGGTTAAACATTACCTTAGAATATGCGTTTAATAACTAACACTGTAGTATGCTAAGCTCAAGATATCTGTACATAACCCCAACCAATTTGAAAAACGGACTTCATTTGGTTTAGACTATTATAAAATATGCAGCAGTGCTTCAATATATGGGAAAGGGTGAAGACAGCAAGTAAAGTGTCCTATAAGGCAGTGACAACCCGAACGAGCACCACGCCATTCTATCTGTGAAAAGAGTTTTACTTATTTGGCCGGTTTGTCTGCAATAATAATGCTCAGTGATCAGGCTTCAACTGTGATTTAGAGTAACTTTCAAGATTTACCGTTGAGTCTAACATGGAGGTTGCAGATTCTCGGAGAGACATTAGCAAATTAATCATTACTCAGGAATAATGGTAGAAGAAACATTCCTTGACTAGTGACTGAATGGGAAAAAGAGGTCATTTCTCAAAAGCAACTAAAGTTGCAAAGAAGTAATTTGAGTTTCATAGTCTGCTGAAAAGTTATCATGATATTTAACGTGAGCATAAGCATTGCTGCAGAACGTGTGAAGCAGTCACGTCGGCCACCGTCTTCACCCAAGGAATGCCTGTCGCCAAGAGGTACCCTCGTATACGTCAAGTGCTTCGAGACACACACTGTCAACCCTTACCTCTCCCACTGCTTGGTGAGGAACTTAAGTAAAAGTCTACCTGCCAACTTTTTGTTTGTCGCAAAGTAATAACTAACATCTAGGAATGTGACCTTAAGATCTTCGTAAGTATGAGGGGGATATTATTGTTTTCCTCTCCATTCTTAGTGTGTAATGCAGAGGTATTAATTTTTGCAGACTACATTATTAAATAGCTTTGTAAAGATTAACTACAATCAATGCAGCCATGATTAAAAATAGATCAGTTTTATGGAAATAAAAACATTATGAGACACTAATTACATTCTTGCAGCTGGTACATACAGGGTGAGATATTTCAAACTGTTTGTCTGAATATTTGGTGAAATATAGATCGGATTTAAAAAAGTGGTGATAAATGTTGTTCACCTCGAAGAGGGACATCCATTAACATAACGCTCGACCCCCTGCACCACTCCCAGGGTCGAGTGGGGGGGGGGGGGGGGGAGAGGGTGATTTTGAAATCTTAATGTGGAACTCCTATTTTTTATTGCAGATTTGGATTCTCCATGAAAAAATATGTAACTTTTGTATGAAACATTTCTTTCGTTTTCTCACAAAAATACACTTCCGATTAGGAAAATCAAAGTACATTATTTGATATTTGGGAAAATGCTATCATGTGACACAATTTACCTTCCTGCAGTGCGTTCTTAGAGTCATTTAGCTTTAGCCAGGAACAACGATGTGAACGTAGTAGTAATGCGTTCCCTTCGGGGTGCTTGATTTTGGTGAGTCACCTTGCCTCTATCTCGAGGTGCTTTATTACTGTGAGTGTCCGCCCCAGTAGCTGAGTGGTCAGCGTGACGGATTGCCGTCCTCCGGGCCCGGGTTCGATTCCCGGCTGGGTCGGAGATTTTCTCCGCTCAGGGACTGGGTGTTGTGTTGTGTTCATCATCATTTCATCCCCATCCGGCGTGCAGGTCGCCCAATGTGGCGCCGAATGTAATAAGACCTGCGCCAAGGCGGCCGGACCTGCCCCGCGAGGGGCCTCCCGGCCAATGACGCCAAACGCTCATCATCATCATTACTGTGAGTCCCTTGCCTCTCAGTATCTCGGGTGCTTGATTACTGCGAGCTCCCTTGCGTCTCACAAGTGTTTAAGTGCAGCAAATGTTCGAAATGTTGTCCGTTGTTTCTAATGCACATTGCAACTCTGTGTCTGAATGACAGTCCGACATGTACTAATGTCTCTGCACTAATGTTTGCACATTCACTGCGAATTCGCTGCCGCGTGTCTTCGGGGGTTGTTGCTACATCCATGTAAACTCACTCTTTCAGCCATTCCAACGGGAAAAAATCGGCAGAAGTCAAATCGGGTGAACGTGCGGTCCATATTTGAGGACCTCCTCGTCCGATCCATCGACCCGGATAGTTTCGATTCAAAGCTTCTCGAGCTAGTCGTGAATAATGCGCAGGGCATCCATCGTGTTGAAATCACATATACATTCTCGTTTGAAGTGTAACATCGTCCATTAGTATGGGTAAAACATTATCCACAATGTCGCTGTACATTTGACGAGTCAGATTATCTTCTACATGGGCCAATTACCTGCGTACCTGAAGTACCGCATCAAACGTTGACACTCCATGGGTGTTGATGTTCAACTTGCCTTACCCAATGGGAATCCTCCACTGACCAATAATGCATACTATTTCGATTCACTTGACCACGCTTCGTAAAATTTGATTCCTCTGAGAAAAGTATGTTTGCAACGAAATTATCATTGATTGCCAGTTGTTCCTGTATCCAGTTGCAGAGATTCAGGCGATTGTGAAGATCGTCACCATGCAGTTCTTGATGCAGTGATACATTAAATGGATGCCATTTGTGTGCATTCAGTATGCGTATTTCACTTCTTTGTGAAATTCCTGAATCTCGCTCAATTTGCCGAGAACTAATGTGAGGATTTGGAGCAACCACAGCTAAAACATTCACTGTGTTATTTTCGTTTGTCACAGGTCACGAGAGGACTCTTTCTCCAGGTTTAGCACATCCCTCTTCAGTAAACAGGTGGACAATATTGCGAAACGTTGTTGCAAATGGAACATTCCCATCGGGGAACAGAGTAGCATACGTTTGACGAGCTTCGTCAACATTTCTATGAGCCTCCAAGTATGCGGCAATGATATCGACCCTCTCTGTAGTCTTAGCATCGTGGAACAATTGAGCGGGGATGGGTATTTTTTTTTCTTTTTTGTACTTCAGTTCCCCATTTGGGGCGGGCTGGCAGCAGCATAGGCGCTGCTCTTCAACCGAAAGACATTAATTGTACAATAGAAAACCTTTAAAGTAACATACAGGAGAAAATATGGCGGAACATATACACTCCTGGAAATTGAAATAAGAACACCGTGAATTCATTGTCCCAGGAAGGGGAAACTTTATTGACACATTCCTGGGGTCAGATACATCACATGATCACACTGACAGAACCACAGGCACATAGACACAGGCAACAGAGCATGCACAATGTCGGCACTAGTACAGTGTATATCCACCTTTCGCAGCAATGCAGGCTGCTATTCTCCCATGGAGACGATCGTAGAGATGCTGGATGTAGTCCTGTGGAACGGCTTGCCATGCCATTTCCACCTGGCGCCTCAGTTGGACCAGCGTTCGTGCTGGACGTGCAGACCGCGTGAGACGACGCTTCATCCAGTCCCAAACATGCTCAATGGGGGACAGATCCGGAGATCTTGCTGGCCAGGGTAGTTGACTTACACCTTCTAGAGCACGTTGGGTGGCACGGGATACATGCAGACGTGCATTGTCCTGTTGGAACAGCAAGTTCCCTTGCCGGTCTAGGAATGGTAGAACGATGGGTTTGATGACGGTTTGGATGTACCGTGCACTATTCAGTGTCCCCTCGATGATCACCAATGGTGTACGGCCAGTGTAGGAGATCGCTCCCCACACCATGATGCCGGGTGTTGGCCCTGTGTGCCTCGGTCGTATGCAGTCCTGATTGTGGCGCTCACCTGCACGGCGCCAAACACGCATACGACCATCATTGGCACCAAGGCAGAAGCGACTCTCATCGCTGAAGACGACTCGTCTCCATTCGTCCCTCCATTCACGCCTGTCGCGACACCACTGGAGGCTGGCTGCACGATGTTGGGGCGTGAGCGGAAGACGGCCTAACGGTGTGCGGGACCGTAGCCCAGCTTCATGGAGACGGTTGCGAATGGTCCTCGCCGATACCCCAGGAGCAACAGTGTCCCTAATTTGCTGGGAAGTGGCGGTGCGGTCCCCTACGGCACTGCGTAGGATCCTACGGTCTTGGCGTGCATCCGTGCGTCGCTGCGGTCCGGTCCCAGGTCGACGGGCACGTGCACCTTCCGCCGACCACTGGCGACAACATCGATGTACTGTGGAGACCTCACGCCCCACGTGTTGAGCAATTCGGCGGTACGTCCACCCGGCCTCCCGCATGCCCACTATACGCCCTCGCTCAAAGTCCGTCAACTGCACATACGGTTCACGTCCACGCTGTCGCGGCATGCTACCAGTGTTAAAGACTGCGATGGAGCTCCGTATGCCACGGCAAACTGGCTGACACTGACGGCGGCGGTGCACAAATGCTGCGCAGCTAGCGCCATTCGACGGCCAACACCGCGGTTCCTGGTGTGTCCGCTGTTCCGTGCGTGTGATCATTGCTTGTACAGCCCTCTCGCAGTGTCCGGAGCAAGTGTGGTGGGTCTGACACACCGGTGTCAATGTGTTCTTTTTTCCATTTCCAGGAGTGTAGATAAGAAGGGGAAACATTATGGAAGAGAACAGACAAAAACGGAGCTACTATAAAATGGAGATTAAAAACCTTAAAAAAGATGTGTACATAAGAAAAAACACATACTGTGACAATTAAAAGAATACAAGGTGAAATACAGCTGGAGCATATAAGTTGAGACAGGTGGCATATCATAGAACAGTCATGGACAGTAACACTACGTACAGGTCCAGCACATGATTAAAATCACAGCTCTTGATGTCACTGGAGAACAGCACCAAACACAACACAGATGTAGCACACCAACGACGACAAACAAACTGAGAGGATGTGCCAGGCGTACGGACACTGGGGAGAAGGGAAGAAAGGGGGATGGGCGGTGCTAGAGGGGGGGGGGGAGAAAGGGGGAGACAAGCCAGAGACGCGCCGAAGGGGGCCGGGGAGGAAAGGATGGGGGGAAGGAGGAAAAACCACTCTGGGGGAAGGAGAGGAGAGAAAACTGGGGGCGCTGGGGAGGGGGGAACAAGGCCAGGCTACAGTTGGTAGGAAGGGTACATGTCACGTCGAAGTTCATCATCCAGGAGGAGGAGGTGCTGGAAATTGCCCTGATGAAGGAGATGAAGGGTGTGAAGGTGGAGAGAAAGCTACAGCGATAGAGGTGCAGCAATGGACAGGGGGTGGAGACAAAGGAGGACACCAGGGGGTGAGGGGGATCAAGCCTGTGGACAGTTTAAAGGATGCGGAACGAAAAGGAGGAGGTGGGGGAAGGGGATGAGGTCATACAGGAGTCGTGTGGAGAACAGAAGGCAGATACAGAAGGCAAGGCAGAGCACGTGGCGTTCTAGGACTTGGAGGGCCTTATAAATGCAGGGAGGTGGAGATCCAGGCAACGCTGGCACAACAGAGGATAGGACGGTGAGGGATTTGTAGGTGGGGAGGATGTTGGAAGGATGCAATCCCCATGTCCAGCCAGACAGGAGTTTCAGGAGGCAGGAATGGGCTTTCTGTTGGATATTCAGGAGATGAGAGGCCCAGGTGAGGTGACGGTCGAGGGTGAGGCCAAAGTATCTCAGGGTTGGGGGTGAGCTGGATGGGGTGACCATAAACAGTTAGGTAGAAATCATGGAGATGGAAGGAGCGGATGGTGCGGCCTATGATGATTGCCTGCGTTTTGGAAGGGGTTGTTATGAAGGACCCCTGGTTGCTCCAAGTGGTGAACTGGTCAAGGTGGGTTTGGAGGGTGCATTAGGACTGTTGAAGGGTAAGACAGATAGCCAGAAACGCTGTGTCATTAGCATATTGGAGGAGATGGACAGTGGGGGTGGCTTGGGCATATCTGTGGTGCGCAGGAGGTAGGGGAGAAGGGAGAGGATGGAGCCCTGGGGATGCCAGCACTGGGATAAAAGATACAGGAGTTGGTATCGTGGAGCGTGACATAGGAAGGACGGCTTAAGAGGAAGGAAGCCACCAGATGGACAAAATTGATAGGCAGGGTGTAGGTTTGGAGTTTAAAGAGGAGACCAGGATGCCATTCACAGGTGTAGGCATGTTAGAGGTCGAGGGAAACAAAACTGGCGAAGTGAAGGGAGTTAATTTGAAGGGAGAGAAGGTGGACGAGGTTAAGGAGTTGGTCTTCTGTGGAGAAGGAGGGTCAGAAACCATACTGGGTAAGGGGGAGGAGATGGTGTTGATTAAGGTGGTGATGGATACGATGGGAGAGGATGGTTCGAAGACCTTACTGATGATGGAGGTGGGGCAGGTGGAACGATCGGAAGAGGTAATGGAAGGGCGTTTGTTGGGTTTGTGGGACGTCTTCCACAGGTTGGGGTAGAAGCTGGTAGAGAGGAGGGCGTTGTATAAATTGGCAAGGACAGTAAGGAAGGAGAAGGGGCATTCTCTGATGTGGTGATAGGTGACACAGTCGTGGCCAGGGGCCGTGTTGCGTTTTGACTGGAGGATAACTTTAATGTCTTGTGCTGTGTTTGGAGTGTTTATGGCAGAGTGGGACAACTGCCCCAGCAGATGGGTACAGCCCGAATCACTGAAGTAACATGCACAGTCTGACCGCAGACTGAGCGCATCATCACGATCTGTGCTTCATTCAATTGTGGGAGATGTAACATGATAACAATATCAAAAATATCAAAAAAGTACTTCAATTGTCTTAATCGGGTGTATTTGTTTGAGATAGCACCGTTTTGCAACAATTTTCAAGTTCATTTCCATGTTTGCCGATTATAGCGCCATCAACATGAAGTGAAAGAAATGTTACATACAAAAATTACATATTTTTTCCCAGAGAATCCAAATATTCAATAAAAATAGGGGTTCCTATTTAAGATTTCAAGGGCAACCCCCCTTCCCGCCCTTGGGGGTGGTACAGGGGGGTTCAGCATTATGTTAATGGATGTCCCTCTTCGAGGTGAACAACGTTTGTTACTACTTTTCCTTACCCAATGTGTATTTTGCCAAATATTCCGACAAACAATTTTAAATGCCTTACCCTGTATAATCAATGTATTTAATTGATTGTAAGTGTAATTTTAATTATATTGATTGTAAATGTTGCATTTAAGTGCATTTTTCATCTTTAATGAATGTAATTGATTAAATTAGTTTCTTCAGGTTGACAGCTTAAAAAAATCCAGCATGTATATTAACAAAAGTACATGTGCAGAACCTTTTTCAAAAAGCCCCTTTGGCTGAGAAAGCCCATTAGCAGTTATTTCTGTCTTTGAAGCAGCATCATTTGTGCTTACTGGAAATTCCACAAGACACTGATTTTTTCAGTTTATGATGGTTCATCATATGTTACCTGCAACTGCAGAGAAGATACATGTGCTTTCAAAAAGTATCTTTCTGCTGTAATAAAAATATAGCTTAGTATGGTGACATTGTTAATAAAATATTAATATTATATTTTCCTGTTTCTTCATTTTAATGGTAGTAACTCACCACAAACAAAGAGTAGAAATAGTACTACCATTACTGAACTAATTGCATAATAATACAATAATACAAATATTGAGCTTGGGATCTGGAGTTCAGGTGTCAAACCAAAAGAAATGGCAAAATATCCGAAGATCAGATCGGAAAAACAGTTTATGGAAACCACAAAAATCTAAATGCGGATGAGCCGACGTGGAGGTGAACTGCACCATTTAAGCAAATGCTCGCCGATAATGCACAGTCGCCTGTTAGTGGAAGAGATGTGCAATGAAAATACACCTTACCTGTTAGGCTAGCAGCATGCAGCACTTCTGTGCCAGCTGCATCATAAGGCGACACAGATATCCACATTGTTGGAGAAATCACCACTACCAATTGCTTCATCCATTTATACAATTTGCCCCACCCTTCCTTATACATTTGTCCACTTTGCAAGATATATCTTGTAGAAGTGGCTAATGTTTTCTTCTGGTGCAGACGATCAGAGTTTGGTGGGCTACGTAAATTTGTTGTCTACCTTCCTGAAGTGGAATATTTGTTTTCCACAGTGATGGTGCACTGACAGCCAGCATTCCAGTCAGGCTCAGTCTGGATGGATAAGTGACCATTTGTCTCACATACAAAGAATCAAGTTTGGAACTCCGCTGCTGACTGTTAGCATGCTAAGGATATTGGCAGAGACAACTTGTTGTGAGTCCTGTTTTCTATTGTTTATGTTTCAATTTGGCATTGTATCAGATTAGGCCTTGTTTCTGTTGTACCTTCAGCTCAGCACCCATACACGTCATGGCTCTCAAAGACCACCAATGGAGTCTCTATTAAGCTCCACAATATGATCGTATCCACTCAAAAAACATCTAGGCTACGAAAAATCATTCTTCTTGTTATGGGAAATGTTTGGAAGCTTTGCTTTCCAGGTATGGTGCTAAATTATTTATGTCCGTTTGACATTGTCTCATCATCTTGACTAAATATCCTGAGCAAATCTCACACAAGTTGTGATAATGAGTCAGTAAATTTTTATATTTAAGCTGTAGAACGGTCATCTAGCCACAAGTGTGGCAATGACAGAGTGTTTTGGGTAACAGCGATCATTAACTTTGCGATACAGCCATCATCTACTAGTGTGAAGAATCTACATCTACATCTGTGGTGCTCCAATAGCCACCTTACGGTGTGTGGTGAAGACTACTCCAAGTCTGTCACTTCCTCCTTTTCCTGTTCCAGTCGCAAATGCTGTACAGAAAGAATGTTGGTAAGCCTCCGTATGACATCGAATTTCTCTTCTTTCATGATACTTCCATGAGATATATCTAGACAGCAGAAAAAACATGTGCTTCAGGTATTTCAACAATAAATTACACCATGATGCAAAACGCTGCTCTAGTAATGTCTGAGACTGGAGTTGGATGACCGTCACCATGATGCTTTCAACTTTCTAAACTTACTATGTCAATCCTGCATTTGTGTTCAGGTCGTTGTTAAAACAGTATAAACCTCTAAATCAACTAGATTAATGTGTCACTATACCACCTTCAGCATATAGAACAGCTGTGATCCATTCTGGAATTAATGCATTAATTGTTTTCAGAGTAATTTACTCTATTCATTGTACATCGAAGAATTTAGTTCAAATGTTGGTGATTGGAAAGGATGTTAGCACCAGGTTTCTTGCTCCAAAACCTACAACCGATGCTTGAGAACATTAACGTTAAAAATTAGCTGGGCTAGAGTAGTCTTTGAGGTGCACATAAACAAAGCTAGTACTGTCAATAAGGTATAAAGAAAAGATAAGTCATGTGTGTACATTGCACATCTCAAATAGCATGCATATAGAATATCCACTGATGAAGCCAATTCAAGAAGATATCGAACCAGTTATACTGACGTCGAGATACATATCGCTGTCCAACAGAAGCTCAAAATGATACAGAAAGTTCACATGGCAACGTCATCGTCATAAGAGATGGAGTACCAGTTCAGTTGCAGAAGGATGGGAGAAGGAAGTGGTCATGGTGATTTTGAAGCAACTATCCAACCATTACCTAAAAATAATCTTGAGAACCCATGGAAAACCTAAATAAGTATGACTGGACGGACAGTCAAGTACATCTTCTTCAGTATATGAATATATTGCCACTAAACTACGGTGTCCTTGTTGGACTGTACCATAGGGTTTTTTCAGTACTTAAACTGTCTACATAATCCTTAATTGTAGGTTTATTACGATCTCTCAACTATCATAAAACTCGGACCAACCCATTACAGAGCTACATCAATTCCCAACAATGGGAAATAGATAGTGAGATGCAGAAACTTGAGTGATCCGTTGTTGAAATCAAGGATAAAAGTATTTATGCCACGTGTTCTCTACCAGTAATCATTTATCCATGCTGCATGGTCTAAGTGCATTTTTCTTTCTTCTAAAGAGGCCACTGTCTAATATTTAGAGATTTCCTCCCAACTGTGGATGTTTGGTTTGTGCAACTTACATCAGACTGCAGTAGTGTTAACATATTGCTCAAGATCCTAATAACCCAATATGTCAAGTTCATCTATTTCAAAAATTCGCTCTTATTGATGGTTAGAGATTTTTCCATGTTTGCTTCATGTATGAGTACTTTAGCCATTTCTACAGAGGAACATACTATTCACCATTTAGCATACTGCTGACTCAGCTAATCCATTGAGGTAATTAAAGCAAACAGGCCTTCCACAAACTACTGCAACCAGTCGCCTTTTGTTTTATTGTTCGCCGGCCGGAGTGGCCGTGCGGTTCTAGGCACTACAGTCTGGAGCCGAGCGACCGCTACGGTCGCAGGTTCGAATCCTGCCTCTGGCATGGATGTGTGTGATGTCCTTAGGTTAGCTAGGTTTAATTAGTTCTAAGTTCTAGGCAACTGATGGCCTCAGACGTTAAGTCGCATAGTGCTCAGAGCCATTTGAACCATTTTTTATTGTTCAATTTTTATTTTTTATAACTGAAGAATAAAACAAAAGGCGACTGGTTGCAGTAATGTGTGGAAACCTTTATTAACCATAGTCGCAGTGTTCCAAACCCGTAATGGATAAAAGTTTTATAAAGCAACTACAGTCTACATGAATGTCAACGTTGCCATATTTTCAAAACTGTTTCCCTCATTTTAATTAATACTGAATCATTGGTATCATCCAAAATGCACAGAATGGCAACACCCTGTGCTAGGATCTAGTATCACATGGAACACTACTGTTCCATGTCTCTGGTGTTTGTCTATAGATGCCAACAGATATCTACATCTACATGTACAACTATTCCTACATCTACACCCTGAAACCCACCTCATAAACGATTCTTTGTGTACCACTATCACTTCCCCATTTCCTGTTCCAGTCGCGAATGTTTTGCAGGAAGAACGATTGCTAGTAAGCCTGTGAGCTCGAATTTCTTTAATTTATCTTCACCGTCTTTCCGTGAGATACACATAGCGGGAGTCAATATACAGGGTGGTCCATTGATAGTGACCGGGCCAAATATCTCACGAAATAAGCACCAAACGAAAAAACTACAAAGAACGAAACTCGTCTAGCTTGAAGGGCGAAACCATATGGCGCTATGGTTGGCCCGTTAGATGGCGTTGCCATACGTCAAACGGATATCAACTGCGATTTTTTAAAATAGGAACCCCCATTTTTATTACATATTCGTGTAGAACGTAAAGAAATACGAATGTTTTAGTTGGACCACTTTTTTCGCTTCGTGATAGATGGCGCTGTAATAGTCACAAACGTATAAGTACGTTGTATCACGTAACATTCCGCCAGTGCGGACGGTATTTGTTTCGTAATACATTACCCGTGTGTAACGGGCGTGTGTTATGTATGCTGCTCGGTATCCTGGACGACATCAACCAAGTGTCCGGACCGTTCGCTGATAGTTACGTTACTTAAGGAAACAGGAAGTGTTCAGCCACACGTGAAACGTCAACCACGACCTGCAACAAATGTGATGCCAAAGTAGGTGTTTTAGCTGCTGTAGCGGCTAATACGCACATCAGCAGCAGACAAATTGCCCGAGAATCGGGAATCTCAAAAACGTCGGTGCTGAGAATGCTACGTCAACATCGACTGCACCTGTACCATATTTCTATGCACCAGGAATTGCGTGGCGACGACTTCGAACGTCGTGTAGAGTTCTGCCACTGGGCACAAGAGAAATTACGGGACGATGACAGATTTTTTGCACGCGTTCTATTTAGCGACGAAGCGTCATTCACCAACAGCTGTAACGTAAACCGGCATAATATGCACTATTGGGCAACGGAAAATCCACGATGGCTGCGACAAGTGGAACATCAGCGACCTTGGCGTGTTAATGTATGGTGCGGCATTATGGGAGGAAGGATAATTGGCCCCCATTTTGTCGGTGGCAATCTAAATGGTTCAATGTATGCTGATTTCCTACGTAATGTTCTACCGATGTTACTACAAGATGTTTCACTGCATGACAGAATGGCAATGTACTTCCAACATGATGGATGTCCGGCACATAGCTCGCGTGCGGTTGAAGCGGTATTGAATAGCATATTTCATGACAGGTGGACTGGTCGTCGAAGCACCATACCATGGCCCGCACGTTCACCGGATCTGACGTCCCCGGATTTATTTCACGTGCCCTTAGCGCTAGGATTTCACCCGGAACAAGTCCCGCCCATTCACCCCCCTCCATGCCTATCCATAGTGTAAGGCCCTCCCCTGAACAGCCGCCAGTTCCACAAACTGGAAGCTACGTCAAAGTTGTTATCGCCACAATCCAACACATGTTACACTGCGATGAAATACAGTAATGATAAGAAATTTAAGTTTTTCTGGATAGTAATACAATATGAATGTGCATTATTAAAGAAATAAAAATATTTATAGAGAATTGAAAGCATCGCTAGGAATAGAAAAGAAAAAAATTACGTGATGTTCTTTAAGGGCAATAAGGACACATTTTCATTAACTAATTCACTTATTATAATACGTTTATTTGAGGGAAACAGCAGAGCAAACATACAATGCGAAAACAATGGTCTTGAAACTGTCATGTCGATAGTAAAGCCACGGATGCATTCGAATAACTCTTTTGTCTAAAATCAACGTTATACAGAAATAAGTCAAAGTCGTTTTGTTTATGTAGGTCCTCATAGCAGCCCACGAAAATTAAAGAATATAAGAATGCCATAAAGTAGAAATGCATAATGAAAGCAGTAAGATATATGCTTTATGACATATTTCGATGGTATTTGCATGAGTAATGGGTGAATTTTAACTTGTAAATTCTTGCAATGCTATACTGGCGTATTATAAACGAGGTTATAAACAATTGTGGCTGTTTCTGTGTGATTAGTGTCCTACATGCTGTTGCAAACGTCTCAGGAAAATAATCTGTCGTTATTCTTTGTCCTGTCTGTTTTTAACCAAAAGATTTATTAATTTCGTAAATGTCATTCAAGCCATTTTAAAAAATAATAATGATGATGTTTATGTTTGTCACAGAGCAGTTATGGAGGAAATAATTGCTGCAGTGTTCCATGACTGTAAAACGTCCTTCATGCTGTGCTAGCTCTTCTTCCACCCCTAAAACTTTTCAGCAAAACTATTCAGGGAATAACACGTAGCCGGCCACAGGCGCTACAGTCTGGAACCGCGCGACCGCTACGATCGCAGGTTCGAATCCTGCCTCGGGCATGGATGTGTGTGATGTCCTTAGGTTAGTTAGGTTTAAGTAGTTCTAAGTTCTAGGGGACTGATGACCTCAGATTTTAAGTCCCATAGTGCTCAGAGCCATTTGAATCATTAACACGTACAAACAGCTTGGATCGATCTAGCAAGAACAAAGTAATTTTGATGCCCTCAAGAAGTATAGTGAACATTGGTGCTAGTTTCACATATACTGTCTGAGTTCTGAAACTCAAGTGTCAAGTATATTGTGGTTCCTCTTTCTACAAGAAAATTATTCTTTGAGGGTAGGTTTTTCCTGTTTTGGCTTTGGGTGCTTTTTCTCTCATAGAAGTATGTTTCTTAATAGGCGATTCATTTTAATACTGAGTTCTCGTATTTAAAGAATTCAGTGCTAAATTGTTTTCTCTTATGTTTGCTGTGGAAGTACCTGGCACAGCTGAGGCCAATTGTGCACGTTTTTGTAACGTGTCTTTTAACTATCTGACAAAATTTAAGACCTAGCAAGATATTAATTTAACATTCACTCCAAGTGCAGCCGAACGCGGTAAACCACGTGGGTCAACCGGCGGTGAGTGGGTGGGACTTGTTCCGGGTGAAATCCTAGCGCTAACGATTCCTATTCCTTTCTGTGGGGAAAGCTGACGGATATTTGCTATCGTGATTCACCGACAACGCCTGACAACATTTGTCAGCGCATTGTCAATGCATGTTGTGCGAACATCACGGAAGGCGAACTACTCGCTGTTGCCAAAAGCACTGAGGTTGACGGACATCATTTTGAGCATTTATTGCATTAATGTGGTGTTTACAGGTAATCACGCTGTAACAGCATGTGTTCTCAGAAGTGATAAGTTCACAAAGGTACATTTATCACATTGGAACAACCGAAATAAAATGTTCGAACGTCCCTACGTTCTGTATTTTAATTTAAAAGTGCTACCTGTTACCAACAGTTGGTCTAAAATTGTGAGCCATATGTTTGTAACTATTACAGCGCCATCTATCACAAAGCGAAAAAAGTGGTCCAACTAAAACATTCATATTTCTTTACGTACTACACGAATATGTAATAAAATATGGGGGTTCCTATTTAAAAAACGCAGTTGATATCCGTTTGACGTATGGCAGCGCCATCTAGCGGGCCAACCATAGCGCCATCTGGTTTCCCCCTTCAAGCTAGACAAGTTTCATTCTTTGCAGTTTTTTCGTTTGACGCTTATTTCGTGAGATTGCCCAGTCACGATCAATGGACCACCCTGTATTGGTTGACTCTTCTAATAACCTACCCTCTCGGAATTTTAACATTAAACCACACCATGATGCAGAACACCTCTCTTGCAGTGTCTGCCACTGGAGTTGGCTGAGCACCTCCGTGACGCATTCGCGCTTATTAAATGAATCTGTAACGAAACGCGCTGGATCTTCTCTATTTCCTCTATCAATCCTATTTGGTTCTGATCCCAGACTGATGAGTAATACTTAAGGGGACACGGCCCCGAACGGGCTGCATTTTTAGCACTATCCTCACCCTCATAGCACATCTGATCTATAAATGAGAGAGCTCAAAATTCTTACAAACAATTAGAGTCATTAAAAGCATTTCCCAAAAAATCATTGAGATATTTATTACTCTTTGGTACTGACAACAATATTTATAACAGTATAAAAAACGGAACACTATTCCACTGCAGTACCATTTTCAAAAAAATGGTTCAAATGGCTCTGAGCACTATGGGACTTAACATCTATGGTCATCAGTCCCCTAGAACTTAGAACTACTTAAACCTAACTAACCTAAGGACAGCACACAACACCCAGCCATCACGAGGCAGAGAAAATCCCTGACGCCGCCGGGAATCGAACCCGGGAACCCGGGCGTGGGAAGCGAGAACGCTACCGCACGACCACGAGATGCGGGCAGTACCATTTTCTTCGAAGCCACTGACTGCACAGCTTGGAATAAGTCAGAGTACAGACAACATTCAAATAAGTGTTTTATGCCCCCAGTTTTCTTTCCTGATGCTGATCTGTGAAAAAGACAAGTAATTTATTTTACTACAACAAAAATATATAAAAATGTAGCTCAAATATCACCGACATCATCATCACGTTATAAATTTTACAGGAAATAGTGGGCGATGGAGGCAGAGGAGGTCATTTTAAATATCTGTACAAATTTTTGTAAGTTTAACTTCAGTCATTTAGGAGAGAAGTGTACTTGAATGATGAGGATTCAAGTTTATTGTAAATCGCAAAAGCAGATTTACAGATTTATTAACTTATCACTATGCTCGTTTAGAACATTCCAGTTGTATAGTCCAGTTGTCCTCCTGTTTCCTAATCTTCCACACCCTTTCTCTTCATTCTTTTCTTTATCCTTGACTCCTTGGTAGCAGCTTCTGCAGCTGTCTCTGCTTCAATTACCTGCCACTTATCAATAGCAGTTAGAGCTGAAGCCATATTCCTTCCTGTCTGGATGTTCAATTTCTTCATAACATTGATCCTTGAAATTTCACCATCATTGAATGTTATTATTGCATCCATTACACCAATCTTCAACACTGTCAGCCCAACAAATACAGTTTTGTGTATTCTCTCCCATATACAGCTGTTGAAGCTTTCATTTGCCTTCTGAGAGAGACCATGCTTACATTTCCCAAGTAGATTTTTATTGGCCAGATCCCTATATATAGGCTAACTGCCTCCATTACAGCAAGTGGTAAGGAATGCTTGTGGATATATTGTATGCCTGTAGCATTGCTCAACCAGTACTTGCACCACGAATCTTCCCCTTTTGGGCACAAACCACGCTGTGGGGTTTCATGTGTTGACACTCTGTGAAACCATGTTGCCCAAACAGCTCGTCTCATGTTCTCCAAATCTCCTACATTTCTCCTTATTGCTAGTCCATAATATTGAGTCAAAGAATCAATTTCACTTTTTGTAAGACGACCTGGACCACCTATGTGTTTTCCATCTGACAGTTTTTTTCCACTGAAGTCATTACATAATTTTCTCAGCCGAGCTCCCATTCTTTTTAGTACATGCGCAGAACATTCAAGCTTTTCTATCAGAGTGTCCCCATATGGTCTGTCATTAACAACAGCAGTGTGTCCTTTACAGTCTCCATCCCCAAGATAGCCTACATACCTTACACCATGACTGACCTCTGATCTTTTGAAAATGGTTAACACTCCTTTCGTTTCCATGTTTCTGCTTGGGCCATCAGAGTTCTTCTCACAAATATGGGTTCCAATAAATTTACTTGAACAACCCTTGCAGTGCTTTGTTGGACATTCATAATCTAGTATCTTACTAGTTTCAATAAATGTGGCAGAAATCAGAGAAGTATGACCTCTCTTCTCCCAAGATCCATCAAATGCTGCTACAGTGTCTGTATTCTCAGACAAGGCTACTGCTTCTTCTGCTGCTCTTTTCATTGAATGTTCACTTACACCACATATGGCATTATGTATTAATTTATTGTATCTGCCAAACCTCAGTGGAGGTGGAGGCAAATCCATCACTGCACAAATAGTCTGGGCAGCTCTCCTTCCCCTTCCAATACATTGCATTGTATAAGCAAACTGAATATTTACACTGTAATGTCGACTATCCGTTACTGGAGATGTCATAGTATCACTGTGCATCTTACACGAGCTACAGACAATCACTAACCGACTTGAAAGACCCTTCCTTGCTGAAATGTCTTCACGAACATCAATACTATCTTCACAATTGCAGCACTTAAATTTCACAACACTCTTCAAAAATCTTGACAGCATATTTAGGTTCACAATAACATTTCTGTCGTTATTGTTGCTCACAATACTACTAGGCCTGTTCTTATTACATTCAGAAAGCGAATGTTTACATCTAGAAGCACTGCCTGTAGACACAGTTTCCGCAGGCAACTTTTGAAACAACATGTGTATTATTCGGTTGTGTTTGGAACTGGTTGGCGCGAAACTTTTGGGGCTAAATTTCTTTACTCTCGGCATTTTTAGCACAGGAAACACACACAGAAACAAAACAACACACAACAACTACAAAACCACACGTGTATGAAATTCCGAAATCTTACATTCTCAGATCTTTGTTTACATGCGAACCATAGCCTTCTAGACATGCCTGTACTTTAGCTCTGGGAGTCAGTGCCTTCTAGAATACACCTGTGCCAACGTTCCATAACTAACGACGGAAAAAACGGAAGAACAAAATAAAAAAATGGATCTGAGCACTATGGGACTTAACATCTGAGGTCATCAGTCCCCTAGAACTTAGAACTACTTAAACCTAACTAACCTAAGGTCATCACACGCATCCATGCCTGAGGCAGGATTCGAACCTGCGACCGTAGCGGTCGTGCGGTTCCAGACTATAGCGCCCTAGAACAGCTCGGCCACTCCGGCTGGCAACAAAATAAAGCATCATGTATTCTGACGCACTTCAAACTGGCAGGTGGGCGTGGCCCCCGTGCAACATTACATTCAACCTCAGTTTTGGAACGAATGGAAAATGATAATGCAGATGAAGTATACATTTTTGAAATCAGCAAGAAATGCTATTTCCTATAGACCAAAAACTCTTTTTTAAAATTTTTGGTTATTTTCACAAGCATGTCCCCTTAAGTATTGGACAAACGACAAACGAGGGTTTTATAAGCTATCTCTTTCGTGGGATGACTACATTCTCTGAGGCATCTGCCTTACCTGTGGTTAGTTTCATGTGGTCCTTCCACTTAAAACAGCTCCACACACGTACACCTAGGTGTATGGCTTCTAGTGATTCTTCTGCAAACGTGTAATCATAAAATAATGGGTCTTTTGCCTAACTATGCACAATACATTGCATGTGTTTACGTTGAGTGTCAACTGCCAATTCCTGCACTAAGCTCTGCAGGTCTTCCTGCATTACGCTGCAGTTTCATAGCGTTGCGACTTCTATGCATACAACAGCAGCATTCGCGAAAATACCCATGGAACTTGCGACATCATCCACTAGGTCATTTATATACACTGCTTGATAAGAAAAAATAAAGCATCCAGAAAAGTAGGAGAAAACGAAACGAAACTTCATGAGCTGGTTGGGTATGTGGTTACAAAATCTTATCAAATTTACAAAGAAACTGGGAGTATGAGCCCACTATAAGTGCGACGTTACACCCCCTCTGGCTTGCAAGTGTGCTCTGATTTGATTAGGGAGGGTATCACAATGCCGTTGTATCTTCTAGTGAGAGTAGATGGTCACAAACAGCTATTATAACTGGTCGTTCATATCCTGGATACCAGCACTGGGACAGAGTTGACATCCGAGCTGGTTCCACACATGTTCTGTCAGGGATGGATATGGAGATCTTTCTGGCCATGGGGGTACCTCAGAGTCATGCAGACAGTTTGTAGAGACACCTTGTAGGGAAGCAGCCTACTCACGCCGTATAAAATTCACATCAGTCTTTCCATTGTGTGCCAGCCTATTCCGCTGTAACTAGCTCTAACGTCATAAATGTTGCGCAATACTTTAAAAATGAAGTAAATAATCTGAAACGTTTCTGGCATGTCAGGAGTAATACTAAATCAATATGTGTTGAATATTAGTTCAATAACTTTAACCATTTTCGAAATTTGGATGTTTTTTTGTAAAAATCATTGGCGCAACAGAAAAGAGCTAGAAACTTAAAAATTTATATTTAGATTCCTTTTTCATAATAATTTAGTAGAAACAGTATTCTGGATCTCGCAAATTAAAAATTTTGTTGAAATTCATGATTTTCTGGTTTTTGTCTTAGAAATTAAGGAAGCAAGATAGATTAAGTAGGCGAATAAATAAGGCTAGGATGTTTAAATTTAAGTAGAAGGGAGATCCGCTATAATCATAAAGATGTGAGAAGTTTCAATTGAATAACTATAAAACTATAGCGATAGCGTATCTCTAAAGGACAAGTTCAGAGCGCGTCTACTGCGTGTAGTGTAATTAAATTAATTCTCTCGCCCAAAATATTTCACTTAGCCACGTCAGACTTTTATTATGATTACTTACCTGTGTGCCGAATGCACATTTAAATTGAGAGTTTCATCGGCCATCAGCAAAGGAAGCAATGATTTATTCAATAACTTAAAGTGGTGCATTACTAGCCCAGCGGCTAGCCGGGAGAGCGGAATTGATCAGGCGTTCCCTTAGCCGTCCGCACCGCGGCTTTATACACTCCTGGAAATGGAAAAAAGAACACATTGACACCGGTGTGTCAGACCCACCATACTTGCTCCGGACACTGCGAGAGGGCTGCACAAGCAATGATCACACGCACGGCACAGCGGACACACCAGGAACCGCGGTGTTGGCCGTCGAATGGCGCTAGCTGCGCAGCATTTGTGCACCGCCGCCGTCAGTGTCAGCCAGTTTGCCGTGGCATACGGAGCTCCATCGCAGTCTTTAACACTGGTAGCATGCCGCGACAGCGTGGACGTGAACCGTATGTGCAGTTGACGGACTTTGAGCGAGGGCGTATAGTGGGCAAGCGGGAGGCCGGGTGGACGTACCGCCGAATTGCTCAACACGTGGGGCGTGAGGTCTCCACAGTACATCGATGTTGTCGCCAGTGGTCGGCGGAAGGTGCACGTGCCCGTCGACCTGGGACCGGACCGCTGCGACGCACGGATGCACGCCAAGACCGTAGGATCCTACGCAGTGCCGTAGGGGACCGCACCGCCACTTCCCAGCAAATTAGGGACACTGTTGCTCCTGGGGTATCGGCGAGGACCATTCGCAACCGTCTCCATGAAGCTGGGGTACGGTCCCACACACCGTTAGGACGTCTTCCGCTCACGCCCCAACATCGTGCAGCCCGCCTCCAGTGGTGTCGCGACAGGCGTGAATGGAGGGACGAATGGAGACGTGTCGTCTTCAGCGATGAGAGTTGCTTCTGCCTTGGTGCCAATGATGGTCGTATGCGTGTTTGGCGCCGTGCAGGTGAGCGCCACAATCAGGACTGCATACGACCGAGGCACACAGGGCCAACACCCGGCATCATGGTGTGGGGAGCGATCTCCTACACTGGCCGTACACCACTGGTGATCGTCGAGGGGACACTGAATAGTGCACGGTACATCCAAACCGTCATCGAACCCATCGTTCTACCATTCCTAGACCGGCAAGGGAACTTGCTGTTCCAACAGGACAATGCACGTCCGCATGTATCCCGTGCCACCCAACGTGCTCTAGAAGGTGTAAGTCAACTACCTTGGCCAGCAAGATCTCCGGATCTGTCCCCCATTGAGCATGTTTGGGACTGGATGAAGCGTCGTCTCACGCGGTCTGCACGTCCAGCACGAACGCTGGTCCAACTGAGGCGCCAGGTGGAAATGGCATGGCAAGCCGTTCCACAGGACTACATCCAGCATCTCTACGATCGTCTCCATGGGAGAATAGCAGCCTGCATTGCTGCGAAAGGTGGATATGCACTGTACTAGTGCCGACATTGTGCATGCTCTGTTGCCTGTGTCTATGTGCCTGTGGTTCTGTCAGTGTGATCATGTGATGTACCTGACCCCAGGAATGTGTCAATAAAGTTTCCCCTTCCTGGGACAATGAATTCACGGTGTTCTTATTTCAATTTCCAGGAGTGTATATAAGAACGCGGCGCGAGAGAAAAAGGCCCCAGTTCTCTCCTGACGCTGATTAGCACACCACCTGTGCCAGGAGTCACGTCGCGTCGGTATCATTGCTATAAACAGCCTCGGATGCCGTAATAAGTTACTCGGGGTACGCGTAACCACGAAATCATTTTCGAGTGAAGTGTTAATTCTGGGATGACGTTAATGATCTATCTTCAGTTTTCGTATGTCGTATTTTACGTGCCGCCGCGGGACAGACATTCTACTATTATTTAGCGTGGCGTTTGATGAACATTATCATCAAATTATGGCGAGCATTCACTTAAACATTTAATTTGAACAGTTACAGTCGCATCAGCGCATTAGACTCTGAACTGCTCTGGTAGTTGGATTGTGTGGATTCTTTTTGGTCTGTGACTTTCAGAATATAGAGAACCTTTTATAGAGAATCGTTTTTTGATGATGAATCCCAGACAATCTCCTAATTCCTCAGAGCTATAAGCTGTAGCTATAAGTGTATTTCTCAGATAAAGTGGGCACTAGGAATTCTAATTACAGGCTTCACGTTTTGCTAATCACTTTCTGGTTGCCAATATTGTAGTTAGAGAGCCAGTGTTGAGAACGGCAAAAGACTGCATAAATAATAGGAACATTTTTATAACAATTAATTCCACCCGCCACCCCACATATGGTTAATCGGCCGGAAAATGCATCTTTTCTACATAGCATTCTACATATAGTAACCAATTAAATTCCACCCGCCGCCCCACAACCTGCCATATTTGAATGAACATTGTCCAGTTGAAAAGTGACACCATAGTACTATCGCATGAGAGGATGTTCATGGCATACCGCTGCGCCGTTAGTTACCTCAATCACTACCCAATCACTACAGACCCCACGTCATACCTGATAGCTCCCCACACAAAGATGCCAGGACTAACACGCTGTGCCTTTCCAAAACATTGGAAGAAAGGGACCCCTTCTCAGGTCGCTGTCATGCTCGTCAACGATGGTCATCTGGGTTGTGCAGAACTGTGGTTTTTAACAATGTTATGCTCCTCATCAGCAGTCCATGCTTCCTGGCCAATGCACCACTCCAAAAGCAGTCACTTGTGTTACGGTGTTAACGGCACCCTGCGCATGCGACGGTAATTCGCTAGACCAGCTGCTGATAGTCTCTGACTAATTGTGCAGGATGGCACACAGTGTTACAAGGAGTCCATTACTCGTTTGCAGCTGGCAGGCCCAAATGCGAAGGGGTTAGGAAGCGCTCGATGCGCAATATGGCTAGCCTCCCTTGTGGTGGTCAGACTTGGTCTACTGGAACTACGTTGCCATACAGTTCAATATCGGGTCTATGTCACAGCCGAACGCTGCACAAAACTTGATATTGCTCGAGTACACCAGCCAGGCAACTGGAGACCTACAATAAGGCCCTTGCAAACTATGTCAGGTGCTGATAACGCTGTCCCACACGAGTATGCAGCATCTCCGAAATATTCGCTGTGATCACTCAACACATGACGCGTTTCACGCCACTTATATGCCCTACCAGGCCTGGTAACAACACAAAACATGCACTACATTAATGCACTCTGGTGACCGTTCTATCTGTCACAGAGAATTGCAACTGTAATCATCTACATGCCCGCCAATGGTGTGTACATGTAAGAAGTTACATTGACATTCGATCATGCCTTCTGGCCACTTTTTCCTTTTTTATCAGACAGTATATATTGTGAAAAGTGATAGTCCTATAACATCCCGTTGAGGAACGCTCGAAGTTACATTTATGTCTGACGATTTGTCGTCGATGAAAATGACACGCGGTATTCTGTTTGCTAGAGACGCTTCAATCCAATCACACAACTGGTCTGATATTCCGCACTCTCGTATCTTGTTCAGTGGGGGGTTATCCGGAGCTGTATCGAACGCCTTCCATAATTTAAGCAGCACAGCATCTCTAGGCGCTGGTATCTACTGCTTTCGGAGTCTCTTAAAGTAACAGAACGACTTCGGTTTCGAGCGAGTGTAGTTTCTGAAATGCATTAGGCTTCCAAAAAAAAATTTACAGTCTCGAGAAATATTATAGTACGCGAGCACAAAATACAGTCCTGGAAATGGAAAAAAGAACACATTGACACCGGTGTGTCAGACCCACCATACTTGCTCCGGACACTGCGAGAGGGCTGTACAAGCAATGATCACACGCACGGCACAGCGGACACACCAGGAACCGCGGTGTTGGCCGTCGAATGGCGCTAGCTACGCAGCATTTGTGCACCGCCGCCGTCAGTGTCAGCCAGTTTGCCGTGGCATACGGAGCTCCATCGCAGTCTTTAACACTGGTAGCATGCCGCGACAGCGTGGACGTGAACCGTATGTGCAGTTGACGGACTTTGAGCGAGGGCGTATAGTGGGCATGCGGGAGGCCGGGTGGACGTACCGCCGAATTGCTCAACACGTGGGGCGTGAGGTCTCCACAGTACATCGATGTTGTCGCCAGTGGTCGGCGGAAGGTGCACGTGCCCGTCGACCTGGGACCGGACCGCAGCGACGCACGGATGCACGCCAAGACCGTAGGATCCTACGCAGTGCCGTAGGGGACCGCACCGCCACTTCCCAGCAAATTAGGGACACTGTTGCTCCTGGGGTATCGGCGAGGACCATTCGCAACCGTCTCCATGAAGCTGGGCTACGGTCCCGCACACCGTTAGGCCGTCTTCCGCTCACGCCCCAACATCGTGCAGCCCGCCTCCAGTGGTGTCGCGACAGGCGTGAATGGAGGGACGAATGGAGACGTGTCGTCTTCAGCGATGAGAGTCGCTTCTGCCTTGGTGCCAATGATGGTCGTATGCGTGTTTGGCGCCGTGCAGGTGAGCGCCACAATCAGGACTGCATACGACCGAGGCACACAGGGCCAACACCCGGCATCATGGTGTGGGGAGCGATCTCCTACACTGGCCGTACACCACTGGTGTCGTCGAGGGGACACTGAATAGTGCACGGTACATCCAAACCCTCATCGAACCCATCGTTCTACCATTCCTAGACCGGCAAGGGAACTTGCTGTTCCAACAGGACAATGCACGTCCGCATGTATCCCGTGCCACCCAACGTGCTCTAGAAGGTGTAAGTCAACTACCCTGGCCAGCAAGATCTCCGGATCTGTCCCCCATTGAGCATGTTTGGGACTGGATGAAGCGTCGTCTCACGCGGTCTGCACGTCCAGCACAAACGCTGGTCCAACTGAGGCGCCAGGTGGAAATGGCATGGCAAGCCGTTCCACAGGACTACATCCAGCATCTCTACGATCGTCTCCATGGGAGAATAGCAGCCTGCATTGCTGCGAAAGGTGGATATACACTGTACTAGTGCCGACATTGTGCATGCTCTGTTGCCTGTGTCTATGTGCCTGTGGTTCTGTCAGTGTGATCATGTGATGCATCTGACCCCAGGAATGTGTCAATAAAGTTTCCCCTTCCTGGGACAATGAATTCACGGTGTTCTTATTTCAATTTCCAGGAGTGGATGTTCACAAATTCTACAGCAGAGCGACGTCAGAGCTATTGGCCTATTGTTTTGTGCGTCTGTTCGACGACCTTCTTGAAAATGTGAATAACCTCCAGCATTCTATGCTACACTGCTGCTAAAAGTGGAGTTAGTTCCTTCTTTCTATGTAGAATTGTAGTGATATCCCATCGGGCGCAGTGGCTTTTTCTCTGCTGAGCGATTTCCGTTGCTTTTCTGTCTCGGTGTCTCTTATTTCGATATCTGTCACACTGAAATTCGTACGACGATTTAAAGGAGGAACAAAACTGCGGCTTTCCCCTGTGAAACAGTTTTGGAAAAAGACGTTTAACATTTCGTCCTTCTCTGTATCATTCTCCGTTTCCATGGCGTTATGGTCACAGAGTGGTTTGACAGTTGGCTTCGATTCGTTTACTGATTTAATATCAGGCCAAAACTTCTTAGGATGTTATGATAAACCAGTTGTGAGGCGGCAGGTAAATTGTCACCGCCGATTACAAGAGCCTCAAAACTCTTCATGCGGTCAGCCAGAAAGCGATGAAGAACATACTGAACTTAATTTCCAGTCTGCAAGTCCACATCAGTCATTGTATTCACTGAAAGAAACGTGTAGTTAACGTTTTTGCATGAGACTGAGGCTACTTGCGAATATTCGTCTTGCTGAGTCTTCTTCTTCTTTGCAGGTGGATCACTCAGGACCATGCGTAATCAACATTTGTTGGCCTCCCTTTTCGTCCAGTATTCCTTCATACGCAACGAATGGGCTAGTTTTCGTTCCACCGACCACGTATGTCGGTTAGTGTGGTGTGCGTACTGTAAGACCTTCGGTACACACACCATCAGATTATTTGACTTGTCGCTCTAACGAAGTAGGCGGGTGTCAGCAATATGTCTCGTGGTCTTATCGTGGCGTGTTTATCTTCTGCCATTAGGTCAGACGATAGAAATGCCACTTGCACGCTTAGAGTAGCAGATTGACGGTGACCAACTTTAAACAGAACTTGATTAATTTTCACACACATTTATTAAAATAATAAAAATCATAGACATTATGTAACTTGATTCTGGATGCTGTTTACAATTGACAATCTGAAGTTCCTTTAGTCTCGGTACGTTAATCTTATTCTCACATCTCTGATAATTGACAAAATGTCTATACATTTATCTTCATGGCTATGTTCAAATGGCTCTGAGCACTATGGGACTTAACATCTATGGTCATCAGTCCCCTAGAACTTAGAAGTACTTAAACCTAACTAACCTAAGGACAGCAGACAACACCCAGCCATCACGAGGCAGAGAAAATCTCTGACCCCGCCGGGAATCGAATCCGGGCGTGGGAAGCGAGAACGCTACCGCACGACCACGAGAATCGGGCTCATGGCTATGTACAGGAATATTTGGGAAGATGCAAGTTTTGTAAGAAGTAATTAAATCGATCGCCTTTGTTCTATTCTGATCGTACAAAGAATACCATCATGTAACACCTATCACACATTATTACACAGTTGAAAATCTCCCGATCGCGAAGCACGCACCGCCCGCCGTCCCCTGTCCAATGGACCGCACAGAACGCCACCGCACATGTCGTGATGCACCAGTGGCCCCCCTGAAGTGACGACGCGGCCATCAGCTGCTGAGCCGTGCGCGAGTGTCTGTTCGGGTCCCACAAGCATGAGGTGATGGCATCCCTTTCATACTTGACACCTGAGAAATACCTGTTGAAACACATGTCTACCTAGGCACCATCACTGGTGCGATGGCACATACACTCTCTACCTGCGGTCCATTGAGACGTTTGCATAGCAGCTCACCCTCTGCGAAATGTTTGCATTGCGGCTCTCCCTCGCAGGCACAGCTGTAAGGTTGTCAGTGTTGTACTGACGTCACGTGTCTATGTAAATAACAGACAAGTCTCCCTCTGGACACGATATAGAAATCTTTTGCAATGCTCCCCAGAACAGCACAGGATACGTTCTTCCTAGCGATCCTAATGGGACTGCCCATCCATTACATATCAGTCCCATCCCGGAAATCTTGAAGTGTCGCAGAAATAGTTAACGGTCCTTTTGTTGTTGTAGGAGCTTTCGTGATGTCTCAGCTTGTCTTCATGGAAATTCTTGTCCTGACAGGACCTCTTTACGAAAATAGCCTGGAATAACACCAAAGGCGTTCTTCCTGATGGTCCTAATGAGGCACTCCATGCTACCTTCCTGGAAATCATGACTTCATGCTTTCAACATACGTCTCAGAAATGGTAATCTTTCGCCTTTGTTCTTGTAGTGGACTGGCCACACAGCCAATCCACTATGACCGGTAACCGAAAAGGCACGCGTTTAAGATCACGCAGGCTGACGTGACGTCTGGAAAATGACAAGGAATTATAGTAGCCAAAAATAGTACATAGCTTCTGGAATACTTAACTTTAATCCATAATTGGAGAACATCGCTCTTGATGATGCATAATTTATAATCTCAATATAAACTGGTAATGGCGCCTTGCTAGGTCGTAGCAAATGACGTAGCTGAAGGCTATGCTAACTATCGTCTCGGCAAATGAGAGCGTATTGGTCAGTGTAGCTTCGCTAGCAAAGTCGGCTGTACAACTGGGGCGAGTGCTAGGACGTCTCTCTAGACCTGCCGTGTGGCGGCGCTCGGTCTGCAATCACTGCTAAAAGGTTTCGACATGTCTGTGCATGCTTTTGAAAACACCATTAATCATAAAATCATTCTTGTTGTTTAGAAAGAGACCATTGTCTAAGCAGAGATGGGAAAATCAGGACAATTATGCAAACAGAATTCACACGCTACTCTCAGAACATTCAGTAGATACATTGCCTCCATTTTGTTCAAACCAATCTGTAGAGGTTCCTACGTCCCAGCACAAAGGATATCTTGTGAATGAATGGAGCATTCTGATTGGCTCTTACTGAATTTACCTGCAAATCTGCTGCTGCTGTCGGTGTGGGAGCACTGTCTGCCATTTTTAATATGTAAATGATACTTTCAGCAGCAAAACTATTTTGTACGGATGGCCATATTGCACTGACAGTTAAACCCCTCAAAAGTGGTCTACAGATCGGCAAATACATCCTACATACTCATCATGCCGCAATGCTGCACCAACGGAGGAAACTGCCGCCATGCACGTGGCCCATGACCGCAGCTGCAGAAGAGTGTGTGAGCCAGAGAAAGGCCAGTCGGCCATGGACGACCCAACACCCCAGGAGGATCTGACTGATAGGAGTTCGAACGCTATCAATACTCCCAGTGCAAACACTCGTCTTATTGAATATTCTCAAATTCCCGCTGTTCCGAAGGTGACTCCACGCAAACTGGGTACTAGTCCACTATTCACCCATCCAGGATCAGTCGTGAGCCAAATCACCATAAGCCGGAAACTTTCTCGGACTCTCTGAACTGGTGTGCAAAGGATGGACAAGCCCCAGCCCAGAACAAAGGCGCTCGCTGCGATGCTGTTCCCAACTCCGACCTGCTTGGTTGCTGCTATGCTTTCTATGGCCATCTCCAGACTCGCAAGAATATTGGGAACCAGGCACATAAAAAAATTCTTTCATCTCCCTTACGGCTATCGCAGTTTTCCATGTCAAATCCATACCTCCCTCACGATAGGACACACTGTCATTTTCTCTGGACATGCCAGAACATAAGCCACAGTAACTTTACACTGCAACATATACACATTTCAGACAAGCAGTGCAGTTATCGTTTATGTGTACAGCACAAGAAAAAATTATGGTATGCCCACACTCACACCAGCTATGTGTCACAATTCTCTTCAGTTCTAGGAGATTATCTGACGTTTAAGTTTTCCAGTCAGCGCTTCCGGAAGGTGCTGCATCCTGCCAAGCCTCTCTCAAACAAGTGTTATAAAGCACAGGCGTCTGGCACTATGTGATAATCACCAACGCTCCCGTGGATGAAAGGATTGGAAAGCCATCACTGATACGGGTTACTGTACTGTAATCAACATCACTGTCAATAGTGGAAAAAGGAACGTGGAAGGATACGCTTAGGGTTGTTGATGAATGGACGTTTGTTACAGTCGTACTGCCATTCCCGTTTCTACACTATAGCAGGTCCAGTTGAGCACTTGCATTGCTATATTGTGCAGATGTTTACGAAATGAATCCATCACCCCTTACGTTCGGATATACTCTTCCATTCGTTGAAATTATAATTCACCACATCAAATCTATCCTTCCCTTATGACTAGACATACGTATTTTTCTGTTTTTACGTTTACTTCCCAAAAACGTTTGGTGATCTGACGGAACATAAGCCACGGTACCTTTACGTTCAAACAGCAACATAAGATTCTTGACTATCAGTTATAGGTGTATAAAAAGAATTACGATACCTCCACTCTCACACCAGCTGGGTGTCATTCTCACACTGGAAAAAGCCTCCAGCCATCACATATTTGTCGATGTGTAAAGGTTGTAATAACAATTTTAAAAAGTCCTAGCGTCTCTTCTGTTTATCGATTTCACCACTTCAACAGAGATTTCTGGTATTTTCGATACTTGTAAATCCAGCCAACACACAGTGCCGTCTCTATATTTCCAGACCAACAAGCCGGGGTTTGAGCCAGTACTTCCCATCCATAGCGACCACCACCCAGATCACACAAATTTCCCCTTACTAAGAAATCATTGTAAGAGCAATATACATACTAGAGTACGTCCGTTCGGAGTCAATTTTCAAGGACCGAGCAGATGGGCGGAGAATACACAAAATTTTTGCAGTCTAAGCACATTTATAAGTTCCTGTTGCTGAGCACCGTACCTGTATAACACTTTGATACGGGAGGAGGATCACCGCGAGATGGAGCCCGTTAGGGGGTCACACAAAGATTTTGTTTGTTACATGTGCGAGAAACGGTGACATAATGATACAGACCTGTTTATATCCTATAACATGTGTGTGCGGAAGCTGAATTTTCGAAAAGGAATAGCATGTTATGTGGAAACCTTGTATAAGCCTGAATGCAAAGAATGCTTTATTAGACTTCTGTTTGTCCGTTTCAGCGCACCAGCTGTATGTAAGTGAATAATCACTATGAATTCATTGTCATTCAGTTATTCGACTTCAAGTGTGTGCAGGATGTCTGTGAATAAGGTATTGCCGTAGTTCTGAGGAGTGATAGTGAGTGTATTGTGCAAAGTACGGTCATGCTCTAGTTATCGCTATTAAAGGGGGACAGTGACTACACAACTCTGCTTGTGCAACAACAGATCTGTGACCACACATTAGAAAAAATATTCTAGAGCTCTTACTTCCTCAATATGTTAACGCCAATTAACTTTGAGGACTGCGGATTTGCCGGGAAAAGAGGATGTTACTGCTTACAGCGTGTTTGAGCTGTTGAAATTAAGAAATGTATGTAATGTGCTCTTGGATATTTATGTGAAACTGATTAAGAGGTGTCGCCTCGTGAACGCTTATGATTACTAAATGTTCCCTACACAACTTGTACCATTACTATGTGATATATATTTTATTTCTCACCTGACGTGTTTCAATGTATGACTCCCGCTTTAAGCACTGACTTCAATGCAGGATGCCGGATTGATGGGCCGCCATCAGTTAAGATGTATTGTATTGGTTGTATAGCTGAAAAGATCAATAATAATAATGTTTGTTCTCTAGCCAAGTAAGATGCTATTACTTTTTTAATGACCTATTTCCTTACTTCATAGTTTCCATGACGATGAGCGTAAACAGATAATATTTAAAGATATGGCGTACACAGAAGATGCAGGAATAATAGAGACATTCTCTGCGAACATTGTATCACCATAGTTTTTCAAGTATTTAAAGTGTGCTAGGACACGGAAGAGTGCAAAGTGATTAACACTTTTCTACCATGGAATTCACTGGGATGGTCCTGGTATACCCTATCGAGATACGGTAACGTTGCTTTGATTATTCGACCATCATCTATGTGAAGGGGAAGGAGAAGATCTCATGGACGCACGAATCTTCAAGTGTGCTGCTGTTCGAGACCTGGAATTCTACGGGTGTCCTGCTCTTCATCAACTCAACAAGAAGAAGAAAATGTGTAAACATAGTGTCACTGTGTCTGCTTATGAGAATGTAAAATTACTTTTTAAGTTGGACGAGAAATAAATGATTTTTTACCTCACAACCTCTGCGTTCTTTTTTTCAGCCCTGTTCCCGCTTTGACAGTGTACAGTTTTAACCCAATACTATGTCCGTGGTTTTCCTAGATATAATTTTAGATTTGTCTGTTATATATGTCTTTGCCCCCCCAATGAACCATGGACCTTGCCGGTGGTGGGGAGGCTTGCGTGCCTCAGCGATACAGACAGCTGTACCGTAGGTACAACCACAACGTAGGGGTATCTGTTGAGAGGCCAGACAAACGTGTGGTTCCTGAAGAGGGGCAGCAGCCTTTTCAGTAGTTGCAAGGGCAACAGTCTGGATGATTGACTGATCTGGCCTTGTAACAATAACCAAAATAGCCTTGCTGTGCTGGTACTGCGAACGGCTGAAAGCAAGGGGAAACTACGGCCGTAATTTTTCCCGAGGGCATGCAGCTTTACTGTATGATTAAATGATGATGGCGTCCTCTTGGGTAAAATATTCCGGAGGTAAAATAGTCCCCCATTCGGATCTCCGGGCGGGGACTACTCAAGAGGATGTCGTTATCAGGAGAAAGAAAACTGGCGTTCTACGGATCGGAGCGTGGAATGTCAGATCCCTTAATCGGGCAGGTAGGTTAGAAAATTTAAAAAGGGAAATGGATAGGTTAAAGTTAGATATAGTGGGAATTAGTGAAGTTCGGTGGCAGGAGGAACAAGACTTCTGGTCAGATGACTACAGGGTTATAAACACAAAGTCAAATAGGGGTAATGCAGGAGTAGGTTTAATAATGAATAGGAAAATAGGAATGCGGGTAAGCTACTACAAACAGCATAGTGAACGCATTATTGTGGCCGAGATAGATACGAAGCCCACACCTACTACAGTAGTACAAGTTTATATGCCAACTAGCTCTGCAGATGACGAAGAAATTGAAGAAATGTATGATGAAATAAAAGAAATTATTCAGATAGTGAAGGGAGACGAAAATTTAATAGTCATGGGTGACTGGAATTCGAGTGTAGGAAAAGGGAGAGAAGAAAACGTAGTAGGTGAATATGGCTTGGGGCTATGAAATGAAAGAGGAAGCCGCCTGGTAGAATTTTGCACAGAGCACAACTTAATCATAGCTAACACTTGGTTTAAGAATCATGATAGAAGGTTGTATACATGGAAGAACCCTGGAGATACTAAAAGGTATCAGATAGATTATATAATGGTAAGACAGAGATTTAGGAACCAGGTTTTAAATTGTAAGACATTTCCAGGGGCAGATGTGGACTCTGACCACAATCTATTGGTTATGACCTGTAGATTAAAACTGAAGAAACTGCAAAAAGGTGGGAATTTAAGGAGATGGGACCTGGATAAACTGAAAGAACCAGAGGTTGTACAGAGTTTCAGGAAGAGCATAAGGGAACAATTGACAGGAATGGGAGAAATAAATACAGTAGAAGAAGAATGGGTAGCTTTGAGGGATGAAGTAGTGAAGGCAGCAGAGGATCAAGTAGGTAAAAAGACGAGGGCTAGTAGAAATCCTTGGGTAACAGAAGAAATATTGAATTTAATTGATGAAAGGAGAAAATATAAAAATGCAGTAAATGAAGCAGGCAAAAAGGAATACAAACGTCTCAAAAATGAGATCGACAGGAAGTGCAAAATGGCTAAGCAGGGATGGCTAGAGGTCAAATGTAAGGATGTAGAGGCTTATCTCACTAGGGGTAAGATAGATACTGCCTACAGGAAAATTAAAGAGACCTTTGGAGATAAGAGAACCACTTGTATGAACATCAAGAGCCCAGATGGAAACCCAGTTCTAAGCAAAGAAGGGAAAGCACAAAGGTGGAAGGAGTATATAGAGGGTCTATACAAGGGCGATGTACTTGAGGACAAAATTATGGAAATGGAAGAGGATGTAGATGAAGATGAAATGGGAGATACGATACTGCGTG
The DNA here is from genome assembly GCF_023864275.1 of Schistocerca cancellata. Classification (NCBI taxonomy): domain Eukaryota; kingdom Metazoa; phylum Arthropoda; class Insecta; order Orthoptera; family Acrididae; genus Schistocerca; species Schistocerca cancellata. Next base: position 26,941,536 of record NC_064629.1, on the reverse strand, counting down.
AAGAGTTTGACAGAGCACTGAAAGACCTGAGTCGCAACAATGCCCCGGGAGTAGACAACATTCCATTGGAACTACTGGCGGCCTTGGGAGAGCCAGTCGTGACAAAACTCTACCATCTGGTGAGCAAGATGTATGAAACAGGCGAAATACCCTCAGACTTCAAGAAGAATATAATAACTCCAATCCCAAAGAAAGCAGATGTTGACAGATGTGAAAATTACCGAACAATCAGTTTAATAAGCCACAGCTCCAAAATACTAACACGAATTCTTTACAGACGAATGGAAAAACTAGTAGAAGCCGACCTCAGAGAAGATCAGTTTGGATTCCGTAGAAATACTGGAACACGTGAGGCAATACTGACCTTACGACTTACTTTAGAAGAAAGATTAAGAAAAGGCAAACCTACGTCTCTAGCATTTGTAGACTTAGAGAAAGCTTTTGACAATGTTGACTGGAATACTCTCTTTCAAATTCTAAAGGTGGCACGGGGAAAATACAGGGAGCGAAAGGCTATTTACAATTTGTACAGAAAGCAGATGGCAGTTATAAGAGTCGAGGGGCATGAAAGGGAAGCAGCAGTTGGGAAGGGAGTGAGACAGGGATGTAGCCTGTCCCCGATGTTATTCAATCTGTATATTGAGCAAGCAGTAAAGGAAACAAATGAAAAGTTCGGAGTAGGTATTAAAATCCATGGAGAAGAAATAAAAACTTTGAGGTTCGCCGATGACATTGTAATTCTGTCAGAGACAGCAAAGGACTTGGAAGAGCAGTTGAATGGAATGGATGGTGTCTTGAAGGGAGGATATAAGATGAACATCAACAAAAGCAAAACGAGGGTAATGGAATGTAGTCGAATTAAGTCGGGTGATGTTGGGGGTATTAGATTAGGAAATGAGTCCCTTAAAGTAGTAAAGGAGTTTTGCTATTTGGGGAGCAAAATAACTGATGATGGTCGAAGTAGAGAGGATATAAAATTGAGACTGGCAATGGCAAGGAAAGCGTTTCTGAAGAAGAGAAATTTGTTAACATCGAGTATAGATTTAAGTGTCAGGAAGTCATTTCTGAAAGTATTTGTATGGAGTGTAGCCATGTATGGATGTGAAACATGGACGGTAAATAGTTTGGACAAGAAGAGAATAGAAGCTTTCGAAATGTGGTGCTACAGAAGAATGCTGAAGGTTAGATGGGTAGATCACATAACTAATGAGGAAGTATTGAATAGGATTGGGGAGAAGAGAAGTTTGTGGCACAACTTGACCAGAAGATGGGATCGGTTGGTAGGACATGTTCTGAGGCATCAAGGGATCACCAATTTAGTACTGGAGGGCAGCGTGGAGGGTAAAAATCGTAGGGGGAGACCAAGAGATGAATACACTAAGCAGATTCAGAAGGATGTAGGTTGCAGTAGGTACTGGGAGATGAAGAAGCTTGCACAGGATAGAGTAGCATGGAGAGCTGCATCAAACCAGTCTCAGGACTGAAGACCACAACAACAACAACATATGTCTTTGGAAGCGGACATGGTTGCATGCCTGCTGCTTCCATAACCCAATTTGTGCTACACAGTAGGCATAATTCCAAGCAACCATTCTATATATTTTGTTATCTGCCATCTTAAATCTCACCTCCTTAATAGCACTCATCTTCAGCAAAACTAATGTCATTTGTGACCTGCACAGCCTTTTACAATATAGTTCTTGAGGTACAATATAATTCTTGAGGTACAATGTAGTTTTTGAGGTACAATAAAGTATTCTTGACGTACAAATTGACTCTGCTATTTCATTGCAGAATTACTTGAAGTTACACGCTACAACAGTAACACTGGTCGGTTTCTTTTTATTTATTTTTTTATAACTCTGCGATAAAAACTAATGCGGAGATACTTTCTTTAGTACAACTAAATAACACCGTAGCATAGCTTTTACAATAATTCTTATGGACTGTGCATGCTTAGAATCTAATTTCAACATCTTGAATGAGAAAGGTTTTTACAATAACAATTCTGATGGACTGTGAGCTATATAGATATACAGTACATACACTTAAAAACTATTCCGACTTGGATGGCTAGTGGCAGGTAAAAAACTTAAAAACTATTCTATTTACAAGATGCACATAGTACGTAGATATAGATATATACTTTCTTTTTATCTTTTTTTCATACATGGTATATGTGTGTATATATACACACGTACATAGTACACACACACACACACACACACACACACACACACACACAAGCACGCGCGCTCAAATATCACAAATAAAATTACACTATGATAAAAAGGTCATACTACTCTCTCTCTCTCTCTCTGTCTCTCTCTCTCTCTCACTCAATCAGAGTCTCCCACCAATTCTCTCACTACAAGTGTGTAATGTGAATGCAGAGGAGTTTCCATCCCGTCATCACAAATTACCCTTTTATCGTCATGAGGCGACAGACCGTTTTAGACTGCAGCACTGTGTACACCTCGTGTCCTCTCGATTGAATACTTATCTGCCATACCATATGCGGCGGCTGCGGTACAGTTCCGCAAACACCTCTGTACAGGCACCGCTAATAGTCATTGATAGAGAGGGCTCTCGATGCCATACGACGCACACCCTTAGCTCGTCTCTGGAAGGCACCTTAAAATGTGCGATAAGCATTCATTTTTTATTGCAGACCTACAAACTCCACAATCGGTAATCCATTAACCTCGTCCTTCATAAGGCCAATAACCTTGTTCTGTGAGACAATACCATAAGGATTATCGCCTGTGTATGAGGACGTGTCGAATTCATTACCGTGATACCTCATTACTTCATATGGATCGCAGTTCTTCACCCAATAGATGAAGCTATCTGTATCCATATAAAAAAATTTAGGATCTGAGAAATGAACTATCGCAAACTCATAATGAAAGTGGTACATGTGGAATTTGGACGGGTCTTGTATGCACACCCTCACATAAGTAGGTTTCGTAAACTCTACTGCAGTCTTCGCCACCTCCACAGCAACAAAGTTCTTATTCAGTATGGCGACCAACGTAAAATCTGGTCTGGCAATGATGTTTCTTACGCCATAACACCCATCTCATTAGGTTCTTTGATCAAAACATAGTGATAATTATGACATTCAGAGAAGAGCAGCATGTTTACATGCAACTCATGCTCACTGGCAAATTTTGAAAAATGGAGGGGGCCGACGACAATATGCTTGCCTTGTTCATCAGTCTTGCTTTTATTCTCCAGGCCATAAACATGAACGGATATTCCGGTATTCTGCGCCTCAAATTATGTATGTCCTGCATCTTGATGGGGAACTCTATAGTATTGGGGCAACCTGCATTCTGGCACACTCTGCATTGTTGCCAGATATATCCAAGGTGGCTGCTATGACGTCAGCTGATGACACAAGTAGCATTATCCAAGATGGCGGCTTTTGGCGGAAAAGTGCCACGCCCCCAACACTCCTCTCCCCCAGAAAAATGGCGGGCAGATCAGAGTCCAACAGGATAAAGCATCGCACCACAGTTATGTCTACTAACCTAAGAAAATCGCGGGAAGATAGGTCACCTGGGTTACCTCCACTAACTGAAGTTATCCAACCGCCACCTCATCCTAGGAACTGACGCCAAGTTTGAATTTTCGTGGTGAAGAAAGGTCAATTGGGGTTTCTCTAGCAGCCTAAGAAGCTTGCGGGAAACAAAGCTCACTTCCACTAACCTAAGTCACCCAAGTGCCACCTCTTCCTAGAGGTTGGTGGGAAAAGGACTCAGCCTGCACTGGGCTGGTGGAGAGAGGAAGGAGTGTACTTTATTTATTTTAGAACAATCTATTTAGGGATGGAGTATATTTATCACAGTAATACAGAACACATGCTCTGACATGCCACACAGCATACAGACTTGCAAACTACTCCTACATAACTCATGTATAACGCTCTACACATACGTTTGCTAATTGTGAACTGTCAAAATAACTCACTACACAGCCTACAGACATGCAAACCACTCGTAAGTAACGCAATAAATTCACATCCAGAGAGCCAAACAACTCGTAAATTGTCAAAATAATAATCCATGTAAAAGACTCTGCAAACATGCTTGCTAACCATCAACTGTCGAAATCATGCACCAGTCTTTATTTAAACAATTATTTCATGATCGCGTGGATAGGTCTGTCATAAAATCGATAGACTTGCGAAAAATGATGAGGGAATAGGTATAAATTGGCTGACTATAAACCGAAATGCGGGGAAATTGAGGAAGTACTTGGGTATCTTCTGGTTCCCGCCAAACAATTTGTACTTGGGGACAAGCATGCGGCCACAAGAGGAATCCAGGAAAACGTCGACATCGAAATGAAGGGAATCAGGGAGGCAGTCAATTTTTTTACATCGGGGCATCATTATACAGTATGTCTATTGAGATACCAGTGATACATGCGAGTTGACTGTATTTGATGCTTTTCAGGAAGACAGAGAACCATTCACCTCTAAACTTACTTGCATCTGCGTTGAAGGATAACAGAGAGCGGACAGGGTGATTGGTTGAGATGGATATGTAATGAGCTGCGATTTAATGGTTGACTGATGCATTCTAGAGAAGGAGAAATTGCTGCAGGTCATTTTTCCACTGTTCTGTATGGATACAACAGTCACGTGACGTACCCTGCGTTCTACTCGTATTCACCCACGTGATCTGTATGTGGTTTAAAGCACTATCTACTTGCGATCGTTAATGGTAAACCTGTGGGTCATCAGAGCACTTCCATCTCATGTGTGATGAAACTTGACACGTTCCTCTAAATGAACTTTGATTTATGCAATGTACTCCATTCCCTCCCCCCCCCCCCCCCCCTCCCAACGTCGTAACTAAGTTAGCGATAGGTGCTTGTGAGGTGCTGCAGTCCTCGTGTACACACTTACCTCACAGATGTGCTGTTTACACAGTTAGTGACGGAATGACTTGTAATTTTCACATGCCGGACGCTGCTGCTATGCGTTTATCTGTTTCCTTGAAGAAGGTATCCCCCACTACTAACGATCATTTTATATAGGCCTGATGCAGGCATCGTATAATTTCTGAACCGTGATCGGAAGTGAAGACTGGACACTATACATCTCTGGAAAGCTATATTGTGCTCGTATCACGCAGAGCAAATGTTTTATGGAAGTAGTTTTTTCGTTTTACGGTTAGACAACGTAGTTTATCGTAGAGACACCGGGAAGAAGGCTGCATGTCATGCCCTTGAAATATATTTCTCCCATTGGAATACTAACAGAACCACATTCCATACAAGTGATAGGTTGGAAACATAGGCGATCTAATATTATAGCCCGTTTTAAGTGCAGAACGTTGTAGCCTTAGGAGTGCGTGTGTTCATGTTCTCTCTTACCAATACCTTCCAGGTACCGATCCTAGACTCTAGAACAATACTTTAGAGCTGATAACTTGGTTGATTTACGTGAAAATGTGTCTAACTCGAACCGTCTGGAGCTCCATCCCGCATAAAAATCATTCATTTCTTGTTCTTCTTCTTAACCGTCTGCTATTACATCACAGCACTTTGAAATCTGTTACTATACATCGATAAGGAGTGCTAAGGTCCTTGACATGGACACATCTCGAGATGGGTGAGGACAGTGTAGCGGTCTTCTTCTGGTAGGTTGCAGAATAATTTGGTAACGGTGCTACATGGTGGGTTGGTCGATGACATTATGAGGAGGGTCTTCCACTCTCTAATTTTACCCTAAGACAACGAGAATGATCTGTGACTCCCATACGCAGAAAGATAGATCGTAAATTAAGCTCTATGCTCGAGATGTTAGAAATATGTGGAGTGCTTTCTGGTATACTTTGATGATTAATGTGTTCCAGAATTAACACTGAATGGACGTACTGCACAGTCATCTATCCACGTTCGCAATTATACTCGCCAAGTGGAGTCCGCCGTTCGTGGTCTCGCGGTAGCGTTCTCGCTTCCCGAGCACGGGGTCCCGGGTTCGATTCCCGGCGGGGTCAGGGATTTTCACCTGCCTCGAGATGACTGGGTGTTTGTGTTGTCCTCATCATCCAGGAAAGTGGCGAAATTGGACTGAGCAAAGGTTGGGAAATTGTACGGGCGCTGATAACCACGCAGTTGAGCGCCCCACAAACCAAACATCATCATCATCATCATCATCGCAAAGTGGAGAAGGGACGGTTTAGCTATGATATTGAAATTCAGGAAACATGCTGTCACATCATTGGTCGCTGTTGAAGTTACTGTAAAATTGCTAAAACTGTTCACGCTATCAACTGTAATGCTTATTATTACAATACACCGGCGGCGTCTTTTCCATCACATCCGTGCATTGGCGCGCTGTTGGTTACCACATAATGATTGACTGACAATGTTTGTTTGAGTTGGGGAAAGAGTTTTGTCGATGGATGACACCTTCTGGGGGTTTCTAGCGCCAAAACAGTGATCGTGTACATGAGTGCAATATGAAGAATCGGTAAAAAGGGAACACAGAGCCATCAGATATTCTGTCAGTGTGAGAGACGAGTCTAAATGTAGAGACTGTCAATTACTTTCGGACTGTAGTTTGGAGATTCTACACAAGGCGAGCAAACTCTTCTAGTTTCCTTATGTTGTAACTGTCTTTTATTTAAAATCATCCACCGTATGTCACGTGTTATGGTAGCTGTAGTAAAAAACTGATTTACACTGCGCTATGCCTAGTTTTCTGTGAGAGGCCGTGCATATGAGTGCCTTAATGTCAGTTTAGGATCTGAGACAGACCTTAAAGTCGTGGGAGAAAAACAAAATGTATGGCAGTGTACAAAGCATGTTAGAAAACAATGTTTCAAACAACGACACAGGGTCACAGGGAGTGTCTCTTTCCAGTTACAGTATAGTCTGTGGAATACAGTCATCATCCTACAGTATGGATAATGAAACCCTAAACTGACCTCTGCAATGGATCAAAAGCTATATATTTAATAGGATCGTCCTGCATAGGCAGCAGTAGCGATTTGACAGGTGAATTCTATGACGGACTGGGTGTCCTGTTAGGAATGCTAGGAGAAAGCATTACAAAATCTCTTTCTCCACACTGGACTGCACCGCAGCTGTGTGTCACTGCACTATCATCGGTGCCTAGGTGACTTCTATATCGGATGAAGTTAGTGGAACTTTTATAGTTTGTAATTTTTCTCTCTTGCGGGGTAGAGAATAATGATGTTAGTGTTGTGGATTGGCAAGAGAGCCAACCCAGTTTTGAGAGGAAGCCGAAAGGCATGCGTTTTAGCTCACGCAGGCTGGCGTGAGGTCTGGAACAGGTCAAGGAAATTAGACTAGCAAAAAAGGACGTAGCTGTGGAATACTTAACTTTAATCCATAAATGGTGAACATCGCTCTTGACGGTACATGTTTTACAGCATCAATAGTAACTGGTAATGGCGATTTGCTAGGTCGTAGCAAATGACGTAGCTGAAGGCTATGCTAACTATCGTCTCGGCAAATGAGAGCGTATTTTGTCAGTGAACCATCGCTAGCAAAGTCGGCGGTACAACTGGGGCGTGTGCTAGGAAGTCTCTCTAGACCTGCCGTGTGGAGGCACTCGGTCTGCAATCACTGATAGTGGCAACACGCGGGTTCGACGTATACTAACGGACCGCGGCCGATTTAAAGGCTACCACCTAGCAAGTGTGGTGTCTGGCGGTGACACCACAGTTAGCATGTTAGGCTGATTAATTTGAATGGACACAGATCTGCTTCGGACTGAAATATCTGTATCTAGTTTGGTGACATACCACATTGTGAGCATTTCCACCGAATGGTCAAAGCACGGTCCTGTTGCAGTAACTCAGGTCGTTCTATTTCTACACAGGTTGCAGAACGTGGTGGATATGTCTTTATCCGATTTCTGCTCAGTTCCGACTCAAAATGTAATGATTACATGTACAAAGCTGTAGAAATGGGATCAGTTGCAATATGCGTAGGGACTGACTAAAACCAGCTTGCAATTTACTGTAGCAGACAGGTTTGAGGAAGGTGACTCGTTGTGAGATATGAGAGTGCCAGAAATATGACTGAGTAGTGGTTGTAATCATTATAGGAATTGTCAATAGGATCCAACGCAGATATGTGCTTGAATCGAAAGACCAGACTCCAAATAATGGACATCATTTCTAGCGGATTGCGTAACACTAAAGATCTGAGAAAGCTAGTGTACATTTTCTTACGACCTCAATCAGCACATCATCTACTACTACTGTTTGTGTTCCATCTCAATCAGTCATCGCCTATAACTTGGTGGATATATCGCAGAACCTCTGATACAGTATCGAGACAGAATGCGCTACAAATACTATAGAATTATCTAACTGAGGCGGTGTGAGGGAGTCGCAAATACCGCTTACATGCCATGTTCCTTAGCCGAATCATTTTCTAAATGGGGTAATGTTGTGATGAGGTTGCATCATAGGCTACATGTTGGTCTGATAATACACATTCCTATGATCACCTCATTCAGAGGTAATGTTGTAACTCGATTTGTAAAGCGGGTATAGCTTTTAACATGGATACTTGTGTGCAGCTGTAGAACCAAGACCGCTTGTGACAGTAACATGCAGTAGTTGTTGCGATCGTTTTTTTTTTAACATCTGGCCGATGACGTCTCTCTTTCTAAGACACGTTGGTAGCACTTACAAGAAAAACCTAAGAGACATGGCCACCCATCGTTGATTTTCGGTCAGTATTATTTTGCATCGTGTGGAGACATTTATTGGCCAAGTGTTATACTTAGTAGTAGTGGGGGTTGTGTGAAATGTTCGCATTTGAGAATCAGGCTTATAATGTATGTGTTTGTGTTCCGACATGTGTAAAGGAGATGACTATGTCCAGTTGTAAGGAAGGTATAGATATTTCCATTTCCAGAGCCACAGCCTTCAGCAGGATGTATTTCCGATACTTTACTCATTGTCGAATGCCATTCAATTGAGAGCGTGATCGTAACATTTAATTGTAAGTATAATGATAAAACATATACGTGACCAGTTTTCTAGAATGATTCCGTGTATGCGTGGCCTGTGGTGGGAATGATTCACGTTTCCTGTTAAAAGCAGCAGCCGTCCAAATGCAGAGGCCTGTTGGAGTGTAGGAATGTATCTGAGTTAACTTTGCCATCCTCTAGACGACCGAATAGCGAACTAATACTTAGTATGTGTTGGGTGGCCTTCGTGATCAAGTGGAAATTTGAGAAGATTGTGTATGGAGATGCATTTTCGCTGGACCGTTATTCCCTCCCATGTAAATGGTTCGGTTGACTGCTTCTGCACATTTCGCGCCTTTATTTAGTTGATAGACGATCGATTGTGGTGTGCGCATCTATCATGTGAAAGACATGCTTCCCTGTTCTCTAGACATGGGAAAGACCTTAGTTGGCTTGTATATTATAGGGGTGATTTGGAATCCGTCACATCATTGACATCTGTATTCGAGAGTGGAAATATGAGTTTCCTCTAGTTGTTTCTACTTACTCAGTGGTTTACAGCACACTGCACCTTGCTAAAGTTTGAGGTTTGTGGAGAAATAATTTCCAATCTATATCTTGGGAATTATGTTGCACTAACGATCAGTAGGATGCTACCTAGTGCTTCATATCGAGAAGTGCCGCGAAAATGGTATAATATTATGGCGCATCATGCAAAAATACGTGTGTTCTTGTAATCCCTGAGTCTGGAAATGTGTGCAGAAAAGCGAGAAAGCAAGGAAGCAGGTTTGGAGCAGAAACAGTAACGCGATTGTGCCGAGGCGAAACGATCACGAATTTCTATAACAGTTCTGAGAGCAACTTCGGTCCGGTGAGGGTGCTCTGATGTAAAAGGGATGATTTTGTATGGTGGAGGATATGAATTATATGTTTACTACATCGACACAGTACGCAGTGATATAATGCTGGGTTGGAGATCGGTTTCACACTCTAATATTCAATCTCTTGTCCTCAGTGGGAGAGCAATGTAATTGAGTAAGAGTCTTTCCATATTTAACGATATGTATGGCACTTTGCGAGGTTTAGTTGTCGGTGCAATATGGTGATCAGTGTAAAATGGTATATTGCCGCTGAATGTCACGTCTGTAGAAAGAAAGAAAAGGCTGACTGCTTCCCTAGGACTGAGGATCGTCGTGACATATAGCCAGTGTGAGTGTAGGCATACCATAATTTTTTTAGCTGCTGTACAGTTATAAAAGATAACTGCACTGTTTTTATAAAATGTGTATATATTGTATTGTAAAGTTACTATGGTTTATGTAGTAACATGACTAGAGAGGATGACTGTGTGTCCTATCGTGAGGGACATATAGATTCAGCACATCGATAACCATGAGACATTTTTTACGTGGAAAATTATGTGCAATATAGATACAGGGATTCATTACAGAAGCACATTTCTCAAGAGGAGACATTACCTGTACTTCGATTAGTATCAGACTGTAGCAGCAATCGTAATATTTAATTGTAGTTACACCTGTAAATATCTTCCTGGCTTCCAATATTCTTGTGAGTCTTGTATGTATTTTATGATCTGTTGACGACTTTGCGGGTTTAACTGTCAATGCAATTTAGCGATCTGTGTAAAATAACTGCTGAAAGTCTCGTCTGCCAGAGGAAAAAAGGCAGATGGTGCTTCGGTACCAGTGGCAAAAGTAATTTGGCAGGTAAATTCGATAAGAGCCAATCATAATGCTCGATCATTCACATCCTTTGTGCTGGGATATAGCCTCTACATAGCAGAGGCAACGTTGTGTGTGTGTGTGTGTGTGTGTGTGTGTGTGTGTGTGTGTGTGTGTGTGTGTGTGTGTTGAAAGCAGAAAGGGTAGCATGTGATGGACTGGGTACCACATTAGGTCTGCGAGGAACACTGCATTTGACATTATTCTGCGTTATTTTCGTAAACAGGTTCTGTTAGGGCTAGAATTTTCCTGCATACAAGCTGGGACATCATGAAAGCAAGTGTTAACTATTTCTGGGACACTATACAATTTCCGCGAGGTTGACTCGGTTCTTATTTTTTACATAGTCATGTGACATCAGTATAAGGTTGAGAACATTGTTAGATGCGCTTGCAAAGGTTTGTAGCTACGTGAGTGCACTTCACAGTGTTGTGGCAGCCACACTGGGCAGTTAAGTAGGGTAATACACGTGTCTCATGTCGCGCTAGGAATAATGCACCCTATGATACTCTGTCATCAACAGTAAAGACATGTGCTGCCCGGAGGCGTCTCGCATATGGGGTCTGCGTGAGCGCGCCTTGGAGTTCTGTGACGTCAGTATAACAGTGACTGTATACTCGAAAATAGAGGCAACTCCCACCTGCGTCCAGCGGCGGCTCACTGCTGTGACGGCGCGCACCTGGAGCGTCTGCGCTCCCGCCCTGTCACATCAGCATTGATGTCTAGGTGAATATATTTTTAGATAGGAATTTCTCAGGTGTCAAGTATGAAAGGGATGCAACCGCCTCATGCGTGTGGGACCATAATGGTCATCTGTGTGTGGTTTGACAGCTGACAGTCATGTCACTTCACGGGGGCAGCCACTAACTTCCTGAGCAATCCAGTGGACAGACAGGGTATGGGTGGATTGGGGGGGGGGGGGGGGGGTGCTTGCGCATGTTGATTGCGTGTCTGTTGCATTATTTTGCGAGCGGCCCTGTAGGCTGTGCTATGTGCTATTTGGACAGTTTACAAGTTAATTTGGTGTCTGCAAATCTGTGTACTGCATTATTTAGGAGCAGTTTGCATGTTTGTACTGTAATTATTTCGGAAAATTAGGAGTGGTTTGCTTGTTTGGAGAGCGTTATTTAGAAGTAGTTTACAGGTCTGCAGACTGTGTATTGTGACCCCAAGCACATCAGGGCGATTGTTTTGCATCAGTGTGATAAATATACTCCACCCACAAGTAAAATGTTCTAAAATAAATAGAGTACACTCCTTCCTCACTGTACCCAGCATCTCAGCGCAGGCTGAGTCATTTTCATGCATTTTTTCCCCTCCAGACCACCATATCGGATTACATCAAAGGATGGATGTGAGCAGCCTCTGGTGGCAGTACTGTGTCATAGGTCTAGATGTCGTGGTGAACACACTGTTTGCCGCCATCTTGGGTAATGGTACCAATGTCATCAGCTGACATCATGTTTGCCATCTTGGATTACGTCACAGAATGGACGACAGGGCCCTCTGGTGGTGGTACTGTGTACTAGTTCAGTTGGAGTGCGGAACACACTGGATGGTGGTGCTGCATCTAATTGTTTAAATAAAGACTGGTGCATGATTTCGACAGCTGACGATTAGCAAGTATGTTTGCAGAGTCTTTTAGATGGATTATTATTTTGACAATTTACGAGTTGTTTGGCTCTCTGGGCGTAAATTTATTGCATTACTTACGAGTGGTTTGCATGTCTCTAGGCTGTGGAGTGAGTTATTTTGACAGTTCACAATTAGCAAACGTATGTGTAGAGCATTATACATGAGTTATGTAGGAGTAGTTTGCAGGTCTGTATGCTGTGTGGCATGTCAGAGCGTGTGTTCTGTATTACTGTGATAAATATACTCCATCCCTAAATAAATTGTTCCAAAATAAATAAAGTACACTCCTTCCTCTCACCAGCAGCCCAGTGCAGGCTGAGTCCTTTTCCCACCAACCCTTAGGAAGAGGTGGCATATGGGTGACTTAGGTTAGTGGAGGTGAGCTTTGTTTCCTGCAATTTTCTTAGGTTGGTAAAGAAACCCCAACGGACCTTTCTTTACCACGAAAATTCAAACTTGGCGCCAGTTCCTAGGAGAAGGTGGTTGTCAGGTGTCTGAGGTTACTGCAAGTGTCCTTTCTTTTGTGCCATTTTCTTAGCATAGTAGAGATATGCGAATTGACTTTTCTTTACTGCCAAAATTCAAACTTGACGCCGGTTCCTAGGATGAGGTGGCGGTCGGATGACTTAGGTTAGTGGAGGTGACCCAAGTGACCTATCTTCCCACGATTTTATTAGGTTAGTAGAGATAACCATCGTGTGACGCATTATCCTGTTAGAATTTGAACTTCCTGCCATTTTTCCGGGGGAGAGGAGGGTAGGGGGCATGGGACTTTCCTGCCAAAAGTTGTCATCTTGGATAATGGTACTTGCATCATCAGCTGACAAAAGCAATCTTGGATGACTTCATGTGCTGTTGCCAAGTCTACACACTGCCATGTTGGACTGGCATCATGCCGCCACCTTGGACATATCTGGAAACAATGCACAGTGTGCCAGAATGTAGGTTGCCCCAATACTCTCGATAGTATTAAATTTATAAGACTTGTGAATGTCAAGGTATCTACTGTATTGGGATGTGCGCTCTGGATTCTGTTTCATATTTCTTTCACAAGCCAGGATTGACCATACAAAACAAGCCTGATCTTTTTCATTCTGGACATTAATACATGCCCTTTCATTAGCTAGGTAGGTTGATAAAGCTAGAACAGAAAACTGAGCCAGTATAGCACTCAAGGTGGATTTATGAAACCACTCGGTGATTGACATGCTCCGCATTATCACGCCATTTTCCCCCCAGAGATAATGAGGAGCTGTCTCTTCAACAGCTTCGATGCAGAGCAGCACACTGCATTTAATGGCGGGATACCACAGATCATACACTAACTTGAGAAGCTCTCTTTCCACGACAGGAAGGCACACCCTTAGAAACCAACAGGGTCACGATACCCTCCTGCCGGGTTCTCAATCCTCGTGAACAAGATTCGCTCCTCAAAGGTGTCTGCAATCACCAAGTATACTAACTGCGGCATGGTGTCACTGACCTGATGTCCTTCACCAAAAGGACAGGAGAGGGAACTGCCAATAGCCACAGGATCGTTGCTATTACTAATACTATAACTACAAAAACTAGTCGATGGAGTTGGTGAGGTGGACAGGTGTATGTGCTGTACCTCACATGATTGGCGTGGACATGGACATGACCACAGGATTCATTTCATCCATGCTTTGGTGTTGATGTATATGCACTGAAACAATAAGAAGAAGAAATATATTCAATACTATGAAATTCTAATTGAAGAGAAAAGTAGCAATTACTGATTTGAATCTATACTTACCAGGTAATTCCCCATCATGCACTAACAGTCTCTGCCGTTTGCCGCCACTGGCGCTTTCGACAGTGCTTGATGCCACTGCTGCACGCTTCATTTTTTGTACCTAAACTGGTAACACGCACGCAAGAAAGGAGCAAACTGCCACGCACGAGCGTGACCAAGACGATCGACCTTACACTGTGGTGGTTGACGACAGAATGAGGGCGGCTGGGGGTGGAGTGGCCTTTATATACTCTCTGGTCCCTTCCAGCCGCCACTTCCCTCAGGGAGCCAATAGGAACGCAGTATTCGACCCCACCAGCAGGTGAACGATGGTCTGACCGCGCTGGGCAAGTCGGTGCCGGTCTGACCACGCTAGACAAGTCTGTGCTGGTCTGCGAGCACTGCCTGTGTCCAGCCAAATGTAAGGTTAAATGTAGGTAATCCTAGCCCCCATTCAGTGATAACTCTATGTTCAGCTTTCTATGTATCTAGGGCTGCCATAATTTCTGTCTGACTAACCGGAACATTTCACTCAGATTGACTGAAAACGGACGTAATTTGGGAAGGAGAAATCGGGACAAATCGGATTGCTTCTCTTTAGCTTAAACAAAGTGAAAGCTTGGCGGAAAGGCTGCTTTTAGTTGCGAACAGCTGCAACTATACCAAAGAAAAAGGAAACTTTGAAAGATCATTCTGTATTTGTCTGACAGTGGTGGGCACCAACAACTACACTCCTGGAAATGGAAAAAAGAACACATTGACACCGGTGTGTCAGACCCACCATACTTGCTCCGGACACTGCGAGAGGGCTGTACAAGCAATGATCACACGCACGGCACAGCGGACACACCAGGAACCGCGGTGTTGGCCGTCGAATGGCGCTAGCTGCGCAGCATTTGTGCACCGCCGCCGTCAGTGTCAGCCAGTTTGCCGTGGCATACGGAGCTCCATCGCAGTCTTTAACACTGGTAGCATGCCGCGACAGCGTGGACGTGAACCGTATGTGCAGTTGACGGACTTTGAGCGAGGGCGTATAGTGGGCATGCGGGAGGCCGGGTGGACGTACCGCCGAATTGCTCAACACGTGGGGCGTGAGGTCTCCACAGTACATCGATGTTGTCGCCAGTGGTCGGCGGAAGGTGCACGTGCCCGTCGACCTGGGACCGGACCGCAGCGACGCACGGATGCACGCCAAGACCGTAGGATCCTACGCAGTGCCGTAGGGGACCGCACCGCCACTTCCCAGCAAATTAGGGACACTGTTGCTCCTGGGGTATCGGCGAGGACCATTCGCAACCGTCTCCATGAAGCTGGGCTACGGTCCCGCACACCGTTAGGCCGTCTTCCGCTCACGCCCCAACATCGTGCAGCCCGCCTCCAGTGGTGTCGCGACAGGCGTGAATGGAGGGACGAATGGAGACGTGTCGTCTTCAGCGATGAGAGTCGCTTCTGCCTTGGTGCCAATGATGGTCGTATGCGTGTCTGGCGCCGTGCAGGTGAGCGCCACAATCAGGACTGCATACGACCGAGGCACACAGGGCCAACACCCGGCATCATGGTGTGGGGAGCGATCTCCTACACTGGCCGTACACCACTGGTGTCGTCGAGGGGACACTGAATAGTGCACGGTACATCCAAACCCTCATCGAACCCATCGTTCTACCATTCCTAGACCGGCAAGGGAACTTGCTGTTCCAACAGGACAATGCACGTCCGCATGTATCCCGTGCCACCCAACGTGCTCTAGAAGGTGTAAGTCAACTACCCTGGCCAGCAAGATCTCCGGATCTGTCCCCCATTGAGCATGTTTGGGACTGGATGAAGCGTCGTCTCACGCGGTCTGCACGTCCAGCACGAACGCTGGTCCAACTGAGGCGCCAGGTGGAAATGGCATGGCAAGCCGTTCCACAGGACTACATCCAGCATCTCTACGATCGTCTCCATGGGAGAATAGCAGCCTGCATTGCTGCGAAAGGTGGATATACACTGTACTAGTGCCGACATTGTGCATGCTCTGTTGCCTGTGTCTATGTGCCTGTGGTTCTGTCAGTGTGATCATGTGATGTATCTGACCCCAGGAATGTGTCAATAAAGTTTCCCCTTCCTGGGACAATGAATTCACGGTGTTCTTATTTCAATTTCCAGGAGTGTATTTCAGAATTGCTGTTGATTTTGTTATATTCAACGTCATTCTTTTTTGGGGCTTCGGAAACATTAAACAAGTTGGAGCTTAACGTGAACGTATAGTTTATTGATTTCAAGGACATGATGACGTTTAACCGTATGGCAGCACAATGCTAATTTCGCTGCTCTTATTAATTGTCCCTGTTTGAACGAATTCGGAACAAAGTAACTGTCCGATTTTTTAAAATGCCTTCAGAGCAACATAATACACTCGTGGAAATTGAAATAAGAACACCGTGAATTCATTGTCCCAGGAAGGGGAAACTTTATTGACACATTCCTGGGGTCAGATACATCACATGATCACACTGACAGAACCACAGGCACATAGACACAGGGAACAGAGCAGGCACAATGTCGGCACTAGTACAGTGTATATCCACCTTTCGCAGCAATGCAGGCTGCTATTCTCCCATGGAGACGATCGTAGAGATGCTGGATGTAGTCCTGTGGAACGGCTTGCCATGCCATTTCCACCTGGCGCCTCAGTTGGACCAGCGTTCGTGCTGGACGTGCAGACCGCGTGAGACGACGCTTCATCCAGTCCCAAACATGCTCAATGGGGGACAGATCCGGAGATCTTGCTGGCCAGGGTAGTTGACTTACACCTTCTAGAGCACGTTGGAAGGCACGGGATACATGCGGACGTGCATTGTCCTGTTGGAACAGCAAGTTCCCTTGCCCGTCTAGGAATGGTAGAACGATGGGTTCGATGACGGTTTGGATGTACCGTGCACTACTCAGTGTCCCCTCGACGATCACCAGTGGTGTACGGCCAGTGTAGGAGATCGCTCCCCACACCATGATGCCGGGTGTTGGCCCTGTGTGCCTCGGTCGTATGCAGTCCTGATTGTGGCGCTCACCTGCACGGCGCCAAACACGCATACGACCATCATTGGCACCAAGGCAGAAGCGACTCTCATCGCTGAAGACGACACGTCTCCATTCGTCCCTCCATTCACGCCTGTCGCGACACCACTGGAGGCGGGCTGCACGATGTTGGGGCGTGAGCGGAAGACGGCCTAACGGTGTGCGGGACCGTAGCCCAGCTTCATGGAGACGGTTGCGAATGGTCCTCGCCGATACCCCAGGAGCAACAGTGTCCCTAATTTGCTGGGAAGTGGCGGTGCGGTCCCCTACGGCACTGCGTAGGATCCTACGGTCTTGGCGTGCATCCGTGCGTCGCTGCGGTCCGGTCCCAGGTCGACGGGCACGTGCACCTTCCGCCGACCACTGGCGACAACATCGATGTACTGTGGAGACCTCACGCCCCACGTGTTGAGCAATTCGGCGGTACGTCCACCCGGCCTCCCGCATGCCCACTATACGCCCTCGCTCAAAGTCCGTCAACTGCACATACGGTTCACGTCCACGCTGTCGCGGCATGCTACCAGTGTTAAAGACTGCGATGGAGCTCCGTATGCCACGGCAAACTGGCTGACACTGACGGCGGCGGTGCACAAATGCTGCGCAGCTAGCGCCATTCGACGGCCAACACCGCGGTTCCTGGTGTGTCCGCTGTGCCGTGCGTGTGATCATTGCTTGTACAGCCCTCTCGCAGTGTCCGGAGCAAGTATGGTGGGTCTGACACACCGGTGTCAATGTGTTCTTTTTTCCATTTCCAGGAGTGTATAATAACACTTACAAATTACACGTCCTGCTTCATAGTCACGCCTCCTTCGTCTTCTGAAAAACCATTCGTCTGAATGTTTTTCTTGGAATGAACTTTACCTCTTCGGCACTTTGAGTTCACTTGAAGCAATAAAACACCTAATTAACGAATTAACCGTGATACGACTCAGTGAAAATGAGAGTCACATTGCTGTGTAGCTTAAAGTAAAGTGACATAAGGGACACTGACGGTGGTCCATCAATCCGCCATCATGCATTCGAGTCAGTGCTTAAAGTGGGGCTCATACATTGAAACACGTCAGGTGGCGAATAAAATATATATCACACAGTGATGGTACAAGTTATATAGGGAACTAGTAATCAAAAGCGTTCACGTGGCGACACCTCTTAATCAGTTTCACATAAATATCCGAGAGCACATTACACACATTTCTTGATTTCAACAGCTCAAACACGCTCTAAGCAGTAACATCCTCTTTTCCCGGCAAATCCGTAGTCTTCAAAGTTAATTGGCATAACATATCGAGGAAGTAAGAGCTCTAGAATATTTTTTTCTTATGTGTGGTCACAGATCTGTTGTTGAACAAGCAGAGTTGTGCAGTCACTGTCCCCCTTTAATAGCGATAACTAGAGCATGACCGTACTTTGCACAATACACTCACTATCACTCCTCAGAACTATTTCAATGCCTTGTTCACAGACATCCTGCACACAGTTGAAGTCGAATAACTGAATGACGATGGATTCGTAGTGATTATTCAGTTACATACAGCTGGTGCGCTGAAACGGACAAACAGAAATCTATAGTACGCTTGTAATAAAGCATTCTTTGCATTCAGGCTTATAGGAGGTTTCTACATAACAAGGTATTCCTTTTCGAAAATTCAGCTTCCGCACACACATGTTATAGGATATAAACAGGTCTGTATCATTATGTCACCGTTTCTCGCAGATGTAAGTAACAAAATCTTTGTATGGCGCTCTAACAGGCTCTTTTGTTTTTTCGTAACAAAGACCATTTTGCCAGCTGCAACAGAAGATCCGTCTCGCGTGATCCTCCTCCCGTTCCAAAGTGTTATCCAAGAACGGTGCTTAGGAAGAGGAACTTAGAAATGTGCTTAGACTACAACAATTTTGTGGTTTCTCCGCCCATCTGCTCGGCCTGTGAAAATTACACTCACAATGATTTCTTAGTAATGGGAAATTTGTGTGAAAATATAAAAGATGCCCCTGAGTGCTGGCTGGATTTACAAGTATCGAAAATACCAGAATGTCCATTGAAGTGGTGAGATCGATAAACCGAAAAGACGCTAGAACCAATCAGGTGCTGGAAGGTTTCCTGGGGAATGGCAGCCCATTCTTCACGGAGTGGTGCACTGAGGAGAGTTATCGATGTCGGTCGGTTGAGGCCTGGCACGAAGTCGGCGTTCCAAAATATCCGAAAGGTATTCTATAGGATTCAGGTCATTACTCTGCGCAGGCCAGTCCATTACATGGATGTTATTGTCGTGTAACCACTCCGTCACAGGCCATGCATTATGAACAACTGCTCGATCGTGTTGAAAGATGAAACCACCATCCCCTAATTGCTCTTCAACAGAGGGAAGAGGCCTGTGCTGCGACAGTGCCACGCAAAACAACAAGGGATCTGAGCCCTCTCCATAAAAACATGACCACACCATAGCATCTCCGAATTTTAGTATTGGCACTACATACGATGGCAGATGACGTTCACCATACTCCATACTCACAACCTGCCATTGGATGGCCACATTGTGTACTGTGATTCGTCACTCCACACAACGTTTTTCCACGGTTCAGTTGCCCAATGTTTACGCTCCTTGTACCAAGCGAGACGTCGTTTGGCTTTTACTGGCGTGATGTGTGGCTTATGAGCAGCCGCTCGACCATGAAATCCAAGTTTTCTCACCTCCCGCCTAACTGTTGTTGAGAGAGTCTACGTGCAGTGGATCCTGATGCACTTTGGAATTCCTGTGTGATGGTCTGGAGAGTTGTCTGCCTATTACACATTACAATCCTCTTCAATTGTCGGTGGTCTCTGTCAGTTAACGGATGAGGTCGGCCTGTACACTTCTGAGCTGTATGTGTCCTTTCACGTTTCCACTCCGCTATCACATCAGAAACAGTGGACCTAGAGATGTTTAGGAGTGTGGAAATCTCGCGTACAGACGTATGACACAAGTGACACCCAATCACCTGACCACATTTGAAGTCCGTGAGTTGTGCTGAGCGCTCCATTCTGCTCCCTCACGATGTCTAATGACTACTGAGGTCGCTGATATGGGTACCAGGCAGTAGGTGGCAGCACAATGCTCCTAATATGAAAAATGTATGTTTTTGGAGGTGTCCGGATACTTTTGATCACACAGTGTAGCAATGCGGGGGTTCAGCTGGACCTGATATAGTGTACAAACAGGACAGGCAGTATCGCTGTAACAAAACGTCCTCTCATCGGCAGCCCTAAGCGTACTCTCGCGTTTTTCTTGTTGCACTATCGACAGTGATGTTGTTTACAGTACACCAAACCGTATCGGTGATGTCTTTCCAAACCTTTCACCTGCGGGAGTGTTAGTGATTATCACATAGTTCCAGACGTCTGTGCTTTATAACACTTGTTTGAGAGAGTCTTGGCAGGATGCAACACCTTCCAGAAGCACTCACAGGAAAACTTAAATGTGAGATAATTTCCTAGAACTGAAGAGAATCTTGACACATAGCTGGTGTGAGTGTGAGCATACCATAATTTTTTCTTGTGCTGTACCCATAAACGATAACTGCACTGCTTGTCTGAAATGTGTATATGTTGCAGTGTAAAGTTACTGTGACTTGCGTTCCGGCATGTCCAGAGAAAAAGACTGTCTGTCCTATTGTGAGGGAGGTATGGATTTGACGTGGAAGACTACGATAGCCGTAAGGGAGATGAAATAATTTTTTACATGGAAAATTATGTGCGCTATAGACGTTGAGATTTGTTCCAGAACCATGGTCATTAAGAGGAGACATTTCCAGTACATCACCCAGTGTCAGACTGTAGCAGCAATCCTATTTAATTGTAGTTACACTGATAAATATGTGCCTGGTTTCCAATATTCTTGTGAGTCTGGAGATGGCCATAGAAAGCATAGCAGCAACCGAGCAGGTCTGGGCCAGAAATAGCATCTCAGTGAGTATCTTTGATCCAGGGTGTGGCTTGTCCATCCTTTGTACACCAGTACAGAGACTCCAAGAAAGTTTCTGGGTTATGAAGCTTTGGCTCACGACCCCCCGTGCGTGGGTGAATAGTGAACTAATACCCAGTTTGCATTGACTCGCATGTGTTGTGTGTCGTGTCTGGGAGTATTGATAGCGTTCGAACTCCTACCACTGAGGTCCTCCTGGGGTGTGGGGTCGTCCACGGCCGACTGGCCTCTCTCTGTCTGGCACACTCGTCTGCAGCTGCGATCATGGACCACGTGTACGGCGGCAGTTTCCTCTATTGGTGTTGCACTGTGGCTTGGTGAGTACGTAGGAGGTATTTGACGATCTGTAGACCACTTTGGCGGGTTTTAACTGTCAATGCAATGTGGTGACCTGTACAAAATAGTTTTGCGCTCAAAGTCACGTCTGCAGAAAAAAATGGCGGACAGTGCTCTCACACCGGCAGCAGCAGCAGTTTGGCAGGTAAATTCAGTAAGAGCCAATCAGAATGCTCCATTCATTCGCAAGATATCCTTTGTGCTGGAACATAGAAGCCTCTACAGATTGGTTTGAACAAGATGGAGGCAATGTATCTACTGGAAGTTCTGAGAGAAGCGTGTGAATTCTGTTTGCATAATTGTCCTGATTTTCCCATCTCTGCTTAGACAATGGTCTCTTTCTAAACAACAAGAATGATTTATGATTAATGGTGTTTTCAAAAGCATGCACAGACATGTTGAAACCTTTTAGCGGTGAGAACAAAGGCGAAAGATTACCATTTCTGAGATGTATGTTGAAAGCATGAAGTCATGATTTCCAGGAAGGTAGCATGGAGTGTCTCATTAGGACCATCAGGAAGAACGCCTTTGGTGTTATTCCAGGCTATTTTCGTAAAGAGGTCCTGTTAGAACAAGAATTTCCATGAAGACAAGCTGAGACATCACGAAAGCTCCTACAACAACAAAAGGACCATTAACTATTTCTGCGACACTTCAAGATTTCCGGGATGGGACTGATACGTAATGGATGGGCAGTCCAATTAGGATTGCTAGGAAGAATGCATCCTGTGCTATTCTGAGGAGCACTGAAAAGATTTCTACTGTATATTATGTCCAGAGGGAGACTCGTATGTTATTTACAGAGATATGTGACGTCAGTATAACACTGACAACCTTATAGCTGTGCCTGTTAGGGAGAGCCACTATACAAATGTCTTGCTGAGGATGAGCTGCTATGCAAACATGTCGCTGGACTCCAGGTGCAAAGGCTATGCACCATCATGCCAGCAATGGTGCCTAGGTAGACACGTGTTTCGACAGGTATTTCTCAGGTGTCAAGTATGAAAGGGATGCCACCACCTCATGCTTGCGGGACCCAAACAGACACCTGTCCTGGCAGCATATGCAGTGGCGTTCTGTGTGGTCCAATGGACAGGGACAGGCGGCAGTGCATGCTTTGCAATCAGAAGATTTTTAACTGTGTAATAATGTATGATAGGTGTTTGACGGTGGTATTCTTTACATGATCAGAATAAAAAGAAAGGCAATCAACTTAATTACTTCTTACAAGACTTGCATCTTCCCAAAAATCAGTGAATGATGAGCAGGAGAAATCCAACCCCCACAAACTGAATTTTTTATGAATAAACAACACACCCTTGAATTTCCTATCATGAGATCCTTCCTCTCCACCACAGAGCCATCCATTTCCTGGTAGAGGAGGGGAGGGGGAGATGGGAGGGTGGTGTTGCGAGGGGGGTTACTAGAGGGGAGGGGTTAATTAATTGATCAATTTGATTAAATAGTCAACCAAATTGATAAGAGCAAGAGGGAGCTATTCGAATAAATCAGACCTAAATGTGTACCTATATCCATGAGGGGGAGGGTGTGGTTTGGAGGTTTTCTGAGGGTTGGGGGTGGGGAAACAGGAGGTTAAGGACATGTCAATTATAAGGAAGGATCTTTTTAGCAGAACAGTGTAGGTTGATGACCTGTCAGCCAAAGGAGAACAATAGGTTTGCCCATGATAACATACCTGCCCCTGATATAAGCATCCTGCACTAACAAAATGCTCTGATACCACCCTTGTCCTGCTACTGGTGTCTACCCACTGTCATTCATTGATGACACCCTAGACTGCTTGAAAGAAGGAAAGTAATTCTCAACTATTGACATGTAAAGAGGCTACTGGCATATCGAGTTTGAAGAGAAAGTCTGGGGAAAGACCGCCATCATTACACCTGATAGCCTCTATGAATTCAAAGTTATGCCATTTGGACTATATAATGCTCCAGCCACATTTGAGCATATGATGCACAACCTGCTTTGGCACCTTAATGGATGATGCGTATTTCCTATTTGGATGTAGTTTTTTTGAAGACATTTGAAGAACATCTAAGCTACCTGACAACTTATGAAGTGTGTTCAGACCACAGGCCACTGCCTGAATCCGTAAAAGTGCATCTTCATCATTTAAAAAATAAATATCATGGGGCTTGTGGTTAATGATGATGGATTCAGTCTGATTCCAGGAAAATAAGAACAATCGCTAATTTTCTGACTTCTCAGCACAGTCATGGTGTGGAAAGTTCTCAGAATGTGCTTGTACAACAGGTGATTCATAACAGACTTCTGTACCAAGGCACAGCCCTTGCAAGGATTACTGCAGGCAGATGACAGATTTTCCTCAAATGAGGTGTAAAGACGATCTTTCCTTATCCTTAAGAGAGTGCTAATACCTTCTCCCGTCCTAGCACTGTATGATAATAATGCTGAAATAGAACTTCACACTGGCTCTAGTGGTTTAAGTGTAGGGACAGTTCTGTACAAATTCAGGCAGGAAAGATGATGGCTCATACCTCCAGAGCACTCTCCAATTCTGAGATGATTACTCTATAACCAATAAGGAGTGCCTTGCAGTTGTTTGAGCAACCAACCAGTTCCAGCCGTATTTTTTTTGGCTAATCATTCACCACTGTGACAGATCACCGTTCTCTAAGCTGACTCTCTAGCCTTAAGGAGCCATCAGGTCGACTGGCGACATGGGTACTGAAGCTTCAGGACTACTATGTCACAGTGGTATACAAAAGTGGACACAAACACAAAGATCCCTATTGCATTTACTGCTACGGTCGCAGGTTCGAATCCTGCCTCGGGCATGGGTGTGTGTGATGTCCTTAGGTTAGTTATGTTTAAGTAGTTCTAAGTTCTAGGGGACTTATGACCTAAGATGTTGAGTCCCATAGTGCTCAGAGCCATTTGAACCATTTGAACCCTATTGCATTTCAAGGCATCCTTTGGTGGAACACAGCAGCGTAGATGAAATCTAAGTGATCACTGCGTTAAATGATATTGCTGCTGAACAGAGGCAAAATTCATCACTGCTGGAAACCATAGAAGCTTTGAAGAAGTGGAATCTTACAAAAGCAGAATTCTGATTAACATGGTATAAGAAGAACTATGGTCCAATGGGGTGGAAATGATTGCTCATCATCGCACCCCATCTGCAGCCAGCTATACTGAAGCATTTCCACGACACTCCAACATATGGTCAACTGCGATTTGTGAAGACTCTAGATAGAATCAGATGCACTTACATTGGCTATGTCTCCACCGATCCACTGGACACTAAATGCGCCAATGTAAGGAATGCCACTGATGGAAGTATGTACCACAGTTAATTCCATAGCATCTGATACCAATCTTGCCAGCACCAGCGCCATTTCATCGGGCTGGAATAGACCTCTTGGGGAGGTTCCCAAAATCGACAAATAGGGGTTGATGAATAGTAGTTTACACTGACTATCTCGACCATGATGCTGTCACAAAAACTCTGCTGACTGCTAAAGCTCTGGAAATTGCAAGGTTCCTTGTAGAAGACATCACTTTGAAGCACAGACCACCCTGAGTGTCGAACTTTGATCACAGAAAAGTTTTCCAGTTGACAAGTAGAAGGCATCATTTTGGAGCACAGACCACCCCGTGTGTCGAACTTTGATCACAGAAAAGTTTTCCAGTTGACAAGTAGAAGGCATCATTTTGGAGCACAGACCACCCCGTGTGTCGAACTTTGATCATAGAAAAGTTTTCCAGTTGACACGAGTATCATAGATAATTTCACATAGTGGCATCACCCTGACGACAAATCAATGGCCTTGCAGAACACTTTTATAAGACACTAGCAGATATGCTCTCGATATATGCTTATGTCAAACACAGAGATTGCGATACTGTACTTCCTATCATTATGTTCGTACATATCACAGCGAAGCAAGGAACTACAGGCTTCTGCTCCTTGTCATGAGGCTGGAACGACAGTGGATACACTGTTCCTATTTCAACTGTATGATACTCCAGATGACTATGGGAAACGCCTCATTACAGGGAGTGAAGAAGCTAAATAGCTGGTACCGTTCCTGGACGTCCAGGAGAAAGACCAAGAGTGCTATAATGCCAAACACTGGCCAGTGGCATACAGCCTAGAAGATGTGGTATGGATTTTTACTCTTGTGATGAAAGCAGGACTACCAAAAATGTTACTAAAATGCTATTTTAGGCTGTATTGTATACTTCATCGCTTTTCAGACCTCACATATGAAGCAGAGGATCATTCAAAAAGACAAAAGGGCAGACATGTTCCCCATGTTCACCATCTGAAGCCCTACTACAGTCTTGAGGTGAGGACTAATCGTTCAAGCAAATGAAGGCACACTCAATGATCGCAAAGACTCAGTGCCACTTTTGATGCCAATCATAGTGAAGAGAACATAACATCGTGGTCTGCATGCGAGTATCCTCCACTACTGCCATACATAGGACCACTGACAAAAATTAGATTTAGGATATTGTAGTCTGGTTCAATGAGATTTTCCAAAATAGTGGGTCAGTATTTCTCAAGGAGAGAGAGCAATGCTGCGATCTGCACTTTATGTACAATATCCGTTAGCATCACTGGTTGGCATGCTGCAGGTCACCAGTTAAGGTTCGATCACTAGCAAATATTTATTATTGTGTCTAGAAATTCTCGAAATTTAAATTTTTGTAATGAATTCTCGAAATTTTATATTTTTGTAATGCTTGCCTATTCTATAATAGTTTCTGTTTGTATAAAGGAGACAGTCCTGTTCAGTCTGTACAATGGTGATCATAATAAATGTGCTTTCAATGCTGCGTGTAATACTTTATTGACGACCTGCTTTCGGATTTCGACCTGATTGTGGTTATGCCATGACAATATTGGCCTACCAAGCGAACAGAAAGATACAAATTCCATTGGTGAGAGGAGAACATCAGGATCTATACTCCGTACGTCGAGAGAAGAGCTGTGGCAGCTGGCAGTGCAGTTGCCAGTATTCGACGCGGATGGGCAGTAAGCCAGTGGCGGGGGCAGCCATTTGACTGCAACAATTTTTATTTCATTGTTATACAGTTCAGATTTCGCTGTATTTCATACCAGTCTGATATCTTTTGACATAAATAGGTTACTGTACTTGAAAATGGCCCATGGCTGAACTTTGGATCGTATAACAATAAAATAAAAATTATTATCGTCAAACGGTGGTAACATCATTAAGAAAATTACCATGACTGTGGTTACAGCCAAAATAAAAATTACACACAGTCAGATTTTCAACATTAACAAGGTAAAGCAAATTGCACAAATGTTACGTGTAAAATATCGAACAACGACGTTACCTCTATTTTTCGTGCAGGAGAACGGAAACCTCAAGAGCATCGTCGTCCGATTGGTCATCTCTCGTCACGACCGCATAGCCTTCAGTATCTTCGCTGCTGCTGTCTCATCGTCTGATAAAGAAATTACAATATTATGAACGGATTCTTCTCTTACACCTTCTTCTATGTTTGACCTAGTAATCTCTTTCCACACGTGGTTCACGGCGTTCTTCCAATTTTCTGGCGTTATTTGTGTGACAGCCTCATTTACCAGCCTCTCTGTCTCTCGCAACGTAAAGGTTTTGTTTCGCTCCACAATGTCTGTTTCTATTTGAGCCCAGATGAGTTCAGCTACGTTGTAATGGCAGTGGTACAGTGGAAGACATATAACTTTGTGGCCATGGTTCTCTGCTAATGTATCAATCACATGATGCATCTCCTGTGGCCTGTATCGTTTCACTAATTTCAGAAGTTCCGCTTTCCGTATATTCTGTTCAGAGCATATTTTATTATCTTTCAACCAGCTGACTATTTCGTCTCTTCTTGCAGCAGCCGTTGGTTCCTTATTTAATTGTACAGAATGGTATGGCGCATTGTTCATTACAAAAACACAACCAGAACTGACGTTTGGTAGCAAACGAGTAACGAACCAGTCTTTGAATGTGCGGACACAAAACCGTTCATAGAGACAGCATGAACTATAATTAGTCGCCCTCCTTTATCAGTTGGCACACTCATAGTTCTGTGGCGCTTCTCGTCTCTCCATACAACGGAATGTGCAAGATACACATTAACCCATATTTCGTCAATCCACATTACATTTTCCTGATTCACTGCTAGCAACTCGCGCAGGAAACGACATCTCCATGCGACCATGTCTCCGCGTTCCATTAATACCTTTCGTCCTGAGAACTTTTTCCAACGGAAGCCAATTTTTTTCGAAACAGTGGAGAGACTTGTCGTTCTGCCTGTGAACAAACCACTGTCTGACAGTGATGCCATCCACTTTTTAAGTGTTGGATACTCCTTCCTGCTGTAGTATGCATGTATGTGTTGCCTGATAGCACTTTCGTCAAAGTTGTCTGCTTCAGTCACACGACACGATCTCTTCCTTGACTTTCCAGGCGTCACAATAACAGCTCTCGCTGCTGAATTAGCAGCCTCTTTATCTTTTATGACTCTTTTCACTGTTGCTGTAGAGATGTTTAATGCTTCTGGCACTCTGTCAACCACTTTACTCACTGATATCAAATGCCCACCATTGTTCCTTTCCCTTTCAAAGTAAACACGCAATCTGTCAGCCATTTTCCACTTATACACACTTATACACATTTTTCCACTTATACACGTGGCAGGAAACTCACAGAAGTAGCGGAATGCACACGTATACACAAAATCTGAACGTAGCACGTGGCGCAACTGACTGAAAGCAGTTTGGCAACACTGGGGCATTGCCACAGTAATGTAAACAAAAGCTCACTATCTGTTTGGTCATCGTAATCGTGCGAAGCACGTGCGCCAAGGCTGTCTCAACTGTCAAAGCTCTTCTCTCGCTATATGGAGTATAAGGAATTGTGAGAACAACTAAGAAGATATAGGGCCTTGAGGTTCATAAGAAACATATGTGTGAGGCAGAGAATGGGGAAATACAGATGAAAGAGAAAAGAACTTCAAACGCGAAGTCAAATGTGTGGTCATACCCAAAGATGGGTGAAATGATCAAACAAATAATTAAAACCGACACATTGTTCATGAGTGTAAAGGTGCTACTGGAACTGTCAACTATTTAGGAACTACACTCTCATGAGTGTATTCTATGTTTAGAGACAAAAACCATGTTGTTTACATATGTGTGCCTTTCATTGCTAATCAATCAGTAAATATGCCCTACTGTGGAACACCCTATTTCTATATTAATAACTTAACACTGACATTTAATGTGCCACTTATTCTCGTCTGTTTACAGTTCATAAGTTAAAGTACACCCCTCCGTAATATGTAAGTGACTCGAAATATTAAAGACTTACACTATTTGCCTGGTGAGTAACGTTACATAATATATTGAAATGTAACATAGTGGAACTAATGAGTTTACAGCATATATTGTAACGCAAACGTTTCACTGGGCCACTTGCATAGTATTTCATAATGACATGCGTTGTGGCAATTACCTTTGTCCAGTTTTGACAAACAATCAAAAGGTGGGCAGGCGAGCTGCCTTCAAAATCCTGTTGGTGAGTACTAGAATCTTGCCTGTGCAGCATGATGCAAGACCAAAGGTCGCCACAGTAGGGGCTAAGTTTCCACATGTGATGCAACAATGTCATCTGTGTGGCAATGTATGTGATCGGAGGAGGTCACAGTATAGCTGTGCATATGGGCTCAGCCCCTAGCAGCAGCCTGTCTTCAACTACAGCCGACACTGTGTCATTCTCCACTCCAGCCAATGGTCCCAATCTGGCCAAACAGCTTCAATTACGTCTACCAGCACCATCAGCTAGCTGCTGGTCTATGAGCCACAAAGAAAATACCTCCTCTAATGTGCCTTCATGCAGAACTCTCGGCACCTCAAATGAGCCATAAGCACCTGCATGCCAGTCCAGCATAGGCCACCATCTGCCAGACACCTGACAACAGCCTTGCTTCTGCAGGGCCGCACTAGTAGCTGTTATTCCACTGACGCAGCACTCTTTCTCGGCGTATTCGTGCTGCCGTCAGCCAAGGATTCTTCTGTGTTTCATGCTCAAGTAGCCATGGCTGCACGTAGTGACCCCAAGATGACACCAGTAATCTCTGTATGGATGAATCGCAGAATAAAAAATATTATTGCAAACTGAGTTCTTCTGACTCCATTCTCACCATGGTACTGGTACAATACACACTGTCCTGCACACACCCTCCTGGGACAGGAACGATCATCCTGACATTTATGGAGTGCACACCCCTGACGCCATTACATTTGGTGTCAGAAAAAACCAGTAACAAGAACTAGTTCACAGGACAATGATTGGCTGCAAAATTTAAATGTGGCAGGTTGAAGCAAACAGTTTCTTTACTTTTTTCCATGTGACTGGAAGATAATGTCTAACTGTTTGGATTGAAGGGTCGTATTGAAGAGCTGATTGGTGAAAATGGACTCACTCACTGATTTGAGAGGTCATACTAAGGAGTGGATGATGATTTGTACCCAGCTAGCTGTGGGCGACGTAACATGTAGCTCTGAGCACCCAATCTTCAGTGAGGCCTGGAAGAACGCTATTTTGAACAGTACATAGAAAGTTGAGCTTCTTCAGAATACATAGCCACCAAAATATAACATCAGCAAGAGGAGGGAGAGCCACAGAGTAAGGCCACCTTTGACAGTAGGGAATCTCACCAAAAAGCATATCCTACTGGTCAGCACTCAGAATACTCACAGTTTAGCCAATCAAAATGATGTGATGAACGAAAATGCGAAAATACAAGTCTTTCTTTTAGGAAGCAGTCAGTACGAAATCACTTCACACTCATATTGTCACAGCAGAAAACGAGTAGCAACGTGGTGTAGTTGTTATGATATTAAACTGTTGCATGGAGGGCCGTGAGTTCAATACTCACCTAGACTGCACAATTTTAATTTCTATACTCGGTTCGATTACATTCTAGAATTATCCACAAATGTCAAGAATCATTGTACTGAAATGTTCTGTAGGTGTATATACAGGGTGATACAAAAAGGTGCGGCCAAACTTTCAGGAAACATTCCTCACACACAAATAAAGAAAAGATGTTATGTGGAGATGTGTCCGGAAACGCTTAATTTCCATGTTAGAGCTCATTTTAGTTTCGACAGTATGTACTGTACTTCCTCGATTCACCGCCAGTAGGCCCAATTGAAGGAAGGTAATGTTGACTTCGGTGCTTGTGTTGACATGCGGCTCATTGCTCTACAGTACTAGCATAAAGCACATCAGTACGTAGCATCAACAGGTTAGTGTTCATCACGAACGTGGTTTTGCAGTCAGTGCAATGTTTACAAATGCGGAATTGGCAAATGCCCATTTGATGTATGGATTAGCACGGGGCAATAGCCGTGGCGCGGTACGTTTGTATCGAGACAGATTTCCAGAACGAAGGTGTCCCGACAGGAAGACGTTCGAAGCAATTGATCGGCGTCTTAGGGAGCACGGAACATTCCAGCCTATGACTCGCGACTGGCGAAGACCTAGAACGATGAGGACACCTGCAATAGACGAGTCAATTATTCATGCAGGTGACGATAACCCTAATGTCAGCGTCAGAAAAGTTGCTGCTATACAAGGTAACGTTGACCACGTCACTGTATGGAGATTGCTACGGGAGAACCAGTTGTTTCCGTACCATGTACAGCGTGTGCAGGCACTACCAGCAGCTGATTGGCCGCCACGGGTACACTTCTGCGAATGGTTCATCCAACAATGTGTCAATCCTCATTTCAGTGCAAATGTTCTCTTTACGGATGAGGCTTGATTCCAACGTGATCAAATTGTAAATTTTCACAGTCAACATCTGTGGGCTGACGAGAATCCGCACGCAATTGTGCAATCACGTCATCAACACAGATTTTCTGTGAACGTTTGGGCAGGCATTGTTGGTGACGTCTTGAGTGGGCTCCATGTTCTTCCACCTATGCTCAGTGGAGCACGTTATCATGATTTCATACGGGATACTCTACCTGTGCTGCTAGAACATGTGCCTTTACAAGTACGACACAACATGTGGTTCATGCACGATGGAGCTCGTGCACATTTCAGTCGAAGTGTTCGTACGCTTCTCAACAACAGATTCGGTGACCGATGGATTGGTAGAGGCGGACCAATTCCATGGCCTCCACGCTCTCCTGACCTCAACCCTCTTGACTTTCATTTATGGGGGCTTTTGAAAGCTCTTGTCTACGCAACCCCGGTACCAAATGTAGAGACTCTTCGTGCTCGTGTTGTGGACGGCTGTGACACAATACGCCGTTCTCCAGGGCTGCATCAGCGCATCAGGGATTCCATGCGACGGAGGGTGGATGTATGCATCCTCGTTAACGGAGGACGTTTTGAACATTTCCTATAACAAAGTGTTTGAAGTCACGCTGGTATCACCGAGCGAGGTGGCGCAGTGGTTAGCACACTGGACTCGCATTCGGGAGGACGACGGTTCAATCCCGTCTCCGGCCATCCTGATTTAGGTTTTCCGTGATTTCCCTAAATCGTTTCAGGCAAATGCCGGGATGGTTCCTTTGAAAGGGCACGGCCGATTTCCTTCCCAATGCTTCCGTAACCCGAGCTTGCGCTCCGTCTCTAATGACCTCGTTGTCGACGGGACGTTAAACACTAACCACCCCCCCCCCCCCCCCACCACGCTGGTACGTTCTGTTGCTGTGTGTTTCCATTCCATGATTAATGTGATTTGAAGAGAAGTAATAAAATGAGCTCTAACATGGAAAGTAAGCGTTTCCGGACACATGTCCACATAACATATTTTCTTTCTTTGTGTGTGAGGAAGGTTTCCTGAAAGTTTGGCCGTACCTTTTTGTAACACCCTGTATACCGTATGTGTTCTGGCCGGAGGCAGTTCGCCCCGCGCTCTTGTATGTGCAAGTGTTGAATAAACCTTCGTTAAGTGAAGTTAGTGTTCGTGATTCATCTCATTACAACTTCTTCTACGTGACATTATTCTGGTGCAGGCGCTGGGTATAGGAACTTGTGATACCGCACATTATCGAAGACACAGTGGCTCCCATCAGGCCACGACAGACCCGCCGTTTATATGGCGAGAAACCCGAGTTCGAGCCATACTCAACAGATCCCAATCTATCGGAGACAGAAGAAGAAGAGGACGTTACGGTGACAGCAACTGTGTGCCACCACATGAGACATCCCTCCAGGTACTCTGGTGACGATGGCCAAGATCAAAACAAGTGGCTGAAGGTATATGAGCGTATAGCCAACTTTAACAAATGGGATGACACCGTGTGTTTGGCTAACGTATTTTTCTGCTTGGAGGGCACTGCCAAGCAATGATATGAGAACAACAAGGAGAAGTTCACAAGCTGGGAAGTATTCCAAGCGGAACTGCGCAAGTATTTCGTCGACACATAACGACAAAAGTGCAAGGCTGAAGATAAATTAAAGTGCAGGGCACAGCGTCCAGGACAAACTGCAGCGTCCTACATTCAAGACGTCTTGGAGCTGTGTAAAATAGTGGGTCCTAGAATGAAGGAGGAAGATAAGGTTGCAAATCTCATGAAGGATGTTGCTGAGGACATGTATCAAGCCCTACTCCTGAAGGAGGTTTCGACAGCAGACGACTTCGTAAAATGGTGCCAGTATATCGAGCCAATGCATCAAAAACGAATTACACGCAAGAAGTTTGAACGGCTTCCAAACATTGTATCGATGTCTGTGATGGAAGCAACTGATTTCACAGGTGTTCTTCATTAGATAGTGAGAGAGGAAGTTCAGAAGGCACTTGGATTGCACGGCGAGCAAAAACCCGAGACTCTACAAGAGGTCATAAGGAAGGAAGTAGAAGAGACATTGAACACAATCTCTCGTGCTTCATTTCCCTTTAAAACGGTGAAAGAGTCGAGACCCAGGAGGAGTTACATCCCTACAATGCTGTATGAGGAACCTGTTTGGGCACCAAGGAAGACTGACGTTTGGAGGACCCCTGATAACCAACCAGTATGTTTCCAATGTGGACGACTAGGACATGTGCTGCGCTATTGTTGAGAAAGGCGGCGGATATTTGATGAAGCCCCCGCGCCAGGAAACAGCAGACCGATCTAAGCCGACGCCAACTCCGGGATGACGAAGAATAACAAGAAGATGTGGGTGCAGGGCGACGTAGGTCACCATCGCCGCAAGCTAGCCGCTGGAGAGGACACTCCCCAACTCACCGATCGAGGTCACCATCGGCGTTTAGAAGCTCCAGCCGATGACCTAGCCGCCGCAACCTGGAAGACTAAAGGCTGCGACCTTCCTTGGAGGTGAGGCTGCCGAAGAGAAAAATCCTCTGCCGTCGATCACTACAAAAATGATAGGAAAGTACGCTCATATACTCATGGATGGCCGACTAGCCCAAGCTCTTGTGGACTCTGGAGCATCAATTCAGTCATTTTGGAGAAGTACCGTCGCCAGTTGCAGAAAACCGTATTCGTCGACAGCAAAGCATCTCTGCTGAAGGTGGCTAATGGGCAATATGTAAAACCTACAGGAAGAGGTACCATTCGTGTGGGTATAAGTGGCCATACACCACTCGAAGATTATGAGATACTGTGGACAGGAAGATGCGCAGCTGAGTGTGTGGACACTATGTGTGCTGGATGAAGTGATCATTCCTGCAGTCAGCGCTAGAAAGGTAACTGTCACGTGTCATGCCCTGCATCACCACTGAAGAATAACTTGGTCATCCCAGCCTCTGTCGTCTCGTTTAAGAATGGATTTGGTGAATTGTGAAAAGTTAACTGTCGCCGAGAACCACAGATCCTTCCAAGATGCATGTCCATAGCAAATGCTGAGCCATTAATTGAAGAACAGCTGAGCATCATAGAAACCTCCCATGCCGAGTCTGTGGGCGAAATTAGCGCCACCACTACGAGACAAGATCGTCTAGCTCGACTCTCATCAGATCTCACCAAGGAACAACAGAAGAAGCTACTTGCCATTCTTCAAGAGTTCTCTGAATGCTTCAATCCACAGGTGAAGAGCAAATTAGACAAGTCGACGGTGAAGCACCGGATTAGCACTGGAGACCATCAACCAATAAGCCAGAGAGCATACCGTGTGTCAGCAATGGCACGTTGGATAATTCGTGGCGAGGTAGAGAAAATTATGATGAATGACATCATTCAGCCTTCATAGAGCCCATGGTCGTCACTAGTGATCCTCATCAGGAAGAAGGATGGCAGTTGGTACTTTTGTGTTGATTACAGGAAGCTTAACAAGATAACTAAAAAGGACGTTTACCCTCTTCCACGAATTGACGATACACTAGATTGTCTGAAGGGGACTAAGTTTTTCTCAACCATGGAAATGTACTCGGGATACTGGCAAATTGAAGTAGATGGGGCTGATAGTGAGAAAACTGCATTCATCACACCTGAGGAATTGAATGAGTTTAAGGTAATGCCATTTGGTTTGTGTAATGCACCAGCAACTTTTGAACAGATGATGGATAATCTTGTAAGGCATCTGAAGTGGACGATGTGTCTTTGTTATTTAGATGACATTATAATGTTCTCAGAGACATCTGATGAACATATAAAAAAACTGAGCGCCGTTCCTAAGTGTCTCCAACAAGTCGGACTGAAACTTAATCCAGAAAAGTGTCTCTTTGCAGCAAAAGAAATCAAAATACTTGGACACCTTGTGTCAAACGAAGGTGTGCGGCCAGACCTAGAAAAGGTGAGATGTATAACGGAATTTCCTATTCCTAAAAGTATTAGAGATGTGAGAAGCTTCCACGGATTATGTTTTATTACCATCGTTTTATCAAAAACTTTTGTATCAAAGCCAGGCCACTCCAAGAGTTGTTAAAAGCTGACGCCAAATTTATCTGGGGTGGCGCTCAACAAGATTCTTTCGATGTGCTGCGAAAAGCTCTGACAACTGACCCTGTACTTGATCCGTATGATAGAGAGCACCTACAGAACTACACACATACGCCAGTGGATATGGGATTGGTGCTGTTCTGGTGCAAATTACGAATGGAAAAGAGAAGGCTATAGCCTACGTTTGTAGGACACTTACAAAAGCCGAGAGCAACTACTCAACTACAGAATGAGAATGTCTTGCTGTGATCTGGGCCATGTGCAAATTTCGGCAGTATCTCTATGGAAGGCCAGTAACAGTTGTTACAGCTCATCATTCACTTTCTTGGTTGACAAGTCTTAAGGATTCAACAGGACGACTCGCCAGGTGGGCACTACGTCTTCAAGTGTGTGACATTACCAAAGTGTACAAAAGTGGAAGAAAACACCAAGATGCCGACTGTCTCTCAAGAAACCCTGTGCAAGACCATCAAGACTTTGATGAAGATAGTGACTGTCTCGCAGCACTTCTGCTCAGCAGAAGGGCCCCAAAATATCTCAAAATATTCTTGCCTTAAATCGAATCAAATGGCTCTGAACACTATGGGACTTAACATCTGAGGTCATCAGTCCCCTAGAACTTAGAACTACTTAAACCTAACTAACCTAAGGACATCACAAACATCCATGCTCAAGGCAGGATTCGAACTTGCGACCGTAGCGTTTGCGCGGTTCCAGACTGAAGCGCCTAGAACCGCTCGGCCACTCCGGCCGGCTTGCCTTAAATTGGTCAGAGGATGTGAAAGGACAATTTAAGGTAGTTAATGGATTACTTTGATCCGCTTGAAAAGAGGTGGCTACCAGTGATTCCTAAACACACGTGCTTAGACGTTCTACAGAAATTCCATGTCACACCTGCGGTCTGACATTTAGGATTTATTAAGACATGTTGTTGTGGTCTTCAGTCCAGAGGCTGGTTTGATGCAGCTCTCCAAGCTACTACTCTATCCCGTGCAAGCTTCTTCATCTCCCAGTACATACTGCAACCTACATCCTTCTGAATATGTTTAGTGTATTCATCTCTTGGTCTCCCTCTACGATTTTTACCCTCCACACTGCCCTCCAATACTATATTGGTGACCCCTTGATGCCTCAGAATATGTCCTACCAACCGATCCCTTCCTCTAGTCAAGTTGTGCCACAAATTTCTCTTCTCCCCAATTCTGTTCAATATCTCCTCGCCGGCCGGACTGGCCGAGTGGTTCTAGGCGCATACAGTCTGGAGCCGCGCCACCACTACGGTCGCAGGTTCGAATCCTGCCTCGCGCACGGATGTGTGTGATGTTCTTAGGTTAGTTAGGTTTAAGTAGTTCTAAGTTCTAGGGGACTGATGACCTCAGAAGTTAAGTCCAATAGTGCTCAGAGCCATTTGAAGCAATACCTCCTCATTAGTTATGTGATCTACCCATCTAATCTTCAGCATTCTTCTATAGCACCCCATTTCGAAAGCTTCTATTGTCTTCTTGTCTAAACTATTTATCGCCCACGTTTCACTTCCATATATGGCTACACTCCATACAAATACTTTCAGAAAAGACTTCCTGACACTTAAATCTATACTCGATGTTAACAAATTTCTCTTCTTCAGAAACGTTTTCCTTGCCATTGCCGGTCTACATTTTATATCCTCTCTACTTCGATCATCGTGAGTTATTTTGCTCCCCAAATAGCAAAACTCATTTACTACTATAAGCGTCTCATTTCCTAATCTAATTCCCGCAGTATCACCCGATTTAATTCGACCACATTCCATTATCCTCGTTTTGCTTTTGTTGATGTTCATCTTATATCCTTCTTTCAGGACACTGTCGATTCTGTTCAACTGCTCTTCCATGTCCTTCGCTGTCTCTGACAGAATTACAATGTCATCGCCGAACCTCAAAGTTTTTATTTCTTCTCCATGGATTTTAATTCCTACTCCTAATTTTTCTTTTGTTTCCTTTACTGCTTGCTCAATATACAGATTGAATAACATCGGGGAGAGGCTACAACCCTGTCTCACTCCCATCCCGACCATTGCTTCCCTTTCATGCCCCTCGACTCTTATAACTGCCATCTGGTTTCTGTACAAATTGTAAATAGATAGAATCCGCAAGAGATTTATCTGGCCAGGTTTATTTAGGAGTGTCCGTCATTATGTGTCGCACTGTAGAGAGTGCCGGAGGAGAAAGGCAGTTCCTCAGAAACCACATGGCCGACTCATACCAATTCCACCAGCCGCAACGCCTTTCCAGAGTGTTGGGATGGACCTTCTCGGACGATTTCCAACTTCTGCTAGAGGCAATAGATGGATTATTGTTTGCACTTATTATCTGACACCCTGTGCCATTACAAAAGCCGTGAAAACAGCTGAAGCATTCTAGGTAGCCAAATTCATCGTGAAAGACATTGTATTAAAACACTGCGCCCCAAGGTCGTTAATTACGGATCGAGGGAAAGTTTTTCAATCGAAACTTGTGACAGGGATAACCTGTCGGTGCAACATTACTCATCACATGACGACTGACTACCATCCGCAAACTAACAGGCTTACTGAACGCTTTAATAAGACCTTAGCAGACATGCAGTTAATGTTCGTCAATGTTGAGCAGAGCAAGTGGGATGAGATGCTACGTTTCGTGACGTTTGCCTACAACACCGCCACACAAGACACCACAGGATTTACCCCATTTTTCCTGGTGCGTGGGCGTGAGACGACTACGACGATGGACACTGTATTTCCGTTACATCCTGATGACGTGGACGACGACTGCATCGACCAGGTGTTGGCCAGAGCTGAGGAAGCTCGGCAGTTAGCTCGACTCCGCACCCTGCAAGCTCAAAGAAACAATCGCCGAAGGTATGACGCGAGCCACCGCCCTGTTGTCTACCAGCCTGGTGACCTCGTCCATATCTTCACTCCTGTTCGGAAGGTTGGTCTCTCTGAGAAGCTCCTCAGGCGCTAGTTTGGGCCTTAATAAGGTTGTAAGACAGTTGTCTGATGTTACTTATGAAGTTGAAGATTTCGACCCTGACACAAGACGACGAAAGATCAGAAAAACGGTCACACACTTCCTTCGAATGAAGCCCTATAAGGATCCTGCAATCCAGGGTAAATTCGAAGCTCCAGCGACAGGCAGCAAGCGGAAAGGTGACGAAGAGCGTAGTGGCAAAAGAAGTTCTAAGAAGATCACCGCCATGGCGACAATCAGTCATCAGGAGTCGGAGTATGCAGGACAGATGACTCGCTCTCGGACTATGAGGACGTAACACCCAGATGCTGTTCTCTTAACGAGGGAGCAATGTCGCAAAAGAAGCTGAGTAGCACTGTGGTGTAGTGGTTATTCTACTAAACTTTTGCAGGAATGGTCATTAATTCAAAACTCACATGGACTGTACAATTTTGATTTCTATATTCGGTTTGAGTATCCACAAATGTCAAGAACCATTGTACTGGAATGTTCTGTATCTGTATATATACTGCATGTGTTCTGGTCGGAGGCAATTCGCTCCACGCTCTTGTATGTGCAAATGCTGACTAAACCTTCGTTAAGTGAAGTTAGTGTTCGTCATTCATCTAATTATATCTTCTTCTATGTGACAATATGACACAAATGCAGGCAAACAACATAGACTCATATAAATAATTAGATGTCTTAAGGGAGCACAAATCCTCATCAAATGTGTCAGTGCTCATCCTAGATACTAGTACCTCTATCCTAGTTTCTCCTTTTTTGGGTAAAGCAGGGGAGGATATTTTAACATTTATACAGACAACTTGGTAGTAGCCATGAAGCTGGGACGTTGGTTGGAGGGACAACTGTTGCATATTGCCAAGGAAAAAGACAGATTGCCACGTACTGTAAAGATGACTCACTGAGTTGCAGACAGGCACAACTAAAAGACGGTTACACACGGGCATTCTGGTCCGAGCTGCCAGAGATGGCAGACATGTGTGTGAGATGTGCTTGCTTGTGTAAATGAATGTATGTGTATTTCCTTTTCTGAAGAAGGCTTTGGCTGAAAGCTAAATGTGTAACAGTCTTTTTGCTGTGGCTGTCTGAAACTCTATATGTCATCATCATGGTGAGTAGTAATCTATCCTTTTCCTTAAACTGTTGATATTACAACCTGGGGATTGCATTGTTTCATAGCACCAAATAAGATGTAGCAGGAGATGGAAAACCATATATGATGTATCATGTGGAGCCAAGGAATGCTCAAACATTTGAATTCTTGAGGGCACGCTTGTTATATCGTTATAGGAAGAAGAATAGTTTTAGATTTTACCTGGAGCAATTAAACAATATGTCATTAAAAAAAGGGTGAGAAGTTTGTGGACAGGATTTGAAAGCCTAATGTCGATATGTATGAGCTGATGGAAAGTGATGACACTAGTAAGGTCCAGCTGCAGGAAGCAGAACAGAAAGTGTGAGATGCATTTTTGTGGTGGTTGCCACCTGCTGTATTGGGGAAGGTGTAGGTAGAATTCATTGAAGACTCAGCTGCAGTGATAGGAATGGCAATAGCATTGGAGGAGACAGATGCAGTGGTCCAAGTCTTTGATGAAAGGGGGATTTTTCCCCTGACATCAACTGTTACACATAGGTCACATGTGACGAGAATGCTGTCAGCTGCAGAACGAGGAAGATTGCATCAGGAATCATAACAGGACTGCTGACAGAATAAGAGGCATGATGAAAAGGCACACAATGGGAGTAGCAACTCCCATTAAATGGCAATTGAGCACCAGAGATGCTGAGTGTTGCTCCCTGTAAATTTTAGCACAACTAAAACATGTGCAGAGGCAGAATCTCACTTAATTGGCTTATTGAATGGAAAGGAGCATAAGATGTTATTGGACATAGAAGTACAGGTGTCTGGCAAATAGGCAATGGTTATTGTGCAATCTTAGGGTTAGATTTTGTATATGAACATTGTGCTAAAATTGATCTTGGCCAGTGCATAGCACTGATGTATCATAAACCAAACTGTAACCTCATTTATTAAAATTGTATGGATGGCACAAAAGCATACATGTTTTATTGTGATCACATATATCTCTATAGTCATATGATTACAGATGCTTATCTGATCCCAGATATAATGGAAACTTTGAATAACCTGGGACAGTGCAGGTATTTTTTTCCACCATGGGTCTTTAGAGAGGCTATTATCAATTGGAAGTAACACCAGAGGAGTGGCCAAAAAAGAAATTTGTGGTTGCTTCAGAACATTATCAATATTTCCAGAATGAGATTTTCACTCTGCAGCGGAGTCTCGGTCGGGCACACAGTTTTAATCTGCCAGGAAAGTTTCATTATCAATATTATCATATGTTATTTGGGCTGAAGAATGTGCCAACCACATTTCAGCATTTACTAGATGGAGCTTTCCAGCAGTTAAACCCAAGCCAGAGTATGGTATATTTGGATGCCATAACTGTCTTTGTGAAGGATATGGAAGAAAATGGGCGCAAATTGTTGTCCATGATGACAAATGCCTCACCAGTATGCTGCCAGTATGGTTGCACTATTAGTCGGAGGATGGCATTCACGTATCATACAGACATTATAGCACCTTCCATGACCACCAGCGGCGTATGTCGGTGACACAAAATGCCACCTCAAAACACCTCCACCTTGCTGCACTCTCTAGACAGTGTGTCTAAAGCATTCAGACTGACCAGGTTGCCTCCTAACACATCTCTGACGATTGTCTGGTTGAAGGATGCCAATCCTGAGCAATCCTGCCAATCCTGAGCAATCCATTTGGCATGTTACTGGTCTGAGCTGCCAGAGATGGCAGACATGTGTGTGAGATGTGCTTGCTTGTGTAAATGAATGTATGTGTATGACCAGCTATCACACTGTATTATAAATTGTAACTTCATTTGACGTTGTCAATTGCTGTAATGGCCTAAAGACAATAAAATCTTTATTATTATTATTATTATTATTATTATTATTATCATGTTCTCCAGACACGAACCCTATCGAACATGCCTGGGATAGATTGAAAAGGGCTGTTTATGGACGACATGACCCACCAACCACTCTGAGGGATCTACACCAAATCACCATTGAGGAGCGGGACAATCTGGACCAACAGTGCCTTGATGAACTTGTGGATAGTATGCCATGATGAATACAGGCATGCATCAATGCAAGAGGTTGTGCTACTGGGTATTAGAGGTACCAATGTGTGCAGCAATCTGGACCACCACCTCTGACGGTCTCGCTTTATGGTGGTACAACGTGCAATGTGTGGTTTTGATGAGCAACAAAACGGGCAGAAATGATGTTTATGTTGATCTCTATTCCAGTTTTCCGGAACTCTTGGAACCGAAGTGATGCAAAACTTCTTTTTATGTGTGCGTTTTGGTGCTTCATTTCAGACCTTCTGTTAAGTTCTTGCAAAATACTGTACCAATTCTCCATTCTTCCCTATTCTGGGCTCCACTACGTCAGGTGGTGATGGCATTTTTTGTCCATATATTACCTCATATGGTAACTGGCTCATACTTCCATGAACCTTAAGAATTATATGCTGTGAAACATATGATAACAACATATTCCAATTGTAATGATGACTATTTACATAAAGACTTACTAACTTCACTAATTCATGATAAAATCACTTTGTTTTCCCATTCTCTTTTGGACGTAATGTGCTATGGCTAAGCAAAGTGTTTAAATGGTTGCATGCAGCACATCTAACACTCAGTACAGAGAAGTAGTACTTCACGCTACAGAAAATATGATATTTAGGACATGTGATTAGTCGTGATGGAATCTGGAGAGACCTTAGTGTAGTGAAGGCCACACAGAATTTCCCAGTGCCTCGCGGAAGCTTAAAAAATTGTAATAGAAAGTTTTTCCAGAATTCACAGAAATTGCACAAACTCTTACTCATTAATAAAAGGAGTGAAGTATCATTGGATGTCAGAGGGTGGGGATGCTTTTGGTAAATTAAAGGAGTCCAGTGGTGATGTTGCAGAACTATGAGAAGGAATTCTTTGTAATAGGATATGAAAAATCATGCACTTGGCTTGTATATTGAGTAAAGAAGTAGATAAAGTGGACCATCTGGTAGCCTGTGCTTATGTATATGCAGTAAATGGAGAAGTTGCTTTATTAACTCTGACATGAAATTGGTGCCCTAATCCAGACTCAGCTTCTCTGTGACACTAAACTTCAATATCCAATTATTTACTATGGCCTGAGCCACTGTGTCAGTTTGCTGATTTGGGATAGCTACCATTTCTATGTGGTGTGAAAAGTAATTTATTACAGTCAGCGCATAATAATTTCCTGCCAGTTTGCCCAAAAGGACACAAGATTTCCATACCAATCATTT
Source organism: Schistocerca cancellata (assembly GCF_023864275.1). Taxonomy (NCBI): domain Eukaryota; kingdom Metazoa; phylum Arthropoda; class Insecta; order Orthoptera; family Acrididae; genus Schistocerca; species Schistocerca cancellata. Next base: position 26,898,809 of record NC_064629.1, on the reverse strand, counting down.
CAAATGTCTTACTTGCCTCTGTTAATCTTTGCAGCTGAATATGCTGATCGCTTGACTCAGACCACTGCAAGGATGGCACACAGCTCTTCACATATTGTTCACCATCCTGGTTATGTTTTTTCCGCCAGTACTGTTTGGCCACATGCCAATTCCTGTGCCTAGCTAAAACATGATGCCTTTTTCAATATTTCCCTCTACAACATGGTTGGAGCCACAACTTGCACTCTGAGTTTTGTTTTCTTAACATAAGACTCCATTGTGTGCAATGAACAGAGATTGCATTGCAAATAACCCAGTCTTCATCAACTGCTTGTGCTTTCTGCCACTCTGCAGTGGTGTGACCCACTCTTCGTAATACACAAACCTTCTGATTGAGGCCATCAGAAAATACAGAGCTTCATACATGGCATAACATAGATTTGATGCTATTTACATGGTAGCAAATTTAAAGTCTGTCAAATGCACAATGGATGCAGGTGATCAAACAGGATGCTTACATATGTGTCACGTGTCAGAGTCATGTTTAGATGTATCAGGGGTCCCATATCACTCCAACTGCACATGCTCCACACCATTACAGAGCCTCCACCAGCTTGATCAGTCCCCTGCTGACATGCAGGGTCCATGGATTCATGAGGTTGTCTCCATACCGGTACACATCCATCTGCTTGATACAATTTGAAATGAGACTCGTCCGACCAGACAACATGTTCCCAGTCATCAACAGTCTAATGTTAGGTGCTGACAGGTCCAGGCAAGGAGTAGAGCTTTGTGTCATGCAGTCATCAAGGGAACATAAATCGGCCTTTGGCTCCAAAAGGCCATATCAACAACATTTCATTGAATGGTTTGCATGCTGGCACTTGATGGCCCAGCATTGAAATCTGCAGCAGTTTGTGGAAGGGTTGCACTTCTGCCATGTTGAATGATTCTCTTCAGTCATTGTTGGGCCTGTTCTTGCAGGTGTTGGAGATTTGATGTTTTACTGGATTCCTGATATTCATGGTACACTCGTGAAATGGTCGTATTGGAAAATCTCCTCTTCATTGCTACCTCAGAAATGTTGTGTCCCACTGCTCATGCACTGACTAACACCACATTCAAACTCACTTACATCTCGGTAGCTTACCATTGTAGCAACAGTAACCAATCTAACAACTGCACCAGACACTTGTTCTCTTATATAGGCACTGTCAACTGCAGCACCATATTCTGTCTGTTTACGTATCTCAGTATTTGAATACACATGCCTATACTAATTTTTTTGGTGTGTCAGTGTAGTACACTGCTCTGCAAAACTTAAGAACTAGATAAATAAAGTAATATAAGATATTAACAAATGAATGTGCAGGATCATGTTACCAGAGGACTCCCAGTTATGCACAGAAAGCTGAATGTCATATGGCACAAGGTCAGCGAGACTATAGTACCAAATGAGAATGGCCCTGCAACATGAGGCATTCTGAACAATGGGCACTGCTGCCCAAAGGAGAGGAGGGGGTTGACCACTGTCAACTAAAACAGCAGATGACCCCTAACACTGTGAGATAGGCAAAAAGGTGACCCACATCAAACAACAGATGCAATTGCATCCACAGTTAACAGGACTGCAAGGCATGCAATTTCATGATCCACAGTGGCACGGCAACTATATGCTGATGGCCTCTGTGCACAATGACCAGTATGCTGTGTTCTGTTGACACTCGCATATCAGTGCACCATTTGTGATGATGCCAAGAGCATAGAGACTGGGCCAATGAAGAGTGGGGTTGTGTACTCTTCTCAGATGAGAGCAGATTCAGTCCAAGTAGTAACCTGGGTACACCGTCATGTGGCAAGAGGTAGAAGGTGGGAACACATAATGCACCCAGGAACATTGTCGAACAAGACTGCTTTGGTAGTCCAGGTCATATTGTGTGGAGAGACATAATGCTGCAAGGGCATACTGACCTCCAAACCTTTGAACACCCATAAGTCAGCATTATGGGGACACTGTACTCCTTCCCCATGTATGTTCCTTCAGGGTGCATTCAATCCTGAGTTCACTTTTATGGATGACAATGTGCAATGGCATCAAACAGTGAAGGTGGAAATGCACAAACAACTATCCAGTAACTGATGGAGGAATGGAATACCCCACCATGAGAACTTCTTACCAACCTTTTAGCCGACATGGAGGCACATTGCAGAGCATGCGTTGCTGTCCATGGTGATCATACACCCTACTAAAAACTGGGTTCTGCCTTTTATAGTGTCCAGGGGATCATCATAAATCACAGTGACTTCTGCATATTTATTGTCTTTCAATAAAAGTATAGTTCTGTTCATCTCACTGTGTATTTCTTGCAGTTGTGTTCTGTACTATTTTGTATAGTGTTTTCTATGCATGGTCCAAGTTTCATCAATCTATGTTACTTGACAGTGACACATCATATGCAAGTCAATTTCATCCTTAAGTTTTTCACACTACTGTACAAGTGAAGTACGGCTGGGAGTATTATCAGGTAATGGATTTAGATAGAAAATTGGTAGAGGAAGTACCTCACAGCTGGCACAAGGTGTACACTAGAAAAATTGTGTTAGTTATGGTGGGCTATGAGTTTTGCACATTGTCTTTTCATGGTACTCTAAACTAGCATATGACTGTGTGAGATAGTGCTATCACCCAGGTGAGCAGGTGCAGACGGATTCCCACAGGACACTCTTGCAATGTAACTGTATGTCCAAAAGACAGGGCCTCACTGAGTATACTAAATATATGATACATCTGCAGGTACCATCTTAATCTTGGTCCTCACTGGTATAGCCTATGTAGCCTATGGACATTGCACTTTACCTCAACTTTTATTTCTTCACTAGAAATGCAACATCAAAGCAATATTTATAATTATGCCAAAATGAGTCAAACACTTTCTTGACATAATATCAGGACACAATCTTGGAAGCTACTTTTTGTTTCATACAGTTAAAATTTCTGTTGTTGTATTCATTCATGAGTCTTCTTGTGACATAGTTGTCATTTTTTGCCATTTTTCATGAATCAAATGTTTTAGCTCAGCTTTACTGCCTTACGATCTAAAAAGCTAGTGCCAGTCACTTAAATTACATAAATATATCTGTTTGTCAATAAATACCTGGTCATTTGCTGTTTCACTTCCCTAACAAAATGTAGTGGTCTCTCGTCTGTGTTCCATAGATATTTTGCTCTATTATCTGAAGACAGCTGAGTGTTACTGAGGCACAACTCTGTGAACAACCCTACATAATAAGATGTAGTTGGAAAATCAACACAGATGTTCACTAGCTTAGTTCCTATGAATTGAAAAAAATACACAGTTGTCTTGACATAATTTATTCTTGTCATTTCAAGGTACTGGGAACATCAAGAGATGACTTTAGCCCAGAGAAGTTAGCCACCTGCTTGAAAGATGCCCTGTTTGGTTACACAGCCTCTGCAGATTTCATAATCTACATTTTGGCCACTCATTCTCGTAAGCAATGCCAGGCCATCTGCAGACATTATCATCTGCTGACTGCTCAGGTACTATTAATGTAATTTTACTGTAGTTCTCTAAATTTTGGAAGTATTTCAGCTGTAGCAAAAATAATTATGTATATGTGAGTAGAGTAGTGTAGTTGGTGTGCGTGTGTGTGTGTGTGTGTGTATGTGTGTGTGTGTGTGTGTGTGTGTGTGTGTGTGTGTGTGTGTGTGAGTGTGTGTTATCCCTGAAAAAGAATGTTGTCCAACAGCTAAGCAATTTTCCATTTGTTTTTATGTTCCTCCTCACTGCTCAGCTACTCCTTTACATGGTGAGAGACAAACTATCCTCATATACAGAGATATTTCATCACACATTTTCCATCACTGTACACTCATGTTCAGAAAAAACAGAACACCTTGAATGACTAGAGATAGGACGTTCATATTCACAGGACATATACATTAGTATGTTGTGTAGAAATGATTAGGATTTCAGTCATCTCAGTTCAACATGTGTCCTGTTGCCTAGTAGGCACAGGGCCCACCATGGATCCCGATAACTTGATCCATGTGTGATGGCATTAATGTGTATAAGGTGTCAAAGGCATCCAGTGGCATAGCCATACACGCTGCATTTACTTGGTCCCAAAGTTCACCTATGGTGGTTGGCACTGGGTCTCAGCTCTGTAACTGTCTTTTCACCATATGCCACACAATTTCAATTGGCAACAATTTTGGTGATCTGGTAAGCCAGAGCAAAGGGTTGACATCCTGTGACACCAAGAAGGAACATGTTCATGCAGAAACATGTGGTCATGCATCATCTTGCTGAAAATGGCATCTTGGTTGTGCAGAAAGGGTATGGCTACAGGTCAAAATATGTCATTCACATAGGACAGTGTCCTGGACACACAGCAACTGTGATTTGAAGTTGCACCTAATAGCACCCTACATACACCATAAGGCCTTCAGTTGGTGCTGTATGTCTTGTGTGAATGCAATAACTGTGATGCCACTCCACCTGTATGCACTGACACAAAATGCAGCCACTGTTTTCAAACAAACAGAACGTGGATTCCTCTGAAAACACTATCTGATGTCATTCCATACACTATTGCCATCTAGCATGTTTCTGCACATTTATCAAAGGTAGGCAGAGAAGTGGATGATGTGCATGTAACCTGTGCTGTAATAAATGGTGATAGACTATCACTTCTGACAGTGTACAATGTGTTCCACCGTTGTGCCACAGCCAAGCAACATGCAGATCTGTCCTGCAATTGGATGAGGTGTAGGTCTTCTCAGAGGGTGGTCTAGGTGAAGCAACCTGAGCATCTTGTTGTATTCTTTGGGCTTCCATGAACCATTCTGCACAAACCTGTTGCACTGCCGAAACACTACATCCCACAAGAATAGCAATTTCCAAGATGGATGCATCACATTCTCTCATACCAACAATGCACCCTCTTTCAAACTCACTGATTTAAGAGTATGGTTCATGCATGCATCTGTGAGGCATCTTGCATGTCTGCTCAAGTCATACTGATCCATTACTTTCAGTTTATAGTAACAAAGAGAGCCACAGGCACATTTTACTGGTAGGTGGTGTTGTGATGCAATATCAATATTGACCTTGAACCCATGGGCTGACATGATTCAAATGCTAGTCATTTCTGCAGAACATACTAATATACATGTCCTGTGAATCTGAATGTCCTATCTCTAGTCATTCAAGGCGCTCTGTTTTTTCATGAACATGAGTGTATAAGTGGATATCTTATGATGTACACAAAGAAGTTGATACAGCCCAATTTTTTTTCTTTTCTGCCTTATTTACCTTATTAAAGCTACTGTATACCTTCCAGTAAAGGACCACTACCTAACATCCAAAATATCTTTCCACAAATATATGCATTGAGTAATTCCTTTCAAATTACTAGCAAACATGAAGAATAACTAGTGTGTGAAGCATATACAATATTTAGACAGATTAGAAGTGATTCATACCATATTTGTTGTGTTTCATATGGTAGGAGATTCAAAGATGTGATATTGCCTAGCATATGCTTACTTGGGCATCACTCTGAGAATCATGTAGGTACGAGCATATTTCGAAGTCTTGGGTGCACTCTTCAGACCACAGTTGACCACTCATAGAGATTATATTTATTTGTCCATGAGACTTTGTTGGTGCATAGAATGTACATAACATGCTGGAATCATTTAACACAATATTGTTTCTATCATTTTAAATCATTAATCTCTTATGGTTACACTACTTATCATTGGCACATTATTTGTATTTGTTCAGTGGTTACAATGTCACCATGGTTTCAGTGGATAAGACTGGTACATTATTATTCATGCAATTTTGTCATATGATGACATGGTTGGAGACCGTGGCTGTTATTTGACGACAAATGTTGATGGTGTTGAGACAGCAACCAGCCAAAAATTTATTTAAGTTCCTTTATTCAAAAGGTACCATTACCATTTTCGAATCATTACAATTCATCTTCAGACGGTTTTCATGATTTCATTCACGTGGTGCATCTTTTTACAGATAAATTGTTGTGAAATGTCATTATCCTGGATCCAGAGCCTGAGAAACTTTGTCAGATGAACTCTATTGACAGCTTTGTTTGACAACTGGATATTTACAGTTTGTGGAACCTTTTTCTTGACATTATGGAAGTTGATTGCAAAATTTTTTCCTTCATTTATGATTAACTTATTGTATATTAACCTTTCTGCTATGCTATCCATTGTCTTTGTTACATTTTTTCATAGTAGGTTTTTTGATTTCACAGAGAAAGCTTGTATCATCAGCAAACTGGTAAGTATTTTGATGCTGTATGTTTGTTTGTAGGTCATTTACATATAGGAGGAACAGCACTGACCCCTGTACTGATCCTTGGGGTATGCCATATTTCATTTCTTGGTAATCTGAGTAATGGTCTGTGATTTTGTTACAGTCAACATGTTTTATTTGCACTATTTGTCTCTGTCCACAGAGGTATGACCTGACCCAGTCATTAGTTGTGCCTCTGATGCCTAGTTGATTTAATTGCTGAAGGGGCACTTCATGATCTATAATATCGAATGCTTTTGACAAGTCTAGGTATACACCAATGATATATTCACCACTTTCCACTTTCTGGTAAATTTTGCATAGGATTCATAGATAGTACTGTTGGTTTAGCAGATCTTCCTAAACATATGTTGTGCTGTGGATAGGATTTGATATTTCCCATAAGGACTGTAAATGTTTTGTGGAAGACCCTCTATAACATTTTTGAGAAGCCAGACAATAGGACCAACTTCTGCATTTACTTTTTTGTAGATTGGTTTCAATTTTGCAATTTTAGGCAAGAATTGAAAGTCCCTGATGCGAGTGAACTATTGTATAAATATGTTAGTAGTTTTACAATGAGTTCCCTACATATTTTCATTCTTTTTTGAAGTATACCGCCTACTCCTGAGGTCTGTTCGATTTTTAAAGTTTTTATGATGATCAGGATTTTTTCTTCATTTGTCGTGTACAGATAGAATGAGGTAGCAGAGCTGTGACCTTTAGTGTTGATGCTGTTGTATTTTGGTTACTTGGAGTAACCTCACTGATTAGTTGCCCACTTATTTTTGTAAAACAGCTGTTGTAGGTATTTGCTACTTTCCTTGGCTCTGTTATTTTCTCTTCATCTTGACATAGCATGATATTGGCATTTCTGGTAGTGATATTACTTGTCTGTTGTTTCACAACTTTCCACATGGCTTTGGTCTTGTTTCCAACAGACTGAATATATAGGTCATTTGCCTACATTTTTCCTTCCTTGACAACATTTTTAAGTATTGTCTAGTATTTTCTGTAATAAGCATGAAATTCATTACCTACATGCTACGTCTTCATATTATTGTATAGTTTTCTCTTTTTTCCTTGCTTGAGATCTTTAGTCCACTTGTTCTCACCTGTTTCATATGAAGGTCAGATTTTTGCATTGTATTGTATGCATGTACATCTTCATTTTTAGTAAGATATTTGGGTGTCGATCCATATAAAGTTTCATGAAAACTGATGTTTCGTAGATAAAAATGCATGGAAGAGGAAGAACTGACAATTTTTTAAATATGGGTCTGCATGATTTCATATTGTTTACCCCTTCAATAATTCTTAATATTCTCTTTTGCATCCTGAAGAGTTTAATATTTGTTGTTGCATTGAGCCAGATGATTATGCCAAACTTAATTACAGAATGCACATAGGAGCAGTATACATTTAACAGGCTGGCTTTGCTGCAACAAGCTTTTAAGATCCTTATCATATAGAAGGTTTTGCTTAGTTTTCTTTGCAAATATTCAATGTGTACCTCCCATTCTGTGTTGTTCTGGAGCCAGAGTCCCAGAAATTGTGTGGTGTTAACACTTTCAAGAACTCTGTCCCTAAGTTCTATTTGTATGTTTGGGTGATGTCTTCCTTTTAGATTATAATAGTTCAATGCTACTGTCTTTTCTTTGTTTATAATTAGCTTGTTATAGCTGAACCACTGTTCTACAATGTTCAATGTTTGGATAGTGGAGTCTTTTAGTTTTTCTTCTGTTTTACCACTAATAACAAAGCTTGTATTGTCTGCAAGTTGGAGGGTAGCTTGGTAATACTTGTTGTACATACGATCATTGACATAACAGAGAAACAGAATGGGTCCTAATACTGATCCTTGAGGGATGCCATATTTCCTGAATAGTAGAAGCTGGTTTTTTTATGATCAGTACATTGCACTTCAACCACCTGTTTGCGACTACTCATTGGATATACCTCTAATTCCTAGTTGTTCAAGCTTCTGCAGTAGGGCATTATGGTCAATGACGTCAAAAGCTTTAGATAAATCAAGACATATGCCTATCACAGACTCACTTGCATCCAGTTTAGTATAGATTTCATTAAGAAATTCAAATATTGCACTTTCAGTTGAATAGCCTTTCCTGAAGCCATGCTGTGAGGGAGTGAGAATTTGATTTTTATTTAGGTAATCAGACAATCTCTTAAAAAAAAAAATTGTGAAATTTTTGAAAATACAGACAGTAGGGCTAATGGTCTATAATTTGAAACACATTCTGGATTTCCTTTTCTGAGCAGTGGTTTCTGTTTTGCTGTTTTTAAGCATGAAGGGAAGGTTTCTGATGTCAGTGAGCTGTTGCACAACTGTGTCAAGGGTTCAGCTACGGCAAGACAGCATTTTTTAATAGTTGCATCTGGTATTCCATCAATTCCACATGAGTGCACTGTTTTTGAGGTTTTTATAACTGATTAAATTTCTTCAGTATTTGTGGGTGAAAGGAACAATGATGTAGACATATTTCTTATGCTATTGGATGATGGAGGTGATATTTTGTTGTGTTCTTCCAATCCACTCACCAACTGTTCACTTACGTTTGCAAAATATTTGTTGAAGGTCCCTGCAATTTTTGTTGGGCAAGAAATCTTTTGGCCTTCATACCATAAGTTTATATTTTTATATTGTTTTGTTTCACTTGTTTGATTTTTTATAACTTCCCATATAGCTTTAGATTTGTTTTTTGAATTTTCAATATATCTATCATTTGCCATTGTTTTAGCTTTCCTTACAACATTTTTAAGGATTGTCTTACAATTCTTCAGTTACAAATGAAATTCATGAGGCATGTTCTGTGTCTTTGCTGTATTGTGTAATCTTCTTTTCTCTGCACAAGAGATTCTAATACCTGTAATCCATTTGTTCTTTTTGAAGTTAGGTTGACATATTCAATTTCAAATGCTGGCATCAAATTCTGATCAAAACCATATGTACCATTCTCACATTATCTTTCCAATAATTTGAAAGTTACAGTTCTGAGAAAAATGTTTTTTAAGTTTTGGGTTACATTTTTTGTAATTAACTTAAACGTATCTCTAGTTAGCGACCCCTGGACCATACAGCAGTCCTTGCAAATCAAAAAGATCTTCCTCAATCTTCTTCTCAGCTTTGGTGGTCCTGTGGCACTCTTTTGCAGGTTCTGTCATTTCCTGGTCTGCTCACTTGATACACTTTTTGTCTGCTTTTGTGCAGAACTTGGAACAGACTAGTCTGATCTTAAGTGCACACACATTCATAATGTGCATAATTCCTGTTAGGCTGTCATTGAAATTATATGTCAACTATTTTTTTCCTGCTGTGAATGGTTTTTGGAGTCACTTTTTCACAGATCATATTGTAACTCAATAATGGAGTTTCTGGGAAGCTCGGGATGCACACTGCAATAAAATAGGCATCTTAGAGAACATTTTAAACAAAAAATACATTTTCTGAAATTTTCAAAGACTACCCCCATGTTACTTTACTTATATATATTATGTGAAGGTATCCTTTAATAAAATGTTACTCCACGAATTTAAGCACTAACAGATTGCATGCATTATTCCCTTCCTTCATGTAATGCCATATTTTCTGCCACCACTCTTCCAAACCCCTTCCTGAAATTAACATTTTGAATTTTAAATCCAAATGTTTAACAAGCCTCCATATCGAGCCTCCATATCAGAAATTATGATGGCAACTCATATGAGAGACTGTTGCCAGTCTCTCCATCAATTGCACAAAAAAACTTGCCTAATTCTCCTTTGAGTACAAAGGTATAGCAGAGAAGTGGGATGCAGATCCTAAATTGTGATCTTCTAGAGAATATAAAGGGTGGTTGTTTTACTTTGAAACAACTAATATCTCAAGAAAAACACAATGCAAAAGGTACTACATGAAAAACTTAATATTTTCAAACAAGACATCTGCCTGTGCTAATGGACACTCCCTAATCCCAACTGCATTGGTGTCAGCTTTTTATTTCCAAATGGAAAAACCTCTTGTTTATTACAGATTTGGATTCTATGCCAAAAATACCTAGGGTTTATTTGAAGCAATGGTAGATGTTGCTGTAATCAAGAGTTATGGCATGATGTGAGATTCAAGGAGACTCAATGAAATCAAGCACCTGATGGTGAGGGGACTCACTGAAAGCAACCCCAAAAGTAACAGAAAACTGTAGTACTTTCAATGTAACATAGTTACATTGAAAGTAACTTATTTAACAGACTTTTAAATGTCCAAAACTAAAAGTTTTACTGTACAAGCAAACTTGCAAAATAAAATTAAATTTTTAACTATAATGTCAACTGTCTAGTTACATTTTTATCAAAAGTATAATGTGGAATCAAATGAGTTAGTTCTTAATTGAAAAGAATGGAATATCTGAATTTTGTCATTTAACACAAACGGGAAAATCTTTCTAGTAAACACTATGTATTTTCTAGCACAGAATCTGAATCTGCAATAAAGTAGGAGGATTCCCTTTTAAAAATAAAAAGTTGTACCCCCATGTGGGGGAGGGGGTCAGTTTTAGCTGACACAGATGTCATCCTTGGAAGTATTAACTTTCATCATGAACATTTTTTTTACCACATGTGTTTTTTGGTTTATTTACTTGTCTCAAGTAAAGAAAAACACCCTGTATAACTAAAATTGAGTTTCTATTACTTTAGCAATGCATGTTGATAGTGTTTGCAAGATTTGACAGTACCATCAATTGATGGATTTGCCTAGCCAAGCTCAAAATCATACAGTTTTTAGAAAGATGTGTAACACATACCTGGGTGAAAAATACTAAGGAAAGTATTTTGCAAGATTAAGACCAATTTAAGAGCTCAAGAATTTTTATATTAGAAGACATAAGGCAAAAATTTTCAGCATCCTATGCAACTTTTCAGAGGAGAAAAAATGTCATGTGCAAGAACCACAGGTCAAATTTCAGCATCCAGTCGCTACCCATCATGTAATAAGAGAATACATATGCATAGAAAATGGAATTATAACATCCTTGGAGGATATGCAAGGTGAAACTTACAGGATGCAGGCAGAAATTCACTAATTAATTTACAACTCATATATTTAATGCCTGGCATCACAATGGGTAACATAAATTAATGGCTGTAGGTGAAGAAGAGAACATCACAATATCAGCACAGCAAAGTTAAAACCTAACAGTACCATTCTCCGTCACAGAAGTCAAAATGATTATATTGTTGGCACAAATGTACTAGTCACTGGGCACCAACATCATAACCTTGGAGCTGCATAGGAAATATTGGCATGCAATGGAGGAAAGACTTACTAAAATTTATAATGACTTAGCAAAATAAAATTTACCCAAGGTGGTTACTGAAAGGGCAACCATCTTCACACCCAAACACAAACACTCTGACAGTATAAGAGATGCTCACACTTCTGAAAGTGGACTTTAAATCTACATGTGTATACTAAATAATACAATTCGCATGTTGGTCAATGTTCAGAGTTGTATCCACTTACGGAGAACTTGCTCACATGGCTTGGGAATCACAGGTCATGGCATGTGTTGCATGTGTAGACAATGAAACAGCCTAAGAAAGAATGAAACCCAGCTATGTAACAGCAATGGTGAACACAATGTGTTTTTGCCAGGTTTTGTGAACATTTTAGACAGAAGCATTCAGGACACCCATGCCAAGGTAAAAGTAAATAATGCCCTCACATAACAAATTGCAATTTAACAGCATGAAACAAGTATAACCATTTTCCACAAGCAAATGCATTTAGCAGCAGACCCACTGCTATGGAAAATTCACTCCATCTCACTGGGTTTCTCCTTTTGAGGGATTAAGACCATTGTCCATGTGTATGCAGATGATGTGTCATTAGTAAAAATGTCAAAGACTTAGCAGATATTGAGAAGATTGCCTAAGATTACAGATAAGATAGTGTGGCACAGCTCAACATGAACAAATCAGTAGTAATGGCACTGGGAAGGAATCCCAATGACACAGCCTGCTAGTGGCTGCCTCAAGTAACTGAACGGAAGCAGCTAGGGCTCTAAACCAACCCGCAATTACAAATTAAATGGTTCACCACTTGCAAGGATAGCACAGATCCAGCAGGGATTATGGAAAACAAATTGAAGGCAATGGATAAGATACATGAGGCATTCTGCATTAATAGATATGTATTTAGAAAGCCTATATCACTCATTGGCCCACTGAAAAGCAGTTTCTTTGAAGAGCATATAAAATTCTTATAGCAATAGTGGACACCATCACAAAGCAGTTGTTCCTCTAGGCCTGTGGTTCACAAAGTGTGCACCAGGATGCACTGGTGTGCCCTAGAACACTTACAGGTGCACCCTGTAATATTTTAGGAAAACATATGGGCAAATATAAAAGAACATATAGCTACTCAGTTTTATCCATTTCATGACAGGTTAAATATGAAATGAGTCCTTAAGTTTTTTTTTTGAAGAGTTCAGTTTAGTCAAGGAAATAAAGTGACTTATTCTCCTTGTAGTGTCGACAGTATTCAGAACGTTTCTTCCATTGCTGCTGATCTTAGCTACCTAACAGTAGCGGCTGTTTTGGAAGTGGGCAAAGATATTTCAAAATAATCAGTAATGATAAAGCCATTGCTGGCCCATCAATGTCATCCCTTATACCAGCAAGAATTGTAAGGAATTCTAGGGAAAGTGTAATTCACAGTGGGACGAGAAAAATAATTATTCGGGTGGCAGAATGCTGCAGTCTGTAGTGACAGAATGGTCAGATAATTGTCACATTTCTACAACCATAACAATACACAGTGGTGGGAGTGATTAATTCTAATAATGAATGTAGCTGTATTTATAAATGTAACACTTTATCCATGATAAAGTTTGGTGTGACCAATACAGTTACTTATTTGATATTTGTAAACAACTTGCAGTCCAAGACTGCAATGTTTCTTACAACATAATGCTTCATGGTCATTCATAATTAACAAATGCCTCAAGTGCTATTTTCTTCAACTTCTTGCACTAGAACTTCCTTACAACAGCCTTACCTTTATTTCACAATTTTTGATAGAAATAATGCACTTTTAGTAAACCGTTTTTACTTTTGTGTGTAAAATATAACTATCTTAGTCACTGGTCAGTACCAGCTGCAGAGGCATCCACAGATGACTAGCACTGGTCATGAAATTTTCCTAACCATACCCCCTCTCACCACCATTCGCCCTGTAGGCACCTTGCAAATAATTTTTGCATGCCTCATTCCGTGCCTTCTTTCCATAACCAAATGGTATGAAACTTGTGTTTGTAAATAAACATTGTGTTAATCAACAGTGCTGTTGAGCATCAATCAATATCTGGTCAGATCCCAACGTTCAGAATCAGGAGAAAACATTGAAAAAATATTTGATGACTGACGGATTTTTCTGATGGAAACATATGTTATCTGATCATGTCGTGCTTTTGTTTCACAATTGATTTACCTATGGACATTTTTCTTTTATGATTGTAGTTATGCTGAAATTGAGCCTTGTGCACTGTGCATGTGATCAGAACTTGTCCATAAAACTTGGAAGGTTTCATATTGTTCCCAATGATTGCGAGCCTATTCCACCTAACCCCTAGTGGCACTGCAACAGCACATAGGAAGTGAATTGCATATTATTATTATTGGCCATTATGACTTATTTAGGTACTGTGACAGTGTATCAAAAAATTATAAATAACATCTGCAACCAGTAATTTTTTAATAATATTTTATTGAGAATGCATACCTTTCTGTTGTCAATAAAATATTATTGAAAAGCAAAACTGACGGAGGAAATTATCTATGAGAGCTGCTTATTGCTTGACCTCAAGCTGTCCATGACTAAAAGAATTTCATTTCATGTTGTTTGCTACAGATGAGTAGCATATGTGAACATGATTTTCATTGTTCATAAAGCCTTGCTACTTCTGAGCATCATTTCGACTGCTGTTTAGTGATTCAGCAGATTGATGACAGAAACTACCAGCTAGGTTAATACACTCCTGGAAATTGAAATAAGAACACCGTGAATTCATTGTCCCAGGAAGGGGAAACTTTATTGACATATTCCTGGGGTCAGATACATCACATGATCACACTGACAGAACCACAGGCACATAGACACAGGCAACAGAGCATGCACAATGTCGGCACTAGTACAGTGTATATCCACCTTTCACAGCAATGCAGGCTGCTATTCTCCCATGGAGACGATTGTAGAGATGCTGGATGTAGTCCTGTGGAACGGCTTGCCATGCCATTTCCACCTGGCGCCTCAGTTGGACCAGCGTTTGTGCTGGACGTGCAGACCGCGTGAGACGACGCTTCATCCAGTCCCAAACATGCTCAATGGGGGACAGATCCAGAGATCTTGCTGGCCAGGGTAGTTGACTTACACCTTCTAGAGCACGTTGGGTGGCACGGGATACATGCGGACGTGCATTGTCCTGTTGGAACAGCAAGTTCCCTTGCCGGTCTAGGAATGGTAGAACGATGGGTTCGATGACGGTTTGGATTTACCGTGCACTATTCAGTGTCCCCTCGACAATCACCAGTGGTGTACGGCCAGTGTAGGAGATTGCTCCCCACACCATGATGCCGGGTGTTGGCCCTGTGTGCCTCGGTTGTATGCAGTCCTGATTGTGGCGCTCACCTGCACGGCGCCAAACACGCATACGACCATCATTGGCACCAAGGCAGAAGCGACTCTCATCGCTGAAGACGACACATCTCCATTCGTCCCTCCATTCACGCCTGTCGTGACACCACTGGAGGCGGGCTGCACGATGTTGGGGTGTGAGCAGAAGACGGCCTAACGGTGTGCGGGACCGTAGCCCAGCTTCATGGAGACGGTTGCGAATGGTCCTCGCCGATACCCCAGGAGCAACAGTGTCCCTAATTTGCTGGGAAGTGGCAGTGCGGTCCCCTACGGCACTGCGTAGGATCCTACGGTCTTGGCGTGCATCCATGCGTCGCTGCGGTCCGGTCCCAGGTCGACGGGCACGTGCACCTTCCGCCGACCACTGGCGACAACATCGATGTACTGTGGAGACCTCACGCCCCACGTGTTGAGCAATTCGGTGGTATGTCCACCCGGCCTCCCACATGCCCACTATATGCCCTCGCTCAAAGTCCGTCAACTGCACATACGGTTCACGTCCACGCTGTCGCGGCATGCTACCAGTGTTAAAGACTGCGATGGAGCTCCGTATGCCACGGCAAACTGGCTGACAGTGACGGCGGCGGTGCACAAATGCTGCGCAGCTAGCGCCATTCGACGGCCAACACCGCAGTTCCTGGTGTGTCTGCTGTGCCGTGCGTGTGATCATTGCTTGTACAGCCCTCTCGCTGTGTCCGGAGCAAGTATGGTGGGTCTGACACACCGGTGTCAATGTGTTCTTTTTTCCATTTCCAGGAGTGTAGAACTTGAAAATTATCATTGGCAGCACTGTTAATCCATGGAGGCACAACAATCCAGACCTGGAAGGAAAATGCATTTCCATTGTTGTGCGCTTGACATTATTGCAGAGCTTTCAGGTGATATGTCAGTGAGGTGCTGTTAGCATATGTGGGGCTCATGTTTTGTGTACAGCATATTGCTTATTTTCAAAGCACTAGAAGTGAATCTTATATGCAAAATACAATCGAATAATATGGACAGATTTATGAAAAACAAGCATGCCATCTAAGAATCTGATTCTGGAAGTGAACAAACGCTAACTGCAAGTAAAAAAGCAAAGCAGTGGCCTACTCATATGTACAATGAAAGCTGCTTAAGCTATGGTTTCACTTGGGCTGGGAATCCTTTCCCACTATGCTTAGTGTGTGGGTATAAAATGGTAAATGAATCTTTGATTCCTAGTAAACTGAGCAAACATTTTAAAACAATGCATTCACATTTGCAAGATAAACCTGTAAGCTGTTTCAAGAGATTGTCTGAACAGCAAAAAAGGGCAGTAAATTCTTTTAACAGTGTAATGTTTGTTTTTGATAAAGCTCTGATCACTTTCTAACAAGTCTCTGATCTAATAGCAAAAAGTATGAAAGCTCATACTATAGGTGAGTCACTTATTTTGCCTACTTGCAAAAAAAATGGTCATGACAGTTCTAGGAAATGAAGCAGATATGAAAATAAGCAAGATTTCTTTGTCAAATGATACAGTTCACAGTGTATTGTAAGTATGTCTACTGATATTGAGGAAAATGTATGCAGTAATAAACTCAAGCACTGAAACTTTGCATTGGAAGTTGATGAATCAGCAGACATTACCAACCAATCTCAACTCTTAGCATTTGTCCATTTCATTAATCAAGATCACATAGTAAATCAGTTTCTTTTTTGCAAGAAATTAAGTGTGTCTACTAAAGATTAGGACGTTTTCAAAATTTTAAATTATTATGTTAATAAGTGGTAGTTAACATGGAAGTCATGTGTAGGCATTTGTACAGATGGTGCCCCTTCAATGGCAGGCTGTGTTAAAGACCTTATTTCTTTTATACAAAAACAAAATGAAGATGTTATCATAACTCATTGCTTTCTTCATAGGGACCCCTTAATAGTTAAAACATTGGGAGAAAAATTGAGAGAAGTCTTAGAACAAGTTGTTCAGATGGTAAATTTTATTAAAACAAGACCTGTCAAAACCTGTTTATTCGAAAAACTTTGTACTGATATGGAGTTAGAACACAGATAGTTGCTTTCACACACAGAAGTCAGGTGGTCATCAAGGGAGAAAGTGCCAGAGCGACACAAACATTAGCCGGCCGCGGTGGTCTAGCGGTTCTGGTGCTGCAGTCTGGAACCGCAGGACTGCTACGGTCACAGGTTCGAATCCTGCCTCAGGCATGGGTGTGTGTGATGTCCTTAGGTTAGTTAGGTTTAAGTAGTTCTAAGTTCTAGGGGACTTATGACCTAAGATGTTGAGACCCATAGTGCTCAGAGCCATTTGAACCATTTTTTCGACACAAACATCCTGATTATTCCACATGTCAAGATCTCACCGGGAAAGCCTGAAGAGTTACAAGGGAGAAAGTACTTACTCATGTGCATGAGCTATGACAAGAACTTATTGTGTTTTTAGAAGAAATGAAACATTTACATTTTTGCAACCTCAGTGCGAATTTTGGATTGCCAGATTGCAGTATTTGGCTGATATATTTCAGCAGTTCAATATTTTGAACACTGGCATGCAAGGGGAAGAAGAAAGTATCCTCAGATCCACCAACAAAATTAAAGCATTTCACAGAAAACTACAAATTTGGAAAAGAGAAGCTGTTCAAGGTAACATGGAAATGTTCCCATTGGTAAGGAGCAAGTGCATATATGAAATACTTCCAATAGTTGTACATCATTTAATAAGTTTAGAAGAGAAACTGAGTTCATATTTTCCATCCCTCAACACTGAACAGTATGATTGGATTCAAAACCCATTCATGGAGACTTCAGCTGATTTCGGCTTAACATTAACAGAAGAAGAAGAACTGGCAGTTATATCTACTGATCATGGCCTGATGATTAAGCATAAGGAATTCTCTCATGAAGCCTTTTGGATTTCTATAAAAGAAGGATATTTGTCAATATCTATAAAGGTTTTGAACATATTACTTCAATTTTCAATGTCATATTTATGTGAATTAGGATTTTCTGCCCTCACCACAATTGAATGTAAAAACAGAGGAACTCTTCAATACATTGACAAGGAAATGAGAGTTTGTCTTTCAAATACATCTTCAAACACTGAAGAAATTGTGAGGACTCATCAACCTCATGTTTCTCATAAACACTAGAAAGAGTAGACATGAGTTACATTTCATTTGCAATGCATTATTACTTTTCTCTATAATTTGAATTAATTGTTAGTTTTATTGCATTGTTTCATTTCAATACGTTTTACTTAACAGTTTCTCTTGCCTTTTGCGTTGGCCATTGCATTTGGGTGACAATCGTGTTTCATGATTCTCTCACTTTTTTTATGCAAAAATTATTTGTTCATATTGTGATAATGTATGTTTTTCATTAATATAAGTAGTATTTTCTGTAGTCTGGACGTGAAATTCAAAATAAAATGACTTAACTGTTATTTTATCACAGTATTTATTCCCTTTATTGACTGTTGTAAAATATCCCTCAGAAATGTGTATATAGTGTGTCCACAATTATTTTCAGCCTTTTAAATGTGCCTGAAGCACAAAAAGTTTGAGAACCACTGCTCTAGACACAGCAATAGATTATTTCCCCTCTCATTGACATATCACTATGTCAATGTTGGAGACTATGACTATATTGGAGAGGAAGCACTTTGGACATGCATTCTATAATGTAATCCAATTAAAAACTGCTCTTCAGCCACACACATTTAGCAACACTCTCATTGAATGAATGCAGTGATTGGTATGATTTGATAATGGAATGATTAATTACAGAAGAGGAGAACTTGAAAATACATTTTACTGTGTGTCCATGTTGTGACAAATTCCAAGCAGTTCTCTAAGTGCCACATTTATTTACCAGCAAAGAACAACACCAGTTCTGGAACTGAACAAGAAGAAAGCTTCTTGTCATTACCAGCACTGCACCAAACATTGTACAGACAGACAAGTGAAGTACTTGAACATTAGAGAGTGGCTCCATTACCTGCTTCAAGAACAGACGATAATGCAAAATAAGGGCCATAAGAAATTTCTGAAAACGTTCCAGAATTTCCTCAAGATGGCACTGTCTGTGCCATGATTAGAGCTTGACTGTACAAATGGAGGTAGTGTACATTTTAATTTCAAGATTTTTAACTTAAGTGACGATATTAGTGTTCCAGAAGATATTATCCTTGAAGGAGGTTTTTAGCTTTCAGACCCATCTTAGTTCTGAAGAAGAGCTTTAGTTTGCCTTTTATTGTCTTGTGATCCTTTCACACTTGAAAAATGTTGATTGGGTTTTACTAAAATTCTTACTTCCAATACCAGAAGGAAAACTTTCATAAAGAGTTTCCTCAGCCAAGTGCTACTGCCAACGCATAGGTGGCTATGATGAATACAAGATGGGCCAAAATCAGAGGAAGGAGACAAAAATAAAGAAATAAATATGATTCAAGAAAGCCAAAAAATGGTTACAGCATCCACTCACAAAGAGCAGGAGATCCAGTTTAAAATCATGTGTCTGAAAATAAATTTTAAATGATCATATTATAATCATATAACAAATACTCTGCACTGTTTTTATGGCCTACAGTATATTCTCATAAATGTCAAAGAGAATCACAGTTTTCAGTCACATTTCTTGTAACTAGAATAGCATTGTTGTAAGTATAAAACATTTATTAACCACTTTTAATGACTAATAAGTCTCTTAATCACACAATTTTTGGACCACTATCTATTTAAGCTGTGTATACTCCAAAACATACTACGTGACCAGCGTATTCTTCCTTTTGTTTTCACTATGGGGAAAATGTAAGATAACTGTTATAATGTCAAGTTGAACAAATATATTTCTAGGACGACACAATACATGTAAGTCACAGATCAAGTAAACAAAGTAGACGTGTGTACACTTTAACTTTCAAATCAGCACTGAGTCCAAGTCTAGTGGCCGCTGGCTGGCTGGCCGCTTAGGTCGCACGGCTGCTGCATGGCTGGCAGACAGCGTCGCATGTAGAGGAAGCGCATAACTGCGCAACAGCACTTTGAAAGATTGGCGAGTCACAACACTTTTCTCCCCTTTGAATTTTTTGGACTGGTCTTGATGGAGGTGGCCTGTAGATTGCTAATGTCCATAGGTGTTGTTTGACTGGCCAAAAAGTCTCAAGGAGGAGGCTTCCCATACGGACGGAAGTGTCCCCGATGATAACAGGTCGAGATGGCAGGAGACGTGGGGGTCGAATCTGCTGGGGCCCCGTGCCCCAATCTGCCCATTGCGGCAAGTCCGGTTGTTATAACAGGAGACATGGGCAATGTGTCAGCGTCCGTAGGAGAAGGAGGCGAGTAGAGTTGCTCCGAAAGATGATGGTCATCTGGTTCCTGCATGGGCACGTCTCCTGGTGGTGTCACTTCTTGTGCGGCACTGAGATTATGGTGAGAGGACTGCGTTGTGAGTAATGAGAGATTTCAAGATCCTGAGCATCAGGTAGAGCCAAAGGTGGTGTAGCGGCATTCAGAACAGGCGTTGCCAGCACACGAGGCCAAAGCTGGCCCGAATGACGGACTGCAACACCCGTGTCCATCTGGATTTCATACAGGCGCCATCCACGGTGTCATAAGATGAGGCCAGGGCTCCATTTTGGCCACCTGCCATATCCCTGTACCCATACAAGGTCGCCAGCAGTGAACCAGCCAAGCGAAAGCACCTGCGGCCATGAGGTAGAAGGCCGCAGAAGATGAAGTAGCGTGCAGGGCTGTCAGCCATGTAAGAACTCAGCCGGGCTGTGGTCGCCCATGGGGGTGAAACGGTAAGAAGCCAGAAATTGGAGAAGTGCATCATCAGCAGCAGAAGAAGTCAGGAGTTTCCTCATCTGAGCCTTAAATGTGCGGACCAGTCGTTCAGCCTCACCGTTTGACTGTGGATGGAACAGAGGGGCCGTGACATGCATGATGCCATGACGGGCACAAAAATCCGCAAAATCGGAAGAGGCAAATTGCAGACCATTATCAGTAACAACAGTAGAGGGAAGGCCTTCCAAAGAGAAAATGCGAGCTAGAGCATTGGTGGTTGCCGCGGTGGTAGGCGACGTGCAACGGACAATGAAAGGAAAGTTAGAGTAGGTGTCAATAACGAGAAGCCAATAAGTACCTAAAAGAGGTCCCACGAAGTCAGCATGAATATGCTCCCAGGGCTTCTCAGGCAAAGACCACGGTGACAAAGATGACTTCGGGGTGGCTGCCAGTGACGCACAAGGGCCGCAGGCAGCGACCGTGTGTGCGATTTCAGAGTCGATGCCGGGCCAGTACACATGATGGCGTGCCAGAGATTTTGTGCAAGAGACACCCCAGTGCCCTCGGTGAAGGAGGCGCAAGACCATAGCATGCAAAGACGCAGGTACCACAACATGCGGTGAAGCATTGTCGGTGGAAAGGAGGATAACACCATCCCTAGCCGTGAAGCGGTAATGCAAAGCATAGTAGTTCCGCAACGGATCAGAAGTCTTAGCGGACGGACGATCTGGCCAACCCTTCTGAATACAGTGTAAAACCCAGGAGAGGGGAGGATCAGAACCCGTAGCAGCTGCCAGTCGGTCCCCGGTGATGGGGAACCCGTCTACAACCCGCTGCTCAGCAACATCCAGGTGGAAACACAAAAGTTCGACACTGTCGAATGACAGATCAGGACCCATGGGAAGGCGAGACAGTACATCAGCATTCACATGTTGAGCCATCAGCCAGAAATGAATCTCATAATTGAAATGAGACAAGTAAAGAGCCCAATGCGGGAGACGGGGTGCAGCCTTGTCGGGAAGTGACGTTGATGGATGAAACAAGGAAACAAGTGGTTTGTGGTCCATAACAGGATGAAATTTGGATCCATATAGAAAAACAGCAAACTTATGAAGAGCATAAATAATGGCCAAAGCTTCTTTTTCAATTTGAGAATATTTTCATTGGGCATCCGTGAGCATTTTGGAGGCATAAGCAATGGGTTGTTCAGAACCGTCAGAAAAACAGTGTGCAAGGACTGCACCAACCCCATATTGAGAGGCGTCCATGGCAAGAACAAGATGTTGGCCAGGTCGATAAGTAGCCAGGCACGGGGCCTGTTTCAGCACAGTCTTCAATTTCTGGAAAGCCCCATCGCATGATGCGGACCAGTGAAAGGGCACGTTTTTATGCAACAGGCGATGCAATGGCTGAGCCACTGATGCCGCAGACAATAAAAACCTGTGATAGTATGCTATTTTCCCCAAGAAGGCCTACAGTTCCTTAACAGACATAGGGTGAGGAAGGGCATCGATCGCAGTGACAGTTTGCTGAAGCGGACGAATACCATCCCGAGAGAGTTGAAACCCCAAGTACGTCATAGATGCCTGAAAAATTTTGATTTCTGAATATTACACTTAAGACAAGCAGTCTGTAAGACATGAAAAAGTGTGCGGAGATTCTGAAGATGTTCTTCAGTGGTGGAGCCAGTGACAACAATGTCGTCTATGTGATTTATTCACCCAGGGACAGGGAGCAATAATTGTTCCAAGAATCGCTGAAAGAGAGCAGGGGCACTGGCATCCCCGAATGGCAATCATTGGTATTGATAGAGGCCGATAGGCGTGTTAAGGAGCAGGAACTGCCAGGAAGCAGCGGTCAAGAGGAAGTTGATGATAAGCTTCTGACAGGTCGAGTTTAGAAAAACACTGGCCTCCAGCAAGTTTAGTGAACAGTTCTTCAGGTCGGGGCATAGGGTAAGTGTCAATGAGGCATTGAGCATTTACAGTGGCTTTGAAATCGCCACAGAGACAAATATCACCATTGGGCTTCACAATGACAACGACAGGAGAGGACCACTCACTGGAAGTAACAGGAAGCAAGACCCCTGAAGCAGTGAGACGATCCAGCTCCCGTTTGACCCGATCACGAAGGGCCACAGGAATGGGCCGAGCCCGTAAAACCTTAGGGCGAGCAATGATTTTGAGTGTGATATGATCCTCAAAATCATTTGCATGGCTGAACCCAGGAGAAAAAAGGGACGAAAATGTCGTCGACAAGGAATTCAATTGAGCATAAGGAATAGCATCAGAGACGATATTGACAGTCATCTATGGAGAACCCAAAAAACGTGAAAGGCATTGAAACCAAAAAGATTCTCCATGTTACTATGGTCAACCACAAATATGGGAACAGTGCGAATGACGGATTTGTAAGATACCTCAGCATTAAATTGTCCCAAGATAGAAATCTTCTGTTTATTGTACATCTGTAATTTCCTAGTGACAGGTGATAGGACTGGAGAACCCAACTGAAGATACATCTGAGAATTGATGATAGTTGCAGCAGAACCAGTATCCACCTGCATGCGAACATCCTGACCAAGGATTTGAACAGTGAGGAATAACTTCCCTGAAAGGGAAGTAGTACCATTGACAGACAACACAGAAGCAGAATCAGCATCACGTTCATGAACATCAGGTATGCGGTTGGATTTGCAAACGGATGACACATGACCCTTCTTTTTACATTTGTAACACACGGCCCAACGTTGGGGACAATTCTCCCATGAATGTTTCGTAAAACACCACGGACATGAAGGAAGTTGCCGTGGGTTTTGCTGCAGTTTCTTAGAGGTTTGTTTAGGGTTAGGCCGAGGCTACGCTTGGGAGCATACTGCAGCCACGTCAGCTGGCGGAGACACTCCACATGCTGCGTCAACAGTGCACAGAGGTTGTACGTCCCCGACATCACCCCATGCCTCTATTTGCACTCCAGTGGCGCGAGAAATTTCAAAAGACTGGGCGATGGATAGGACTTCATCTAGAGTTGGATTTGCCAACTGGAGGGCATGTTGCCTAACTTCTTTGTCGGGCGCCAACCGGATAATAGCATCCCATACCATGGAATTGGCGTAGGATTCTTTGTGAACGTTATTAACAAATTGACACTTTTGACTGAGGCCGTGAAGTTCAGCAGCCCAAGTGCAATAGGATTGATTTGGTTGTTTTTGAGAACAATAAAAGGCAACACAAGAGGCTACCACATGCGTTTGCTTTTGAAAATAGACGGACAGAAGTGAGCACATTTCAACAAAGGACAAAGACGCAGGATCTTTCAAAGGAGCCAATTGCGACAACAACCAATACATTTGAGGTGAAATCCATTTCACCACATAGATTAGATTTTATGTTAGCATTTGGTTCATTATAAACTTTGTCCCAGGTCATCTCTTATGAACTATTCTTAAAAATACTTGTCATGGATTCATTTATTATCCTAACTGATTTCCACTGAGGAATATCAATACTGTAAGGCACTATATTATTTATCCTAAATAATTCGGCATCATGATCAGAGAGAGCATTTGTTATTTGGTTCACAGTTATTTTTTTGCTTTGAGCATCACCAAAGAAAACATTATCAATTGAAATCCCACTGTCTTTATCCACCGATGTTGGATTGGCAGTGGAAGCTGGAAATGTAACACTGTAACATTCCACAGGAAGTTCAAAAATACAATTTTATGTCAGTGACCAGTTATTTCCCATGCTGTAAAAATACTGTGCAATAATGTGCACATGATCCTAAACAGTGCTGCTATTTTCATTTCACAACTATTCACATTTGATCTGAAAGAGTTGTGAAGCTGTTGTCAGCATTTCTAGTTCTTTTTTTTTTTAATCAGTTGCCTACGTGACCTTCAACTATGTACTCAAGTATTAACCATTACAGTATGTTTCTTGCAACAAACTCCAAATGTCTGACATTTTGATCACTAAATTATTCAGCAAACACACAAAGCAACTGTAAACTTAAAACACCTGAAAATATCTATGATACATGTTTTCCAAGTCAAGTTCTCTTCAATATGCTAACTCAGCAATTTTGAACATTATGTTTTACACATTCTCTTCCTGCCATGCTCCACTGTTATTAACGTTATATCCTGCCAATCACAGCATCAAATGAACTGTGGTTTTTTCCTGAATCAAGACTATTTATTTATTTGTCAGAATTATTACAAATAATACAAAAGGAATACTAAAAAGTACCTCTTGCAAGAGGATATCTGGTATACGACAAAATACACATTAATAGGTATAGAAAAAATTACATTAAAAAATATAGTAGATCTTAATAGCTAAATGAAAGACGCAGTAATGTTAACAGTAATTGTGAGTATCGTAATGCACAATAGCACATTGAATTATTAAATGAAAAAATCAATTACAGTTAACTCTACTGAAATATTCTTCTACCAAATAGAAGGAATTATCTAATAAATACTGTTTGAGCTGTTGTTTAAATTTGGGAAGCTCATGGATAAGTAATTTCAGTGATGGTGGGAGAG
Source organism: Schistocerca cancellata (assembly GCF_023864275.1). Classification (NCBI taxonomy): domain Eukaryota; kingdom Metazoa; phylum Arthropoda; class Insecta; order Orthoptera; family Acrididae; genus Schistocerca; species Schistocerca cancellata. Next base: position 26,873,471 of record NC_064629.1, on the reverse strand, counting down.
CATTGAACACCTTGCAGCTCATGTAATGGACTCCTTTTTGTACAATAGTGAGGTTTTTTGATTCATAATGGAGGTCCATCTCCCTCCTGGTAATGTGGGTATGGTATGAATCATTGGTTTTGAACAATTGTCCATTTTTACCAATGAAATGTAACAGGGAGTAGATATATTTGCATGCAGTTGTCAGTATCCCTAATTTACTGAAAAGGTTCCTACAAGAATGTCTAGGCTGGACTCCGCTCATTATCTTCTTTTGGGCAATGAATATTTTTTTGGATAGTGGCTGATTACCCCAGAAAACTATGCCATATAGCAATAATGCATGGAAATAACTAAAATAAGCAGTTTTTGTGGTGTCTCGGTCACATACAGTGGAAATAATATGAACAACAAATGTTTCTGAGCTGAGTTTTTTGTAGAGGTGCAAAATATGTTGAGACCATTTTATACTGTTGTCAATGTGTACACCCAGAAACTTGGTTGACTCAACTTGTAGTAACTCACTACCATTCAATGTAATACTTAATTGATCATCAAATTTTTCCTTACTTGGAAATGCACAAACTGGGTCTTATTAACATTTAGTGATAACCCATTATTTACAAACCAATTACATACTTCACTAAAGACAATATTGGCCGATTCCTCAAGATTGGGGTTGGGAGTTTTGTTGATGAGGATAGAGGCATCATCAGCAAAAAGAGTAAACTGAGTTTTAAAGCTAGTATGCAAGGGAAGGTCATTGATAAAAATGAGGAAGAGAAGGGGGCCAAGTACAGAGCCCTGAGGAACACCACAGCCAATTGAGCCCCAGCTAAATGACACAGACTACCCCTCAGAGTCGTTTAACATGACTTTCTGCTTTCTTCCAGCTAGGTAGGATTTAATCCATGAGCCAACTGAGCCACTTATACCATAATATTCAGCCTTTGCTAAGAGGATTTCATGATTAACACTATCAAAGGCCTTAGAAAGTTCACAGAAGATACCAACAAGAGATAATTTAATTTTAAAAGACTCTAAGATTTGATGGGTGAAGGAAAAAATAGCTTGTTCTGTTGATACACCCTGTTGAAATCCGAACTGGCTACTATTTAATACCTTATAATGCTTGAGGTGTTCAATAAGTCTTTTGTGAACCAATTTATCAAGAATTTTAGATAAGGTTGTTAAAAGGGAGATAGGCTGATAGTTGGTAACGTTGGTTTTATTGCATTTTTTAAAGAGAGGTTTGACAAAATAAACTTTAGTCACTCAGGAACAATTCCATGCTGGATGGATTCATTGAATATGTGGCACAGTATTTTGCTTATTGGCTTATAGCACTCCTTCAGTAATCTTGAAGAGATACCATCTATGCCAACAGAATTTTTGCTCTTCATCTCTCTAATTATATTCTCAATTTCATGTAGTGTGACAGGAGACACTTTAATCTGCTTGGTTTTTTTATTAATAGCTTTTTGGAGGGATAACATGGCTTCATTAACAGAACATGTTTATCCAGTTTGCACTGCTGATGCCAGAAAGTGGTTGTTATAAATGTCAGTGATTATTTCAACATTGTCATAAATGGTATCATTTGTTTTAATTTCTATTGTGTTTTCTGCAGCAGGGATTTTACCTGTTTCCCTTTTTATTATGCCCCATATGGTTTTAATTTTGTTATTAGAGACATCAATTTCTGAATGAGTGAGTGAGGCATACAGATTCCTTTTCCTTTTGCAAGACATTAGCCAGTTTTTATTAGAGTAGGTCTCGCATTTGGATTTGACAGTCCTTTCAGGAAAGGCCGCTTTGAATAGGCAGATAAACTCATTTAGAAAAGCATTATACTTGTCATTAACATTGTCAAAGAGCTCAATCTGGTCCCAGTCTACTTCTTGTAGGGAATTACAGAAGTTATTGATAGACTGTGTGTTAATTACTCTGAAAGTTGTACTGCAGGAATTGTTTTCACAAAGAGGAAGCCAATCAGTATTTTAGTGAAAATTTCATTTATCATTCATTTTGTTGGTTCACTTCACTATGTGTGTTGGTACAATCATTATTACAAGTACAATATGGAAAGTCATTCACATACAGAAAGAATGGGAGCAGAGCCAGTAGCAAATGCTATGGAGCACCATTAATGATGTGGTCACAGTCAAATGATAATTCATTATTAAAACTGTCTGCATTGTCTTATACGACACTCTGTCTCCTATTGTTTAAACACTGAGTCAATCAACTCTTCACTGTACACTGAAATTTGTCCATTTCAAGTTTATCAAAAATTATTTAAATGTGAATTTACTTTTACATGAGACAAAATCTGCAACTTGTTGGGTCTGTGCATTTGACTCCATCTGGGAAGGTCTCTTCACAATGATTGATGTGGACTGAAGCAAACACACTCAATGCATATTATGACCTTCCCCACTCCTTGGTATCATTTCCCTAATAGGCAGTAGAATCTGTCATAAGTTTTAACTGCTGGAGAGTAATATATTCTTCCCTTCTTGCTCTTGCTTTACCCTTTCCCATGATGTCATGCACTTTCCATCAAGTGAAGTGTGTTGTATTGAGTCAAGTTCATTGTTAGTTTGACAGCACTTTCAGTATGTTGACAAAAATGTCAGTTGCATTAAAAATAGTCCCTGCATCCCAAACAATCAATCTAACGTTTTCCTCTATGGAGTACTTATATCTGCCAGTGACATGTTACTCATAACCAAAAGACAGATATTTATCAGGCAAATCATCTCTGGAGAGAAGTGATAATAATAGATGAAGAGATGGTATTTAAACCTGCTTTAGTGTCAGGATTGTTAACCCATAACACACATTTATAGTGGTTGCCAGTAATTCAGCAACAGACAAATCAGCTTTATCATGTTCACAACTGTCAGCCAAGTCATTCTTCAACTAGAAACACCATTTGTAGTAGTGCTGCAACACCTTTTGTAATTTTCTTTCCTGAGTAGCAATGCAATACCTTTTCCAAAATGATATTTAACATTTCATTATATTCATAATATGACTATTTTCACTCCATTCACTGCATCACTAAATGTGCAGAAAGGTTCATAAATTGTATAATTGTTTCACTCTGCACCATTTCCTGTCCTCCCACCTACTTTGTGCCAGTTTTTTCCTTCACTCCAACAGTCCATTTGTCCCAAGATATTTTTCCCCCTATCATCTTCAGTATTGGAACATATTATGTGTGGCGTAACAATAATTTTCTTGCTTTTGGGTACTGCAGCCTTCCTCCACATCAGACTTCATGCACTCTGCAGGAATGCTTTGGCTTGTCTTCCCCTTTCCTTAACCTCTTTATCATTTCTCCTGCTGTCTTCTGCTATGCTCCCTAAATGCTTGAAATTTTTCAATTTCTTTAGTATTTGCCCTCTAATACTTATCTCCATTGCTACTCTAATCTTAATCCTCATTGTCACCATCATTTCATAATTCTTTTTATTAAATTTCAATCCATACCCTCCCACCATTTCCTCCCATATACATAGTGTTTCTTCTACCTCTCCTTCATTTCCCCACACCATTAAGCCATTCCTATCATATTTTCATTTCCTATTTGTGCTTCCAATCCTGCCATTATCTCATCCATAACGATGGTGAAAAGTAGCAAAGATAGTGCAATCCCTTACTTCAGCCCATTTTTCTGTTCTGTTCAAAGGGTTAAAGAATGGTTGATGAAGAGGCAAGTGTATTCACATGCCAGTTTGTTACAGGAACAGAAGGTTGCTTCTAAAGAGTGGCATAATCATTTTTGAATGGATGATAAAACATATTTGAAGGTCATTTCACAGTAAATGAGAAGAATTATACTGCTATAAGAAAAGCCATCAAAGTCCATGAAAGTCTTACCCAAACTTTAGAGTTCCATGCAATCAGAAGCTATAAATATGTACAATTTTTACAGCAATATTATCTTTTTCTATTTACTTCTAGTAATGTTTATTTTGAAAACAACAGTTTGCTTCTTGATAGCAGGGTCTATTTCTTATATATCACCCCAAAATCCTTTTTATTGCTCTTCCCTTGCTCATCAAAAAGATAGAAAAGTTTTATATTTTTAAAAATGAGCTTTAAAAAATGTTATTAAGAGAACGTTTTTACAGTGTTACAGAGTACATGGATTTTCATAACATAGTGACATTGCACTTTTGTGATATTGGGCTGTTTTGTGTGTTTCTCCGTGGAAATCATTCCTATGTCTTGTTGGGTAGTCATGGCACTCACTATTTAAAGAAGAAAATTGGGGTGTGATTTGAAAAAGCAGACTCTTTTGTAGATATATAAAGATGGAAGTGACATTATTTGAAATTCTTTGAAAATTTCCCTGCAGGGCTCTCTTTCATTATTCTTAATGCTCATTTTTGAATAATGAATGACCAGTTTGCCAGACTTGAATTACCCCAAAATAAGACACCATACCACAATAGACTATGCATAAGAGCATAATAAGCACATATTACTGTTTTGTCACTGCAGCAGTTTTTCATCATTCTCAGTATATAGTAGAAATATACCTAAAAACAAAGATGATGTGACTTACCAAATGAAAGTGCTGGCAGGTCGACAGACACACAAACGAACACAAACATACACACAAAATTCAAGCTTTCGCAACAAACTGTTGCCTCATCAGGAAAGAGGGAAGGAGAGGGAAAGACGAAAGGATGTGGGTTTTAAGGGAGAGGCTAAGGAGTCATTCCAGTCCCGGGAGCGGAAAGACTTACCTTGGGGGGAAAAAAGGATGGGTATACACTCGCACACACACACACATATCCATCCACACATATACAGACTGTATATGTGTGGATGGATATGTGTGTGTGTGTGCGAGTGTATACCCATCCTTTTTTCCCCCCAAGGTAAGTCTTTCCGCTCCCGGGACTGGAATGACTCCTTAGCCTCTCCCTTAAAACCCACATCCTTTCGTTTTTCCCTCTCCTTCCCTCTTTCCTGATGAGGCAACAGTTTGTTGCGAAAGCTTGAATTTTGTGTGTATGTTTGTGTTCGTTTGTGTGTCTGTCGACCTGCCAGCACTTTCATTTGGTAAGTCACATCATCTTTGTTTTTAGGTATATTTTTCCTTCGTGGAATGTTTCCTTCTATTATAATCAGTATATAGTAGCATTTACTTAGATTTTTATTGAGCATTTCACTATGTTTATCCCACTTTAGATGCTCGTCTAACAAGATACCTAAAAATCTTGTGTTTGAAGTTTGTAAAATCTTCTGTTCACCAAGTTTCAAAACTATATTGGGCTTTACTTTATTTGATACATGGCTGAAATTCATCCATACTGTTTTTTTCTCATTTACAAATAAACAGTTATCTCTAAACCATTTTCCTGCTTCTTCTTTTGTTATTTCTACTTTGTGGTGCAAGTCAGTCTCATTTTGAGCTTCAATAAAAAGACTTGTATCATCCGCATACAATACAGCATTAGCTAGTGTTAAACAGTTTGGTATGTCATTTATGAAAATCAAGAACAAGAGGGCTCCTAGCACAGAACCTTGTGGCACTCCATTACTAACTTTCTTATATTCTGAAAAGTAAGAGGTTCCTTTGTGAACTATTTCTACTTTCTTGTATCTGTCTGACAGGTATGATTTAAACCAGCTGTGAACAGTACCATGTAAACCATAGCAATATAGTTTCTCAAGCAATAATTCATGATCAATAACATCAAATGCCTTTGATAAATCTAAAAACACCCCACAATTTACTTCGTTATGATCTATAGAGATGAGGAGAAGTTTTAGGAAATTATATACAGCTGTTTCAGTTGACCTATTTTTTCTGAAGCCATTTTGCTCACTGACTAATATTCTACTTGTGTTCAGGAAAGCGGAGAGTCTTTCATGCATTATTCTTTCAATAACTTTTGAGAAGCAGGATATCAAGGATATGGGTCTGAAGTTTTTTACATCATGAGGATCACCATTTTTATATAATGGTTTTATTATTGACAGCATTAGTTCTTTAGGGAGTGTGCCAGCGCTGAAAGAGGCATTAATTATGTCTACAAGAGGACGAGCAATATTTATGCTGTGTTTAAGTACTTTATCTGAAAGGCCATCAGTGCCACAAGACAATTTATTTTTTAGTTTGTTGATTGCATTCTGTACTTCTTGTACACTTACAGGGTATAAGAACATAGTTTTAGGATGCATGGAGATGTTATGTTTAATCTTTGTTTGTCTTTGGGTTTTTTTTAGGCTTTGTACAATACTTGTAAAATTAAAGTTGAATATATTGACAATACATAAAGGATCACTTATAGTTTTATTCTCACATCTCCGTTACATGGTGAATAGCAATTTTCCTTCTCATAATATTGTAAAAATACATAATATGGAGTTACAGAAGAACTGCTAAGCTATGTTCCTTCTACCTACCCTTAAGGATGAGGAAAAGGTAGCAACTTGTACAATTTTCTCATTTATACATCAATAAAAAATCTTACCACAAATATTTAAATATACATGAACTTAAGTACATAAAATAATTCATACATTATTGCAAGTCAAGCATCATCAAAGCAAAAACATTTTAAGAGGCTTACTTACACAGATTAAATTTTTGCACTGAAAGTGCAATTATTCTTAGTACCGATATTTTGAATTGAGTTGTTGGTTTGAAATATATAGAATTAATTATGAAACATTTAATTACAAAATAAATATATTGAGAAGCAGTGGTTCAGTGTATGCATTCCTTGGAACAGGCTTCTGCAAGTCATTCTTGAATTCACTCCATATATAATTTGTATTACATGTTTTTGAACCTGGAAAATTTTAACATACCTTTACGAAGTACTTCATCATATGATACCATATGGCACTATGGAATGAAAGTAAACCAAGTATGTTGTTTTAGTTTTACATCACATATATCTGACTATATTCACCTTGACAACAAAGATTTGTTTAGACATTTAAGCAGTTTTTCTTATATGCTCCCCCCAAACTGAAATTATTATCAAATTTTAATTCCAAAAAAATCACTAACAGCCTCCACTATATGCATGTTACATTTATGCATATGTTGAGTGGAAACATCTTGCTGCATGTGAACTGCGTATGGTGAGTAGTTACATCACAGCTGGTGGCCTTGCTCCCTCTCTTGGAGAAACAGTAACCTACTGTTTCAGAAGTTCTCATTGGAGCTGATTACAGTTGCTGCTTGTGGCATTGTTGAGGCCTCAAGTTCTCAGCATTTTGTTACATCCTCTTTGCTATGATGAGCATCAAATATTGCCCCTCCAGTGGAGGCATTGATATCATTCCTTGAACTTCCCATTGTTGATCTAGGCTGTAGTAAGGCTTCATATGGAGAACATGGACAACATCTCTGCAATTTTGTCTTCTTGATGAAGTGTCTGTGAATGGCAGACAGTTGTCATCCACCACACAGGGTAAGCCGTGTGGTCTGAGGCACCTCGCCACGGTTCGCGTGTCTGCCCCCGTCGAAGGTTCGAGTCCTCCCTTGGGCATGGGTTTGTGTGTTGTCCTTACCATAAGTTAGTTTAAGTTAGATTAAGTAGTGTGTGAGCCTAGGGACTGATGACCTCAGCAGTTTGGCCCCATAGAACTTACCACAAATTCCCAATTTTCCAGTTGTCATCCTGTGTGTGATACCGAAATATGAAATTACTTCTGGTACAAGTCTAGACAGGAAAACTTTTCCACAATCAGTGGTCAACACACAGGGCGCTCTGTGCTTAAAAATGATATGGTCTATGAGTAACTTAGAAATTTCTCAGACCACAATGCTATAATTATAACTGCAAAGTTACCACATAGGGATTCCTTAGTCAAAAATGTAGTAAGAGAAAGCAGAAACTTTTCAAAAACAATATTCTAAATTTTCTATCCCACAAGGGTAAAGAAAACTGGCAGACACACTTCCAATCACAAATGGTAGGTGATAAGCATGAATCCTTCCTAAACATTTTCTCCTAGTACTTCAATTACCATTTTCCTTTAAAATGAAAAATAGTTGTTCCTAGTTATTCCAGAAAGTAGATCACTTTAGACATTATAACCTCCTCCAAAATAAAGAGAGAGCTTTTCTCCCTGAGCAAAAAAAAAGCTATGGCAGGAGTGTTCATTTTAAAAAATACTTCACTGCTTATAAAACGATATTTAGAAATGTTGTCAAGGCAGCCATAAAACTTCATTTTGACACACTACTCAAAAATTCAACTAACAAAAGTAAATGTATGTGGCAGATATTTAACACTAATACAGGTAGGACTAAAAACATTACATATAGAAGTAACCTAGAAATAAATGGAAGACTGATTATTGGCGAAAAGGAAACGGCTCATGAATTGAACTCCTTCTTCACAAATTCTGTTGAAACCCTTACTAGTCACTTAAAGAATAATTCTTTGCTGGCCCCTCTTTTATACAACCCTACTGCTTCACTATTCTTATCACTAACCACAGAAGGAGAAATTGAAAATACAATCGGCCAAAAAATAAAAACAGGTTCCTTCTGGTGAACAAGATTAAATCTCTTGTTTCCTTGTTCACAGATGTTCAAGTATAATAATTAAGCCTCTATCACATATCATTAATTCTTCATTTTTGGAAGGCATATTCCCTAAATTACTTACCATAGCAAAAATCATACCGATACACAAAAATGACTCTAAACAAGATCCCAATAATTATCAGCCAATAGAAGTCCTCTCTGTGTTTAGTAAAATATTTGAGTATGTAGTGGCTGACAGACTAAAATCATTTCTGAATAAGTATAGTATCCTTTATCCAGCTCAGTATGGATTCCAGGAGGGGAAATCAACAGTAGATGCTGTTTACAAATTTCTTAATACAACTCTCACTCTCATAGATAACTAACAGCCCGCTGTGGGGTTGATCCTTGATCTTACAAAGGCCTTTGATTCTGTAAACCACAGAATACTATTACAAAATCTATGTAGCTATGGTATATGGGGCACTGCCTACGAAAGGTTAGCAAGCTACCTACTAAACAGAAAACATTATATGCAGTTATGTGAAGTCACCCCTTCAGGAAAATCTACAGTTCCATGTCCTGATATGCAAACCATAAAACATGGTATCCCTCAAGGATCAGTTTTAGGCCTGATCCTATTCCTTATTTTCATTAATGATCTTCCTCTTCACCTTCCGACTAGCAGTACCTTCCTTTTTGCCGGCGACATCAATATTCTGATATCTGACTGCAGTCAACCCAGGTAAAGCTCTATTGGATTCATGGCTTACAGCTAATAGGCTACCTCTTAATGCAAAAAAGACTGTAGGCCTAGCATTTCATACAGTCAAGAACAGAAATCCCAATGTCCCAATTATACAAATAGGTGGAAATAGTACTGCACTGGAAAATGTAACTAAATTCCTTGGAATATCTATCTTTGACACTCTAAGCTGGAAAAGGCACACTGACAGCTTAGCTACCAAGCTAAGTAAAGTATGTTTTATGCTTCTGTCAGTCAAGGAAGTCACGAGTATAAAAATCATAATATCATCGTATCATGCTCTTTTTCACTCAGTCCTAACATATGACCTAATATTCTGGGGCCACAGTTCTGAATCCAATAAAACATTTAAGGTCCAAAACAAAAATCTTCAAAATGTAAATTTCAATAAGGCCTAACAGACTGTTAAAAATTAATCTACTTGTATGTACTCATTATAGTTATCTAGTAAATCTTAAGTATCGTATAAATTATATAATGTTTATGAATATAATAGAGGGAAACATTCCACGTGGGAAAAATATATTTAAAAAGAAAGATGATGAGACTTACCCAACAAAAGCGCTGGCAGGTCGATAGACACACAAATAAACACAAACATACACACAAAACTCTAGCTTTCGCAACCAACGGTTGCCTCGTCAGGAAAGAGGGAAGGAGAAGGAAAGACAAAAGGATTGGGTTTTAAGGGAGAGGGTAAGGAGTCATTCCAATCCCGGGAGCAGAAAGACTTACCTTAGGGGGAAAAAAGGACAGGTTTACCCTCGCACACACACACACATATCCATCCACACATACACAGACACAAGCAGACATTTGTAAAGGCAAAGAGTTTGGGCAGAGATGTCAGTCGGGACGGAAATACAGAGGCAAAGATGATGTTGAAAGACAGATGAGGTATGAGCGGCGGCAGATTGAAATTAGCGGAGATTGAGGCCTGGCGGATAGCGAGAAGAGAGGATATGCTGAAGGGCAAGTTCCCATCTCCGGAGTTCTGACAGGTTGGTGTTAGTGGGAAGTATCCAGATAACCCGGATGGTGTAACACTTCATGATCTGGACTCACAGTGAAGAAGAACTCCAGAATTTCCTCTCCAACCTCAACTCCTTTGGTTCCATCAGATTCACCTGGTCCTACTCTAAATCCCATGCCACTTTCCTTGACGTTGACCTCCACCTGTCCAATGGCCAGCTTCTCACGTCCGTCCACATCAAACCCACCAACAAGCAACAGTACCTCCATTATGACAGCTGCCACCCATTCCACATCAAACGGTCCCTTCCCTACAGCCTAGGTCTTCGTGGCAAACGAATCTGCTCCAGTCCGGAATCCTTGAACCATTACACCAACAACCTGAAAACAGGTTTTGCATCCCGTAACTACCCTCCCGACCTGGTACAGAAGCAAATAACCAGAGCCACTTCCTCATCTCCTCAAACCCGGAACCTTCCACAGAAGAACCCCAAAAGTGCCCCACTTGTGACAGGATACTTTCCGGGACTGGATCAGATTCTGAATGTGGCTCTCCAGCAGGGATACGACTTCCTCAAATCCTGCCCTGAAATGAGATCCATCCTTCATGAAATCCTCCCCACTCCACCAAGAGTGTCTTTCCGCCGTCCACCTAACCTTCGTAACCTCTTAGTTCATCCCTATGAAATCCCCAAACCACCTTCCCTACCCTCTGGCTCCTACCCCTGTAACCGCCCCCGGTGTAAAACCTGTCCCATGCACCCTCCCACCACCACCTATTCCAGTCCTGTAACCCGGAAGGTGTACACGATCAAAGGCAGAGCCACGTGTGAAAGCACCCACGTGATTTACCAACTGACCTGCCTACACTGTGAAGCGTTCTATGTGGGAATGACCAGCAACAAACTGTCCATTCGCATGAATGGACACAGGCAGACAGTGTTTGTTGGTAATGAGGATCACCCTGTGGCTAAACATGCCTTGGTGCACGGCCAGCACATCTTGGCACAGTGTTACACCGTCCGGGTTATCTGGATACTTCCCACTAACACCAACCTGTCAGAACTCCGGAGATGGGAACTTGCCCTTCAGCATATCCTCTCTTCTCGCTATCCGCCAGGCCTCAATCTCCGCTAATTTCAATCTGCCGCCGCTCATACCTCACCTGTCTTTCAACATCATCTTTGCCTCTGTATTTCCATCCCGACTGACATCTCTGCCCAAACTCTTTGCCTTTACAAATGTCTGCTTGTGTCTGTGTATGTGTGGATGGATATGTGTGTGTGTGCGAGGGTAAACCTGTCCTTTTTTCCCCCTAAGGTAAGTCTTTCTGCTCCCGGGATTGGAATGACTCCTTACCCTCTCCCTTAAAACCCAATCCTTTTGTCTTTCCTTCTCCTTCCCTCTTTCCTGACGAGGCAACCGTTGGTTGCGAAAGCTAGAGTTTTGTGTGTATGTTTGTGTTTATTTGTGTGTCTATCGACCTGCCAGCGCTTTTGTTGGGTAAGTCTTATATAATGTTTATCTGTACTTAATTTGATTTTAAATGTATCCTCAAATTTTAATTTTAATTAAGCCTAGCTGACCATAATTTTGAACAACTAATGAGTATGCAAATACTATATCTTGTAATCTATAACTATCATACAATTGAGTAAGTCTGGGAAATTTTGGAAATTTATAGTAAGCTTCTATGGGACCAAACTGCTGAGGTCATCGGTCCCTAGTCTTACACACTACTTAATCTAACTTAAACTAACTTACGCTAAGGACAGCACACACACCCAGACCAAGGGGAGGACTCGAACCTCCGATGAGGGGAGCCGCGTAAACCATAACAAGGCGACTTGGACCACTCAGTGTAAGTCTAGATGTATTTAATTTGGTGTTCTGTATTTTTAAATGTTTAACTACTATAATGACTTGTCCATATCATGTAGTACTCTCTGTACACAAAATGATGCTGTGGATCAATAAAGAATGAATGAATGAATAAATGAATGAGTTGAATGGTTCTGCTGCAGGCAGCAAATCCAAGGTGATCAGATGTTACAGTGTAATGAAAATACTACAAGATACTGGGATGACAAGCTAACATTTCTGTCCCAGTGGATCATAGTTCCTCATGTACAGTACTCCATTTACTAACTGGAATTCTCCTTTGGTTGGTTTCTCTTTCTGTACGGCTTCTATGGTTTTCAGCAATGCTGGTTCTTCCTTCTGTTCAGCAACAATGCCATTTAATGCAGCAATGACTGAGTTTTCATCTGTGCTGATGTGTGGCACCAAAGGATTTCTTAAAAAGCAGTCAGCATTCTTGTATCCACATCTGCTTTTGCATATAACTGTGACATTATACTCCACAAGCCTCAAAGTCTCTCTCACCAGTCATCATAATCATTCACCAGAACTAGATCTGAAAGTCTTCTCACAAAGTTCCTCCAACATCAAAAGCTGTATACATCCCATTGCTGCACATGTCCAAACTCATCATTAGTTTCTTTTAAAACTATGAGAAGACAGGTGATCAGGGTGAAAAATCCATTTTGAGTGTCATATCTGAGGGCAAGAAACATCTGTTGATCCCAAATGGCTCAATGGCACAGGTACAGCTGTGGAACATATACAGCTTTTGGTGTTGGAAGAACTTTGTGAGAAGATTTGCAGATTTATTTCTGTTGAATGATTATGATATCAATCTCAAATTGAGAAACAATACACTCAAGCTGCATTCACTAGTACATCATCATTTCTCTTTTCCAAGATTTACTAATGCACTGAAATATTCCCGATAAAAATCAGGATATTTAGAGGTCCACCCATGACAATTTGAAATCCTACTGAATTTTGTTTTATATTGTCTTCTCTGTTGTGTACATTATGTAAAGAAATTTCATTCATTTTATGAGCAAGATGTAAAAAGTGTTATATTTTAAGCATTTTGTTATAGGTTATCATCAATGTAACTTAACTGCTTAGGCTTCAATGGCCAGAGTCAGTTGACATTAAAGTTTTCTGAGTATCATACCACATCATAATGTAAAAAATATACTGGAGAAACCAACTTTTAGGCACAGTTACAGAGGCTTTCTTTTGGGTGTACAGATGAAGAAGGCCACTTCAACCACAGCTGAAATATTGGCTTATCCAATACGGTTTTTACATTATGATGCAGTTCAATATTCAGAAAACTTTTATGTCAATTATTGTAATTATTTTCTATCATAAAAATGTGTTATTTATTATTTTCAATTAACAAAATAAAAAAGTAAATGTAAAATAACAATTTACAACATAAAACAAATGTAAGTAAAATAAATAATTAGAATAGTAATGTATGTTTAGATATTTTAATTAGGTAAGTTGAAAATACTCTGGCAGCACATTGTGTAGAACTTATTTTCCAAAAATGGTATTTCAGAAACCAGCTTTATTACACAGGGAAGTATATGATCTGAAAGCATTTTTAATTTATGTTATAACAAAAGTTTTCACATTCCAAAATTAATTAATTGTGGTGCAGTATTTTGCAAAATTTCAAATTATTACAAAAGTAGATTATACATTTTTCAAGAATGTTAATTACATACCAAATTTTATATGAAAAATCATTTCAAAGATTCTAAACCTAAAATGCCAAATTACCTTTCAGTAGGTGTTTTACCCCTTACAAGTGAAACTGGGCACAAACAAAAGGATAGGTATTGTACTATTTTGCGCCCTCTACACACCTGCCAAGTTTCATCAAGGTCTTTTATTGACATTTAGGAGTGTTCCCTTGCAAGCTACCCTTCCTGGACTGGTTTGGCTACCCCTTCACACATACCTCTAGAATTGAGATGTGGCTGCTCGTGACAGTTAGTGATCCAAAGTTCTCCACAACGACCTACAGTTCTTATGATCATTACTGGTATGTAGATTTCTTTTGTGAGCTTGAGAAGCTTTTTGCAATTGACAAAAGCTTCACAGTTTAACTGAGCTTCACACTTCATGATTGGAGCTCATCTCATTCATGACTGTGGAAAAACAATGTTTTCAACTGCAGACAACCATCCAAAGCAGTCTTTGTTCTGCGTGCTTGTTGGAATGGCTTTGTGAGCCTGGAGCTCTATTCTTCCACAGTCTAAGATGGCTTATGACCCAAGTATAACATTATGACTAGATTTGGCTAAAATGACAAATTCAAAGATCTTGTTCTGTCACTGATAGTTATTCTTGCACTACACATTCCTGATGACCAGACATATTATCCATTTGTGACTTTCAGCACAGTCGCTTTTGTATCACAGAACACAGTCTTCTTTAGCTGCTGATGATAAACATTCAAATCACAGTAAAGGAAGCCCTTGAGTCAACTAGCACCCAGACAAGTTGGCCATCGATCAACACATCAGTCAGATTTCCTGACATCTTGGTGACTGTTGTCTGTGGAGAATTTGCATCTGTTGCAGCCTCACCTCCATAGATAGTCACTTCACTTAGTTTTCCAAAGTTGGTGGCTAGGCAATTGGCTAGTAATTCTGTAGGGTGGCAGGGAATGACTATGGTGCGTTTGGAAGCAACCTCATTCAGGGTACAACAATGAGCTTCATCCCACGGCTTGACTATAGTCATCTGCAGATGATTGTCATGAATAAAACTGTTGTGATGGTTGATGTCTGTCAGTGTAGTAGTCATCAAAAATTTGCCTTTTTTCATTGCAAAGGAAGCACACTGGTATGCCGTCCTCAGTCCTCCAAATATTTGTTTTTCTGTGGGACATTTTACTTGGTGTGAGAGTTGGTTGTACCTGCATTGGTCAGATGCTGGGTTGTCATTTGATTGTTACAGCATAAGTTCAAGTTGGCTGAGCCATTTTACCTTGTGTGTTGAGCTGGTGGTGAAGATTGATGATAAAGACTGATATACATCTTCTTCAACATTCTCTGTTACTCCATGACATATCAGGTCAACATTCAATGTTATTATCTACCGTGTAATTGGTCTGATATTTCTGTTATCATACACTGCTGTAACTCTTCTCTTACTGTCTGGGATATGAGAGAGAGGCAAGGTCACTATGGTATTCCACAATTGCCATAGGAATAACGTGTCTAAAATGTGAAACAGTTTACCACTATAAGTGTGCAAACGTAAGTTCAAAACAAAAGACTTGGTACTGTTTCAATTGCTGTAAAGATGAAACACACAAAAATGTAAACAGCAAAGACACTAAAGATGATATTACACCATTTCTGTTTGATGGAATTAGTGGGTTAAACCTAAAAAATGATGAACTTAAACAATGAAAACAACAGTGTGAATCTCCATAGTACAGTGAAGTGGTAACAGAAAATTTGAATAGTAAAAATACAGGAGAAAGAAGCAATAAACATTCCAGAATGAGATTTTCACTCTGCAGCAGAATGTGCACTGATATGAAACTTCCTGGCAGATTAAAACTGTGTGCCGGGCCGAGACTCAAACTCGGGACCTTTGCCTTTCACGGGCAAGTGGTAGAGCACTTGTGCATGGAAGGCAAAGGTCCCGAGTTCGAGACTCGGCTGGGCACACAGTTTTAATCTGCCAGGAAGTTTCATATCTGCGCACACTCTACTGCAGAGTGAAAATATCATTCTGGAAACATCCCCTAAGCTGTGGCTAAGCCATGTCTCAGCAATATCCTTTCTTTCAGGAGTGGTAGTTCAGCAAGGTTCGCAGGAAAGCTTCTGTAAAGTTTGGAATCTAGGAGATGAGGTACTGGCAGAAGTAAAGCTGTGAGGACAGGGCGTGAGTTGTGCTTGGGTAGCTAAGTTGGTAGAGCACTTGCCCGCGAAAGGCAAAAGTCCCAAGTTCGAGTCTCGGTCCGGCACATAGTTTTAATGTACCAGGAAGTTTCAGCAATAAACATTATCAAAAATGCCAGCAAACTGTGAGAAGTTGTATTGAGTGCACAGTATGTGGAAACATATTTCACTTTTGGTGTGAGAAAGTAGATGCCTGACTAAAGGTACAGCAGATAACCATAAAAAACTGGAACTGTAGGTCAAAAACTATTAGGGCTGCAATATGTGACATACCCGATTAGATTGGACCTGAAGATAATGAAATTCACACAGTCACATCTGAAGCCAAACACAAGAAACAGAACAACATGGATTGTGGCACAAAAAGTGCAGATGTATTTGAATCAGCTAATAAAAACCACAGCAAAAAATCTTGCGGCAACCCAGATTTGATGGTGCCTGTTTTGAAATTGAGTAAAACAAAAAATGTATCAAATGAAACATATAAAGAACAAGATGGAACACAGTCAAGAAATACCAAGAGAAAAACAATGCACATCATAATCTACTCCAATGGTTTTGGAAGAGGGATGGCTATAAAAATGAAGACCCTGACAACTAAAAAAAAACATTAAAATTGAAGGCATAGTGAAACCTGGAGCAAGATTCAACCAGATCCTCACCAACACTTAAAACTGCAGTAATTTTTCAAGGAGTGACTTTGCAGTTCTCATAGGTGGTTCCAATGATG
This sequence comes from Schistocerca cancellata, assembly GCF_023864275.1. Classification (NCBI taxonomy): domain Eukaryota; kingdom Metazoa; phylum Arthropoda; class Insecta; order Orthoptera; family Acrididae; genus Schistocerca; species Schistocerca cancellata. The sequence continues at coordinate 26,856,723 of NC_064629.1, read as the reverse complement.
TACACCACAATGAAACAGCTGCAGCAACAACAGCTCTTAAGACAACACTGGGCAAGTTAACAAACATAAATGTTATATTATTTAAAATACCTCATCATTATGATTTAATGGAATCATCATGTGTAAACAGAGAAATAACCAAAGCTAACAATTATTTTGAAACAATTTGTAGACAGTTTAAAAATGTAATTCTTTTAGATATTAAGGAATGTATCAGTCATAACCATCAACGCTCTCACAAACGTAAATGCTTGAGAACTTGCCATACAAGACATGGTCAAGGCCTAAGTGGATTAGGAAAGACACTGCTGGCCCAAAAAATACTTAATATAGTAAATAAAAAATTATCTTGTATCAACAATTTAGAACACTTGAAGGATTTTTTTCTACCAAGCAGCCTCAAGGGGACACTATGTGGCTTGGCTTTGGTGCATCAGAATATACAAGGACTAAGCAACAAAATGTGTGAGCTGGAAGTAATTTTAAACTGTAATCATAAGGAGGTTTCTGTGCTGTGTATCAATGAGTACTGGCTTCAGGGCACTCAGATTTGTGTGGCAAATATACCAGGCTATGACTTAATAAGTAGCTTTTGCAGGGAAACATAAATGTGGAGGTGTATGCATCTATGTTAGAAATAATGTTAATTGTAAAGAGGTAAAACTTAGGAGGGTGAAATGTGCAGAAAAATATTTTGAATGTTGTATTTGTGAACTTACACACCGTCAAACTATCATTGCTTGCCTCCACAGGTCCCCATCAGGTGACTTTATCCATTCTTATATTATATAAATGAACTTTTAAATGAATTGAGAGGCAGGTCAAAATGCACAATAGTTCTTGGTGACTTTAACTTTAATTTACACAAAAGTAATAAGAACAAGGTACAATTATTAAATCTGTTTAACTCATACAACATGTAACCTACTGTGCAGGAAATTACCAGATATGGGGATGGATCTGAAACAACACTTGATCAGATATTTACCAACAAACAAAGCTGTGAGTACAATATTGAAGTAACAGATAAAGGCTTTTCTGACTATAGGGCTTTAAAAATGCTGATAAGGAATGGCAACAATAAGAAATGCACAGTCACTGAAAAATATGTACAAAGAAGACTTATTAATGCAAACAACATAATGGTTTCTAATAGTATGCTAAAAAGGGTGCAGTGGGGCATACAACAAACTGATGATGTAGACAAAAACTATGACAGTTTTCGTACTGTTTATAAATATTGCTAGATGTGGCATTCCCATTAAAAAGAATTAAAGTCAGTGAGAAGACAAACACATGGGTAACACAAGGGATTAAAAAATCAGCAATCACCCTTAGAAACCTAAGCAAGCATGCTAAAATAAATACAACAATAAAAGCATACTATAGGAAATATAAGAGTGTCTATAGGAAAGTTTTACAGGCAGCAAAGGGGGTAAGCAGTGATTCATACATTAACAAGGGAAGCAATAAATCAAAATCGATTTGGAAGGTTATAAACAATATCATAGGAAAATGTAAAACCAAGACCCATAGTTTCAAAATTAAAAGTAAGGGCAAAGTGATAGAAGATGCTCAACAGATAGCCAATATATTCAATGAACATTATGTTTACATAGCACTGAACCTAATTAAAAGTCTGTGCAATTCAGACAACAAAAACATAAAAGTACCAACTTGTGAAAAGACAATGTTTCTGTGCCCATTAACAGAATGTGAAGTTAGAAATGCTATTAATAAGCTAAAATTAAAATGTCTTGTGGTATTGACGGAATTGCAGACAAGGTAATCAAACATAGTTCTACCAGTATAGATACTCACCTAACTGACATTATCAATACTTCTTTCAGGACAGGGGTGTTCCCATCAAAACTAAAACTCTCCATAATAAAGCCACTTCACAAAAAGGATAGTACAGCTGACGTAAATGATTATATGCCTGTGTCATTATTGTCAGGTTTTTCTACAGTAATTGAAGAGTAATGTATGAAAGGCTAGATGACTTCCTGAATAAATATAAAATACTGACTAATGTTCAAAATGGGTTTAGAAAGAACAGACCCACAGAAACGGCAGTCTTCCAGTTCATGAAAATGGTCCTAAATGCCTTGGGCAAGAATTAATTAAGCTACAGGATATTCTTAGGTTTATCTAAAGCATTTGATCTAATCAGCCATGAAGTATTGCTTATGAAACTAGAATTTTATGGAGTCTGGGGACTTGTCTCCAAATGGTTCAAGTCTTATCTCTCTGATAGACAACAGAAAGTACAAATATGTCATGAAGGCAAAGAGCATCCTTCAGATTTCAAAAAAACTATCTATGGAGTTCCATGTTAGGCCCTCTGTTGTTCTTGGTGTATATAAACGATTTGCCAAACCATCTGACAGCTGCAGAAATGGTGATGTTCACTGATTACACTAGCATTTTCATAAAAGGATACACTGAGGATAATCTACAGCACAATGTCACCTTAAGTGTCGTGAACGAAGACTTGTTCAGAGTATAGAGTACAGTACACTTGCTGCATTTCTATTGTACTCCTATGGAGTAATAAAAAGTTGAACAATCCTGCTGTGGACCACATTCATGCCGCTTTGAAGGCATTTGTCAAAATATGAAGCTTTTATTGGAGCATTTAATTGCTAAAAAATCAGATAATCTTGCACAAATCTCAAGGAATACATGGGCATAAAGACTGTTAATAGCAATAAACTGTTATCTGCAACATAATCACATAAAGTCTAAAAGCCATATTTTACAATACTTAAGCTGCAAAAATAATAAAAGCTTTTGTCTGGTCTCGGAATGATCTCTCAGTCTGACAGAGAATGACAAACTTTCCTTGAGAAGGGCTGTGCCATAAGTTTACCATAGACTTTCTTTTATTAATCAAAATTTCATGTTTTTTTATGTGCTCTTTGATGGTTAATTTATTGCAATGTATAAATAGTTAAAGATAAAAGGAAGTGTTTGTATTGAAATGTACCTAAGAAAATTATCCTTTATGCTTTATGCTGGTCAGTTTTATTTCACCAATAATGAATGTTTTTTTGTAATGTACATTTCTTGTCCCTTAATTATGTATGCTATCTCTCTTCGAAACTTGATCTTAAAAAGAATTTAGAAGCAAGATTTTGCTCCCCTTCTATGATGTAGGCTTCTGCTGCTGCTATATAAATATCTTACTATATAGATTAAATATGACACAGTTTTCATTGACACAGCTGCATTTTAAAATGGCCATAAGCCAAATACTGGATTTTTCATTTACACCAATGTTTATATGATCTGCAAACAAAACAAACATAACATCTCATAATGATACCATTGAATTTGTCATTTACAGTTATGGCTATATGATCTGCAAATAAAACAAACATAACATCTTGTAATATTACTATTGAAAGTTTGTTAACAACCAAAAAGGGGCTTAAGATGGAACCTTGTGCAATGTCACATAAAATTAATTTTCATTTAGATAAGGACTGACAACTTAATATAGGACTCTCCCATTTACACCCTTTATTCTCTGTTCTGTAGAGTATGGCTTGAAACATTTCTCTGATATCATAGTATTCCAATTTGCTAAGTATGATGGTCCATTATGCAGAGTTAAGTGCCTTGATAGACAATGAAATATACCAACAGCAGTCTATACTTTCTGAATATTTTGATGCAAGATACTGTGGGCCACTGGTGGCTTGCTGCAGAGTAACTGCATTCCATATAATTTCCTACCATTATTAATCTTTGTATCTGTATTTCACTGAAAATATCTGCACAACAGTGCAAATGTTAATGGGCACTGTGTGTCTTATTTGGAAACAATCTTGTTCCATTCCCTCACAATATTGCTGTTGACCATGCTAATGCCCACTTTAGTCTTCACTCTCAATCTCGCATACAATACTACTCAGTTCTGTCTTGAGTTTGTTTTCCACCAATGTAACTTGCACATTAACAGTGATACACAGTATTATGAATAAGTTTCTGCTGAAGACATGGCCAATATTCATCTTGTGGCTGGGTGGATTGAATGTGAGGGAGAAGTTCGGGTTGCTTACACCAAACAATACTCCCACTTTGCAATAGTTCATTTATTACCCTCTTTACCCAAGAAAGGCTTACACAGAACTGACATGGCGGCACTGCATGGGGGGTTGACTGTGGCATTGGCAGGGGTTGTCCGCAGGAGCCGGACCATGGTCAGCTTGACAGCATCGTCGGGGAGCTGTGTCAGTGGATGTCGTGAAGGAAGGTTCGGCCACCAAACCTGGAAGTTGTTGAAGCATGCTGGGAGTCGTACTGGGTGTGGTGGTTGTGCGGCGACTGCAGGGCCGGCGGTTTGCGGGTGGAATGGAGCAACGACAATGATATCTCCGGAGCATGTGGCAAACACACGAAGCATGTCCAGGTCGACGTCAGGTGAGAGGGGAACACATTTCACCAGGTGGCAGGGAATGGCAGAGGTTCTGTCATGAGCACTGGATGAAGGGAAACACATGACAAACAGTGTATCATTGTGTAGTATTATAGAGATGCCATGGATTATGTCCGGGGGAACAGGCACAAACACCTCGAGTGAGGGCACGTTCAAGATGGGGGGGCGTGAGAAATCTTGACAGGGCGAGGCAGGCGACGGGGGAGAGGTCGAAGGGGCTGGCAAAGGGCCAGGAGGCGAGGACGTGATCATAGGTAAGCTTGGTGTGGGGAGCATGTGGCCACTCGACAGACCGGAGTAGAGGGTATGGTCAGAGAAGAGCTCGATGATTGGAGTTGGAAGTCACTCGACTGAGTGTGAAGTCCAACATGGAGGGATTGGTCAGAGCGTCGTGAGCCACAACAGTGATTGGCATGGTCGTGGCCTGAAGGGGGGGTAGAAGCGGGCTCAACATGAGCAGGCTTGAGTCTGTTGAGAGAGACTGTGACAGCTGAATCTTTTATCTGGATGTCATAGGTGTTGGCTGAGCGCTGGAGAACTAGGTACGGGCCGGTATATGGAGGTTGGAGGGGAGCACGGATAGGTCATCTCGGAGCATGACGTACTCGCAATTGTACAGAGATTTTGGGACGTGAACCTTAGGGCGGGAATGGCTGGCGGGCGGACGGATGTGGAGGTTGATGAAGTGGCGTCTGACATGGTCCATGAAGGAAGGTAAGTCATACTGAGGGAGAGAAGCGGAAGGGCTCACAAGTTCACCAGGGAGAACAATGTTCTGGCCGTATGCAAACTCAGCTGTTGTGCCTTTGAGGTCTTCCTTATAGATCACACGAATGCTGAGTAGCACAAGGGGAAGGGCCTCTGTCCATAGAGAGTCGTGGCATCGACGAGCCGTCTTGGAAGTGCGGTGCCAGCGCTCAACTAGGCCATTACTTTGAGGGTGATATGCTGTGGTATGGATGCACTGGATGCCACAAATGTTACAAATCTCGTTGAACAGGGCCAACTCAAATTGTCTGCCCTGGTCAGTGGTGATGATAGCTGGACATCCGAAATGCAATACCCATGACTCGACGAAAGTTTGAGCAACAGTTTCTGCCGTGATATTGGGGAGGGGGACAGCCTCGACCCAGCGAGTTGTTTGGTCGATAGATGAGAGAACATAACGAAAGCCGTTAGGAGGGGGGTTGGTGGAGAAGGGCCGACAATGTCAATATGAATATGCTGGAAACGCCCAGGAGGGATCGAAAAGGCACCGAGGGGGGGTGAAGTGTGCTTGTGTACTTTGCAGTGTTGGCACGTGACGCAGGAGCGTGCCCATTGCTGGCAGTCCTTGTTGACAATTCTCCACACAAAGCGCTCCGCTACAAGTCAGGCAGACACACGAACACTGGGGTGGGCTAAATTATGCAGTGCGTTGAAGACAGCTAGACAGAGCATGGTTGGGATGAGGGAGTGTAATGTGCCCGTATTGTCGTCACACCAGATCTCACCAGAAATGCCAGGGAAGGTGGTGCAGACAAAGTGTAGTGAAGAGGTAGAGTCTGAAATCAAGTTTTGCGTGTCCTCGTCGGTGGGTTGGAGGTTAGGCAGTTCAGAGAGGTCTAACAGCGAATGAACGGCGTCGACTCATGAAAGCAACTGTATTGTCAGCACCCTTAATGTGTCTGACATCGGTGGTGAACTAAGATATGAAGTCCATGTATCTGAAGGGGCGAGGATGCAGGTCAGCTGGTGGGTTTGTAATGGTCCCAGCCAAGGGTTTGTGGTCTGTTAAAACATAGAAAGGACATTCCTCAACGTCAGTCTTAAAATGCTTGATCGCTTCGTAGACCGTGAGCAACTCCCTGTCAAACACGGAATATTTCTGTTGTGCATTGGTGAGCTTGCACGAGAAGAACTGCAGAGGCGAACTTTGGCGTTGAGTGTCTGGCTAAGGACAGCGCCGATGGCAGTATTGCTCGCGTCTGTGGTGATGAAAAGCTGCGCATTGGCATGAGGATACATGATGGTGCAGGCCTTGGCAACAAGATTTTTGAGGGCAGTGAAAGAGGTAGTCATAGCAGGGGTCCATGGAACAGGCTGAGATCCAGAAGTCTTGGTGCCTGCCAAGGCGTCCGTCAGTGGAGCCTGAATCTCCGCAGCCCGAGGTAGATGTCGGCGATAATAATTAACCGTCCCCAGAAAGAGCCAGAGCTCTTTGAATGACGAAGGTCTGGGTAGGTTTAGTATTGTTTGTACTTTCTCAGGGGGCGGTGAAATGCCGTCGGCAGAGACCCGAAAACCAAGAAAAGTGACAGCGGGTTGATGTAGCTGCAATTTGTCCTGGTTGGTCTCAATGCCTGCTGCCGCGAGAGTGTTCATAACAGTTTGCACATGTCGAATGTTGTCCTCGATGGAGAAGCTGAACACAAGAATATCATCAAAATATGCAGAGCAGAATTTTAGTTCGAATAGCACTTCGTTGATGAAGCATTGCCAGGTGTGGGTTGCAACCGAGCGAGGTGGCGCAGTGGTTAGACACTAGATTCGCATTCGGGAGGACGATGGTTCAATCCCGCCTCCAGCCATCCTGATTTAGGTTTCCCGTAATTTCCCTAAATCGCTCCAGGCAAATGCCGGGATGGTTCCTTTGAAAGGGCACGGCTGACTTCCTTGCCCGTCCTTCCCTAATCCAATGAGACCGATGACCTCACTGTCTGGTCTCCTTCCCCCCCCCCCCCCCCCCCCCCAGGCGTGGGTTGCGTTTTTCAAACCGAAGGGCATGAATCGAAACTGAAATAACCCAATTGGGGTGGTGATTGATGTCTTCTCGATGTCTTCAGGAGCCATGGGGATCTGGTGGTAGGCCCGTTTGCAATCAATGACAGAGAACGTGGTCGCACTGGCGAGGGAACTGGTAAAGTTGGCAATGTTGGGTATGGGGTAGGTGTCCATAATTGTTCGTGCGTTTAGTCAACGGTAGTTTCCACACATGCTCCAGGACCCATCTTTCTTGGGTGTCATATTAACGGGCGTAGAACAGCTACTGGCAGAGGGTTCAATGACGCCGGAGTGTAGAAGTTCAGAAATCTGTTTTTTAAGGTCGGAGAGGCGCTCGGGACAAAATCGACGTGGTTTACTGAAGATTGGGGGGCCTGGCGTGAGGTGAAGCTTGTGAACTGTGCTGTGGTGACGACGGAAATATTGGCGGCGGCACAGGAGGCGGTTTGTTTACAATGTGTGGTGGGCGGGGCAGGCGAGACGTGGTCGTGGTGTTCGGAGCCACCCGGCAGATCCGACGGGAGACGAGGTGGTGAAGTGTCCCAGGAGTCACCGTGCCAAGATGGCCGCCAGCCCGAAGCAGCGGCACGATGGACGGGTGAGCTCGGTAGAGCTCGTGAAGCGTTAGTGAGTCCATTGTCCGAGGGTGCGGCCTGTGGCAGCACTTTCGCGGGTGAAGCGCTAGGCACAAGTGCACTGTTTGTATTGTCAGAGGCAGTCACACAGCAGCATGCAGAAGCCGAAGTTGCATAGTTTGAGGTGCTGTCTGAGAGGGAAGGGGTAGGAGCTGTCAGTTCGGGAGCACATGACGCTCGTCGCGCATGCACACTCGTGTCCGGCCGAGTGTCAAATGCTGCTGTGTTAGAGGGGTGTGGTCCTGTAGAACTGTCAGTACACATTATGGTAGACTTGATAGCACAATTGCGAGGGGTAGCGGGAGGTAAGCACACAGAGGCTCGATTGCTGAGACTGCAAGCAGATTCGGCGCACTTACTGACCTTGCTTTGTCCTTGCTGCAGTGTCTGTAATTACTTTGCTGCATCAGAGAGCTGGAGCTGAGTTTTGTGGAGCAGGAGGGAGAGCTCAAAGTTTTCCTTGCATAGGCGAGTGACATTTTCGAGCTCGACAAGGCATTTATATGTGGTTTCTTGTAACGTCGTCAACAGAGACGAGCAGGTACGGATGAGATGAGCCCAGATCAATGTATCATCGGGGGGTTTGCTCGACAGAGCACAAGGGAAGTGGTTCTTGGACGGGTGATGAAACACGGTGTTTCGCACTAGGTCCAGTGAAAGTTTGTGGTGTTGCAAGAAGTCAATGCCTAGTATAGGTTCGTCAACTTCACGCACTAAAAAAGACCACTCGAGTTTGCAGTTTGCGGAGAGTGAGACGACGTGTGAAGTTGAACCCGAGCATTGTAGTTTAGTTGAATTCACGGCTTGCAGTGAAGTATGATGAGGGCAGATGTTCGACGACGCTAAGGACGTGGGCAGCAGTGAAACATCAGTGCCTGTGTCCACTAGGAAAAGGTATCCCGATGAAATGTCTTTAATGTAAAGTCATCCACAATTATCCGGTCATTCCCAGACCGAATGTAGCACTGGGGGGTGCCTGTCATGTTGTGTGCAGGAGGCGATTGGGAAGTAGCAGGGTGTTCTTCACTTCTGTGCCGCCTCACCAAACCATGTGTGGAAGTAACAGTACGGGTGGTGTGGTTGCATTTCCTGCAGAACGTTCTTTGCCAGTGGTGGTGGCCGACGTTTGGTGGTCACAGCAGGCTCAGTTGCAGGAGGGGGCATGACCGTGGCCAGAGCTGGTAGCGTCTTTACTGCTTTCTGGAGCAAGCGGAACAGTCGGCACAGTGCGGCCCCGGCCACGTCCGGCCGCAGGATGATGAGCCTGAACCTGAGACTTGTCAGGTAGGCAGTGGCTGGCGAAATAGAGCAGTGATGCATCGTATAGCTTGTCAGCAACTGTCACTGTTTGCTCAACACAATCAGGAGGCCTCTGAACCAGAGCAAAGCGGATGTGAGGAGATAGTTTATCTGACCAGATGGCGAGGAGAGCTGTGTCAGAGAGTAGATCTGCGCTGACCAGAGCGCGTAGCTGTCTCCAGAGTTGGGAAGGTTTGTCGTTGCATAGTTGCTCGACATGGAACACTTGCCATATTGCTGCCTCAATTGAGAGTGCAAACCGACGTAGAACTGTCTCTTTGGCTAGAGTGTACCGGGTAGATGAGTCTGGGGCATCGACCAGGTCAGCAATCGAGTCCTCCTGGTCGTGCAGGTGGGTGATGAGTCACAGAAACCTGGTTGACTCGTCGAGTTTGTAATGGTTGAACACTTCATCCACAATTTTGAACCAGGTTGTTGCTCTATCAGGATTAAACAGTGGCAGCATCGGTAAGCATTGTAGAATGTTCGGATGAACAGGTTGAGTTGAATTCATAAGGGCACTGCCTGAAACAAGCTGTTGTTGCTATAGTATTCCAGGAGAGTGTGTCTCCCAGGGATGTGGTGACAATGGCTGGTCGGTTGGCAGTGTCAAGGTGACGTGTTGTGGTAGAGTGCGATCCGTCGTGATGCAGAAGGCCGACGTGGGTGAGACACCGTAATGTGTCGATTGCGGTTGCGGAAGCTCAACACATTGCGGTTGCGATCAGATTGACATGTCGCAGAAGACCCACGTGGATGAGGCACAGGGATGTGCCGAGAACGGTAGCGGAAACTCGACTGGAGCCAGCTGTCCAGAAGCACAGTGTGGAAAATGATGTCAAACGTCAGACGGAATGTGTGAATGTTCACTGTTCGTAGTCCCTCCACTCAAAACGGTGTGCAGATAAGGTGAATGTCATGGCACAAAACACTGAGGCAGAGCAGTGGGTTGGAGATGGAGGTCAGGCACAGATAACAAGTTATTGTTCCTGTTGCAGGCCGAGGTATCGAAGCAGGAAGGCAAGTGCTGAAGCTTAACCGAGGCAGGTGCGGGCATGGTCGGATGCTGAGGAGGTTAACCTGTGAACAAAGCAGTTCCAGCCATGTGGCAGGAATCCACATGTTACTGCATGGTTTGTGGCATGTCAAATCGTTGTCCTGGCGGTGGTAGGTTGTCCAACGAAGCATTTTCAGAAATCGACATTGGTCCCGCACTGCATGGAGATCCGTAAGAGGTAACTGCACCATCGATGAGGGAGGGCACATGTGGTGGGAACAAAGGTGTCAGATAGCCGGAGTCATGCACACTCCTAACCTCACTTATTGTTGCAGGCTCGAAAATGTCCAGCGAAATTGGCGTAATCGTCAAGTGAGAGGCATCGTGTTGCAGTCCTGGCGGATGTACATCGCCCGCAACATGATGCATGTCGATCACAAAATCCGGCGTTAGGCGTTGGGCTGAAGTCATTGTTCGAATTCTGTGTTGAAGTAATACATGCAAACATAACCAACAAGGAGGCCGCGGACACAGTAAAATGGCGAAAACAGAAGACGTTACAACTCGGGGTCACCAATGAAGGAGAAGTTCGAGTCGGTTACAACAAACAATACTCCCATTTTGCAATAGTTCATTTATTCACCTCTTTACACAAGCAAGGCTTACACAGAACTGACATGGTGGCACTGCACAAAGATAATGTTTAGCTTAGTTCAAAGACGATACTCAGATTGATTCTGGTGTTGACCTCATCGGCATCACAAATGTAATGCAAGAGAGGTGCCATGATGCTACACTGAGCTATGATGACATATTACTCATTGTAATAGCATATTGTAGGCTTTTAACTGTTGTGAAGGTATTTTCGTAAAAGAAAGGCAATTGGAATAACAAACTGAGTAAATCATAATTACATTACTACTCTGTAATGAGTCACCCAAGATAATGAATCCCTTACTACTCAGAAAATAGCCCTAAACAACCTCTGAAATTTTGTCAGTGGTGTATGGGGGTTCACCCTTTGTAGAACCAATATGATCCAGCTGTTTGTGAAGCACTTCCCTTATCTAATTTAAATGCTAAACTTCCTAAATAAAATTTTCTGTACAGGAGAAACGTTTTTTTATGAACCTAGGGAGGTCCAGTCATTCATACGCCCACTTGTACACCAAGTTCTGTCCATCTCATTGTGAGGCAGAATCCTCAGTGATACTGACCCAGTCAAAATATATACTGCCATACAGACATGTTAGGAGAATCATATTTTGTAGTGTACATTAGTAAGTATTATTATAAAATCATTGTCACTTATGTTATTTCTAAATGGCACTTGCCATAGTTTGTAAACACATTATTCATAGTTGGTATGCAAATTAGTATCTTAAGTATTTAACAAAAAAAACAGACCTTCCAAGGTTTGGGGGTGGGGAATCTGCTGCTTTTTCTGATTCTAGTTCACAGTTTGTAATGTTTCCTCTTTCGGTTGGGATCAAATACTTAACTAGAGTTACCTGCTTCATAGAGTTTATTTGTAACTGCCACTATAGAAAAGAAATAAAATGAAGTTCTGGTATAACAAAGACTGACCAAGTATTTAGTAATAACTGTTGTGACAGTGCCACGAGATTTAAAAGTGCCGCTACGTCAGTACGCGAACACGGCGACAGAGGTGCTTCGCAGCTCGGCTGAGCGCGGGAGCGCCACCTAGCTATGAACGGCGCCAGCCGCATGTCACGGCATGGTAGTTGAGTGACAGATATGGAGTTGGTAGTATGAAACTCACTATTGTTTCTATGTTTGTATATCCACGCAAATTATTAGTGAATTAAAGGTTATAACACTTTTTGGCGACGAGGTCGGATATTTTTTTTCCTGCGTTGGGGAATTGTGCGTTCGTGTCTGGGCAGACATGGAACAGCTTCTGCAAGCGCTCATTGAACAACAAACGCAGCTGACGGCTGCTATTCAGGCTTTGTCAACGTCGCTTACTCATCGTCTGTCTTCCGCTTCTCCGCCTCCGTTCCCTCCTTATGACGAGGCCGCTGAAGACTGGGAGGATTAAGAGAAGCATTTGCGCCAACACTTCTTGGCTTTCAGCATTGTCGATGCTCCTATGTGTAAGTCGTTATTTCTATCTTGGATTTCCCCACGGATCTATCAGCTGCTATCTCAGTTAGCCCCTCTGTGGGAACCTGCCTCTCTGTCCTTCCAAGAAATGTGTGACTTATTGTCTAACTATTACCGAAAAAACACCCACGTCGTTGCCGCCTGCATGGCGTTCTACCGGTGTTGTAAACAGCCCCATCAATCTTACCGGGCTTAGGCGGCGGAACTACACGGTCTGAGTCGGAAATGTCAGTTTGTCATGGACACTCATCATGAGTCTTATGCTGATTCAGTGGTTAGGGATGCTATTCTACGGCTTGCTCCTGATAAAGAAGTTCGGCAACATGCCCTACAACTGCCAAACCCATCGTTGTCAGAAGTTCTAAGCATCGCTCAATCCTTTGAAGTGTCTCATGCTGCTAGCGCGCAAATAGACGCGTGGTGTGATGTCGGCGCTGTACAGTCAACTTTCGACACGGACAATTTGCCTGTTTCCCAGGAGAACGAAGATGTGGTGGCAGTTCACTCATGTAAACAACGTCGCGTTGGGCTGTAATGCTCACAGCGAAAACAGCAACCACAGAAACAGGTTCGTTCCGCCCTTCCTTCTTGTCCACGTTGTTTCGTACAGCATGACAGGGCCGCGTGTCCAAAACGTTGGGCCACGTGTAATGCATGTAGGAAAAAAGGCCACATTGCTTCTGTGTGTCAGTCCCCTAATGTTCCTGTCGACGAGGACGAGGCATCGGACATGGATGTTAACTGTGTGCTTTCTCAAACAAATAAGTTGTTTGTTACTGTTTGTGTTCTGGATAAAGACATTCGCATGCAAGTGGACACTGGCTCTGCAGTAACTCTCATTAATTCTTGCACGTATTTGGAGTTGGGCTCCCCTCCCTTGTCCCCAGTTACGCGAAATCTGACAACTTATAATAAACAGAAAATTCCTATTGTTGGCCAGTTTGATGCTTCCACTGCCTACAAGTCTGTTGTTCAGCCCCTCACGTTTTATGTGGTGGATCATGCGGGCACTGAAAATCTGTTCGGTTATGATGCTTTCCAGTTGTTTGGGCTCTCCATTGATGATGATGTGCACCTCATATCTGAGGATATTCCGTATCGACAGCTGGATGGATTGTGTTCTGAATTCTCGTCCATGTTCTCTGCTGGTCTGGGTCGTGCCAAGGATTTTGAAGCCCACATTACTCTTAAACCTACAGCTCGCCCTAAGTTTTTCCGGGCACGCCCTATTCCGATGGCGTTGCGTGCACCTGTCAAGGCTGAGATAGACAGGTTAACAGCTTCAGGGATTCTCCTTCCTGTTACCTCCAGCGAATGGGCATCGCCAATCATGGTGGTTTCTAAACCAAACGGGAGTCTGCGATTGTGTGGCGATTTTAAAGCCACTGTCAATGCTCACAGCCTCATTGACACTTATTCTCTTCCCCGTCCTGAGGAGTTATTTACCAAGCTCGCTGGGGGCCAGTTCTTTTCCAAACTTGACTTATCGGAGGCGTACCATCAGTTGCCATTGGATGCGTCTTCCAAGGAATTTCTCGTCATCAACACTCCTTGTGGGTTGTATGAGTACCAGCGGTTACCATTTGGTGTCACTAGCACGCCGGCCATTTTTCAGCAGTTTTTGGAACAGCTCACGGCTTCCGTTCCTGGCTGCATCAACTACCTGGATGACATTGTTGTCATGGGGGCCTCCACTGAGGAGCACCTTTCCAATTTGCGTTCATTATTTCGGGTTCTGCATTTGGCTGGGTTGAAGTGCAATCTGGACAAGTCACAGTTCTTCCAACCCTCCATTGTGTATCTTGGTTTCCACTTGTCCCGTGAAGGTACACGTCCTCTACGTCAGCACGTTGCGGCCCTTACCACTCTTCCCCGGCCGTCTACGGTCGAAGAACTTCAGGCGTTTCTAGGCAAGATTGCTTATTATCACAAATTCATTCCATCCGCGGCGGCGGTGGCTCATCCTCTGCATCAGCTGTTATGCAAAAACGTTCCTTTCTGTTGGTCCGACGAGTGTGAGCAGGCTTTTGTCCGCCTGAAGGCTCATTTGCAGTCGGCACCTTGTCTTGCCACATTCCGTCCGGATCAGCACTTGGTTCTGGTGACTGATGCATCACAGTATGGCTTAGGGGCTGTTCTCGCCCATCGGTATGAGGATGGGTCAGAACGACCCATCACCTATGCTTCCAAGACCCTCAACGATGCCCAACGGCGTTACTCTCAAATCGAAAAGGAGGTGCTCGCTATCATTTATGCTCTAAAAAAGTTCAGGGTTTTTTTTTGTATGGTTCTAAGTTTCACCTCATCACCGACCACAAGCCGCTGGTCTCTCTGCCCCTCGGCGTCGCTTCCGGATAAGGCAGCTCACCGCCTGCAACGTTGGGCCTTATACTAGTCTCATTTTCACTATGAGATTCACTATCGCCCCATGGCCCAGCACGCCAACGCTGACGCGTTGTCACATTTGCCGATGGGCCCCGACCTGGTTTTCGATCAAGATGAACTACTCTGTTTCCACATTGATGAGGAAGAACGTCTTGTGGCCAAGGGTTTTCCGCTTACAGGCTCGCAGGTCGCGTCGGCTACTGCGCGGGACCTGGTCCTGCATCAGGTGATCGGTTTTGTTCAACGGAGTTGGCCGGACAGGACCAAGGGCCGGGCATCAGATCCCCTTCGCAACTACCATGCCTTGCACCTTCGTCTATCTGTTCGTGAGGGTGTTGTTCTTCTGGCCACGGATGGCGCATCTCCGCGGGTCGTGGTGCCAGCTTCTCTTCGCAAAGTTGTTCTCAAACTATTGCATGAGGGCTATTGGGGGATTTCTCGGACTAAGTCCCTGGCCCGCAGGCATGTTTATTGGCCCGGTATCGATTCGGACATCACCCACATGGTCGCTGCGTGTGGTCAGTGTGCTCAACAACTGGCTGCACTGCGTACAATGCCCTCTCCGTGGCCTGATCCGGCACAGCCATGGGAACGGGTGCACGCTGACTTTGCCGGCCCCTTCCTCGGCACTTATTGGCTACTGTTGATTGAAGCCTTCTCGAAGTTCCCGTTTGTTGTTTGATGTCCGTCGCCCACCACTGTGGCGATGACGCTGGCTTTGTCCAAAATCTTTGTGCTAGAAGGTCTTCCATTCACGATTGTCACGGACAATGGCCCTCAGTTCCCTTCGCAGGCCTTCCGTGATTTTTGTGCTGGACAAGGGATTCATCATGTTACAGCACTGCCCTTCCATCCCCAATCGAATGGGGAGGTTGAGTGCCTTGTCCGCACTTTCAAAAGCCAGATGAAAAAATTCCTTACTGATTTTCCTACCGATGATGCTCTGTTGCAATTTCTGAGTTCTTATCGCTTCACGCCTCTGGGTGATCGCAGCCCTGCTGAACTCTTGCATGGCCGCCAACCGCGCACTCTACTGCACCTGCTTCACCCTGTCAGGCCTAGTACTGTGTCCCCTAGTGCGGGAAAATACTCGGTGGGTGCCAATGTGTGGGCATGAGGGTATGGATCTTGCCCTAAATGGATTCCAGGGGTGGTCAAGGGTCTTCGCGGCCGCCGGCTTTGTGAAATACGTACGGACGACGGCATGGTTGTTCGCCATTACGACCAGATGCGCCCACGAGTTGTGGCCACGCTGGAGCCACCGCCCCTTCTTTCGCCTCCACCAGCCCGAGAAGCCAGTCCTGTTGCTGGTGCCGATCTCCTGTGCGTGTTACTGCAGCCAACTTCGCTGCCTCTTCCGAGTATGCCGGAACCGGCCCCAGTCGCGACGCCGCCTTCTCCGGGACCCATCTCGCTGGAGCACACCCCCAGGTCCACGACACCTATGGATGCTGCTCTGGAGTTTTCACCCATCATTTTGTCCAGGAGGCACGTTCCACCCACAAGCTTCTGTCCTGGACATTTTCGACCATATTCTCGTGTTTCTCCACAGGATCTTCTCGGGGTCTCCCAAGAGGCCATGGATGTCTCCGCACTGTCCGTGTCTCCAAGGAAGTGAGTGTCTTTTTTTTCAAGGGGGGAAAAGTGTTGTGACAGTGCCATGAGATTTAAAAGTGCCGCTACGTCAGTACGCGAACACGGCGATAGAGGCGCTCCGCAGCTCGGCTGAGCACGGGAGCGCCACCTACCTATGAACGGCGCTGGCCGCATGTCACGGCATGACAGTTGAGTGACAGATATGGAGTTGGTAGTATGAAACTCACTATTGTTTATATCCATGCAAATTATTAGTGAATTAAAGGTTATAACAATAACCACATTAATTCATGCCACATGTGATTTTGAGTTTCAGTGTTGTTTATTTTTTGTATTGAAGTCATTCAAGCAATAAAACAAACTGTGGCACAACTGAACAAAGTTGGCACAGTGTGTGCCATTAAGAATCAGTTACATATTTACAAATTAAATTGGCACAGAGGCCACCTTGAAACCTGAAACAAAACTTAGTGCACACTAGTGATTCCACATGGGTGTAATATACATATTGCTACACTGGCGTGATTGTTAAAAATATAAAATTAAAGAAATACAATGAATTTTGACAGATATGAGGACAGTAAATGACACTGCATAAATTGTAAAATGAAATGACATTACATAGTGTATGAATTTCATTTCAGATCCATCTCATTCACAATGAAAATAGTCAGAAATGTAAATACCATATTTTATAGACTATAAGATGCTATGGACTATAAGATGCACCTTAATTTTTAAGCAGTTTTTAATGACATTTTTATCATTTTTATCATTAGATTGCAAAGCCACACAAAAATTCTTAGTTTTAAAAGTAGAACTGACTTTTAAAATCCCTGCAGATCATCATCTGAACTTTCTTCTTCTTCTTCTTCTTCTTCTTCTTCTTCTTCTTCTTCTGCTTTTGATTCCTCTTCATACATTAGATGGTCTTCACTGCCATTGAGAGTGTTACTTATGCCACACTTCTTGAAAGATTTAGCAATAATGCCATTAGGACAATCTCACAATTTGGAGACATAAATGTAACGAAGTCCACATACTTTGCTTACTTCCACTCCATTATGTGTTATGGCATCATCTTCTGGGGCAATTCACCCTCATCTAAATAAATCTTCCTCATGCAGAAAAAAGTAGTCCGTATAATGTGCAGAGTACCCTCGAGAACCTCCTGCCGTACGCTCTTTAAAAAACTCGGAATACTTTCCACAACCTGCCAGTATATTTTTTCCCTAATGAGTTTCTTGGTTGACAATCCTGCCCACTATGAAACCAATGAAAGCTTCCATTATCACAATACAAGAAAGAAGGCTGACCTCCACTTTGAACTAAAAAGTTTAACTCGGGTACAGAAAGGAGTGCATTACTCCAGTGTGAAAATATTTAACTTATTATCAAGCTATATAAAAAGTCTACGTAGTAACAGTGCATCATTCAAAAACAATCTAAAGACATATTTAATTGAAAAAATGTTTTACTCACTTGATGAATACTTCAACAGAGAAAATTAGTCTTTGTATGTATTTATATTTACTGTTGTTTGTTTATGTTCTTTTTGTTCCTATTTGTAACCATATACTTACTGTGACAAATAGGCTTTTGCAATGTGATAAACTATGCATAATGTATTATTCCTATGACTTTATTTTAGTTCATTATTATTTTTGCAAGTCATGTAATTTATGTCTAGTTCTGCTCTTGTAAACTAATTGATACCATGGTCTGTGAACATATATTACTCAAGTCGTTCTACATCCTAGTGTCATACGCATAACAGGATCTATGGAATTTGTAGATAAATAAAATAAATAAATTTGCTGCTTGTCTCAGATGTGGTACTGAGTCAAATGCTTCTCTGAACTCAAGAAATACTGCATCTACCAGACTGTCTTGATCCAAAGCTTTCAGTATGTCATGTGAGAATAGTGCAAGTTGTGTTTCACATAATTGATGTTTTCAGAATCCATGCTGGTTGGCATGGAGAAGGTCATTCCGTTGAAGACATCTCATTATGGTTGAGCTCAGAATATATTCTAAGATTCTACAACAAATCAGTATCAAGTATATTGGATGGTAGTTTCATGGAACACTTCTACTGCTTGGTGTGTGATTTGTGCTTTCTTCCAGATACTGGGCAATTATTTTTTTCATGGAATCTACAATAGATTATAGTTAAAAAAGAAGCTAACTCAGCCACAAATTCAGTGTAGAATCTGACAGGGATTCCATCAGGCTCTGGAGCTTTGTTCAATTTTAGGGCTTTCAGCTGTTTCTCAAAGCCACTTACACGAGCATTTATGTCACTTGACTTTTCAGTGATACAAGGATTAAACTGGAGCAATTCTCCTGGGTTTTCCTTTGTAAAGGAACACTTCAAAAATAAGTTAATCATTTCTGTATTTTATTTTATTGCCCTGAATTTCCATTTCTGTCTCATCTATAAGTGACTGGATGCTTCCACTAGCAGCCTATACATAGGAGTAGAATTTCTTTGCATTTTATGAAAGGTCATTTGTCGATTTTCTGTTACAATAGTCATTGAAGGCTTCCCACACTGCTCTCTTGGCAGCAAAACACATTTCAATCATCATCTCTCTATCCATAGCCTATGCTTTGTTTTACACCTATTAAGCAATTGTCTCTGATTCTTTAGAAGTTTCTTTACAGTGACTCTATACCCTGGATGGTCCCTCCCAGCATGAACTGTTCTACTGGGTACATATCTATCCAGTGCATGGTCAACGATTCTTTTAAACTTGTTCCATAGTTCCTCTATGTGCTCCTTTTCTGTGCTAGCAGTTTCAAATTGCTCAATGAGATATGACACTAATGCTATTTTTATCTAATTTACAGGACATATATATCTTCCTACTTATTTTAGTTGCCCTTTGTACTCTGGTAATCATTGTGTCAAACACCTCATAATCACTGATACCATTTTCAATTCAGACAGCCTCAAGCAGGTCAGGATCTAATATATTTCCATTCTGAGTAGTGTTTTAAATTTTCTGCTTTTAGTTGTTTTTAGAGAAGACATTTAGTAATGTTTCACAAGATGTCTTGTTATGGCCACCACTAACAAAACTGTAATTTTCCCAATTGATTGTTAGATGATTAAAGTCTCCACTGATGATTCCAGTATGATTGGGGAAATTATGTACAAACAAAGTAAGGTTTTCTCAGTTAAAAATTTTTGTCCAACACTGATACTGAGTCTTCTCCAAACAATCTCACATGCATTTTCAATTTCTGTGTTTGTGAATTTGAGCTGCTTGTCTACTCCAACAAATACACCTCTTCCATTTCCCATTAGCCTGTTCTTTCAATATACACTGTAATTTTTCCCCAAAACCACACTACTATCAACTTCACTGCCCACCACACAGTTGGCTACCTGGGTAGCAGCCTCTGATGTGTAGTGCACACCTGACCTGCAGTTTTCAACCCTATGGTGTTAGTCCATGAAGTCAAAGTCTAACTTGGCACAAAACATTCAAAGTCTCTGTTTCAGTCCTTCCACTTGCCTCAGAACCAAGGGACCACTCTCACTTCTGTGGCAAATGCTGCAAATTGTGAGCTTTGTTGAAACTCTGTGTGCAAAGCTGGTATTCTCAACCTTGTCTCCCAGTCACTGGAATAATCAAAGTATGACCTCAGAGCCCAGATGACAGGCATCATTTATTCCAATGTGCACCACAATCCACAGTTGGTTGCACTCTGTACCTTCAACAGCTGCTGGAATAGCCTCTTCAACATGTTGAATGAGGCCCTCAGATGAACTCACTGAATGCACCTGGTGTTCCTTCCTGTCCCTTTCTGCCATTTCCCTAAGGGATACCATTATTAGTCATATGTTTTAACTGTTGATGATTAATAAGCCCTACCCCTTAGCACTCGCTTTGTCTTAACACAGGACAAAGCAGACTGCCCAACAGGTGAAATGAGTGCCACTGCCTCAGTTTCAGTTTCAGTGGAAGACAGCACCTTGCATCTGTTCATTAGACATGCACCCTGAGTCCTCCCTGCTCCCTGTCTATGCTGTACAGAGCAACTACTGACATGCCACTTGCAGGCAAGTGGACAGATAGTAGTAGATCCTTTACTTCCTGCAGAGGAGACAGGATCCACAGGATAGGACAGTACTTGATACACCTTTGGTAAATCTAGTACATGACTCCTGAGAGCTCTCTCAGCACACCGGTTCACAACAGCTTCCAGTCATTTGACAGTAATCAAGGTGATTTCCAGCTGCTTACGAATGTCAACTAACTCATCCCATGTTTGATGCACCTTGGGTTATTAGCTGATTGTGACAATAGCTCCAGATGAGTCCCATCATGTCAGCAAAGGCTTTTATTTCTTTTTTGGACACTTCAAATAAACCACACAATTTACTGGTTCCAGTGATATAATGAAGTATGATAGTATGACATCAGCAGAAATAAGCAAAGACAAAAATCAACTCCAGCCACTGACAGTGGAAAAACAACCCAATGGAAAAGTAAGAGAATTCACATGATGGAGAAAGGCCATGAGCCGCAGATCAAGATGAAGATGGAGATGTGGACTCTGCAGATTGGTGCCAGAAAAAATAGGACCAGTGGAGGAAGAAACTTGCAAGTCAGTTCAGTCCCCTGCATCTGACCATGATATTATGATATTATTTTTTTTTAAATCACTTTGCTGTTTGTATCTTTGAAACTGATGTCTGCCCATGGTACCAACAGGACACCTTGTATCTTCCCACTACTGCTTTAACCTGCCTCAATGGAAAACTGTATTCAAAGTGCTATAAGCATATCTTTAAAAAGGTATAGCATTTTTCTCATCAACAGTGCCTGAAAACCACCTCTTTTATTAAATGAACCTAATTGAAAATGATGTTTTACTGTTCTTATTTCACCATTTTAATCATAGAAACAATTTATTATGGGTTTTATATCTAATACACATGTTTTAACACCATCATAAAAGGAAGTCAGTATTATGAGCCACTGAAATATTACCAATTGCACGTTTTAGGTATCTTTCATAACACTTCTCTAAAATAACTCCATAGTTTTATAACCAATAAATTTTCTTTTCATTCATATCCAAGAAGTGAAGAATTTTTCACAAATAAATAACTTAACAAGTTCAGTGCTTTTTTTCCTTACCATAGTGAAATTTGCAAACCCTCAGCTAATTATTTCCTTCTTATAATATATTTCATATTCCTGAGAGCTTCTCTCTGTGTTTGTTTGCTGAAATATGTATATTTATTGCAAGGAAAATTAAAAAAAATTGTCTATTGTTGTCTCTCAACTGTATCTCATTTCTTGATGCAATATCCCAACTACTGTATTGGCTTTTCAGCATCTGCAAACAGATGTGAATAAGCAATTAGGTGGCTATGTGTGTGATGCAGCACTTATGCTTCTTCAGGACAAATGGGAATTTATTGCAAGGAACATTCACTGTGAAATGAAGGTATGAAAGACTGAGTATCTATCACCTTTCCATAGTTTGAATAATAATTTAATTTGATCATGTTATTGTCTTCTGTAAAATATTACTGTGGCAGCTAAGAGTTTAAAGAGATGCTAATTTTTATTTATAAATGTGACTGAATGAAAAATCATTATAATATGTACCCTAAATTATAGCATTACAACTGAAATATTAAACATAGATATCAAAAACCTACTATTTCACTTGCCAAAATAATCACCAAATAGCTTTTCCATGCCTTCTTAATAATTGAGTAAAAAGCTTTTAAAAATTAGGAACAAAATAGTTAATTAAATCAACACAAAATGAGACACATGGAATGAGGAGTATATACAGAAGTGACCATTAAAAATAAACAACGAAACATGATTTTTCTAATCGAATATTTCCTTATTACCAGTTAGGAGGAAAAAATACCACAACAAAACTGTGTTGTAAAGCAGCAAAGAGAACGTCACTACAAAAGAATTAATCAGAAAACAGGATAATGGTAAATGATATATCAACTGTTTTCAGTACCCAGAGAATAGCAAGACATGAGTTCCAGATGGTCAAAATCTCTAATGTCTCACTTAAGGAAAGAATAAGGCCTTCTTCAGAGAACAATAGTGACAATTAAAGGCTCTCTAAAAATAGAACAGAAATTATAAGTGTAACAAGGTTCAAAATAACATAAGAAAAGGGCAGAAGATAAGAACAGATGACTCTCATGAAAGCACACAAAGAAGGAAGCAAAAATAATAATAATAATAATAATACAAGGGAAGAATCAAGATAATCTAGAATACTGAAAACATTAAATGAAGGGCTGCTATAAAGTCTGAGAATTATGGTGTAAGAATGCAGTGTAGTTTGAAGCTCATATGTTGCCAGTCTTACTTTGTTCATTAAGTTTTTGAGTGATTCAGTTTTTCTTTTGCTACGTTACACTTTTCTTTTTAAATTTTGGGCATCAATTTTATATCCTGAAGATAATATTTTGCTACTGCTTCCACAACCTTTTGGATATATTGTAATGTACAGTCTACAAGTAGTACTATAGCATATCTTTATTCTCTTTATATTTGTTGTTAAGAATCAAACCAAGCATTTTCACAGATACTCTGAATACTTTCTTAATTGTATGAATGTCATATTAAAGAGGAAAAGAAATATTCATTTAAGACATCTGTTTTGGAAAATTTAATTGCTGAGAAGCATTTCACATCCCAGTAACATCATCAAAGATAGGGATTAAGCACTCCTGCATAAGACAAGGGAATGAATAATATGTGGCTCTGTTGAAGGAACCATAGTTGCTTTTGCATGTAGTTACCTGAAAACCACAGAAAACATCAATGGGGTGATTTCCCAGAGATTATAATCCTCTGTTCTGCTGAATGTTGATAAGTTACATTGTTTTTGCTATTATTAATCCATCTATAAGGATCTTGCTGTCAATGAGATGTTAAACTCCAATCTTCCTTCCTTTTAACTATTACTGGTGTTTAAGTGCACCCACAGATCCAAAATCCACAGCAATTAATACAGAGGTTCACAAAAAAGGCACTTTGCATGTAGCTTGTAGCAAGGCTCAATACTTTCCATGCCAGTGACTTGGTTTACAATAGTTCTTCAATCACTCACATATTGGCTAGTACACCACAGAGTCACCAGTAGAGAAACATACATGGTCCAGTCATGTTAATGTCACCACCACCTACGGTCAACATCAATATGCAATAACCACTCGCAGACAGCAGGTGGCAGCACTATAAGTGGTGGGTATATAAAGCTTGGGGGATGGGGGGACAGAAAACAGTGCAGTCATTGTCTCAAGGTGGAAACGGAGTGATTTATATGGTGTTCAAAAGGGCATGATGCACCAAGGATGCAAGAATTTCTGAAATGGCTAAGTTTTTTGTGTGCCACCATGGTTAAAGTACACCACGCATGCCAAAATGACATTATCCAAAACTGGTGCTGAGGCAATTGTGGCGCACCACAAGCCATAGATGACAGAGGTGCATGATGACTGCAGAGATATGTACAGGTGAACAGTGTTTCAATTTCTGAGCAACCAACAGGACAGAGGGGCCAAGGGCTGTCAACAGTGTCTCCTTAATGACTGTTCAGTGAACATTGTTGCATATGGACCTTCACAGAAAGTGCCTGGTTCATGCACTCATGCTGACTGCTGTTTCTCAGCAATGAAGGCTGAAATTTACATCCCAGTACCACAACTGGGCATCCACTGAGTGGCAGTGTGTGGCCTTTTCAGACGAATCGTGTTTTATGTTCTATCAGACGGATGGCCATTTGTGTGTACAGCCGTGCAACAATTGTCGAAAGGGTTCAGGCAAGAGAAGGAAGCATTATGGTATGGTGGACATTTTTGTGGCATTCCCTGCATGATCTCATCATTCTGGAGGAAACAATGGATTAACTCAAGTATGCATTTATCCTTGGAGACAATGTCCACTCCAACATGACTTGTTCCACATCATTATGATCTATCATACAAAATCATCCGTGGATCATGGAACGTGTAATTGTGTAACTAACTAACTTGCAAGCAGTTCGTTTTGTTCTCAGCATTATGGCATCTACCAGCAGGAAAAAGCAATGTATCACACAGCTTGCAGTTTATGTGTATGGTTTGAAGAGCACAGTGATGGGATTAGCATATTCCCCTGGCCACCAGACTCCCTGGATTTAAACTCTGTTGAAAACCTGTGAGACCACCTCAATCAAGGTGTTTGTGCCATGGATACTCAACCTTGCTGCTTGTCTGCACTGTAAAAGATGGTTATTGAAGCTTTTGGCAGGTGGTCTAGTTAATGTGACTGGACATATAAATATATATAAATATATAATAAATATAACATATAAATCTATGTTACTTCATGAGATATATGTGGGAGAAAGTAATGTGTTTCCTGGTTCTTCTTTTAACACATGCTTTCAGAATTTCCTCTGTAAACTCCATTATGAGCAATGAGCTTTCTTGTAGCATCTGCCACTGGAGTTGGCTGAGCATGTATTGTAATTAGGAATAAGTGCAACATGACCAGCAGTCTAAACACAACTTTATTCCATGGAAGCATAATAACTTGAACGCAGTACTTAAGTAACAGTCAGCAGGAACCAATTACATACACAAAGAACCGTAGCAATGCACATAAAGAACTGATGCCGAGCATAGCTCAGTAAGCCTTAAATAGACTGGGGCCCATGGTGGGCTCTGACAAGTGATCTGTCTCTCTCTCTCTCTCTCTCTCTCTCTCTCTCTGTCTCTCTCTCTCTCACACACACGCACACACACACACACACACACACACACACACAAATCTGAGGTGCCTTCTGTGGGCAACATATCACTGAGGCATGCGTGACCTTTTTAAAATATGCACATGTGTCACTGCATTCCTCTTCTCTTAGGGAGATCATGAATTCTTGAGACATCCATGTTCTTCTCTTCATCCACTGGGCTCCAGCCAAGGTAGTGGGCTGCAATGGGAGCATACAGTCTGAAGTGGTTCGGACATGGACACATTGTGTATCCACCTTCCCATGTCAAACCATATGGTAACACAGGTGCAGGGGCTGTTCCATGCCAACCTCAGGCATCAGCTCTGGTGATGGTGCTAATGATACTGGTACCAGGAATGGGTGACAGAATCCCTGATGATGGTGCCAGAAGCAATAGAGGAACTGCTGGTTTGGCCACTGAGGATGGATGCCATCCCCCACGTGGTAGTGAAGAACTGGCAGCAGCAAGTGATATGACACCCAATGTGGATGGACACAGAGGCAATGATGTAACATCAGTGGGCACCTGGGCATCCATGCAAAGGCGAAGCTGATAATGGTGCCTCGGACACAGGTTGTCCTCTGTGTGAATGTTGCCCCCAGCATCTGGCGATGACAGCTGGAATCCATTTAGAGTGACGTCCAAAACAACGTGCTCGGAAAGCCACACCCAGCAAGGTGGCTGCTGCATTGGTTGATATCTAGAAGGAGACACAGGAGATGTAGCAGTGTCCTTAGCTGGCATCCATGGAGTAGCCCTGCCGTACAGTCAAAAAGGGGTATTGACAATTAACATACTTTGCGACTCCATACCTGAAGAGAGTTTTAAATAGGTATCCGACAAGTCAATTTTTGAGAAATTTTGACCAACTTATAGCTTTGCAAAGAGTTTGTCTGTGTGTGGTATGGGGTATTTATCCACTATAGATTGTGCATTCACAGAAACTTTAAAACCACCACAGAGATTTAATTGGGCCATTGGTTACTTTACTATAACTAAGGGGGTAGACCATTCACTTGATGCAATAGGCCAATGAATGCTGGATTCCATGAGGCAATCTAATTCATCTTTGACTTGTTCCCTGAGTGCCACTGGAACCCGATGGGCCCAGAAGAAACAAGGCTGAGAAGAGGGTTTCATAGTAATGTGCATTTGAAAATTATTGGCACACCCCAATCCATGAGAGAACAAAGAGGAAAACTAAGAACATAATTAATCCAACTGTGTATATGGTATTTATTCAGAGACTAAATTCATTTAATCTAAAGTGGCAAAATCAAACAACTTAAAAACATCTAATCCAAAAGCGCTCTCTGTATGTGTGTTATCTACAACAAGAAATGTAAGTAACTGGACTACTGACTTGTAGGTCACTGGGACAGAGAACTGGCCAAGAATAGGAATACTCTGTTGTAATTTATTAATTGTCATGACACAGAGGGAAGTGGAGGGTCGACATAAGTTTGTGAGTTTAAGGAGGTTACCACAGCTCCTGTATCCACTTGCATGTGGAGAACTTTACAGAAAATCTTGTTTGGTGCAACAGAAATAGCTCATACAATCTTTACATCCATGTCCCTATCAGGATCACTGTGCCGAATTTTTGCATTACAAACAGAAGCAATGTGACCTTTTTTATTGCAATTATGAGAGGTTGCCCTGAGTTTTGAGCAATCTGTGCACTCCTGGTTAATGAAAAAATAAGGGCAGGATGGGAGTGTGGAATGCATACATTGCTGTTTATTGGCCTGTTTACAATAGACAATATTTTTATTCATTCTTCATTACTAGATGGGCATTCCGTTAGCAAAAGCGTGAGTGGCCTTTCAGACCATGATGCACAAATTTTAACACTAAAAGGCTTTTTTACTCAAACCAAGGTCATATTTAATTACAAACTACATAGGAAAGTTAATCCAACAGCAATAGAGAGTTTTTTAAACCCTGTCAAGGAACGAGAGTGGCAGGATGTTTACAGTGCCGATAACATCGATGATAAATATAATGCTTTCCTTAACACATTTCTCATGCTTTTTGAGAGTTGCTTTCCATTATAACATTCTATATGGGGTACTAGCAGTGATGTGCAGCCCAGGTGGCTGACTTGTGGGATAAGGATATCATGTAGAACAAAGCGGGAATTATATCAAAATGTTAGAAGTAGTCACAATCAAGCTACAGTAGCCCATTACAAACAGTATTGTAAGTAGCTTAAAAATGTTATCAGGAAGGCAAAGAGTATGTGGTATGCAAATAGAATAGCTAATTCACAGCTGTCTGTTGTAATAATGGAATACATATGAATAAATAATGGAATAAATATGAAAGCTAAATTCACAGTGTTCAGACTATAGACAGCCACACTTTTGTTAGTACTAAAGTGACTCCTGAAATTCATGATTCAGAAATAGAGCATGTTTGGTAATAATATTTGAAAATCAGAATACTTCTCATTTTTAACCTTAATAAAATGGGAATCCTATGTTTTTCTTTTATTTATTTTAAATTGTGTCTAGTAAATGATCCACTGGACTCAAGAATTTGGCAAATTTATTTTATTTAACTTTGTGGCCAGAGCCTCTTTCCTGTCACCACAGTTGTTAGTTACCTAAGGGAGGGAAATCATGTGTGCCACCTCCAGCCAATTGTGGAAACTTTGTCCTGTGTGTGATCATATCTTAAGTGTTTGTGTACTTTACTTTCTGAGGTGGAAAGTTGGGACCAGCCCAGCATTTGCTTAAATAAACATGGAAAAATTGCCTAAAAATCACACTCATGGTGGCTGGTGCATCAGCTATGGCCATTAATGTGCCTCACAGATTTAATCCTGGTCTTGCTAAGCTTCCTGTCTCACAAACTAGCATGCTATACCTTACATTATATGAGCAGGTCAAAATGGGAATCCTGTCAACTTATATTAAATGTTGGTCTCACCTACATTTACTGAAATCAATTTGGACAACATGAGATAGATTGAACAGTATCAGCCAGGCCATTTTAATCTATGACTCTTACTTATTAAATAAAAATTTTATTCCAAAATTACATATATCGTTTCTAGAGGTATGGTGTATTTTTTGCAGAAAAAGTTTGCAGATATAGCCACCTTTATAGAACTTCTGGGTGCGCAGAATAATTATAACATGCAAAAGATCAAGGAGATTTTCTACAAGAGTAAGTATATATCATTTCCTCTTGTAATTGTCCATTGAAGATTGTAAAATGAAATTTAACTTATGACCTATAGAAGTAATATTATATCAAAATACACACATCAAAAAAAGTTTTGTATCACCCCGGTTCCCAGAACACCTGAAGATAGACATTAACATGGATATTGTATCACAGACATAGTCCCTTTGACTATTCAGAGATGTCACTAAACCCA
Source organism: Schistocerca cancellata (assembly GCF_023864275.1). Taxonomy (NCBI): domain Eukaryota; kingdom Metazoa; phylum Arthropoda; class Insecta; order Orthoptera; family Acrididae; genus Schistocerca; species Schistocerca cancellata. The sequence continues at coordinate 26,828,307 of NC_064629.1, read as the reverse complement.
CCCAAAGGTGTAAACAACTATGCATGAGCAGTGCCTATTAGATGGAGGGGGTCTGACAGCCGATCAGTTCCAGTTATTCCACTAGTAAGAGGTACTCGGCTCGTGTTGTCTGTAGTTCAAACATGCGTAGACAGTCAATACCACAGTTCAATTGCATCCACATTGTTACTTTGTGACAGGGGTGGCTTTCAACAAGGGAAGTGTCCAGGCATCTCAGAATGAACCAAAGCGATTTTTTTCGCACATGGAGGGGATCAGAGAGACAGGAACTGTTGATGACATGCCTCGCTTAGGCCACCCAAGGGCTACTACTGCAGTGGATGACCACTACCTATGGATTATGGCTCGGAGGAACCCTGACAGCTACACCACCATGTCGAATAATGCTTTTTGTGCAACCACAGGACATCGTATAATGACTCAAACTGTGTGCAATAGGCTGCATGATGCGTAACTTTGCTCCCGTTGTCATGATGAGGTCAATCTTTGCAACCACAACACCATGCAGTGCAGTACAGATAGGCCCAGCAACATGCCAAATGGACTGCTCAGGATTGGCATCATGTTCCCTTCACCAATGAGTGTCGCATATGCCTTCAACCTGATAATTGTCGGGGACATGTTTAGAGGCAACCCGCTGTCCAGTGAGTGCAGCAAGGTAGAGCTTCCCTGCTGTTTTGTGGAGAAATTATGTGGGGCCAATGTACGCCACTGGTGGTCATTCAAGGCACAATAATGGATGTATGATACGTGAGTGCCATCCTCTGACCAAAGGTGCAACCTTACCATGAGCATATTGGCAAGGCATTCATCTTCATGGATGACAATTCATGCCCCCATCATGCATGTCTTGTGAATTACTTCCTTCAGCATAAAGACATTGCTCAACTAGAGTGGCCAGCATGTTCTCCAGACCCCATCGAACATGCCTGAGATAGATTGAAAAGGGCTGTTTATGGACGACGTGACCCACCAACCACTCTGAGGGATCTACGCTGCATCACTGTTGAGTGGAACAATCTGGACCAACAGTGCCTTGATGAACTTGTGGATAGTATGCCATGATGAATACAGACATGCATCAGTGCAAGAGCACGTGCTACTGAGTGTTAGAGGTAGCGGTGTGTATAGCAATATGGACCACCACCTCTGAAGGTCTCACTGTATGGTGGTACAACATGCAACGTATGTTTCTCATGAGCAATAAAAAGGGCAGAAATGATGTCTATGTTGATCTCTATTCCAATTTTCTGTACAGGTTCCGGAACTCTCAGAACCAAGGTGATGCAAAACTGTTTTTGATGTGTGTAATTCTACTGTATGAGTTTATAGTAAGCTGACTTTGTAATTCCTGAGTTAATGCATAACAATTATTAGTGTTGCTTGACATAAGCAACACATTTCATACCCTGTTTGATTTCTTAAAAAGTGAAGCAGAATCACTTATGTCATTAAGGGTTTAGGATGTCTTACATGCATTGCATGTGATGATAATTTGTCTATGAATCAGTTTCAGATTATATCTCTACAATACATTCTAAAATAATATATTGAGTTGTCATGTTTTATAAACTCAGAATAAATGTCTGATTCTATAAAATTTAGAAATTGCAGCATAAACCATTCAGTGTTCTTGCAAGGTGCTCCACACTAAGGGCATATTTATATATCAAAAAATAGTTTTATATATTTTTTACTGCTTTGTGAACACAAGCGATCATCAGTGCCACATAATGATGCAAGAACTTTGTTGCATGACCACCACAAGAGACTTTCAACAGAATGGCAGAAGCAACTGACAACTAATGTAAACAAAAACAAATATAATAAAACAAGAACAAATATAATCCAAATGTGAATCTGAAGAAGAGCCTGTCAGTTCAAAATCAGTAATGGCACTATTTATGTAAATGAATAGCATTATTCAAAGTGGCTGTTTGCTGTTTGCTTCTTTGTTAGAATCAACTTTCATTTTATACTGAGCTATGGTCTTCAAATGACAGTCATCAACAAAATAAGATTATTTATATCTTTCTGTTATGTTACTTCGATTGGAAATTTGAACTCAATTATGTGAAGCTTTTGCCCATCTGCATACAGAAATATACTACATTAGAGCACAAAAATTTGATCATACCTTCATGAGTACTGAAACTTCATTTATAGTTTTTAATGCTATGTTATAATGCTCAAGTCATGACATTAAGTCCCTATCCTCACCATAAAAGATTCCGTGTAATTACAATCATGCCTCTAGAGCTTTATGCCATTGTAATTACTTCTGTTTCTAAAACCAGTAGTCTCAGAATGATAAATAAATCTTATGCCTTGTTGACAATTATCTGCAAATGGAATAAACAGTTCATTCTATTTTTTTGTGGTATGATGTCATACAACAGGGGTCAGTTCAACTTGCTTGCATTTTCAGCACTTCTTTACTGCCATGCTAAGCTCTCACATTTAATGAAATTGGTAACTATTGCTGCCAGGACATGTCACTAGCTAAAACACATTCCTTTATGAAAAAGTTAAATGTTGAATTTGTAAAGTTAACTGCATTAAAAACAGGCAAAACACTGCACATTGACCCTGTTCTGTGTTATTCATCTCTTAAGATGGCAGGTATACATGAGTAAGTGATGTATGATGAAAGCACTGCCAATCTATATACAAACCATTTTTGTTCACCATTGTGCTTTAATGTTTCAGACATTAAAAACAAATTCTTGGAGTTTGTTTTAAAAACAGTTGTTTAAAAATCTGGGTGAAATGTGAAAGTCAGAGAACTTTCTTGCTACAAACTGACCTTTGGAAAGAAAGCTAGAATAGTGTTCAACATCCCACTGACGTCAAGGTCACTGGAGATGGAGTACAAACTCTGGTTAAGGAAGGATGATGGAGGAAATCTGCCACACCTTTTCAAATGAAACACTGTGGCATTTACATTAAGCATTTTAGGGAAACCCAAACAGTATGGTTGGACAGGGTTTTGAACCAAATATAAGTCCACTGATCTTTGGGTTGCCTAAATCCAGGGACAGGGGCAAATGCATGACATCATCAATGGTCTTTGAGTATATGACATCATCAAAGACCTTGAATGCACATCTCTCTCTCTCTCTCTCTCTCTCTCTCTCTCTCTCTCTCTCTCTCTCTCTCTCTTTCTCTCAAACACACACACACACACACACACACACACACACACTCACTCACTCTCTCTCTCTTAGATCTTCCAATCACAGACCAGTATTTTACCAGCTATGCGATGACACTGTACAGTGTGAACTACATGACACTTCGATGAAATAATATACTTAACAGTAGTTTTAATATATGGATTTAATACATATTCATTTAGGCAAGAAGCAAGGGTTGATATGCTTTGAACTACCTACTTTCAACTACTTTTCAAATTCAGCCAAACTCTACAATGTTTCCATGCTAGGGTAAAAATTTTATCTTGCACTATACAATGTTTGCCATCTTTTACTGACAATGTTCACTTGTGCTGTCACACAGTAGACTACATGACTCTTTGGTGAAATAATGTACTGAACAGTAAATGGTGATTTCTGTCAGAATCAGAATTTTTACTGTCCCATAATATTCAGAATTAAATCACAAGAGTTAATGTACAGGGGACTCGACAATACCGCAATTACAGTTTTTGTGTATTACAGAAACAATAATTATTAATTTATAATATACAGAGACTCTGTCTATCCTAACAACAGTATTACTGTAAAAAGAAAGAATAATTATTGCATTTATTTATTAGATGTAAAACTCCTAAGCTTAATTAACAAAACATTTCAGTCACTTGCTTTCTTGCCAGATTTTCATATTATAATTAAGAACTTCTTCTAAGGAATAATAACATTTCTGTACCACCAACTGCCATAGTTTTTGTTTTAGTTGCCCCATCTCCATGCTGAGGATTTGTTTCTTTTTTAGAATGTAAATTTCCAGGCCCATGTATTCTGAGGTTTGTGCAAACAGCTTTAATCTATGAGTGGGAAGAATGAAATTCTCCTTGTTCCTAGTACTGTATTGCTGTTTAAAGTTATTGTCTATGAATAACTTGGCATTACTGTGTACAAAAATAATCAGTTCGTAACTGTACAAACATGGAGCAGTTAATATTTTTAAATTTCTTAACAATGGGTGACAGGATACTTTTGGTTTTGCATTAGACATATGTCCAACAATTGAATTTTGCAATTTTAAGATTCTTGTCATTTTGCTTGTGCCTCCTCAAAAAATAATGCCATACCTTATAACTGAATCAAAGTAGCTGTGGTAAACTATTTTTCTTGTCTCCATGTTAGTTGAATATGACAGAATCTCCATTGCAAATGTCAGGCTGTTTAATTTACTTGCAAAATACTTTATGTGTGCAGACCAGGATAGATTTGGTCCACATGCATGCCTAAAAATTTAACACAGTCTGCTTATCTCAGTTCTTGATTTCCATGACTAATGTGGAATTCTTTTACCTTAGAGTTTTTAGTTTTAAACTGCAGCAAAAGCGTTTTCCCAGTATTAAATTTTAGCCCATTTAGCTGGAACCAATTTTCCAAACTGTATAATAGTTTTGAGAAAGTTAAAGGAATTTGTTTGGGGTCATTGCTTTCAACAAGGGCAGAAGCATCCTCGATGAATAAAACTGAGTGTGAATTTACGCTCAGGGTTAGGTCATTTATGTAAAGTAATAACAAAATTGGACCCAGAATTGAGCCTTGTGGAAAGCCTTGAGAAATAATCACCCATTCAGAAAAGAAATTTGCCTTACTTGAGGATCTAACTACCATTTGTTTTCTGTTCATGAGGTATGACCTAAACCACTCTAAAGCACAGCCCTCAATTCTGTATCTTTCTATTTTATACAGGAGCAAGTGATGGTTTCCACAATCAAATGCTTTCTCGACTTGTTTAAGGGGGATCTGATTTTTTTCATAAACTCATTAATTGTCTCTATGGTACTCTTGCCCTTTTAAAAGCCATTTCAATTATCTGAAATTATGTTGATTTCTCTATAGTTTTTTTTAATTTGTGTTTCCATCACTTTTTCAAATATTTTTTACAAAATTGCAAGAATAGAGATTGGGTGGTAGTTCCCCATATCTTCTCCTGAGCCTTTTTTAAACAAAGAGTTTACCTCTGCATACTTTAGGATATCTGGAAAGTGGCCTCCTTCTACTGATTTATTAATTATTGAGCAAACAGGGTGAGCTATTATCCTGGCAGCTGCTTTAACTACTTTGGTAGGTACGCTGTCCCATCCAGCAGAGTTTTTGTTTTTTAGCTGCAATATAGATTTCTCTTCATATTTAACAGAAATGTTCTCGAATTTGTTAAAGTGTTCTTCTGCCTTGTGTCTAAAATGCACTTATATCTGATTTTGATACATTTATAAAGAAAAGTGTTTAATGACTCTGATGCTGAGCCATGTTTGTTACAATTTTGCTCCCCATTTAATTTTGGAAGTATCTTTGCTGTCAGTTGTAATCCCCAGTTCTGATTTTACGATGGACCATACTGCCTTTGATTTGCTTCCATGAGCCCAGATGTATTTATTATTAACCATTTCTGTTGCTGCTATCATACCCTCTTACATACGCTTTTATACTGTTTAACATACTGAATGAAAATAGGGTCTTTGTTGTATTTCAGTTCCTTGTGGAATTGTCTTTTTTTCATTAGATATTTTTATTCCAACAGTGATCTAATTTAGCTTATTAGACACTTTTGTCTGGTGTACTCTGAGTGAAAATATTTCACTAAATACATGTAAAAATTAATCAAAAAATATGTTAAAATGTACAGATTAGAATCTCATCTTCAACTTGCTACTCCACCTCTTCTAACTTAGAGCAGAAGAATTTTAAGTTTTTGACAGTAAAATGTCTTTTGCTGTAAGTTTTTCTAGTACTTTGTTCATTTGTATTAGTCATTTCAATAAACAAAACTGAATGGTCTGAAAGACCTAAATCTACACATAGCTTCCTTGCATCATTGGATTTATAATTTGTTAGAATATTATCAGTACAGGTTTCTACACTCCTGGAAATTGAAATAAGAACACTGTGAATTCATTGTCCCAGGAAGGGGAAACTTTATTGACACATTCCTGGGGTCAGATACATCACATGATCACACTGACAGAACCACAGGCACATAGACACAGGCAACAGAGCATGCACAATGTCGGCACTAGTACAGTGTATATCCACCTTTCGCAGCAATGCAGGCTGCTATTCTCCCATGGAGACGATCGTAGAGATGCTGGATGTAGTCCTGTGGAACGGCTTGCCATGCCATTTCCACCTGGCGCCTCAGTTGGACCAGCGTTCGTGCTGGACGTGCAGACCACGTGAGACGACGCTTCATCCAGTCCCAAACATGCTCAATGGGGGACAGATCCGGAGATCTTGCTGGCCAGGGTAGTTGACTTACACCTTCTAGAGCACATTGGGTGGCACGGGATACATGCGGACGTGCATTGTCCTGTTGGAACAGCAAGTTCCTTTGCCGGTCTAGGAATGGTAGAACGATGGGTTCGATGACGGTTTGGATGTACCGTGCACTATTCAGTGTCCCCTCGACGATCACCAGTGGTGTACGGCCAGTGTAGGAGATCGCTCCCCACACCATGATGCCGGGTGTTGGCCCTGTGTGCCTCGGTCGTATGCAGTCCTGATTGTGGTGCTCACCTGCACGGCGCCAAACACGCATACGACCATCATTGGCACCAAGGCAGAAGCGACTCTCATCGCTGAAGACGACATGTCTCCATTCGTCCCTCCATTCACGCCTGTCGCGACACCACTGGAGGCAGGCTGCACGATGTTGGGGCGTGAGCGGAAGACGGCCTAACGGTGTGCGGGACCGTAGCCCAGCTTCATGGAGACGGTTGTGAATGGTCCTCGCCGATACCCCAGGAGCAACAGTGTCTCTAATTTGCTGGGAAGTGGCGGTGCGGTCCCCTACGGCACTGCGTAGGATCCTACGGTCTTGGCGTGCATCCGTGTGTCGCTGCGGTCCGGTCCCAGGTCGACGGGCACGTGCACCTTCCGCCGACCACTGGTGACAACATCGATGTACTGTGGAGACCTCATGCCCCACGTGTTGAGCAATTCGGCGGTACATCCACCCGGCCTCCCGCATGCCCACTATACGCCCTCGCTCAAAGTCCGTCAACTGCACATACGGTTCACGTCCACGCTGTCGCGGCATGCTACCAGTGTTAAAGACTGCGATGGAGCTCCGTATGCCACGGCAAACTGGCTGACACTGACGGCGGCGGTGCACAAATGCTGTGCAGCTAGCGCCATTCGACGGCCAACACCACGGTTCCTGGTGTGTCCGCTGTGCCGTGCGTGTGATCATTGCTTGTGCAGCCCTCTCGCAGTGTCTGGAGCAAGTATGGTGGGTCTGACACACCGGTGTCAATGTGTTCTTTTTTCCATTTCCAGGAGTGTATACTGTCATTTGTTCTTGTGAATTCCATGAAGTTTGCCTTGAACACAAATTTTTGGATTAGGCCCATAAACTGCATCGAATCACTGGTTTCATTTGATAAATTTATATTGAAATCAGTGGCTATTAAAACACTTTTCTTTTTGTCATTACTGACTTTCTGTAAAAGACCCATTAACTTTGGTAAAAATAATTTTGTTACTGCTATACCTGAAATTCTGTTTATTGATATAATGACAATATTTTGTTTTTCTAATTCAACTGAGCAGTTTTCAAATACACCTTCTTCATTTAGAAAATTGAAATCATCTTTCACTTTGTTTTCTCAAGAGTTATTTACAAGTATGCATGAGCCTTCATGGGTACTATTTGTTCTACAGAAAATTGAAGCTACACTGAAATTGTTTAGCTTATTTAAAATTGTGACACAATCTTTTGCAAGCAAATGGCCCATTATTACAACATAGCAGAAGAAGCCTTATCTATCACAATAGGCCTCATTTCAATTCAAGTGCAACTATAACAAACCATGAAATCTTACATTTCAATAAAGATGAATTTACCCTGGATGCTTGTACTCTCCTCTCTCTCACAGCACATAAGATTTGTTATGAGCTGGCCGAAGTGCTCATGCATAGTTAGTTAGTTAGTTAGATAGTTCCATGTTAAGGTTGTCTTTAGCATGGTAGGTGGTGCTCAATGATGCAACTAAAAATTTTCCATCACTTACTCAGGAATACAAAATGTCTGACAGACAGCAAAGTAAAGTTTGAAAACAAACTGAAAAAGTTTGTCCTTCACAACTCCTTCTATTCTGTTGAAGAATTTCTGTTATTGTAATGTGTAAAGATGATGGTTAGCAATTACTAACTTTCACCTACATGAAAAAAAAGACACTTATAAATGTTCAGCATGAAGCCATATTTACAAATTAATTTGTGATGTGAATGTAAAATGACCCATTCCACATCAGTACAATTTATTGTACAAAGGATCCATCTCCAAAAGAACAGGTACCATCTTCATATAAATAAGGCTTACCAGTCAATGATCTTCTCCAGTGTGGATGCACTCACATTGCTCAAACTCTTTGGGAATCAGTAGATTGGCTGCCACGAGTAATGAGTATAGTGGGCAGGGGCACTACAAATGTGAGTATCACAGGGAGTGTGATAGAGATAAATCTCTGCAGTCACACTATTCTCTGTTTCCTCAATGGCTCAGTCAGATAGAGCATTTGCCATGTAAGCAGGAGATCCTGGGTTCGAGTTCCGGTCAGAACACACATTTTCAACTGTGTCCGTTGATATTTATCAATGCCTGTAAGCAGCTAATGGTCTGAATTTCATTGTAATTTCAGTACGTATCTGGACAGCAATAAGTAAAATGGTGGTATTACATGAAACCACAGCATTTTTCACTACAAAAGGCAGATAATTAAATCACACCTATTTTAGTGATATCTCTGACACTTCAGGTTCTGTCACAAGTGATTGAAGATGGCACAAGAAGGCAGAAGATGATATTTTGCTGATAACTTGACTTGTAACAACTTTCCTAATTCAAAGTTCTGTCAGTTTACACATTCAATTAAACACAATGTATCTGCAAAATGTCAGCAAATAACAACAAGATTTGAATGTCTAAAACATTTAAGGTCAGGCATCATTAATACCATAGAAATCAAGTGAAAGTTCCAAAAGCCAGAACCACAGGTCCAGTTGATGTGGTATGTATGGTGGAGTGAAGAATTTTTCTTGTGGTGTGGAAGATGCAATATAGCTTATTACCAAATAGTCTGTGAGCTGAAAATCACATGAAATGCCTGGCACTTTTCCAAAATTTATTGGCACTTGTGGAACAGTAGTCACTTCCCTCATATTACTGAACAACTGTCCTAACAATGTGGCGTGCATGGTATTATCCTCTTGTCTGATGTTTTTGTCATTTGCCGTGGCATTTATTGGGCCACCATTCATGGGAATGTTGATCCACATTAAAGTGTGAACAGTATTAATTACACACACTTTATTAATTTACTGGAAGAATGCATGCAACACACAATGAGGATACTCAGTTCACAGAAATAAACAGCACTGGTAGCAAAAACAATGACATAAAGTAAATGTGAGTTCAACAAAAGAGATAGTCCACATTTAGTCTTGGACTAACGTGTCACCACAGTGGTAACAATTTGACCAAGGCTGCATAGACATAAGTGATACTGATTGTGAAGGAAGGGCATCAAAATTTACCACAGATGATGATGTGCAGACAGTCGAGGAACTGATTTGCACCAGTCACTGATTTTCCACAATGAGGACATTCACACAGTGGTTCTTGAACAGCTCCATGACCAAGGAGCAGATTTCTGTCAGAAAAGAATTGAATGATTGGTAGAATGTCCCCAGTGTTATTTACAGAGACTCAATGACTGTCTTGAAAAATAGTATTATGTAACTGGGCCCTTTTGCCGTGCAGTGCATCATTTGATAAAAGTTACGTGGCCTGCCATAATAATGTGTAACTTACTTTTTGAAGTCTTCTTATACATAAAGTAAATTCTCAATAATTCAGAGTTCAAGGATCCTGAAAAATAGTTCAAATAATTGAGAGTTCAGTTCTTTGAAAGTCTGACTGATCAAAGTGGAAACAAGAAAAAATCAAAATTAAGTGCACATAGTTAAAAATTAATACTGAAATTTTAATAACATTCATTTTCCTTACAAAGAGGAGCAGGAGGTATATATATGTACTAGAGCTCAATTTAAAATAAAGCTTTTTTACCTGTTTTATTGTTTTTTATTTACTTTAACATTTCGAGCAAAAGGTGCAAATAAATTACCAAAAGTATGTTGGTACAGAAATGTTATTATTCCTTAGAAGAAGTTCTTAATCATAATATGACAATCTGGCAAGAAAGAAAATGACTGAAATGTTTTGTTAATTAATTTTTACTTTGCTAATAAATTATTTACCTGTATCTTTTCAGTGTCTTCCAGCTTGTTTAGTAAAATGCATTTTCTGTTATGATTAAAGCCAAAAATACATCATTTATTTTTATTCTAAGGAGGTATATATACAATGCTTCCAGTGCCATCTTGTCTCTCTGGTAATCACAGATAGGATCAGCTCTGTCTCATCATCTTCTGCTTCTGTTTTATCCTCTTCATTCTTGTCACCTGGAGCAGCCAAAATTTCAACATTAGTCAGGGCACTGCAGACTTCCACATAATCATAAAAACTTGTCAAATCATCAAATGTCACATTTTTTCTTAAGTCATCAAGAAGACTACTTTCTCTGTGTTGCAGCTGGTTCTGTGAATCTGCATTTCTTGAAATACTTTAAAATGATCATTGGGGTAGCTTCTCCAGTCACAGTCATCACTGGCAAAACCTTTGTTTTGGGTCTCTGATGATGTTCTATGCAATCCAACATTATCACTGCAGCTCCTTTGTGGTTCAAAGCACTGAAATTTTGAATTATTTCCTGGTCTAGTGGTTGTAATTATGAAGTGGTGTTTGTAGGGTCAAAATGAAGTTTCACATTTTGGACGAGTGGTGGTTTATTGTGAACTGTGGCAAACATCCAGATGCAGGATATTTTTCATCTGTTTTCCTCATGTCTTTGGTTCAGACTCAATAGTTACTCACTGCACAGTCTCTTGGTATCCACCCATTTAGCTGTACTTGTACTTCTCTGACGACATTTTTTACAACTGATTTATCTGCTGCAGTACATTATGCATTGCTTAGTAAGCAACACAAGCAGTTGAAAGATAAAACAAGTACCTAAATATTTAAAAAAGCAGAACAATTCAAACTGCAGGGTGTCAGATAGCCACTAACTTTGAATTATACAATGTTTTCAGATGGCAACAAATAGACCTGATCTCTTTGAGGATGCCCACATCAAAACTGCTGTCAATGACCATGACATGATTGCACCAACAGTGATAACCAAAGTACATATGACAACTAAAGCAAGTGAAAAAATATATATATATATCATAGAGGGAAACATATGGTTATAATAGAAGGAAACATTCCACGTAGGAAAAATATACCTAAAAACAAAGATGATGTGACTTACCAAATGAAAGTGCTGGCAGGTCGACAGACACACAAACGAACACACACACAATATAAGCCAGGAGACTGGATAGTTTTTTAAGGTGGAGGGTGGCATGCTGTTCTAATTTGTGGTTGGCCTGTAGGAGGATGCTCTGAACAGCCAGTGTGGATGTGGGAGGGAAAGATTGAGGACTTTTATTAAGGATAGCAGTTGACAGGTGAGTTGATGTGTAGGTGAAGGATTGGTGGGTGAGGGCAATGGATTGCTCAGTTTGGAACTGGTATAGGGACTGATGGAAAGAAAGGTTGCAGCCAGAGATGGGAACTTTAAATGTGAGGCCTTTGGGGGTGATGCCAAATGTCAGACAAGCCTGAGAAAATAAAATATGGGAGTGTAATCTGGCTAGGGCGAAGGCATGTTTGCGGATGGAATGTAAATAAAACTTAATGGGGTCGTTGTGGAGGTGTTGTGAGGGTGACATGGTATTAGAAGGTGGAAAGTGTAACATGAGGCTTTTGCATCCCGCAACTACCCTCCCGACCTGGTACAGAAGCAAATAACCAGAGCCACTTCCTCATCTCCTCAAACCTGGAACCTCCCACAGAAGAACCCCAAAAGTGCCCCACTTGTGACAGGATACTTTCCGGGACTGGATCAGACTCTGAATGTGGCTCTCCAGCAGGGATACAACTTCCTCAAATCCTGCCCTGAAATGAGATCCATCCTTCATGAAATCCTCCCCACTCCACCAAGAGTGTCTTTCCGCCGTCCACCTAACCTTCGTAACCTCTTAGTTCATCCCTATGAAATCCCCAAACCACCTTCCCTACCCTCTGGCTCCTACCCTTGTAACCGCCCCCGGTGTAAAACCTGTCCCATGCACCCTCCTACCACCACCTACTCCAGTCCTGTAACCCGGAAGGCGTACACGATCAAAGGCAGAGCCACGTGTGAAAGCACCCACGTGATTTACCAACTGACCTGCCTACACTGTGAAGCCTTCTATGTGGGAATGACCAGTAACAAACTGTCCATTTGCATGAATGGACACAGGCAGACAGTGTTTGTTGGTAATGAGGATCACCCTGTGGCTAAACATGCCTTGGTGCACGGCCAGCACATCTTGGCACAGTGTTACACCGTCCGGGTTATCTGGATACTTCCCACTAACACCAACCTGTCAGAACTCCGGAGATGGGAACTTGCCCTTCAGCATATCCTCTCTTCTCACTATCCGCCAGGCCTCAATCTCCGCTAATTTCTAATTTCAATTTGCCGCCGCTCATACCTCACCTGTCTTTCAACAACATCTTTGCCTCTGTACTTCCGCCTCGACTGACATCTCTGCCCAAACTCTTTGCCGTTACAAATGTCTGCTTGTGTCTGTGTATGTGCGGATGGATATGTGTGTGTGTGCGTGAGTGTATACCTGTCCTTTTTTACCCCTAAGGTAAGTCTTTCCGCTCCCGGGATTGGAATGACTCCTTACCCTCTCCCTTAAAACCCACATCCTTTCGTCTTTCCCTCTCCTTCCCTCTTCCCTGACGAAGCAACTGTTTGTTGCGAAAGCTTGAATTTTGTGTGTATGTTTGTGTTTGTTTGTGTGTCTATCGACCTGCCAGCGCTTTTGTTTGGTAAGTCTCATCATACCATACAGAACAGTTCATAAAGGGAGGGACCCTCCATGGTATAAAATAACTTGAAAAGAAACTTCTAAAGAAATAGAGACTACTGTATAATAGGTTTAAAACAAAGTATACAGCTGTAGATCACAATATGCTGAATAAAATGCAGCTGGCTGTCAAGAGAGCAATGTATGAAGCCTTCAATGGGTACTAGAGTAGAATGTTGTGAAATGAACTTTGACAAAACCCAAAGAAATTATGGTCATATGTAAAGGCTGTTAGTGGCACCAAAGTTAGCATGCAGTCACTCACAGATGATGTAGGAAATGAAATTGAGGGTAGCTAAGCAAAAGCTGAAATGCATAACTCTGTTTCCAAATATTCCTTTACAACTGAAACTACACAAGAATTGCCCCAGTTTAACCCTTGAACCACTGAAAAATGAGTGAAATAAGTGTTGATGGCAATGGTGTTGAGAAACAGCTGAAATCATTAAAATTGCAAGGTGTACAACTTGGCTTCTGCCGTTTGCTGATAGGTGGCAACAACGGTAGTTAGCGGTTGAAAGAAACAGATCACAGACATCAGGCAGTTAGCTTGGACCTCGGTCAACATAACCTATTCAAACATTAGTTGATTTTTGTCTGCATCATAAAGTTGTTCTTTATTGAAAATGTCAGTTTATGAGACTAATTCTTGCCATCTGTTGGAGGTATTACTGTTTTGTTTCAGTATGAAGAAAACAGTGGTTGCATCTCATCGAATGCTCTCAAGTACGTATGGTAAGGACGCTATTAGTAAAAGAATGTGTCGTGAGTGGTTTCAATGCTTCAAGAACAGTGATTTTAACATTGTAGACTGTCATAGTGGTGGAAGAGAGAATGTTTTCGAAGATGGAGAATTGGAGACATTGCTGAGTGAAGACTCACGTCAAACTCAAGAAGAATTGGCATGATTAGTGGGAGTGACACAGCAAGCTATTTCAAAATGTCTCAAGGCTATGGGCATAATGCCATATGCAGAAAGAAGGAACTTGGGTCCTGTGTGAGCTGAAACCAAGAGACATTGAACGGCGTTTGTGTGTTTGTGAACAGTTGCTTCAGAGGCAAAACGGAAGGGATTTCTGCATCGCATTGGGACCAGGGTGAAAAATTGGTTCATTACGATAACCCTAAATGCAAAAAATCATGGGGATATCCCAGCCATACTTCCACGTCGATGGCCAAACAGAATATTCACAGCTCCAAGATCATGTTCTGCATTTGGTGGGACCAGCTCGGCATCGTGTACTATGAGGTGTTAAAACCAAGGGAAACAATAACAGGTGCTCGTTATCAAATGCAATTAATGCAGTTAAGCAGAGCATTAACAGACAAATGTCTGCAATACAGCGAGAGGCACGATAAAGTGATTTTGCAGCACAACAACGTTCGACCCCACATTGCAAAAGAGGTCAAAACATACTTCTCCTTCTGACTACCACCTGTTTCGATCAATGGCACATGGCCTGGCTGACCAACATTTCCAATCTCATGAAGAAGTCACAAATTGTATTGATTTGTGGATCGCTTCAAAAGATGAACAATTTTTCAACATGGGATCTGTACACTGCCCGAAAGATGGGAGAAAGTAGTGGTCAGCGATGAAAAATACTTTGAATGATACGTGTGTAACCAACATGTTTCATTAAAGCCTCAAATGTTGGGGAAAAATGGCAAAAACAAAGTTGTACACCTTGTAAAAAAGTTCCAGGGCCTGATAGAATCCCCATCAGATTATATACTGTATTTGAATTGAGTTTGTCCCTCTTCTAACTATAACCTGTCACAGATTCCTTGAACTAAACACCATACTCAGTAGACAGAAGTAAGCAAAGGTGACACCAGTCTGCAAGGATGGCAGATGATGTGATCCACAAAACTGACATTAATTTCTTGTACAATTTTAGAACATTTCTAGGCTCAAACATAATGAGGTATCTCAAACAGAATGACCTCCATGCTAACCAGCATGGATTCTGAAAACATCCATCATGTGAAACCCACTTCTTTCAATAAAGGCAATGAGGGTGATGCAGTATTTCTTGATTTCCAAAAATCATTTTACTCAGTACCACATCTACACTTATCATCAGAGGCATGATCATTTGGTATATCAAGTAAAGATTACAGCATGTAATCTTGGATGGAAAGTCATCATCAGATGTAGAGGTAACTTTGGGTGTGAATAAGGGAAGTGCGTTGGGAGCCCTGATGTTCATGTTGTATATTAATGACCTTGCAGAGAATATTAATAGTAACTTCAGACATTCTGCAGATGATGCAGTTATCTGTAGTGAAATACTGTCTGAAGGAAGCTTCATCAATATTTTATCAGATCCTGATAATATTTCAACATGAAGCAAAGATTGGCAGCTTGCTTTAAATGCTCAGAAATCTACAATTTAGCACTTGATAAAATGAAAAAAATGTAGTATCTTATCACTAAAATATCAGTGAGTCACAGCTGTAATCTGACAACTTCTACAAATGCCTGGGTGTAACAGTTTGTAGGGATATGAAATAGAATGATCTCATAGGGTCAGTCATGGGTAAATCAGGTGTTAGACTCTGGTTTATTGATAGAATACAAGGAAAATTCAATCAGTCTACAAAAAAGATTGATTACAAATCACTCATGTGACCCATTCTGGAATACTGCTCAAGTGTGTGGGACCTGTACCAAGTAGGACTAACAAGGTATATTGAATGTGTACAGAGAAGGGTAGTGCAAATGGTCATGTGTTTGTATGACCCATGTGAGAGTGTCACAGATATGCTGAAGAAAGTGGAGTGGCAGATTCTTGAAGACAGATGTAAGCTATCCAGAGCAAACTGATTTACAAAGTTAAATGATGATTCTAGGAATATACTACAACTCTCTACTTACCACTCATGAAGGGAGCATGAGGACAAGGTTAGATGAATTACAGCACTCACAGAGATATTTAAACAATCATTCTTCCCTTGCCCAATACATGAATGTAAGGGACAGAAGGGGAAGGAAACCCAATAACTGGTACAATGAAATGTTCCCTATTCCATTTACTTCACAGTGGTTAGCAGTGTATAGATGTAGATGTAGATGCAGATGTAGCTGTAGGTGGCCAGTCACGACCATTGTTTCAGTTTATCAAACGTAGCAAGAATAGATGGGATTTATTTGTTTTATTGAGAGACCAGGCAACCTTGCCAGTTTGTTGAGTAATTCTATTTATTCAGCATTATGCATTGTTACTACAAAATGTAAAACAATCGACTGACTAGAACCAGTATACCTTCTCAGCTGCCTGATACCATATTCTATATGTTGTGAGGAGGAGGTAAGTACAAGCATCCAGGGTAAGTTCATCTTTATTGAAATACAAGAGTTCACAGTTTGTTAGAATTATATTCGAATTAATATAGTATTTGTAAATACACTATCTTATGATTTTGTTCATTTATTTGACAGTTATTGATCTTACAGAGGATGATGATGATGATCATGATGATGATGATGATGATGATGTGGATGTGGATGATGATGATGATGATAATAATGGTCTTATAGAATATTGGGGAGAATGTTTATAAAAATCATATGTATGTAGTTTGAACAAAGAAAGAAATGGTGTGTTTGTATGATAAATTTGAATTGTGGATGATGATGATGATGATAATGGTCTTATAGAATATTGGGGAGAATGTTTATAAAAATCATATGTATGTAGTTTGAACAAAGAAAGAAATGGTGTGTTTGTATGATAAATTTGAATCACACAAAACATACAACAATTCATGTGAGACCTGTTTATGTGATAGATAATAGTCTTTGTCTACTACATATAATAATGAGGTAATGGCAGTCACTATCTGCTATTCGGTATGTTATTTATACTCTCTAATTCATACTGAATTTGAACTAATGTATCTTGTCAATACCAATTAGCAACATGTTACTGTAGAACAAATTTGAAGCATGATGGTGTGTCAGTCTTTATCAAAGAAACAAATAATTTTGAATAAAAGGTGATAGATGTAAGATCTTTATGTGTGGAAGCAGTTTTTGAAGTTTCTGCAATACATTACTAATACTAGTATTAGAATACCACTCCCCAAGTAATAATGAAGAATAATTTATAGAAAATCTTGAAAAATTGATAATAATGCTCTCAGAATGTACAAATGGAGTGTTCTGGTACTTGGTGTCATAGAAATTAAATATAAGACAAAAAATATGTGAAAAAATGTCAAGCACTCAATTAGAATCACTAAACTTCTACTGTCTAAATAACAAACCCATAAGACCTCTGGTACTTTAAACCTCAAGATTTCAGATCAGGTAGGGCTGTGGCTCAGGCATCCTCTACACAACAAACCGGACAGTTCTTCAAATGAACTAGGAAGGGTAATCAGACCAGCCAATGAACATAAATAGAATCAGTAAAAAACTAATCCCCACACTGGGATACAGTACTCACTAATGATATGTCTGCCAATGAATCAGCAAAGAAATGTTTAGAATTATTAATAGAAAACTTTGGCTCATGTTGTCCCAGACATTACAAAAAACACAAAGTAGAACTGGTGTAATAAACCTTAAGAACAGAGGAACTGGTACACACCACACCTGAGCAAACTTAGAGAGGAAATGATGTTGCACTATGACAGAGTGCTACAGAGTCAAGCTGAGAAGGAAACTTACACTGTTGTGTGATGCATGTATAGATTAGAAATAAGAGCAGGCAAGAAGAAGGTCAATGACAACTATATACCCAATTCGCCAAAGAACTGTAAAGCAGTGTAGAAAGTTATTAAAGCAGAGATAAGCTCTGAAAATAAGCAAAATAATATTCCAATTCAACCAAACATGTTAAACACACCAGTTCTGGCTCAAATAATAATCCCACTGAAGATGCAAATAAAGCAGCTCTAGATAGTAAGCCACATAACAACTTCTGCTTGTCTCATGTATCCTGCAGATAAGTGAGTGAAGCAATTGCTGAACTTAGCAACTCAAAAGCAGAAGATTTTTATGTACTTCTAAACTATTTAATAAAACACATAAAGAAAGAAATTCTGCTGCCACTAACCAAAATCATCAAACAAATGCTACATTAAAGAATCTTCCCACACTGCCCAAAAACTACTATTGTAACACCTATCAAAAAGAAAAGTGATAAACATCCTCTGATAAGTATCTTTCCATCTCATCCATATCAACCACATCAAAAATTATAGAATATTGTATGCACAACACAGATGAACCAGCAGTTGAGACAAAATAATCTACTGAGCTCCCCACAATATGGTTTCAGACCTTATATTCCCACTATAAAAGCAAATGAGACCATCATCACAAAAACATACTATTCTTTCCAGAGTAAGAAAATACCTTGTACAACTCTAATGGACTTGAGAAAGGCTTTTAATGCTGTCTCCCATAGCATATTTATCAAAAAGCTCTAGTACTATGGAGTTGGGAAATGCTCTACACCTTATTGTGTCATACCTAAACAACCGACAGCAGATGGTAACTATAAACAACCAAAGGCATTCCACAGGACTCGGTACTGAGTCCATTCCTGCTTATTGTACACATAAATGACTTACCCTCATACTTGTTATGTGAGGGAGTATTGCACACAGATAATACAACTCTGACCACACAATCTGATGAACTAGAGGAGCTGCAACATAATGTAAAGATAGCAATGGACTGATGAACTAATTGGTTCTAGGCAAATTGTTTACAAATTAATAATAATAAAACTGAAAGCATTGTTTTCAATTAAAGTGTCTCCAATGAAGATAACAAAATAAATAAATTATTAGGTTTCTACATAGATCAGAACCTTAGCTGGGTGAATTAAACAGAGAAATTATGCTGCAGACTGTCTCAAGTGATTTATCTGTTGCACAAGCTGAAGAATTGTGTAAGGAAAACTGTACTAGTATATGCATATTTTGAACTTTTCCACTCCCACTTTACCTATGAAACTCTTTGATGGGGTAACTGCCCCAGCTCAAAAACTGCAAACTGTATTTGAGTGGTAAAGAAGAAGAAGGAGGAGGAGGAGGAGGAGAAGAAAGGCTATTACATTTCAGATGCATAGCAATACTTACTCTGAAAGAACCTTGTAAAGATCACTTCAAAGAGCTCAATATTATGACAGTCTTTCATCAATATTAGCACTATCATTCTATTGTGATTAAGACTGTTAACAATACTGAAGTGAAGAGTGGTACTGATGTTGATATCACTAGTAATAAGTTGAAAGAAACTGCACATACTTCTGTTCTGGATGGTCCTGCTGTTTTTGTAGGACATGTTTTTAATTTTAGAATTAGTAATAACGATTTTGTCATGGTAATGGATGGTTGACTGCAGCTATTATAAAATCAGGTAGTATTGCTACTGAGTTGGAGAGTATGAATTACCGTAATAAAATTTCTTACTGAACTTATCATATTATTACTAATAACGATTTTTACCTTCTCTGTTTTAACAAGAATTTAAATCATTTTAATCTTAGTGTTTTTGCACATGAACACAACACAATAATTGGACAATCAATTGATACATCCCACAATAGGCTAGCTAAAGTTCACAATAACCACAAATACCTAGGCCCCAGAGTTTTTGATGGACTTCCAAAAGGTGCCCATTCTGTTTTCTTCGGCACATTTAAATTTGTTTTAGCTGTTTGGTTTAAGAAGGAAGCATAGTACTCCATAAAAGATTATGAGGAATCAGATTCAAGTAACATAAAAATCTGATTACTGACTGTAACAAATCATTGGTTAAAAGGTACCTGCAAATATAATTTTCACATTATATGCAACAATGCACCAATGACGTAAATAGCAAGACAATTTATGTACCTCATGTCTATTAGCTTTATGTGTAAATATGTACACCAATAATGTGTAAAGTGGTCAGAGTTGAGTAAACTGTATTCATCAAAGTGTCAGGCAGTCTCCACTGTGCGACAGCACAAAGTTAACGTTACACAGGCCTGCAAAAAAAAATCAGTTGCATAGGATATTTTTGCTGAATTATATGATTTAAATGTCACAGATTCTAAAAATGACTTCCATAAAATCCCATCACTTATAAGTTTTTGCAAAATGTAAACAAATTTTTGGTAAAAACATTTATTACAATGAACTAAACTTATTATATTTTCTTACAACTAATCAAAAAAGTGTTTCTGATGTAGACAAAAATTTTTCTTGTGGAACCTTTTCTTCTTCTCTTTCATGTCTCTGTGATCTACACTCCTGGAAATGGAAAAAAGAACACATTGACACCGGTGTGTCAGACCCACCATACTTGCTCCGGACACTGCGAGAGGGCTGTACAAGCAATGATCACACGCACGGCACAGCGGACACACCAGGAACCGCGGTGTTGGCCGTCGAATGGCGCTAGCTGCGCAGCATTTGTGCACCGCCGCCGTCAGTGTCAGCCAGTTTGCCATGGCATACGGAGCTCCATCGCAGTCTTTAACACTGTAGCATGCCGCGACAGCGTGGACGTGAACCATATGTGCAGTTGACAGACTTTGAGCGAGGGCGTATAGTGGGCATGCGGGAGGCCGGGTGGACGTACCGCCGAATTGCTCAACACGTGGAGCGTGAGGTCTCCACAGTACATCGATGTTGTCGCCAGTGGTCGGCGGAAGGTGCACGTGCCCGTCAACCTGGGACCGGACCGCAGCAACGCACAGATGCACGCCAAGACCGTAGGATCCTACGCAGTGCCGTAGGGGACCACACCGCCACTTCCCAGCAAATTAGGGACACTGTTGCTCCTGGGGTATCGGCGAGGACCATTCGCAACTGTCTCCATGAAGCTGGGCTACGGTCCCGCACACCGTTAGGCCGTCTTCCGCTCACGCCCCAACATCGTGCAGCCCGCCTCCAGTGGTGTCGCGACAGGCGTGAATGGAGGGACGAATGGAGACGTGTCGTCTTCAGCGATGAGAGTCGCTTCTACCTTGGTGCCAATGATGGTCGTATGCGTGTTTGGCGCCGTGCAGGTGAGCGCCACAATCAGGACTGCATATGACCGAGGCACACAGGGCCAACACCCGGCATCATGGTGTGGGGAGCGATCTCCTACACTGGCCGTACACCACTGGTGATCGTCGATGGGACACTGAATAGTGCACGGTACATCCAAACCGTCATCGAACCCATTGTTCTACCATTCCTAGACCAGCAAGGGAACTTGCTGTTCCAACAGGACAATGCACGTCCGCATGTATCCCGTGCCACCCAATGTGCTCTAGAAGGTGTAAGTCAACTACCCTGGCCAGCAAGATCTCCGGATCTGTCCCCCATTGAGCATGTTTGGGACTGGATGAAGCGTCGTCTCACGCGGTCTGCACGTCCAGCACGAACGCTGGTCCAACTGAGGCGCCAGGTGGAAATGGCATGGCAAGCCGTTCCACAGGACTACATCCAGCATCTCTACGATCGTCTCCGTGGGAGAATTGCAGCCTGCATTGCTGCGAAAGGTGGATATACACTGTACTAGTGCCGACATTGTGCATGCTCTGTTGCCTGTGTCTATGTGCCTGTGGTTCTGTCAGTGTGATCATGTGATGTATCTGACCCCAGGAATGTGTCAATAAAGTTTCTCCTTCCTGGGACAATGGATTCACGGTGTTCTTATTTCAATTTCCAGGAGTGTAGTTTCTGAATTTCTACCCTGGTTTCTCTACAGAGAATCTAACAGTAATCAACTCACATATTGAAATTTCATCTTAATTGATAACATCTCTCAATATCACGGACATCTTGGTGAAATCTTTAACCCTGTTTTTCATTACAGCCCCATAGTTTCTTGGAAAATAGTTAGTATGGAAGTGTAAGAAATGAACTATTTAAGCTCATCTTGCAGCTTGTGTTTCATATGCTACTAGCATGTGTTGTACAAAGGTTTTTGAAGTATCCACCATAGGTGACTCAAACAGTATCAAAGATTCTTCAAAAAGTTTATTAACAAAAAAAGAAACACTGTTCATCTACTATGATGAACAATAATATAGGTTGACAGGTGAAAGTCATGGGCTGAACTCCATAGGTTAAAAACACACAAGTTGGTCACACAACATGAAAAAGCTAGATCTTGTTGAGATTCTCTTGAAGCAAAGCTCAGCTACCCATTCAGTTCTTCCATCAAGGCACTGAGTTAAATTTCCACAAAAAGTTTTAAGTTTTTCCATCTATACTAGGAGTTTCAGTACCCTTGGAAAAGTCTACAGTCAGTATAGAACAAGAATACTTTCAGGCAAGTTTTATGACATACACAACCATGAAGACAGGTCCTTCAGTGGCATCATGGCAAACCAGGATGGGTTGGATGTCCAAAGTGAAGTCCTGGCTCAGAGTCAATTGTCGACTGATGGTTCTGCACAGGGCTAAATACTGTCTGGTGGCAGGATATCTTAGGATCTACTTTCTGTCATGTGTACTGCAGAAGCAAATAGGTTTCCATGACCTCTGGTGGCACTGCTAGGGCCACCTAGTGGGAACACAGGAAATCTACTTTTTGGCAAAATGTATTTTCCTGACAAGTGGACAACCCATGATGCTGGGACGTGTGGTGCATTGTCAACCTTGCTGATATAATAACACGATATGTAAGAAGAAGCACACCATGGAGGGAGGAAAGCTCATGTCTTCTGTGTCAGTACGCCTGGACTTCCACGTGTCTGCAATCAGAGGGACACCCCCACTGCACCAAAGGAAGGAGTTCCTTGAGAACTGGGTCATCTTTGGAGCATCTGGCCAGCGGGAGAAGACTGACCACTGCTTCTTCTCCCTTACTGTCTAAGTGGAAACATATTTCTGGGTCCTCATCCAATTCTGGGTCCTGGTCTACTGGTAATTAGGATATAAGATCAGCATTAGCATGGTATGTGGTGGAACAGTATTGGATATCATAATTAAATGCAGATAAAACCAGTGCCCACTACTGTAGGTGGCAAGCCATCTTGGTGGGTATGGATGTGGAAGGCTTGAAAAGGGGTAACAACAGTATATGATGAGTCAGCAATGTGGATTTTCTACCATATACATAATCATGAAATTTTTTAGGCCAAAGATGGTGACCGGTGCCTCCTTCTCAATTTCATTAGAGTTTCATTACGCTTTGGGCAGACTATTGGAGATTAATGCAATTGGCTGCTCCACATCATTGACAATGTGCCATAGGAGTGTTGCCACACCATAGTTGGACGTATCTGCTGCTAAGACAAGTGGATGGGATGGATCATAGGTGGCGAGACACATGGGGCAGAGAAAGGCCTACTTAAGTTCTCTGAAAGCCTTGTCACGTACTGGCATCCAGTTCCACTTTAGGTTTTACCTGAGGAGTTTATGATAGCTGCTGCCTGTAGTGTGAATTTTAGGCAATAGTTCAGTTGTCTCTCAGTACTGACTTCAGTTGGCCAACATCTTTTGGAATGGGCAATTTTTGGATTGCCTCCATGTACTGTGGTGTGGGACAAATGCCTATAGCGCTAAGGATGTGTCCCAAATATTTGACACGTGCAACAAAAAAGCTGAACTTATCCTTATTGCACTCAATATTTGCTTTCAGTAATACTGAAAACAATGTTTCTAAGTTGTTTTCCAGATCCTCAGCAGTTTTGGCCACTACAAGAATGTCGTGCTGGTAGTATGCTGTACGTGGCACTTCACAAATGAGATGTTCGAGGTATCTTTGGAAAATGGCTGGGGCACTAGCCACTCAGAACAGGCCAGTTAAAACTCCCTCTTTTATGTTGGCTTCAGACAGTTTCAGGAACTTGTAAAACAGGCATCTGAATAAATCCCCATTTGTTGGCAGTGAACTGATAAACCGTTTTGTAATCCCCAACGTAATATGAAGAGGTGGCTATAAAACTTTTCTCGGGGAATACAGATTGTCTTGATGTTTTGCTTGCCGGGGATTAAACTGACTCATGGTGGGCAATCATTTTTTGTCCACTGCTGCTGTCTGGATCTATTATCTCATAAACAAAGACAGCAAACATATTTTGTATAATTTCCCTTCTGACCCATTTTGAAATCTATACAAACCATCCATTGATGCTCTTGATATTTGATTTTCTCAAGAATTGTAGGCATGTGTTATAGTTTTCTTGCATATGAACCAAGTGTCCCATAGGAAGAGATGCAAATACATTTCCATTATGCAGCAAGACTGCTTTGAAGCTAGAATCAATGAATATGCACTATTCTGTTGATTTTTTTAAAGTCTGAATCCTTGATCCTAGCAGTTGGGCTGCATCTGTTGAAAGACCTAAGTCTATTCCTAGGTCATTGAGCTCACTCTGAGAAAAAAGTTGAGGTTCCTCATCAACGAAAAATCTGAGCTAGATTCATCCTGGGAAGCTAATGTGTCTGATTTCTCTGACTCATTCAGGATGTCATCTAAATTAGAAGGTGGTCATGGAACTGGTATTTTGGTTCTGGTGGACATATAGCCAAGTCAAGATTAGGGTCAGACATTTTCTTTTTACTTTTTGTATTAAATCCTTTCACATCTGTCAAACAGAAGCAGCAGTCACTTGTGTGTTTTTTCTGTTCATGCCATATCACAGGAATGCCAAAATGAAATGAGTTTTTATTATCCTTAAACCACAAATGAAGATCTTTTTTGCATCTTCTGCACACCTTAAGTAGAACCCATGCTTTGTCTTGATCTCCAAGTTTCCATCTGAAAAATACAAAATAAACTTTCTTCACAAATTTACTTATGTTTATTTGTTGACTTTTCATTGCTTATTCACCACAAACATAACAGAAGCATCTGGGAGAAATTACACGCCTCTTTGAGCCATATTCCTTAAATAAAAACACAAGCACAGAAGCATTCAAATGCTGGATATAAACTGAGTGTGGTGTTAGATGGCTAGAGAGATGTTAAACGTATTTAGCTTGTTGAAACATAAATTAACCCAACAGCAGGCTGTTTCTATTTATTTTTAGGACCACAAATAATATGTCAAATCATGCTCAACCTCACAGTTAATATTACTCACAAATCTGTTTGGACACAGTCACACAACCTTCTTTCCAACAAAAAAACTACTTTACCCACCTCCCACTACAACTACTCTTCTCTTCAATCATTAACAGTTTTTTTCCCATTTACTGCCAATTCCAGCTTTAATTGATAGAATTAATGTGAGCAATCTTAGTTTTAATGCCATTTTTTAAATAAAAAAGAATAATAAGGTTTGGGTTAATTAGGAATATTACACTAAATACAAACAAACACAAATGTAACAAGAAAACGATATGACACAAGTTTTTGGCTTTTTTTTTCACCAAGTTGAAATCTATAGAAAAATGTGCAATGACAAATATTTTGTGCAGGTTTTTTTGTGTGAATGAATATTATGAAAAGGATAAATTGCTGCTCACTGTGTAGTGGAGACACTGAGTTGCCGACAGGCACAACAAAAAGACGGTTGAAGTGACAACACACACACATTCACACAAGCACAATGTGCACATTATTCCATTCAGGATTTTCCATTGTTTGAATGAATCAGTAGGTATTTTTGTAGAAACCACAGAGGATATCCAAGGCATTACAAGCATCAGTATATTATAATAAATAATACAAATATATGGCTTCACAATGAAGTCAAAATTTTATTGATATAAACATATACACCAATTTTACAATCATTTCAATAAAATATGTCAAACAAAGGACACTCCAGGTTGGAATATAAAGTGTCTTTTAATTGTGCCTGTCTGCAACTTACTGTATCATCTATCTTTTCCTAAAACTGTAAACAAAATACATGTTACGTTAATGCACACACAAACCTCATCTACAGGTACATTAACACATATATTTCCAATCTACAATTTTCTATCATCATCATCATCATTTAAGACTGATTACACTGGTCAACACTCATTTTCTTGCCAAGGATATTTGAGTGGCTTTAGGATGGGTTAGTGGTGCTGAGGACGAATATAGCAACCATTTATGCAGTTTGGCTCTAGTTTTTGAGATAATGCATGATTTATTCAAAAAATTAGAAAAAATTGCTAATACTGAACTCGAGCGCTACAAACTACAATGAAAAAAGAAAATAATCTTTATAAATAGCTTCTATGAAAACCTGATAGGCATTTGTCCACGTATAAAACATAATTGAAAAGTTTCTCTATAAGTATATCATTTTCCGTCCATGACGAACCGCTTCCTGCACGCTTTCCTTTTATAGGTCTCTTCAGAACAGTCACGTTGCAGATTCCAGCAATAATCTGCCATCATATGCCTGTCCCATCTTCCTTTATATTTTTCCTCTATTCCTTTCATATCTTGATGGAACCGCTCTCCTTGTTCCTCACTGAAATCACCTAGATTATGAGGAAATCGATCCAAGTGGCTGTGAAGGAAGTGCAATTTTATGCTCATGTTAGCTCCTAAGTTTTGAAAGTTAGTGAGCATGTTTTTGACCAGTTCCTTGTAATTGGGAGCTTTATGATTGCCCAAAAAACATTTTACAACAGCAACAAAACTGTTCCAGGCCGATGCTTCAGTGACAGTCATGACACTTGTAAAATTGGTATCGTTGATGAGCCTGCGAATTTGAGGACCATCAAATATTCCTGCCTTAAGTTTTTCACTACTGAGTCCAGGGAACGTATTGCAGATGTATGTGAAGCAATTACCATTTCTGTCTAAAGCTTTGGTGAATTGCTTCATTAGTCCTAGCTTAATATGTAATGGTGGAAGAACAATCTTGTCCCTACTAACCAGAGGTTCATTAATGATGTTTGCTTCACCAACAGCCATATGTTCCCTTGGAGGCCATGTTTTCTGCTTCCAATGTTCGTGCGTTGCCCTACTATCCCACATGCAGATAAAACATGGGTGCTTTGTGTATCCACTTTGTTGTCCAAGCAAGAAGTTCACCATTTTCAAATCAACACAAATCAACCACTGGTGCTGCATATACTGAATTTTCTGCAGAACCATCTTGATGTTAGCATATGCTTCACAAAGTTTTGTTGAGTGGGCAATTGGAATAGATGCGTAACGATTGCCATTGTGTAGCAGAACACATTTTAAACTTCTAGTGGAACTGTCTATGAAGAGACGCCAGTCCTCTGGTCTATATTCCGGCAGCCCCAATTCAAGTAAAAGTCCAGGTATATTGCTGCAATACACTATAACCTCTTCTTGGTTGAAGTATGGAAGAAGGTTTTCTTCTCTCGTCCAGTAAGCTGTTATTTTAACACTTGGATGAAGACAGTTCTTTTCCTTAAGCCTGGATGCTAAGAGTTCTGATGCTTGCTTTGAAAGATTGAGTTCTCGTATCAAGTCACTGAGCTCCTTCTGGTCGAACTGCTGGGGTTGTGTCTCACGTCCTTCGTATTCCGAACCACTACTTGTACATTCCTCGCCGTGTACCTTGTCATCTGAAGATGTTAGCGTGCTTAATGTTGTGAAGGTTGGTACAGGAACATCGTTGCTGTGCACCACCGGTCTTCTTGCTGACTCCAAATCGGGATATTCCCACTTTCGTTTTTTGAACCTATTAAAACCTTTCACATTAAAAATGCAAAAATAGCAATCATCTGTATGGTTCTTCTGCTCTCGCCATACCATAGGCACTCCGAAGTTTAAGCTTTTCCTTTTCCGTTTTGTCCACTGCCGTAAGCACTCCACACAGCATTTACAAACTTTATGGGGTGCCCACGCCTTGTCTTGATCTCCAAGTTTAATTCCGAAATATGCCAGATACGCTTCCTTCACAAAAGGAGTGATATTCTTCCTGTTCTTTTGAAGAACGTATTCACCACAAATGTAGCAGAACTCATCTGGATGGTTCACGCAAAGACGGCGTGAAGAACTCATGTTTTCCTAAAACAAAATTGCACAAATACTACATATTATGCAGAACTTTCTTGTATTTGCATGTCAATCACATCCAACAAACATCATTAATTGTTTTGTGTGAAATGAATACTCACCTCTTATTTGCTACGTCACGATGAAAAGGTTCTATCTCCTTGAAGCTGCACTGCACATGTGTGTGACTTTCAACCATCGCCATTTTTCTTGTTTACACTGAACGCTACCTATCGGCTGTTGCGGGGATTACCTCGGCCAACAAATGAATGTCGAGTACCGCCGAATTCAAATCTGCACAACCCTCAATATCTTCAACACACGCATCGCACAACAGGACTGAACACATGCTGACAGTGTGATGTTTGCATGATGAAATCCTCAACCACACAGATGCACTCCCTGAGCACAATTGTTTAATAAAGATAGTACAATATCACTAATTAAAAAACAGGTAGCAAATACATTACACTATATATGGACCCTGCAGTCGATATTATCCACATGAAACTCTCATTTCCACAAATAACCTATATCTCAAAAACCAGAGCCAATTTGGAAAAAGTACAAATATACTCGGAATGAGTATCATAACAATATCCCATTTTCGTTCAAACTTCCCTGGCAACGAAAAAAAAATTTTATTTTGTAGAGCTGTGTTATGCCTTTCAGCGTTCAGTCTGGAGCATAGCCCCCCTTATAAAATTCCTCCATGACCCCCTATTCAGTGCTAACATTGGTGCCTCTTCTGATGTTAAACCAAATACTTCAAAATCATTCTTAACTGAATCCAGATACCTTCTCCTTATTCTGCCCTGACTCCTCCTACCCTCTACTGCTGAACCCATGAGTCTCTTGGGTAATCTTGCTTCTCCCATGCATGTAACATGACCCCACCATCTAAGCCTGTTCGCCCTGACTGCTACATCTATAGAGTTCATTCCCAGTTTTTCTTTGATTTCCTCATTGTGGACATCCTCCTGCCATTGTTCCCATCTACTAGTACCTGCAATCATCCTAGCTACTTTCATATCCGTAACCTCAACCTTGTTGATAAGGTAACCTGAATCCACCCAGCTTTCGCTCCCATACAACAAAGTTGGTCGAAAGATTGAACGGTGCACAGATAGCTTAGTCTTGGTACTGACTTCCTTCTTGCAGAAGAGAGTAGATCATAGCTGAGTGCTCACTGCATTAGCTTTGCTACACCTCGCTTCCAGTTCTTTCACTATGTTGCCATCCTGTGAGAATATGCATCCTAAGTACTTGAAACCGTCCACCTGTTCTAACTTTGTTCCTCCTATTTGGCACTCAACTGGTTTATATTTCTTTCCCACTGACATTACTTTCGTTTTGGAGATGCTAATCTTCATACCATAGTCCTTACATTTCTGATCTAGCTCTGAAATATTACTTTGCAAACTTTCAATCGAATCTGCCATCACAACTAAGTCATCTGCATATGCAAGACTGCTTATTTTGTGTTCACATATCTTAATCTCACCCAGCCAGTCTATTGTTTTCAACATATGATCCATAAATAATATGAACAAGAATGGAGACAGGTTGCAGCCTTGTCTTACCCCTGAAACTACTCTGAACCATGAACTCAATTTACCGTCAACTCTAACTGCTGCCTGACTATCCATGTAAAGACCTTTAATTGTTTGCAAAAGTTTGCCTCCTATTCCATAATCTCGTAGAACAGACAATAACTTCCTCCTAGGAATCCGGTCATATGCCTTTTCTAGATCTATAAAGCATAGATACAATTCCCTGTTCCACTCATAACACTTCTCCATTATTTGCCGTAAGCTAAAGATCTGGTCCTGACAACCTCTAAGAGGCCTAAACCCACACTGATTTTCATCCAATTGGTCCTCAACTAATACTCGCACTTTCCTTTCAACAATACCTGAGAAGATTTTACCCCCAATGCTGATTAAAGAGATACCTCTGTAGTTGTTACAATCTTTTCTGTTTCCATGTTTAAAGATTGGTGTGATTACTGCTTTTGTCCAGTCTGATGGAACCTTTCCCAACTCCCAGGCCATTTCAATTATCCTGTGTAGTCTTTTGAGACCTGACATTCCACTGTATTTAATGAGTTCCGACTTAATTTCATCCACCCCAGCTGCTGTATTGTACTGCAATCTATTGACCATTTTCTCCACTTCCTCAAATGTGATCCTATTTCCATCATCATTCCTATCCCATTCTACCTCGAAATCTGAAACATTACTGATCGCATTTTCACCTACATTGAGCAACTCTTCAAAATATTCCCTCCATCTGCCCAAGGCATCCACAGGATTCACCAGCAGTTTTCCTGACCTGTCCAAAATACTTGTCATTTCCTTCTTACCTCCCTTTCAAAGACTGCTAATTACACTCCAGAATGGTTTTCCAGCAGCTTGACCCATAGTCTCCAACCTGTTTCCAAAGTCTTCCCAAGATTTCTTCTTGGATGCTGCAATTATCTGTTTGGCTTTGTTTCTTTCTTCAACATAAATTTCTCTGTCTGCCCGAGTTCTAGTATGTAGCCATTTTTGATACGCCTTCTTTTTCATTTTACAGGCTGCCTTGACTGTGTCATTCCACCAAGCTGTTTGCTTCATCCTACTTTTACACACTACTGTTCCAAGACATTCTTTAGCCACTTCTAGTACTGTGTCCCTGTACCTTGTCCATTCTTTTTCCAATGACTGTAATTGACTACATTCAACTAACTGGTACCTTTCTGAGATCGCTGTTATGTACTTGTGCCTGATTTCCTTATCCTGAAGTTTCTCCACTCTTATCCTCCTACATATGGACCTGACCTCCTGCACTTTCGGCCTCAAAATCCCAATTTCACTGCAGATTAAATAATGATCAGTGTCATCAAAGAATCCCCTGAATACACGTGTGTCCCTCACAGCCTTCCTGAATTCCTGATCTGTTATTATATAATCAATGACAGATCTGGTTCCCCTGCCTTCCCAGGTATACCGGTGAATGTTCTTATGTTTAAAAAAGGAGTTTGTGATTACTAAGTCCATACTGGCACAGAAATCCAAGAGTTGTTTCCCGTTCCTGTTGGCCTCCATATCCTCTCCAAATTTACCCATAACCTTTTCATACCCTTCTGTTCGATTTCCAATCCTGGCGTTAAAATCACCCATGAGCAGAACTCTGTCCTTGTCCTTTACTTTAACAACTACATCACTGAGTGCCTCATAAAAACTATCCATCTTATCTTGATCTGTCCCTTCACAATGCGAATATACTGACACAATTCTAATTTTCTTGCTAGACACTGTCAAATCTATCCATATCAGTCGTTCGTTTACATACCTTATTGCAACTACGCTGGGTTCCATTTCTTTCCTGATGTAAAGCCCTACACCCCATTGTGCTATTCCTGCTTTGACTCCTGACAGGTAGACCTTGTATTCTCACACTTCCTCTTCTTTCTCACCCCTTACCCGAATGTCACTAACAGCTAAAACGTCCAACCCCATCTTACTTGCAGCCTCTGCCAGCTCTACCTTCTTCCCAGAGTAGCCCCCATTGATATTAATAGCTCCCCATCTCATTACCATTTGTCTGCCAAGTCGTATCTTAGGAGTCCCTGGTTTGTCAGTTAGAGGTGGGACTCCGTCACCTCCAAAGGTCCGAGGCATTTTGCTCTGATTGTTGTCAGCATTATATTTAAAGTACCAGGGAAGCAGGTTGCTAGCCTTACTTGCCTTGAGTCCCATTGAGTTTTACCCCTAATGGTTGAGGGACTAACCGGTGGATTTGGTAGTCTTTGCAATATGAGCACAAAGGTGATCACGACTCAGAATATGTCTGAGATGCCCAGCCTTATTCCAAAGTAACTGGTATCCCGACTGTCGGGACCACTTACTTGGCCACTCATACGTTTCCCATGGTTCATGAACCAGGACATGACTACAGGAACCCACAACTGAGTCAAAAATTAATCTACTTCAAAAGCATTTACCTCTAATAAAAATATTTCATTATTGTCATAACTTCAAGTTGAACAGATATATTTCAAGAAAGACGCAATACATGAAAGTCATAGATCAAGTAAACAGAGTAAGACGTGTGTACACTGAGTCCAAGTCTAGCGGCCGCTGGCTCGCTGGCTGCTTAGGTGGCACTGCTGCTTCATGGGTGGCAGACAGCACCACATGTAGAGGACACGCGTAACTGCGTCACAACACTTTTCCCCCCTTTCAATTTTTTGCACAGGTTCTGATGGAGGTGGCCTGTAGATTGCTAACATCCATAGGTGTTGTTTGACTGGCCGTAAAGTCTCAAGGAGGAGGCTTCCTTTACGGATGGAAGTGTCCCCGATGATAACGGGTTGAGATGACAGGAGACATGGGGGTTGAATCTGCTGGGGCCCCATGCACCAATCTGCCCATTGCGGCAAGTCCAGTTGTTATAACAGGAGACGTGGGCGATGTGTCCACGTCCATAGGAGAAGGAGGTGAGTAGAGTTGCTCCAACAGATGATGGTCATCTGGTTCCTGCATGGGCACGTCTCCTGGTGGCGTCAGTTCTTGTGCTGGCACCATGGCACTGATATGATGGTGAGAGGACTGCATTGTGAGTAATGAGAGATTCCAGTATCATGAGCATCAGGTAGAGTCGAAGGTGGTGTAGCGGCATCCGGAACAGGCATTGCCAGCACACAAGGCTGAAGCTGGTCCGAATGACGCACTGCAACACCCGTGTCCATCTGGATTTCATACAGGCGTTGGCCATGGTGTCATAAGATGCGGCCGAGACTCCATTTTGGCCACCTGCCATATCCCCGTACCCATACGAGGTCATCGGCGGTGAACCGGCCAAGTGAAGGCACTCGCGGCTGCGAGGTGGAAGGCCGCAGAAGATGAAGTAGCGTGTGGGGCTGTCGGCCATGTAAGAGCTCAGTCAGGCTGTGGTCGCCCATGAGGGTGAAACGGTAAGAAGCCAGAAATTGGAGAAGCGCATCATCAGAAGCAGAAGAAGTCAGGAGTTTCCTCATCTGAGCCTTAAATGTGCCGCCCAGTCGTTCAGCCTCACCGTTTGACTGTGGATGGAACGGAGGGGCCGTGACATGCATGACACCATGACGGGCACAAAAATCTGCAAAATCGTAAGAGCAATTTGTGAACCATTATCAGTAACAAGAGTAGAGGGAAGGCCTTCCAAAGAGAAAATGCGAGCTGGAGCATTGGTGGTTGCCGCGGTGCAACAGACAGTGAAAGGAAAGTTAGAGTAGGTGTCAATAACGAGAAGCCAATAATTACCTAAAAAAGGTCCCGCGAAGTCAGCATGAATATGCTCCCAGGGCTTCTCAGGCGAAGGCCACGGTGATCGGTGATAAAGATGACTTCGTGGCAGCGGCCTGTGACGCACAAGGGCCGCAGGCAGCGACCGTGTGTGTGATTTCAGAGTCGATGCCGAGCCAGTACACATGACAGCGCACCAGAAATTTTGTGCAAGAGACACCCCAGTGCCCTCGGTGAAGGATGCGCAAGACCGAAGCATGCAAAGACACAGGTACCACAACACACGGCAAAGCATTTTCAGTGGAACGGAGGATAACACCATCCCTAGCCGTGAGGCGGTAATGCAAAGCATAGTAGTTCCGCAACAGATCAGAAGTCTTAGCGGACGGATGATCTGGCCAACCCTTCTGAATACAGTGCAAAACCTGGGAGAGGGTAGGGTCAGAACCCGTAGCAGCCGCCAGCCGGTCCCTGGTGATAAGGAATCCGTCCACAACCCGCTGCTTGGCAACATCCAGGTGGAAACACAAAAGTTCATCCCTATCGAATGCCAGATCAGGACCCATGGGAAGGTGAGACAGTGCATCAGCATTCGCATGTTGAGCTATCGGCCGGAAATGAATCTCATAATTGAAACGAGACAAGTAAAGGGCCCAACACTGGAGGCAGTGTGCAGCCTTCTCGGGAAGTGACGTTGATGGATGAAACAAGGAAAAAAGTGGTTTGTGGTCTGTAACAAGATGAAATTTGGATCCATAGAGAAAAACACCAAACTTATGAAGAGCATAAGTAATGGCCAAAGCTTCTTTTTCAATTTGAGAATACTTTTGTTAGGTATCCATGAGTGTTTTGGAGGCATAAGCAACGGGTTGTTCAGAACCGTCAGAAAAACGGCACGCAAGGACTGCACCAACCTCGTATTGAGAGGCGTCAGTGGCAAGAACAAGATGTTGGCCAAGTCGATAAGTAGCCAGACACAGGGCCTGTTCCAGTATAGTCTTCAATTTCTGGAAAGCCACATCACATGACGCAGACCAGAGAAAAGGCATGTTTTTATGCAACAGGCTCAATGCGCAAGTTGACGAAGTGGTGTCAAATCGAAAGACTTGCACCAGCTGAGTGTTCTATCCGAGAGGAGGCCCTTGTCAAACGTCATATGCAACAGGCGATGCAACGGCTGAGTCACCGAAGCAGCAGACGGTAAAAACTTGTGATAGTACGCTATTTTCCCAAAGAAGGTCTGCAGTTCCTTAACAGATGTAGGGCAAGGAAGAGCATCGATCGCAGTGACAGTTTGCTGAAACGGATGAATACCATCCCGAGAGAGTTGAAACACCAAGTACGTCATAGATGCCTGAAAAAATTTTGATTTCTGAAGGTTACACTTAAGACTGGCAGTCTGTAAGACATGAAAAAGTGTGCAGAGATTTTATAGATGTTCAGCAGTGGGGGAGCCAGTGACAACAGTGTCATCCTGGTAATTTATACACCCAGGGACAGTGAGTAATAACTGTTACAAGAACCGTTGAAAGAGAGCAGGGGCGCTGGCAAACCCGAATGGCAATCATTGGTATTGATAGAGGCCGAAAGGCATGTTAAGGACCAGAAACTGCTGGGAAGCAGTGTCGAGAGGAAATTGATAATAAGGTTCTGACAGGTCAAGTTTAGAAAAATACTGGCCTCCAGCAAGTTTAGTAAACAATTCTTCAGGTCGAGGCGCAGGGTAAGTGTCGATAAGGCATTGAGCATTTACAGTAGCTTTTAAATCGACACAGAGACGAATATCACCATTTGTCTTAGCAACAACAACGACAGGAGAGGACCACTCACTGGAAGTGACAGGAAGCAAGACCCCTGAAGCAGTGAGACAATCCAGCTCCCATTTGACCTGATCATGAAGGGCCACAGGAATGGGCCGAGCCCAAAAAAACTTAGGCCGAGCAGTGAGTTTGAGCATGATATGAGCTTCAAAGTCATTTGCATGGCCTAACTCAGGAGAAAAAGGAACGAAAATGTCATCGACAAGGGATCCAATTGAGAAAAAGGAATAGCATCAGACACGATATTGACAGAGTCATCGATGGAGAACACAAAAATGCAAAAGGCTTTGAAACCAAAAAGATTCTCCACGTTACTATGGTTGACCACAAATATGGGAACAGTGTGAACGACAGATTTGTAAGATACCTCAGCATGAAATTGTCCCAAGAGAGAAATCTTCTGTAGTCCGTAATTGCATAGTGATAGGTGACAAGATTGGAGAACCCAACTGAAGATACGTCTGAGAATTGATGATAGTGGCAGCAGAACCAGTATCCACCAGCATGTGAACATCTGAACCAAGTATTTGGGCAGTGAGGATTAACTTCCCTGAATGGGAAGAAGTACAATTGACAGACAACACAGAATCAAAATCAGAATCAGCATCATGTTCATGAACATCATGTATGCGGTTGGATTTGCAAACGGATGACACATGACCCTTTTTTTTTGTATTTGTGACACATGGCCCAACATTGTGGACAATCTTCTCATGAATGTTTTGTAAAACATTGCGGACATGAAGGAAGTTGCTGTGGGTTTTGCTGCAGTTTCTTAGAGATTTGTTTACAGTTAGGCCAAGGCTGCGCTTGGGAGCATACTGTGGCCACGTTGGCCGGCGGGGACATGCCACATGCTTCGTCAGCATCACACAGAGGTTGTATTTCCCCGACGTCTCCCTATGCCTCTATTTGCACTCCAGAGGCACAAGAAATTTCAAAAGACTGAGCAATGGATAGGACTTCATCTAGAGTCGGATTTGCCAACTGAAAGGCACGTTGCCTAATTTATTTGTCGGGGGCCAATCCAATCGGATAATAGCATCCCGTACCATGGAATCGGCACAGGATTCTTTGTGAACTTCAGTAACAAATTGACACTTTCTACTGAGGCCATGAAGTTCAGCAGCCCAAGTGTGATAGGATTGCTTTGGTTGTTTTTGACAACAATAAAAGGCAACACAAGAGGCTACCACATGCATTTGCTTTTGAAGATAGACAGACGGAAGTGAGCACATTTCAGCAAAGGACAAAGACGCAGGATCTTTCAAAGGAGCCAATTGCAACAACAAGCGATACATTTGAGGTGAAATCCATGAAAGGAACAGAGACTTACATGTTTGTTCGTCTGTGACATGAAATGCCAAGAAGTGCTGTTGAAGACGTTTTTCGTAATCAGACCAGTCTTCCACCATCTCATCATAAGGAGGAAAAGTAGGTAGAGACAACGATGAGAGACGCCCCGCATTTGATGCCAAGACGAAATCACGAATCGCATTTGTGAGAAGCGTTTGCTGTTCTATGAGACCTTGCAATAGCTGCTCTAAAGTAGCCATGGAAACATGTGGGTCAATGATGCAAAAGAAAAATCACTACCCCATCGCCAATTGTTATAACTTCAAGTTGAACAAATATATTTCAAGGAAGACACAATACATGGAAGTCACAGGTCAAGTAAACAGAGTAAGACGTGTGTACACTTTAACAGTCAAATCATAACTGAGTCCAAGTCTAGTGGCCGCTGGCTGGCTGGCCGCTTAGGTGGCGCTGCTGCTGCATGGCTGGCAGACAGCGCCGCATGTAGAGGACGCGCGTAACTGCGCAGCGGCACTTTGAAAGATTGGCAAGTCACAACAATTATTCTTTTGAATTGATGAAATGGTAGCTTTTTGATGTGCAGAGATGTGGCAGTGAAAAGTTTCTTGATATTTATGTAAAGAATTTTGTGTTTTTGTACATGGTAAAGCTGTAATCAAATGGAAGATTCATTTGTTGGAGAAGCACTGTCTATAGTAAACATAGTTCTTTTGGAAGAGATGTGCTTAGCCTTTCTCTGACGTTGAATTAACTAACCCACAAGTTATAGGACGACCTACACTCTTTAACACTTTAATGTGGACTCCACACATTGGTGCACATCAGCAGTTTTTACATACACAAGTCATGCCCAGGGCAAGTAGGTGATGAGTTACCAAAAAAATCCTTCAAGCAGCTGGCTATCAAGTCCGGGAATTTTAAATGTGTAGTCTGACATATCCATTTAGTCACACAATTTTAGTAGTTACAATTAATAACACTTCATCATGTTTGTACATGCTACTGACCTTGTAGCACATTTGATACTGTTGATTGCTGAGATAATTTGCCTTGATGTGTATCACATACTACATACTAAATAATGATGACAGGATCAGAGTTTGAGGTTTTATAAACCTTGGACTACAATTAACTCTGGGTGCCATGCTGCATTGTATCCTCATTGGCTTCTTTCCTGTTTAAAAATATTCATTGCAAGTTTTTGATGGCCATATAGTATGATACCATATGTTTTATGACTTTATATCAAGGCACAATAGACAACTTCAACAACAGGAATATTAGCATAGAGGTGTAGTTTTCTTAAGACAGATGTACACTTACTAATTTCACATACTAGTTTTTCTATATGTTTAAACAAGTTTGATTCATTCATTATCCCAAGGAAGTTAACAGCAAGTAGACCTAGTTCCATTTAGATTTTGTGATTCAATTTTATATGTAGAACCTATCTGCAGTCATGATTGACACATTGCACCACGGGTTTGATCTACTTCAGATATCAATATCTTCACTGTTTCTGACATTATTCAGACCTCCGAAGCATCAGCAAAAATGTAACTGCAAGCAGATTGTCTCATTGCATTACATAGGTCAGTACTACATAGAAAACCAGCTCAAGCCAAATGCTACCAAAATGAAGGTATGCATCTCTCATCGTCACAACTGGGAAGCCTTGAGGATGCTGACAATACCATGGCAAAGTGCTAATTGCACTAATTTTGGAGATACTCTAGATCAAGTTCTAACTGCCCACAAATATTGTTCCAACAAAAACTTGAAGACCAGTAGTAGAAATAACATACTTTTGGTATTAAGCAGCACAACTTCAGGAGCCAAACAATCATTGAAAACTACAGATTTAGTTATGTTTTTCTCCACTGATGAGTATGATAGACCAGTATGGTATAAATCAACAATTGCCAAGGAAGTCGCCTGCACCCTAAATGAAACCTACAGATCTATGACCAATTCCAACTGAGAAACTTTATTACCTGGCTGGTGTTGCATCTTAACCAATTCAAAGACATGCAGCAGAGTACAAGAAGAGAACCAAATCATCTGCTTAATTCTCCATGACAACTGCTTCATGGCATATAGCTAGAGATTGCACAGGTGAGGTTCAGACACAGTTTTTTTTAGATCTTCTGCAGCATTCAAAGAACAGGCCACTTCCTAGCTAGGCCTCACCATCAGAAGAGCTAGCAGCTGGATGCAAGGAGAATTAGATCATATGGAAATCTCCAAAATGACTTCAGATTGGCATAGCTAGATGTAATAAACCTCTGTACAGTTTCACTTAGCTTGACACTTTAAGACCCTGCAAATGTGATGTAACAAAAACAATTATACATAAATACTGCTATCCTCTGCGGCCTGTGCAGTGTTCCTGAGAAAAGTTTATATCAGCACAGTCCAGTGATGTCGATGTGGCCCATTCCTCGGTTAAAACAGTATACTGCTCGAACTATTGGTCACTTATTATTTCCCAGGTAAGAATGAAATATTTATCACATTGCATGCAATGCTTGTATCATGATTTATAATAATAATAATAATAATAACAACAACAATAATAATAATATGATAAGTCATTAATATAAATTTGACTGGATCTAGCACAGAACCTTGAGGGGCATCAATATGTACAGGGAAGTGTGCAGACTCTGCACCATTAACTTCAACCTTAAACAACATTTCACCAATGATGCAGAATTTTCTGTAAATCCATAGGACTGCAATTTATTTAATAATAAATTGCTCAAAAGTATTGTACTAGCTGAAAATCTGTGAATTTGGGTGGGCTTAGATTGAAGGGAAGCAGGGATTGAAACAATGGGACCATTCCATTCCACTTGGTTTATTCCTATTTCCTGGCAGAACATGCACATAAGGAAGACATGGCACGCTCATTTATTATCATCATGAAATATGGAAATATTGCTGTAACATAGACTGTAGGTCTGGATAATAGGTTAGAGGATCTTGTCCCAATATTGCACAGCCTTCAAATTACCCTTGATAATCATGAGGTGTGTTTGACACGCATATATGATACTGGACCAAAATATGACTCACCCACTTCCCTCATGAACCCACTGGTCTACACGCCTATGGCATACATTAGAACCTGAACACTTCCACACTCTTCTATGATGATCACAAGGTATCAGCCAAGTACTACATTTTTAAGTGAAGAGAAGCTGATGCCAGTGATCCAGGTTCCTTTCCTGGTGTCGTGTACTATTGCTTGCAGTGGGCACTGAGAGGCTGAATCGATACTGTCGAGGCAGTTGCATACACCCTGGATTAACATAGCCCCTCAAGTTGCTTCCAAAAAGGTACTGTGCAGTTCCATTAAATCTCCTCTGGGACCTAAAAGTTATTATTTACAAGTAGCATTCAGCAGATGATGGTGTTGATTGTAGGTGGTCACTATGAAGCAGATAGTGGCTGAATGTTCAAATGATACCTACATGGTGCGAAACCCACAAAATCTGCAGCAACATTAACCATGCCAACAGCTGCCTGGCTAATCTGTACAGCAGAGTTAAAATCCATGGAAATTCAGTCAGTAACTACATCATCTCAAATGAATTCAACAGCTGCCCAGCTGATCTGAGCAGCACCTAAAACCACATGAAAATTTAATCACAATTGCAACACCCAAATAAATTCAGTAACTGCCAGACTGATCCTTGCAACACTTGAAACTGAGTTAACATTTGAACACAAGCCTAGAGCCATTCAAGAAAACTGTCAAGGAATTCCCTCAAGGAATGGAAAACCCAGCACAACGTACTTGTGGTTGTCTACAGCAGAACTCACCAAAACACACTTGCCAACCCACTTCCACCTCCGTGTCGCTGCCAGAGATCCACACACCACTGCCCTATGCAAGCAGGTATTGGTCGCTTATCCCATGCACAACACACTGAATCAGTGGGTCTTTCAAACTAAACCTCCATCCGACCAGAGCCAAAAGGCAAGAGAGACACTGGTGGCAACTGCCATATGGCACATGTGCTTATGCAGTTTAGGAAGCCCGTACAGTCTAGGAGGCACTGGGTTCATATCAGTTAACAGTTTTGATTCAAAATCAGAAAACATGCTTTTGCATGAATTGCTTACACATTTAATGTCATCTTTGAATAATTTAGTAGGTTCTGGCAATGAATGTCAGTTAAAGCCTGGTGATGGCCTCATAAGCCAAAAACCAGTTAACGTGAATAAATTAATTCAGTCAAACATAAGCAATATAGTGTTTTTTCATTTATTATTTATATTTCTCCTAATTGAGAAAATAATGTTAATTTCTTATCCAAAAAGTCATTGCAATTTTTACGCATACCTCAAATATTATGCAGTTTTCAGTTCAAAACATAAGATGTCTGTTTAGGATGTAAACAACACATTGACATTAAAAAACAATGCTAAGTGTGTTAAGTGAGCAAATGACGTACTACAGGAAAGACTAACACGTGTGATGTGTTAGTCATTTCATTATCTCTTGTTATTGTTCTCATTTAGTTACATTATGAATGATACTACAGAACTATTCACATACATTTTTTTCAGGCAGGATATATAAGGTGGCAGTCACTGCTACCAATGCACT
This sequence comes from Schistocerca cancellata, assembly GCF_023864275.1. Taxonomy (NCBI): domain Eukaryota; kingdom Metazoa; phylum Arthropoda; class Insecta; order Orthoptera; family Acrididae; genus Schistocerca; species Schistocerca cancellata. The sequence goes on along the minus strand of NC_064629.1, from coordinate 26,787,181 downwards.
AAGCCAAACTTCATACACTATTACTTACCTTTGTACATTCTGACCTATAAACACAAACTGTTCTAACACAACACAAGTCAAGTAAAATATTCATAAAAATTCCATTTTTATTACTTTTCCAGCCACGTTATTTCAAAGATTTTCCTCTGTCTCAGTGTATAGGTGTGAACTAGATGATGCAGCAGAGAAGGAAGTGCACGGCCATTTTCAGAAGATAATTGCTTTATTGCTGAAGACAGACAGAGATGAATCATTTAAAGTAGATCATCAGAAAGTTGAAGAAGATGCCAAGGTAAATAATACAGTCAAAATTCTTGAGAAAGTACACTACAGAGATGATAATAATAATTAATACCGTAATCTCCAATTTACAAATAAATAGACAAGTACAAGATTATGACCTTTCAAGAAAATTTTTCACATCGCAAAAGCTTAAAAAGTTTCACTGAGATTCTCATTAACCTAAAACAATTAGCTGCCTTTAGGAACAATCATAAAAACCTAAACTCTGTCTAGACAGGCCTTCAAGGCTGGAGGGTACTGACCGAGCACCGTGTCATCCTCAGCCTGTAGGCTTCATAGGATGAAGATATGGAGTGGCATGTGGACAGTACACCATTGTCCTGGCTGCCATTGGTTTATGAGAGCGAAATAGGTCCTGAATTTGCTTTACAAGGAGTGAGTGCACCCTGTTTGCCAACAGCGCTCACTGTACTCAGATGCTCACCCATCCGAGTGGTTGCCGAGCCCAACAATGCTTAACTTTGGTAATATGATGGGAACTGATGTTACCACTGTAGCAAGTCCATTTGCTTAGGAACAAGAATGCTGTAACATAATGTGTTAGATACAGTTACATTAACTGCCTAATGTCAGTGGTGAAAAAAAAAAACAGGTTCTAGGAAATGAAGAATTCAGAGCTGCAGAATGCCACATTTTTCATGTATTGTTCTGAAGTAATTTGGCACCTAAGAGACTAAATGATTAATGAGAAAAGTAGATGTCATCTAGCACTTCATTAATATTGAGCAAAAAACATAAAATAAATTAATGGAACATATAAACACAAATAAATACTCCAGAAAAATGCAACACAACATTATACTGAACTCTGAACTTAACACCTTAAACTTGATATTGTCACATTTGTTGACAAATTCCAGTTTACAGTCAACTGTATGGCATCCAGTTGATGGCCTTGCTTAACATCAGTCTTTGTTGTTTTATTATATACATTCTATATGGCAACTGACTTTGCGAAACGACAAACAGTGAACTGCAACCTACAGACTGCTTCCGATTAAACAGTTTTAAATTGGTGAGCTGATGACCAACAGACCTGTTGTTCATAAAAGAGTAAAATCACATGGTCAATTTGAAGGTTGTAATTTTTTGTTAAACTGGAAAGCCACTACCCAAACTCTCGCATAACTGTAAATACGTTTCTTGAGTCTAAAAATCTTAATTCTATTAAGATATCATGACACATGTACTGATGGAAAACCAGTATATCAATACAATTGAAAATATCGGGGTGAAAACAAGCCTGGGTATTACAAATTTCTTCAATTTCACTGATTCATATATTACAATCCCAAGTTTATAGAATTTTATGATAAGTTTGATTCAATGAGAGTGGAAATGTTATTAACCAATGTACAAGTCTGCTCTGAAGCCTGTCATCAGTTCTTTCTGTAAGTCCTAGGGGAAAAAAGATTTTGGTGCATAATACACACATTTAGCGAATGTTAAAGAGTTTCATTTCCCCTCTGTTGCTTCAATTTGTTTATTTAATGTGGAACCACCTTACTGAGAATCCTTTGGTGGTGTGAAAGCAACTGCTAAAAAGGATAGAGGAGCTCCTTTTCGTATAAATTTGAGTTTTTATTTGTCACTGACACAAGTTATATTGCTTGTACATTGAACAGATATGATTTTTACAGTAAAAAGCAAACAGGATTAGTAGCAAATCCTAGCTTTTCCATAAATTGATTCAGAGTACTCACATGCATTTCTGATGAATCCCTATTGTGTAATAACAACTTTCTTTGCTTGCACTTAGTTTTTCCAGAGTATGATACCACATGACAGAAGTAATTTATTTAAGTAATTAACATTGGTTATGTCTCTCTCTCAAATACCTGCATTAGTTTAAACAGCAAATACTGTTTAATTCATTGCTTTAGGTAAGTCAAGGATGTTTTCTGACCAAACAAGGTTATTGTTATTATTTAGGTCCAGAGATCTGAGAGGCTCTACTATCAGCACTTCTAGATTTCTTTACTAAATGTTTTCATGTTCTCATATTTGTGTACTGGGTGAAACAGAATAAAAGGTGTCTCAACCCTCGAGCAGGTGTCCCTGTGTACAAAGTGCGCCAAACACAAAAAACGTTGTCGTGCACAGTTCCATTGTCAGTTTACAGAAGTAAGCACCTACCTATTTCTGCATTACTGTTTAAGCTAGCACAGTAAGAAGTTGCGTTGTCATAGGTTCACATGAGCTAAAGTAATTTAAATTAAACTGCGAGTGTTATCTTAGTGTGCAAACTACGCCATGCGCCCGGTCTCAAAAGTAATTTTTCCTTCACTTTTATTTTGTTCCTTTTTAATTGAATCAAAAGATAACACAAAACAAGCAGTTATATCACTGTGCAGAGCAAGATCAAAGCTGACAGACAACGATGTTGATTGGTTACTCAACAAGGATCCACAGCTCAACTCTGTACCAGACAATGAAAATCATGATGACTCTGAAGAAAAAAGAGGAATTTATCACACAAAGTGACCACGATTCAGATTCTGATCAAGTCCATGATTCAAATGATGACTGTGAAGAGCCACTATCCACTGGTGGTATCTTTATTGGGAGGGACAAAACATGTAAATGGAATAAAATATGTCCTAATGTGACTTCAAACCCAAAAAGAAAAAAATATTGTGAAAATATTCCCTGAGCCTACACATGTTGCCAGAGGGCTCACAAGTGAAATAGAGGGTTTATGGACAATACTTAGCCTGGAAATGATTGATGAAATTGTAAAATACACAAAAATATACATTCAATCTAAGAAAGAATGTGTACATTATTCCAGAGACAGGGATGCTGAGGAAACTACAAGGTGTGAAATAACAGCACTGTTATGATTGCTGTATCTCATCAGGACTAAGAAAGCAAAGCACACAAATGCCATTGAACTGTGGACAGCAGGTGATACTGGTATGTAGAGTACGAGAGCTATGATGAGTTACAGAAGATTTCTGTTCCTTTTACGATATATCCATTTTGACAACAAGAGTACAAGGCAAGAAAGAAGACTAACTGATAAACTTGCTGCAATAAGGCACATATTGGATGCCTTTGTGGTGAACTACAAGAACGCTTATAGTGTAGGACAATTTTTGACAGTAAACGAAAATTTGCAAGCTTTTGTTCAGTATATCCCGAACAAACCAGTGGAGTAAGGGATAGAGATTTTTGTTTCAGCAGATACTAAAACATTATTCACTAGTAGTATTGATGTATATTGTGGAAAACAACCTAAAGGACCAGACGATGTTTCTAATTCTCCCTGTAATATTGTAGGAAGGCTAGCAACACACACTGAAGGCTTGGGAAGAAACATTACAGTGGATAATTGGTACACTAGCTCTTCCTTAGCCAACTCCCTTTTGAGAAAGCGACTAACATACATTGGCACATTGAGAAAAAAGAAACACAAGACCCCACAAAAAATTTTACCTGGGAAATGTAGGGCTATCCACTCCTCTTTATTTGGTTTTCAGAATGATATGTTGCTAGTTTCTTATGTGCCGAAACAAAATAAGACAGATATACTGTTACATAGAAGAAGGTGTAATTAGATGAATGACAAACACTAACTTCACTTAATGAAGGTTTATTCAGCACTTGCATATACAAAAGTGCAGAGGTTGGTTGGTTGGTTGTTTTTGGGGAAGGAGACCAGACAGCGAGGTCATCGGTCTCATCGGATTAGGGAAGGATGGGGAAGGAAGTTGGCCATGCCCTTTGAAAGGAACTATCTCAGCATTTGCCTGGAATGATTTAGGGAAATCCCGGAAAACCTAAATCAGGGTGGCCGGACGCGGGATTGAACCGTCGTCCTCCCGAATGCAAGTCCAGTGTCTAACCACTGCAAAAGTGCAGAGCAAACTGCCTCTGGCCAGAACACATACAGTATATATACAGCTACAGAACATTCTGGTACAATGATTCTTGACATTTGTGAATACTTTTTGAATGTACTCGAACCAAATATAGAAATTAAAATTTTACAGTCCAGGTGAGTTTGGAACTCACGACCCTCCATGTAACAGTTTAGTATCAAACTACTACACCACAGAGCTACTCAGATTCTTCTGTGACATTGCCCCCTCCTTACAAGAACAGTGTCTTAGTGTTATGTCCTCCTAGTCTGGGTATAAGTCATTGGTCCTGCATAAGTCATTGGTCCTGCATACTTCGACTTCTTATGACTGATTCTCACCCTGGCAGTGATCTTCTTAGAACTTCTTTTGCCACTACACTCTTCGTCACCTTTCCGCTTGCTGCCTGTCGCTGGAGCTTCGAATTTACCCTGGGTTGCAGGATACTTATACGGCTTCATTCAAAGGACGTGGACCATATCTCTGATCTTTCATCGTCTTGTGTCAGGGTCAAAATCTTCAACTTCATAAGTAACATCAGACAACTGTCTTACAACCTTATAAGGTCCAAAGTAGCGCCTGAGGAGCTTCTCAGAGACACCAACATTCTGAACAGGAGTAAAGATCCAGACAAGGTCACCAGGCTGGTACACAACAGGGCAGTGGCTCACATCATACCTTCAGCGATAATTTTCTTGAGCCTGCAGCATGAGGAGTTGAGTAAACAGCCAAGCTTCCTCAGCTCTGGTTAACACCTGGCCAATATAGTCATCAGCCACGTCATCAGGATGTAATGGAAACACAGTATCCATTGCCGTAGTCGCCTCACGCCCACGCACCAGGAAAAATGGCATAAATCCTGTGGTGTCTTGTTTGGCAGTGTTGTAGGCAAATGGCACAAAAGGTAGCAACTCATCCCAGTTGCTCTGCTCAACATTGATGAATATTGATGGCATGTCAACAAAGGTCTTATTAAGGCGTTCAGTAAGCCCGATAGTTTGCGGAGGGTAGGCAGTCATCATGTGATGAGTAATGTTGCACCGACGGTTTATCTCTGTCTCACAAGATTCGATTGTAAAACTTTCCCTTGATCTGTAATTAACGACCTTGAGGCACCATGTTTTAATACAATGTCTTCCACGATGAATTTGGCTACCTCAGATGCTTCAGCCGTTTTCATGTCTTTTGTAATGGTATAGCATGTCAGATAATCAGTGCAAACAACAACCCATCCATTGCGATTAGCAGACGTTGGAAATAGTCTGAGGAGGTCCATCCCAACACTCTGGAAAGGCGTTTCGGCTGGTGGAATTGGTATGAGTCGGCCAGGTGGTTTCTGAGGAACTGCCTTTCTCCTCTGGCACTCTCAACAGTGCGACACATAGTGATGCACACTCCTAAATAAACCTGGCCATAAAAATCTCTTGCGGATTCTATCGTATGTCTTAATAAATCCTAGATGTCTGGCCTCAGGTATGTCATGGAATTTCTGTAGAACATCTAAGTGCATGTGTTTAGGAATCACTGGTAGCCATCTCTTTCCAAATGGATCAAAGTTTTTCTTGCAAACTAATCCATTAACTACCTTAAATTGTCATTTCACATTCTCTGACCAATTTATGGCAAGCATAATTTGAGATACCTTGGCATCCTCCTTCTGCTCAGCAGAGAGATCCTGGAGTGCAGTGAGACAGTCACTGTCTGCATCAAAGGTTCATGGTCTTGCACAGGGTTTCTTGAGAGACAGTCGGCATCTTGGTGTTTTCTTCCACTTTTGTACACTATGGTAATGTCATACTCTTGAAGACCTAGTGCCCACCTGGTGAGTCGTCCTGTTGGATCCTTAAGACCTGTCAAACAACAAAGTGAATGATGGTCTGTAACAATTGTGAATGGCATTCCATAGAGATACCATCGAAATCAGCCCAGATCACAGCAAGATATCCTCTTTCTGTAGCTGAGTAGTTTCTCTCAGCTTTTGTAAGTGTCCTAGAAGCATAGGTTATAACCTTCTCTTTTCCATCCAAAATTTGTACCAGAACAGCACCGATCCCATACCTGCTGGCATCTGTGTGTAGTTCTGTAGGTGTTCTCTCATCATAGAGATCAAATACAGGGTGGGTCATCAGAGCTTTTTGCAGCACATCGAAAGAATCTTGTTGAGCACCATCCCAGATAAATTTAGCATCAGCTTTTAACAACTCTAGGAGTGGCCCGGCTTAGGTACAAAAGTCTGATAAAATGATGGTAATATGAACATAATCTGAGGAAGCTTCTCACATCTCTAATACTTTTAGGAATAGGAAATTCCGTTATAGAGCTCACCTTTTTCTGGGTGTGGCCGCACACCTTAGTTTGACACACGTTGTCCAAGTATTTTGATTTCCTTTGCTCCAAAGAGACACTTTCCTGGTTTAAGTTTCAGTCCACCTTGTTGTAGACACTTAAGAATGGCCCTCAGTTATTTTATATGTTCATCAGATGTCTCTGAGAACACTATAATGTCATCTAAATAACAAAGACACATCATCCACTTCAGGTCCCTTACAAGATTATCCATCATCCGTTAAAAAGTTGCAGGTGCATTACACAAACCAAATGGCATTACCTTAAACTCATACAGGCCCTCAGGGGTGATGAATGCAGTTTTCTCATGATCAGCCTCATCTACCTCAATTTGTCAGTATCCCAAGTACATGTCCATGGTTGAGAAAAACTTAGCCCCCTTCAGACAATCTAGTGTATCATCAATTCGTGGAAGAGGGTAAACTTCCTTTTTAGTTATCTTATTAAGCTTCTTGTAACCAACACAAAAGTGCCAACTGGAATCCTTCTTCCTGACAAGGACCACTGGTAATGACCATGGGCTCTGTGAAGACTGAATGATGTCATTCTTCATCATCTTCTCTACCTCGTCACGAATTATTCAACGTTCTGTTGCTGACACACAGTATGCTCTCTGGCTTATTGGTTGATGGTCTCCTGTGCTAATCCGGTGCTTCACCGTCGACTTGTCTAATTTGCTCTTCACCTGTGGATTGAAGCATTCAGAGAACTCTTGAAGAATTGCAAGTAGCTTCTTCTGTTGTTCCTTAGTGAGATCTGGTTATAGTCGAGATAGAAGATCTTGTCTCATAATGGTAGCGCTAATTTCGCCCACAGACTCAGCATGGGAGGTTTCTATGATTCTCAGCTGTTCTTCAATTAACAGCTCAGCATTTGCTATGCACATGCATCTTGGAAGGACCTGTAGTTCTTGGCGACAGTTAACTATCCACAATTCACCAAATCTGTTCTTAAACGAGGGTGGGATGACCAAGTTATTCTTCAGTGGTATGCTTCTCTTACATTCCACTACAAGATCCATGGGTTGATGCATGAAAGGACACGTGATACCTACCTTTCTAGCACTGACTGGGAATTATCACTTCATCCAGCACACATAGTCTCCACACACTCGGATGCACATCTTCCTGTCCACAGTATCTCATAATCTTTGAGTGGTGTATGGCCACTTATACCCACACGAATGATACATCTTCCTGTAGGTTTTACATATTGCCCATTAGCCACCTTCAGCAGAGATGTTTTGTTGTCTATGAATACAGTTTTCTGCAACTGGTGATGGTACTCCTCCGAAATGACTGAATATGGTGCTCCAGAGTCCACAAGAGATTGGGCTGGTTGGCCATCCATGGGGATATTGACGTAGTTTCCTGTCATTTTTGTAGTAAGCGACAGTGGAGGATTTTTCTCTATGGAGGCCTCACATCCAAGGAAGGTCGCACCCTTTAGTTTTGGTTGCGGCGGCTAGGTGATCGGCTGGAGCTTCTAAACAGCGATGGAGACCTTGATTAGCGTGTTGGGGAGTGTCCTCTCCAGTGGCTAGATAGCGGTGATGGTGACCCACGTCATCCTGCCCCCATATCTTCTTGTTCATCTTCGTCATCCTGGAGTTGGCTGTCTTCTGGTGTGGGCATCATCAAATATCCACTGGCTTTCTCGACAATAGCACACCACATATATCAGTTGTCCACAGTGGAAACATACTGGTTGGTTATCCTGGGTCCTCCAGAGGTCAGTCTAACTTGGTGCCCAAACAGGTTCCTAGTGTGGCATTGTAGGAATGTAACTCTGTCTGGGTATCAAATTTTTCACCGTTTTAAAGGGAAATGTAGGACGAGAGATTGGGTTCAATGTCTGTTCCACTTTCCCCCTCATGACCTCTTGAAGTGTCTCGGTTTTTTGCTCACTGTGCAATCCAAGTGCCTACTGAACTTCCTCTCTCACTATGTGACAAATAACACTTGTGAAATCAGTTGCTTCTTTCATCACAGACATTGATAGGACATTTGGAAGCTGTTCAAACTTCTTGCATGTAATTCTTTTCTGATGCCTTGTCTCGATATACTGGCACCATTTTATGAAGTCGTCTGCTGTCGAAACCTCATTCAGGAGTAGCAACACCCTGCATCAGATGTGCAACCTTATCTTCCTCCTTCATTCTAGGATCTACTATTTTACACAGCTCCAAGACGTCTTGAATGTAGGATGCGTTACTTTCTCCTGGACGCCGTGCCCTGCACTTTAATTTATCTTCAGCCTTGCACTTCTGTCATTGTGTGTTGTTGAAATACTTGTGCAGTTCCACCTGGAATACTTCACAGCTTGTGAACTTCTCCTCGTTGTTCTCAAACCATTGCTTGGCAGTGCCCTCCAAGTAGAAAAATACGTTAGCCAAACACACGGTGTCATCCCATTTATTAAATTTGGCTATATGCTCATATACCTTCAGCCATTTGTTTGGATCTTGGCCATCATCACCAGAAACCCCGGAAGGATGGCTCATGTGGTGGCACACATTTGCTGTCATCGTAATGTCCTCTTCTTCTTCTGTCTCTGATGTTTGGGGAAGGAGACCAGACAGCATGGTCATCGGTCTCATCGGATTAGGGAAGGGTGGGGAAGGAAGTTGGCCGTGCCCTTTTCAGAGGAACGATCCCGGCATTTGCCTGGAGTAACTTAGGGAAATCACGGAAAACCTAAATCAGGATGGCCGGACGCGGGATTGAACCGTCGTCCTTCCGAATGCGAGTCCAGTGTCTAACCACTGCGAATATGGCTCGAACTCAGGTTTCTCGTGATCTGTCATGGCCTGATGGGAGCCACTGTGTCATTGATAATGTGTGCTATCACAAGTTCACAAGTTTCAATAACCAGTGTCACCACCAGAAAAATGTCACGTAGAAGAAGGTGTAATTAGGTGAATGATGAACACTAGCTTCACTTAATGAAGGTTTATTCAGCACTTGCACATACAAGAGCACGGGTATTCTATGCTCTAATGGGTATAGCTGGAATCAATGCTCAAATAATTTTTCGTGCAAATGAGGCAAATCCAAAAAGAAGAGAATAATTTCCTTGAAAGATTTAGCACTGTCTCTTATGAAGCTGCAACTAGTGGAAAGAGCTAATATTCCTTCACTTTCTGCTGACATTGCAACTTTCCTCATGAAATGTGTTGAATGAACTGAGGAGCCTGCCACCAAGAAAAAGAGGTCAGTGTGTGACATGTGGATGAGCAAGAAACACATCTACTACCATAAAGTGTAACTCATGCCATAGCTTTGTTTGCAAAGGACACATAAAAACAGTGCATACATGTGAGAAGTGTAAAGTATTTCCTGAAAATTCATGAGACAATTAACTGTGTAGATGAAAGGAACTTTGTGATAACTGATACTTCAATATGTAAAGCCTTTTTCCTTTTATATTGCAATGAAAGTGTGTTTTTGTTCAGCATGTGCTTAAAAAAGTGTTGGAATAGATTGATATGTCAGCTGCGGCAATAGAATGATATGAAAGATTCTTATTTACTTAATCAAAAAGCAAATTAGTATTGTAATATAAGTTTCCATATTGTTGTTAAAATAAACTAAAATTAAACTGTGATTAACTCATACATGTTTCCCTTGGTAGCATAATGACAGCTTTTGACTTCATGTGTACAAAGTATGCTGCATGCCTGCTTGAGGATTAAGGGAAAGACTATCTGATGTGAACACGTCCACCTCTCTGAAGTAACAGAGCCATCTTGGCTACAATTGAGTAGTTTAACCAGTCTACCTCTCTGAAGCTAACAGTCATCTTGGCTACAGTTGATTAGTTTAGCACAGTATGTGTGTCTCCGATAAAGACTTACCAGTGAGGATGGTGTACTGAGCTCTTTTACTAAACACTTTGGAAACCAAGCCCAAACATAGCTTGAGCCACAACTTTATGTTAAAAAATTATGCCCAAGTTTGGGTTGGACTGTGATTTTTTCAATTTGCAAGCTAAATATCACTCAAAAACTGGATTCATTTCATATAAGAACAATGTACAGGCATCTCGCAACCTGCCCCTTGACTGGTGCTGCTACCATTGTCAATTTCTAGAATTATTGTGAAAGAAATATTGGCAAATGTAACAGCTGCCATCATGAATTGCTGAGCCAAGAGTGTGTGTGTGTGTGTGTGTGTGTGTGTGTGTGTGTGTGTGTTTTTTTCCTTTGCTCATACTTTCATTAACAATCTGCAAGGGAATCTGGGAATCTGGAATCTGGCTGTTGTTCATCCACAGTTTGCAGGGTGCCCGCATCTCGTGGTCGTGCGGTAGCGTTCTCGCTTCCCACTCCCGGGTTCCCGGGTTCGATTCCCGGCGGGGTCAGGGATTTTCTCTGCCTCGTGATGGCTGGGTGTTGTGTGCTGTCCTTAGGTTAGTTAGGTTTAAGTAGTTCTAAGTTCTAGGGGACTGATGACCATAGATGTTAAGTCCCATAGTGCTCAGAGCCATTTGAACCACAGTTTGCAGGGTATCAAGTGAGAAAAGGGTAGTGCTTTCTAAAACTGTGCTGATTCATGGGCAGACACTTTTCTGTCTCAAGGAAATTTATGAGAATTCAGCAGCAAACCAATTTTAAAGATATTGGTCTGTAATTTTTTGGGTCCATTTTTATAGAGGAGTCACCTGAGCTTTTTTCCAGTCAATTGGGACTTTGTGCTTGCCAATAGCCTAGAGTACTCTGTAAGACTGAATTGGGATTTCACCTGGACCAGGTGACTTATTTGTTTTCAACATTTTCAGTTGCTTCTCTTTGCCAGGGCTGCCTATTACTATGTCAGTCTGTGTGAGTGTCAAACAACAGTATGATTCTCCTCCATTAACAATTTCTTAAACATGTAATTTAAAACTTTGGTTTTCCTTTGGCTATCTTCAATTGTTGCAACAGTGTGTTCAATGAGTGACTGGATGGAAACCTCAGAGGTGCTTAACTATTTTACATAGGACCAATATTTTCTCAGGTTCTCAGCAAGATCTTTTGCTAAGGTATGATGGTATTAGTTGTTATATGATTTGTGCATCAATCTTATAACAGACACACAAATGTCTACTAACTTTTTCCCTGTCATTATTTGTGCACCCTCTTCTTGATTGATTTATTAACTTTGGTAAAAATAGTTGCTATGATGACATCATGGTCACAAATCTATGGTCTATGTGAAATCAAGTTAATTCTTGTTATATGTGACCAGATCACTTCACTGTCATGTTGAAATTATCTTGTCACATATAACAGGTCTTTTTGAAATCAGGTTAGTTCTAGGATGTTTTAACTGGCCACCTGATTCTGTTATGACAGGTTTAGAGTCATTCAAAGATGGTCATTAGCACTGACATATCCAGACCATGCAGTATAAGTTGGAGGTGACTTTAACCTATTGAGTATATACTGGGACGTCTAGGGACAGCAACAGAGACAATATTTTTGTCAACTGCAAGAAACGCTCCCCCTCCTATGGCTTCTAATCTGGATTTTCAATATATATTCCATTAATTGCTAAATATCTGAGAGCTTTCTAGTTCAGGCTTCAGCCTGCTCTAGGTCCTGAGAATAATTTGAGCACAATTGATTTCCTGGAGGGTAGTAAATTCTGAAACTTTGTTATGAAATGTTTGACACTTTACTGATAAAGTTCTGACAGTACCTTTACTCTGAACGCAGTCTGATTTCTTTATCTGCAGGTCATCTGGCGAGTGTAAATCAGAGTACTTCAAACTACTGCCTAACATGAAAAAAGTGCGTGTGCACTCCACAAGTTCTCTGCTGCCTGGGTAGCTTCTTCCTTTGTGTAGTGCAGGACTGACCTATCAAGGAGCATCCCCATTTGATAACACATTTCCAGAAATCTGCCCCAAGACCATCACTGAGTTGATGAAGCCTTTGGCTGGGACCCATTGTTGGTGCCAACATGAGCCCCAACTTGCAAACAACTGCACCCTGCACACACAGCAGCTGCAGGAAGGGCCTCCTCTAAATCTCATATGAGGCCCCCCTGCCAAACATACCAAGTGCCCATTGGCTTTCTTTCTGGTTCTGAGGGGCTCCAAAACACATCTAAATATTGTAGGTCCAAATAAGTAGCAAATCTAGATGCTAGTTGGGAACTATAAGAGTCATTCAAATGGAAACAAGGCAAATGGAAAAAATAAGTACACTAGTTACTGCTTTAGAAGTAATCACATTACTGTTAATACATCTATCCCACTGAGAGACAGGACAGTCAAAACCTTCATGGAAAAGTGTTTGTGGTTGCCTGCACCCAGGAGTGCACCTCTCCATCTGAAGCAAGCTGACAGCCACAAATGTCTTTCTTCAGGGCTTCAAAAATAAGGAAATCACATGGTGAGAGAGAAGGACAGTGTGGAGGATGTGGAAGGGCTTCTCAGAAAAACTTCTGCATTGTAGCTGAAACAAACTTGGTAACTTTCATTCTGTTGCAGGGCAATGCACACCCACAAATCACACAGTGAGAGACTGGGACAGTGTGGAGGTTGTGGAAGGACTTCCCAGGAAAACTTCTGCATTGTAGTTGAAACTACCTTAGCAACAGTCATTCTGTTGCAGGATAATGCATGCCCACATAATGCTGAGGTCATTCCAATTATGCAGTAGAAGTTTTGCTGGGAAGCCCTTCCACATACTCCATATAGGGTCACACTCTCCTTGCAACATCAAAATTTTTGAAGCCCTGAAGAAAGACACTCATGGCTGTCAATTAGCTTCAGATGAAGAGATTCATACCTAGGTACAACCTTGGTTCTGTAGGCAACTGTATACATTTTTCCATGAAGGCATTGACTGTATTGTTTCACAGTGTGATAAATGTATCAACAGTTACATGAGGATTACTTTTGAAATAATAAAGTTTACTTGCTCTTTTCCACCTATCTCATTTTCATTGACTGCCCCTTATACATTGTGGCTCATGGGATTGGTTGTATTGAGTTGGGATGAAAAATTTCAGTTTGCAACTGCCGAGTTGGATGCTGGAGTCAAATAGCACTCACTCACTTGGATTATTCTTTCATTGATGTTCCCTTATGTTCACTGTATTTTGTTTCAGTCTAGTGAAAGATCAACAGGACACAGCATTGTCTTGATATGATAAATCAAATATTTACTGAGATGCCACAGCACTTTAATTATATCCACAATGACCTATCATGAACTACCTTTCACACACAGAACAAATGCATGATCTCTCCATCTCTTCCTGTTACTAACATTTATTAGTCATATGTACAGTATTTACAATGCTGTGTGATAAAGCCAAGTTCCCACATCAGATGCCTGCTCTACATTAAGTTAATAGTTCAGTTTAATGTGTGGTTTGTGTGTACAGCAGCTTCAAAATTGTTCACAGGTGAGGAACATGCACTGGGCTCCTCTTTATGGCTATAGGGAAGTGTCTACAACTACTTTAGCCCTCTCCTTACTGAGGTCATCCTTTTGGTATAGGATGCATGTCCTTAGCACTGGGGCATGAGTATCCTTGAAATCTCTCTCTCTTGAGGACTAGGGTACAACAGCCTTCCTCCTGCTACTAGTTTCGGTTCTCCCACACACATGATGAATCCATTTAGGTACAACTGCTATATATTTTCTGGGTGAGGTTTTTTTCTGTATATGCTTTTCTGCTTTGTTACAAAATTATAGAAATATGGTAGCTCAGTGCTTAGAGGACAGGTCATGAGAGTGTGCAGTAGTTAGCACCAGAGTATCAGAGAATGGGACATTCCTGGAATTACAAGAATGGGACATTTTGATTCTTGGATAAAAATTGCTAAAATGTTATTGAATTTTATTTTATTCTTTTAGTCAGTCAGCAATATTGCACATCAGTTCAGATAATACATCAAGTTTACAATAATTACCAACATCATCTTCACCAGAAACAACTGACATTCATGGCTACTGCTAATGTCACCTTATATTGCATGTGAATGGCTTCTGATTGATTGACATACCTCATATGGTGCCACTGCAGTAGGAGCCATGACATCAGTTGCTTCTGATGAAGACAGTGGTGGTAATCATCGAAACCTTGAGGCTTTACCCAGAAATGATGTAGCATGAAATCCAAGAATATCTTATAGAAGTAAATTTCATTCTAATACTGCATAATAGTGTAGTTCTTTTATTTGTTCATTCAACTATAAATTACTATTTATTGTTCACCTCAGTAAATATGCTTGAAATTATTGTAAACTACAGTTTTTCTTCTTCTTCTTCTTCTTCTGCTCCTGCTGCTGCTGCTGCTGCTTTCAAAGACTAGGCAGTTCACCATTGTAGCCACAGGAGAAGTTGTTACCAATGTTTCCTTGGTCTTCTGAGATCTCCTCTACAATTTGGTCTACACAGTAACACTTATTTTAGTATTGTTCCTTGTTGGATTCTGTAAATCTGTCTAGTTTCCTGCAGCCCTTTTTCAGATCTCAGGAATGTCATTTCTGTATCCTGTAATAAATTACACTTTTTACTACAACTTACTTGTGATTTGAACAAAAAAAACTTGTATCTTACATAAATTATTTATTTGGAGACACATATTAGCATTTGATTTGCTGGCATCTTTCAGTAAAGTCTCTCTTTATCTAGTAACAACACTCCACATGTGAGATTTTTATTTGTCCACATATTTTTGTATGATGCTTAACGGCATTTTTCATGGCAGTCGCCAATGTTGCTGCATCTCAGAAGCTGGTTTAACATTTTTTCCTTCTTTTCATTTGTCTTTGTGATGCAACTTCATCTTCTGCCTGCTGTTCTCATTGGTGTTCTCTTCTTTGCACTTTACCAGCTTACCTTTCTTCATTTGTTGTGGTACGAAATTCTTTTTCATGTGTTGGTTTGATGCTGTGCTATAGATGTCTCATTCATTTACTGCCACCAAGTCCAAGATAGTGAAGAAAACATGCAATGGTGACCTATTGACCGAACCACTTGTTGTACACTACTGGCCATTAAAATTGCTACACCAAGAAGAAATACAGATGATAAACGGGTATTCATTGGACAAATATATTATACTAGAACTGACATGTGATTACATTCTCATGCAATTTGGATGCATAGATCCTGAGAAATCAGTACCCAGAACAACCACCTCTGGCCGTAATAATGGCCTTGATACACGTGGGCATTGAGTCAAACAGAGCTTGGATGGCATGTACAGGTACAGCTGCCTATGTAGCTTCAACACAGTACCACAGTTCATCAAGAGTAGTGACTGGCGTATTGTGAGGAGCCAGTTGCTCGGCCACCATTGACCAGACACTTTCACTTTCAATTGGTGAGAGATCTGGAGAATGTGCTGGCCAGGGCAGCAGTCGAACATTTTCTGTACCCAGAAAGGCCCGTACAGGACCTGCAACATGCGGTCGGGCATTATCCTGCTCAAATGTAGGGTTTCGCAGGGATCGAATGAACGGTAGAGCCACAGGTCGTAATACATCTGAAACGTAACATCCACTGTTCAAAGTGCCGTCAATGGGAACAAGAGGTGACCAAGACATGTAACCAGTGACACCCCATATCATCATGCTGGGTGATACACCAGTATGGCGATGACGAATACATGCATTCAATGTGAGTTCACTGCAATGTCACCAAACATGGATGCGACCATCATGATGCTGTAAACAGAACCTGGATTCATCCGAAAAAATGACGTTTTGATATTTGTGCACCCAGGTTCATCATTGCATACTCCATCCAGGCACTCCTGTCTGTGAAGCAGCATCAGGGGTAACCACAGCCATGCTCTCTGAGCTGACAGTCCATGCTGCTGCAAATGTCATCAAACTGTTCGTGCAGATGGTTGTCTTCTTGTGAAGGTCCCCATCTGTTGACTCAGGGATCAAGATGTGGCTGCACAATCCGTTACAGCCATGCAGATAAGATGCCTGTCATCTTGACTGCTAGTGATATGCGACCGTTCGGATCCAGCATGGCATTCTGTATTACCCTCCTGAACCCACCGATTCCATATTCTGCTAACAGTCATTGGATCTCGACCAACATAAGCAGCAATGTCACGATAAGATAAACCGCAATCACGATAGGCTACAATCCAATCTTTATCAAAGGCAGAAATGTGATGGTACGCTTTTCTCCTCCTTACACGAGGCATCACAACAACCTTTCGCCAGGCAATGCTGGTCAACTGCTGTTTGTGTATGAGAAATCGGTTGGAAACTTTCCTCATGTCAGCACACTGTAGGTGTCGCCACCCCATTACAGGAATCTCAGATGCATCTTGTTTATTTTTCCTGCTACTGACACTAGATCCTTTTGCAGTTTCTTAGCTAGATAAAGAAATGTAAATAAGTTGTGTGTCATCACTTACATCCATTAGTTTTGAAATGCCCCTGGGAGGTGCAAGACAACATACTCTCTTCTCAATTTATTTTATGGATGTGCATTCTCCTTGCAGAGGTATAGGTACATGTTACATCACTACATCAGCAACAATCAAGAATTTGATTTCATACTTATCTGATTTGTTGGCCATACAATGGGTGAAGCTGCATATTGTTTTGCTTGGCTGTAAATGTTAATGAGCGTTTGTTTCCTTCAAGGCAATAACAATGAAAGTTTGGCATACTACGCCCGGAAATCTTGAGCATATAAGACAGTCAATTGTGTGTCAATGTACACTCTGCCATGATCAGCCTGGCTGATAATTAAAACAATACCTGTAATGGAACAGTTCTGCAGTTTTTATGTGCTATGTAGACAAAACAGACTGAATGCATTGTGATAAAAGTGTATGTATTTCATCTAAGGTTGCAATATTCTGTGTTGTGTGTTGTATGTTTTGCTTATTACTTATTGCAGACTCCTTCACTGTTGTGGAGATCTTTTCACGGAAACAATGGTGACTGTGGTGCAAAACCAAATAAATTTGAATTTCATTATTAGTCTGTAAGAAGCCGCCATAGACTGTGAGTCCCTTATATCAAAATATTCAGAAAGTATTCCTGAATAACCTCTGAAAGTTTGTCAGCAGAGTTCTAGTTTACATATTAAATGCCATGTTCTTGTAAAAAAACATTAAAAAAGGTAAAACAATTTGAATAATAAATTAGCACATTTTGAAGAGACTGTTCCATCTTGCTATAAGACCAGGAGGAGGTTGGCTACTGTGCAGATAGTGGAAACACCAGCAACCAACAGAAGCACCAGTGGCAAACAAAAAGAGTGTGACCCAACAAACAATGAGAGAATATTCCACAGCCAGCACTTCACACCAGCTATTCTTGAAAAATTTCCACAAATCTGTTAAGTCTTTCAGTTACAATGTTCTAATCCCAATCATGGTACCACTACAAAGGAATGGTGGCACTTACCATTTACTAATATATATTGATGATGTTAATCTGTTCAACAAAATTTTAATGTAAAAATCTGTTTTAAAATCAGACCCACCAAAGGTACCATTCACAAAATAAATTAATTTAAATACTATAGCAGTATAAATGGAGGCAACATAAGTTAGCTTGTGTTGTACATTTTTACTGTGTGACTAAACTAAACAATAAACATAAATTTTAAAAAGAGAGACATATGTTACATTTCACATTTCAATTGGATTACCTCTTGCAGACTAATATTTGTATTAAAATATTTGCAGGTTCTAAGAGCAGCTGGAGTTGGGATTAAGTATGCCTCAGATGCAGCAGTATTGTTCACCTTCCTTAATAGTCGAAGCTACAGTCACCTTAAAAAAATGTTTGAAGCATATCATAGATTAACTGGGAAGACCATTCAAGAAAAAATACAAAATGAGTTTGTGACAGAATGTTTCCAACACGCCCTAGTGCTATACGGTAATTTAAGTTTTTTATTTACTTACTTTTAAATATTTTGTAACAACCATTTCTTTTAAAATACAAATTAACATATTCAGATACATTGATGGAACAGAGCAATATTTCTTGTTGTGTCCTCATGTTTTAACCAGCAGATTTCCTTCACAGAATGAGCAGCTGTGCGATAGATCAGCAATGGGTCTCTAATAATTACAATGACCCATTTCTCTCAATGGGAGACCATTGAGTTCATACTGTCACTACAGCATATTTGATTTTGTTATCTGAGCCACAATCCCACTTCTGTTTGCACCACTTCATCACTGTCAAAGTGAAGTCCTTGAAGGTGTTCTTCAAGTTTTGGAAACAGATGAAAACTGGATGGTGCGAAGTCAGGACTGTATGGAGCATGATCAGTGACAGTGAACCCAAGACATCAGAGTGCTGCAGATGTCACATCACTCATGTGTGGTCTCGCATTGTTATGCTGAAGGAGAGGATGCTCTATGTGTGGATGAACTCTTCTAATTCAAAATACGATTACTACATGCTGTTTCTCATACACCAACAATTGCATAGCACAAAATTACCAAATATGCAGCAACCATCGCAAAATCATGTTTTATTTATTCTCTTTTGCAAATCAATTTCTACTGATTAACAGCCATCATCATTAAACATAAAGTTGTTTGCTGCTTAAGACAGTATTACTACTCGGGGCACATATTGGTTGAAAGCACCAATGATGGCTGTTAATCAGTTGAAATCAATTTGCAAAAGTGAATAAATAAAACATGACTTTGCGACTGGTTGCTTGCTGCATATTTGATAATTTAATGGTTTACAGTCGCTCCACGACTTGGGAACCACATGGAGCCCACCATTCATAAATTGCATAGCACATCGCCGTGTGCCTCTAGCAGTAGAAGGCTGCAAATATGTAGACATGAAGAAGAAAGCTGTAGAATCTTAATAACTTTTCTTTTGTTTAAAACGCTTTAAGATTTTCACATTAAAAATTCAGAGGCATTACTTTTCAATGCGACACATACATCTTTCATCAGCCAACACATAACTCCAAAACATTCTGGGTCTCTCTCCTAAGAGTTTGCACAAGCATTTTCTCTTGTACTTCCACTGATATTTTAAATTTCCTTCTTGTAATGTGTAATTGGAGTAAGCCCAAACAAATACTGTCCATCACATATTTCATGCAATGCCCAGTGTCAACAGAAAGTGTCCATTTGTTTCCCATTACAAACAAAATTATTTTTAAAGTAAACTGTTACGTGTCCATTTAATAGATCAGTCCCGAATTAGTCAAGTGTGATACTAGGTTCAGAGATATGTACTAACAGGGACAGTAAAATACAAGAAACCTTTGTTCATTATGTCTTCATTGCCTGACTTCCCTGTCTCATGTGCTACCCTGGCCACTGCTGTGTGCTACCGCCATACAGTAGTGCTACCCAGTCACTGTTGAAGAACTCATTATTCTTTATGTTTTACTGTCTCTCTTAAAATGTATCATAGAAGTGAATATTCTTCTTCTTCTTCTTCAACGATCTTCCTCCATATTTCTCAGTTTTTTGCTGCTCTTTTCTACCCCCGGACTCCATACTGGTGAGATCCGCTATTATGTTATCAATCCATCTTCTTCTAGGTCTCCCTTTTTGCCTAGCTGAATGGATCACACCTTTCATTTTCTTTGGTATTCTATCCTCTGCCATTTTCTCCACATGTCCTAGCCATCCTATTCACTGTGATTTCACAAATTTTACTATGTCCCTAAATTGCATTAACACTTGTAATTTGGCATTGTAGTGTATTCTCCAGCCTTCTTCCTTCCTTATTGGGCCATAGATTTTGCACAGTATTTTCTGCTCAAAGTTTCTTAGTGTATTTTTATCATGTTCTGTCAATGACCCACACCTCTGACCCAAATGTGATGACTGGGTGGACTAGGGAGTTATATATTAGCAGTTATGTTTTACTTGTAACAAAGCTATTTCTGAAAAGTTGCATATTTTCAAAGTAAGCTCTGTTTCCTGCTTGTATTCTTTCCCTTAAAGACTTTCCAATACTGTTATCATTTGTTATTAGGACTCCCAAGTAGTTAAAAGAGTACACTCCTTTTAAGCATTTCCCATTGATGTTTAGGTCTTTGGGGTTCTTCTGGCATCAGATTGTGACATTACCATTTTTTTTTTTTTTTTTCGTTTTCATTTACTATGAGGCCAATTTTTAAGGCTTCTGTTCCCATTGCCTGGTATGTTTCTTGGAGTGTACTGATATTTCTTCCTACTACAGCAATGGCATCAGCGTATACACATATGTAGCTAGTTTTCATAAACATGGAGCATCTTTTGCTGTTTCTATTTTCTACACTATGCAGGACTATATTGAATAGAAAAGTGGAGAGACTATCACTTTGCTTCATGCTGTTATTAAAGTCAAAGCTTTCACTTGTTCTGCTAAGGACCTTTACTTTTCCTCTTGTCTCTGTCATTGTCATTCTGATTAGTCTTATTAGTTTAGCACATATACCAACTTCTTCCAGTACTCTGTAGAGTTCTTGCTGGTTTATGCTGTCAGAGGCTTGTCTGAAGTCAATGAATAGGAAATGCAGATCTATATCATATTCATAGAACTTTTCCATCATTTGTCTTATCAAAAAATTTAATCAGTTGTGCCTCTGTCTTGTCGACAGCCAAGCTGATATTTGCCTAGTATGTTTTCTGCGCACTTCTGTATCCTTTTGTTTAATATACTTGTGAAGGTATTATAATGTGTGCTTAGGAGTGTTATACCACAATGGCTTTCACATGCTGATCTGCCGCCCTTTCTTATAAAAGGGGGGTTATTATTCCAGTTTTCCAATAACACGGCATAGTTTCTGTTTCCCACATAACTGATATTAATGTCTGCAGTTCCTTTATAACAGCCTCACCAATTGCTTTTATTAATTTGGGGATTATGCTGTCTTCCCCATGGGCTTGATTGTTTTTTGATTTCTGCACAGCCTGGGAGTCCTCTTGTAGTGTTGGCTTTCTTGCCTCATTGGCATCATTGTCTACTTTCAGCTCCACTCTTTCTTCCTGTGCAGCTGTTTCTTCATCTTCCAGGCTGGTGCTTAATGTGCCTTTGAAATACTCTGGCCATCTTCCCACTATCTGTTCTTCCTCCCTTATCATTTTCCCATCTTTACTGAACATGCCATTATTTTTGGCTGCAATCTGTTCTTTATTTTGGCTGCAGTATGATAGAACTTTCTTATTTCACTCTGTCCCTTTAACTCTTCTAGTTCTTGAAATTTCTTCTTAGTCTATTCTCTTCTCGTTCTCTTGCCCAGTCTGTTAGCTCTTCTTAATTCCCTATATTGTTCCACATTATTTCTGTGTTTTCTCTCTGTAGCACTTTTGCTCTTGCCCTGTTCTTTTCCTCTACTGCTGACCTGCAATCTTCATCAAACCATTCCTGAATTCTTCTGTTCTTTCTTATGACTATTATTTCTTCTGCAGCATTTTTAATGGCTTTTTCAATCCTGCTTCACCTTTTGTCTACTCCCAATGCAGTCTCTTCATTTCTCAACTTCCTACTTAGTGTTGTTCAGTATTTTTTTTCACTTCATCATGGATTTTCAGTTTGTCAGTATTCCATTTCATCATCTTTCCCGTTCTGTTGCCATTCCTTAGTGACAGTTTCTCTCTCAAGACTGATTTTATCACAAAGTGGTCCAAGTCACAGATTGATCCTCTGAAGCTCCATACATCCATATCTGACATGGAGTGGCATGCAATCACTAAAATATGATCAATTTGATTGACTACTCCATTGACTGCAGACTTCGAAGTACCCAGATGGATTCTTTTTTGTGGGAAGCAGGTACTTTTAATAAAAGGGGACTGATGACCATAGCTGTTAAGTCCCATAGTGCTCAGACCCCATTTAATAAACTTATTATTTCTTGCTGCAAAATAGCATAGTAAGTCTCCATTCTTGTTGTTTTCCTCATGTAGTGAACATTTTCTAAAAACTCCATATGGATGTTCATTTGTCCCTATATTTGTATTAAAATTTCCTATTACTAGCATCAGGTCATGCATATAGGTACTGCCCAGCATACTTTTTCCAAGTCTTGATAGACCTTTTCTTTAATTATATGCTCTTTTTCCTCTGTTGGTCCATGTGCATTCACTATTGATACAATACTAAATTTCCCTCTCAATCTGAATCTGCACACCCTTTCATTTATGGGTTCACATTCTAATAGGATTTTCCTACCATCCGAAGTTGTTATTAATCTTGTTCCAAGTTGGTCTGATTTTTCTTCTGGTCCAATATATACCAATGAGTAGTTGGTTTATCTATCTGCCCATTTCCTTGCCATCTTATTTCCTGTAGCCCTACATCATCATATTGAAATTTTAAAATTTCATTGGCTATTTCTTTCATTTTTCCAGGCTGAGGCATTGTCGTCACATACCATGACGCTACAGGCCTCTGTTGAATTTCCGTAATATACTTTCTATGGGGTTATTAGCCCCATGCCCAGCCCCCAACCTGGAGGACCAGGATTTGTATTAGGTTTACTCCTCTAGGGAAGTTGGCTTCACTACACCTCTAGCGCCCTCCTTGCCCTATGTGGTGGGATACACTTCATCTGGCTCCTTACTCGAGACCAATCCAGCTTGGGTCACCCTGCTAATAGCTACACTATGGCCAGCACAGCTTTTGACTTCAACAAAGTATGCAAACTCTCTGCATGGCACTGAAGGTGTTGACTATAAGGTGATGTCCCCTGGGAGGGCAGCAGTGAATATTGCTATGTGATCAAAAGTATCCGGACATCCCCAAACACATACATTTTTCATATTAGGTGCATTGTGCTCCCACCTAATGCCAAGTACTCCATATCAGTGACCTCAGTAGCCATTAGACATCATGAGAGAGCAGAAAGGGGCTCTCTGCGGAACTCACAGACTTTGAACGTGGTCAGGTGATTGGGTGTCACTTGTATCATACATCTGTATGCAAGATTTCCACACTCCTAACCATCCCCATGTCCACTGTTTCTGATGTGATAATGAAGTGGAAATGTGAAGCAACATGTACAATACAAAAGCGTACAGGCCGACATCGTATCTTGACTGACAGAGGCCACTGACAGTTGAAGAGGGCTGTAATGTGTAATAGGCAGACATCTATCCAGACCATCACACTGGAATTCCAAACTGCATCAGGATCCACTGCAAGTACTATGACAGTTAGGCAGGAGGCGAGAAAACTTGGATTTCATGGTCGAGCGGCTGCTCATAAGCCACACATCATTCCGGTAAATGCCAAATGATGCCTCGCTTGGTGTAAGGAGCATAGACACTGGACAATTGAACAGTGGAAAAACTTTGTGTGGAGTGACAAATCATGGTAAATAATGTGGTGATCCGATGGCAGAGTGTGGGTATGGCGAATGCCCAGTGAACGTTACCTGCCATCGTGTGTAGTGCCAACAGTAAAATTCGGAGGCAGTGGTGTTATGGTGTGGTGTGGTGTGGTGTGGTGTGGTGTGGTGTGGTCATGTTTTCCATGGAGGGGGCTTGCACCCCTCAGTGTTTTGCATGGCACTATCACAGCACAGGCTTACATTGATGTTTTAAGCATCTTCTTGCTTCCCACTGTTGAAGAGCAATTCAGGGATGGTGATTGCATCTTTCAACATGATCAAACACCTGTTCATAATGCACGGCCTGTGGCGGAGTGGTTACACGACAATTACATCCCTGTAATGGACTGGTCTGCAAGGAGTCCTGACCTGAATCGTATATAACACTTTTGGGATGTTTTTGAACGCCGACTTCATGCCACGCCTCACCGACCAACATCGATACCTCTCGTCAGTGCAGCACTCTGTGAATAATGGGCTGCCATTCCCCAAGAAACCTTCCAGCATCTGATTGAATGTATGCCTGCGAGAGTGGAAGCTGTCGTCAAGGGTAAGGGTGGGTCAACATTATATTGAATTCCAGCATTACCGATGGAGGACGCCACGAACTTTTAAGTCATTTTCAGCCAGGTGTCCAGATACTCTTGATCACACAGTGTATTATTTTACAATCTTTAGTCAGAAGCATTTCTTCTACATCTACATCTACATCCATACTCCGCAAGCCACCTGACGGTGTGTGGCGGAGGGTACCTTCAGTACCTCTATCGGTTCTCCCTTCTATTCCAGTCTCGTATCGTTCGTGGAAAGAAGGATTGTCGGTATGCCTCTGTGTGGGCTCTAATCTCTCTGATTTTATCCTCATGGTCTCTTCGCGAGATATACGTAGGAGGGAGCAATATACTGCTTGACTCTTCGGTGAAGGTATGTTCTCGAAACTTTGACAAAAGCCCGTACCGAGCTACTGAGCGTCTCTCCTGCAGAGTCTTCCACTGTAGTTTATCTATCATCTCCGTAACGCTTTCGCGATTACTAAATGATCCTGTAACGAGGCGCGCTGCTCTCCGTTGGATCTTCTCTATGTCTTGTATCAACCCTATCTGGTACGGATCCCACACTGCTGAGCAGTATTCAAGCAGTGGGCGAACAAGCGTACTGTAACCTACTTCCTTTGTTTTCGGGTTGCATTTCCTTAGGATTCTTCCAATGAATCTCAGTCTGGCATCTGCTTTACCGACAATCAACATTATATGATCATTCCATTTTAAATCACTCCTAATGCGTACTCCCAGATAATTTATGGAATTAACTGCTTCCAGTTGCTGACCTGCTATTTTGTAGCTAAATGATAAAGGATCTATCTTTCTGTGTATTCGCAGCACATTACACTTGTCTACATTGAGATTCAGTTGCCATTCCCTGCACCATGCGTCAATTCGCTGCAGATCCTCCTGCATTTCAGTACAATTTTCCATTGTTACAACCTCTCGATACACCACAGCATCATCTGCAAAAAGCCTCAGTGAACTTCCGATGTCATCCACCAGGTCATTTATGTATATTGTGAATAGCAACGGTCCTATGACACTCCCCTGCGGCACACCTGAAATTACTCTTACTTCGGAAGACTTCTCTCCATTGAGAATAACATGCTGCGTCCTGTTATCTAGGAACTCCTCAATCCAATCACACAATTGGTCTGATAGTCCATATGCTCTTACTTTGTTCAATAAACGACTGTGGGGAACTGTATCGAACGCCTTGCGGAAGTCAAGAAACACGGCATCTACCTGTGAACCCGTGTCTATGGCCCTCTGAGTCTCGTGGACGAATAGCGCGAGCTGGGTTTCACATGACCGTCTTTTTCGAAACCCATGCTGATTCCTACAGAGTAGATTTCTAGTCTCCAGAAAAGTCATTATACTCGAACACAATACGTGTTCCAAAATTCTACAACTGATCGACGTTAGAGATATAGGTCTATAGTTCTGCACATCTGTTCGACGTCCCTTCTTGAAAACGGGGATGACCTGTGCCCTTTTCCAATCCTTTGGAACGCTACGCTCTTCTAGAGACCTACGGTACACCGCTGCAAGAAGGGGGGCAAGTTCCTTCGCGTACTCTGTGTAAAATTGAACTGGTATCCCATCAGGTCCAGAGGCCTTTCCTCTTTTGAGCGATTTTAATTGTTTCTCTATCCCTCTGTCGTCTATTTCGATATCCACCATTTTGTCATCTGTGCGACAATCTAGAGAAGGAACTACAGTGCACTATTGTCACTATTTATGTTAGCCCTCTTGACACCAACATTTCATATATAAACAGCCTTTCTTTCCGAGTACTTCCTGTCCAAACATACCTCAAAAGTGCCATTATAATCTATTTTGTTACCACATTTGTCAAGTTAGGTAGTAAGTTAGTTCCAAGTACCAGATATCA
Source organism: Schistocerca cancellata (assembly GCF_023864275.1). Classification (NCBI taxonomy): domain Eukaryota; kingdom Metazoa; phylum Arthropoda; class Insecta; order Orthoptera; family Acrididae; genus Schistocerca; species Schistocerca cancellata. The sequence continues at coordinate 26,760,937 of NC_064629.1, read as the reverse complement.
CATTTACAATAAGCACTATGATGTGGAATATCAGCAGAACTCATGAAGATGTTCATTTCCATGGGTAAATCATTGAAGAGTTTTATACTTGTGTCATTATTCACTCCTTTCAGTACCAAAGTTGCTGTCACTACAAGGCAATATAGATCATTTTCCCTTCCCATATTATATTTGCTAATATTATCTCTATTACCTTCAAACAACAATGGATTGTTCAGAACAAATTTCATCAGTCAATAAACATACAGTGAGGCAATGATTAATATCTCAAATTGCTTCAGTAGATGCCTGCAAGACGTACGTGAGTGAAGCTACTTTCTTTTGTGCAATGAACCCTTTTTGCCCAAGTGAGAAGTTAAAGGAAGGACAATTACAGTGCAAGAGCGCATCAAAAGTGAGGGGCACAAGCTAGCATCAGCAAGGATGAAGAACAAAATTGGCTGTGCCATTTGATATGAACCATCTCAACATATGCCTAAAGCAATTTAAGGGAGTCACAGAAAACCTAAATATGGATTGCTAGACCATCGCCTTCCCAAATGCTAGCCCAGTGTTCTGATCACTAAGTGAGAAGTTACCCCAGAACATTACCCATGCGACATCAGTGGATGAGATGGTGCAAAACATGCTAACTTGGTTAATTTTTCTCCCCAAAGTTAGAATTTTTTTCTTATGACAAAAGTAGCTGAAACTGAACATTTCAGCAAGTCTTCTATATGGTTTTCCCAATTTGAACTGTCATCAATATACCAACTCACAAACCTGAATTTACTTTTTTTTTTCTTCTGTCTTTCTTGCTCACCCTCCCCCCCCCCCCCCCCCCCTTTTTTTAAGAGTATTTTGCCTCCCAGTAGCATCGCACACATTTTAGGTTGTCTACTGTGGATTGACACCACCTGAACCTGCACTGAAAGCAGCTAAGTAGATGTCTGGTCTAATGTCTATACCAGCTGCTTTAAGTATTCACTCCAGTGACTTTCCCACACAGTTTGTTACAGCGAAGGGGAAAGGTATCAAAACTGTCTTCCTCCAAGAGTTGGGAACTTTCCCTGTTTTGCTGTACTGGATTAAAGCATTCTAGGGGGAGTTGTTTTGATTTTATTTTCAAGTGTCACAGTATGCTGTAAAGTATTCTATTGTAATCAAGTGCAGTATCATAAGTCTCAGACAGTGCCAAATCCAGTTCCCACATGGAAAAGGAGCACTTACGTGACTCAGAGTTGTTGGATCAGAAGTCCATTCCACCCCTCTCCATTGTCGCACAGTAGCAGGAAAATCCTGGAACCTGGCTGGCGATGGCAGTTGTCAAAAGAAAATTTTTTGCCATCATGTGGGTGATGTCTCCAGAAGTTGTCTACAGATCCCCCTGCTTGAGCAACATTGTTATATGTGACCTTGGCTGAATTTACCAGAAATTCACCTGATGATTTTCCGTATTTATCTAGAGCAAATGGAGCAGTTGATAGAATCCAAGAACACTTGCCATGACCTTTTCCTGCTCTGCTTTATTATTAACAAGCATTAACCCTTGCTATCCAAAAAGTGGCAAGGTTTTTTCTGCTATTGGTCAGTACTGAAACTGTTGCAGAGCCACATGCTGGACCCAAATGGCCAAAATGCACTCATCATTCCACCAAGCACACACTGTGTTCTAAGATGACCTGAGAACTTTGTGATGGATAAGTCAGTGGTGAGGTGTATCATACTTTGGTGGTGGTGGTGGTGGTGGTTTATTATTAGCACTTCCTCTGATATTGACAGATATCTCAAGTGGAACAGCCAACAACGTCTCTCTGGGGTTTGGGTGTTAACACCATTCTACAGACCACCAAACTCACTGGGATTTACTGAATTGCATGTAGGCTTCATAGATTTCCCATGAGTGGATAGAGAAAATTTCCTGGATAAGCCTTATACCAAAGGCATACAGCAGGTTCAGAAGAGGTTTCATTTCAACACCCACTTACCCCGTTGGCATGTTGCACACTTTGAGGTCGAGTTGTTATAATACTGGTTTGCGCCATTCTCACAATATATGTGGTTAAGAGTTTGAGTGCCATGCCTGTAATATTATGTTTTCTTCAATGTTGGAAAGAATGCCATGCACGTAATATTAGAGGCACATCATCTTACTGATGACTGTCACACCCGTAATGTTATGGACATGCAGCCCTCACTAAGATGATGTACCAGTAATATTTCAGGCACAAAATTATTTCCAACATTGAAGACAATGTAATATTAAAGGCATGGCACTCAAAGTGTTAAGCAGAGATCCCTGCTCCCTGTGACACACAACATTCAACTGACACATTGAATGGTTGTCACTTAAAAAGCATCCCCAGAGCATATGGTTACAGAAAACTGGTGGTGCTCACCATTTCTCAGCTCAGAAAACTCTGATTCCCCTAACCAGTCCCAGCCAATGAAGGCTGAGCTCCCTAAGATTATCAGCATCAAGCAAGTTTGAATTTAGAAATAACCCAGCAGCATTTCCATCACAGTTGCATACCAATTTTTATTTCTCAGTGTATTTTGCTGTCAGTGATAGAATTCTCTCACCATGCTCTGAAGTGAAGTCATCCCTGTTACTTACCCTCCCTGCACTTCCTACATCAGTCACAGTGGCCTAACACTGGCCACCAAAAATTCACAGTCCCCAGACAACCAACCTTAAAGCAAAGTTTGTACCACTGCAATTGATCCTGCTGCAGAAGCTGTTGCAAATATCCTGTCCCCACATACTTCACCATCACCAATGAAAAGAAAAAAAATAGAAGGTAAAAATGACACATGATGCCATTCACACTATACAGGGTGATTCTGCTAAGCTGTTCACCTCAAACATTTCCAAAGCTGTTTAATATCTAAAAACTATTTGGAACTATTTGAGGTGAACAGCTAAGCTGTACATCGGTTTTCACACTGATCAGTTATTAGAAAATCCTCCCTAGATGACATGCAGGCTCTTGCCATGTCTACAGTGCCTGACAAAATAAGTGAAGCACTCAGAAGACATGGTCTAATATCACTGTAACTTTGCACACCGTTACTGAGTATGGAAATGATTAGAGCTGCAATTCTCTGCACAGACAGAATGGCCACCAGATTGCATAAGTGTTGTTCATGTTTAGTGTTGTTACCAAGCCTGGTAGAGTACATAAGAGGTATGAACAGTGTCAGATGAGTGTTCAATGTCAAGTCAGCAAGATTCCTCATACTTGTGTGAGCGTGTGTTATCAGCATCTGACATAATTTGAATAGTCTCTCTTTATGGGTCTCCATTTGGTTGGCTGGGTGAATTGTGCAATACCCACATTCATCAAGCATTCAGTTGTAACAGTGGCCTGATGTCAGTCTGCACGGGCACATGAAAGCAGGCATACTCATCGTCAAGTTTCTGATTGACCAAGTCTGACCACCACAAGAGATGATCACTGTATTCTGCCTCGAGCAAATCATAACCCCTTCACATCTGTGCTTGTCATCTTAGAGCAAGTAATTGACTCCATTCTGTGTCATCCTACACCATTGGTTTGAGACTAGCTGTATCTGGGTAGGGAATTACCATCTCGTGCATGGGCTGCCCTTAACACCACAACAGAAACAGGTGGTGTGATGCCCTGACTGGGAAACATGGACTTTTAAGGAATGGCATTGCATTGTGTTCAGAGATCAGTTGTTCTGCATTACTTCAGTTGACTGTTTCCAGTGACTATGGTGATGACCTGGGGAATGGAACAGTGGTATTACTCTTGGTACCATTGCATGGCAATGGTACGTCATGTATATCCTGCATCCTCAGGTGTTGCCTCTTGTCTGACAGTATCATGGCATTATTTTTCAAAAGATCAATGCTCATCCACACATGGTACGTGCCTCTATGAACTGTCTGCATGCTAATGTGGTACTCTATGGCCAGCAAGATCACCAGACCTGTCCTCGATTGAACGGGTGTGGCTCCAGCTCGTACATCAACTCCATCCCAGTGCCAGTATATCAACAACTAGTTGTAACAGTTGGGGGACAGCTTGCTTCAGGAGAGTATACAGAGGCTTTATGATACCTTTCCCAAATTAATCAGTGCATGCATCCAGGCTGGGGTAGGTTCAAGTCATACTGACAAGTGGGCTCATATTGCCAATTTCTTTGTCAATTTTGTAATCAGTGCAGTAACATCACATGCCCTCTCAACCTGTGAAGTTTTGTTTCATTTCATTTCCTCTTACCTTTCTGGGCACTTCACTGATTTTGGCAAGCAGTTTATATTAATTAAAGAATTATCAGTTACAATTTAACTGTAACAAAAGGAATTATAATAATTTCTGCTGCTAGTATCATAGAAATCAAAGAGATGAATTCGACCATGTTTTATTCTCCAAAATCCAACATGTAAGTTCAAAGAAATTAAAGCATTCAGAACTTAGGATTTCCCTCTTTTTGGATAGAATGTTTCACCAGTACTTACCTTTCAGTGGGGAAACATTAAGTTCTGCAGAATGACACTTATAAAAGTACACACACTACCTAGCTTTTGGAACTAATAGTTCCTTCTTCGGGAATGAAAGAGGGGTAGGTTGGTAAATGTTAACAAGCAAGGGCAGGCCACTCCCAGTATGAGAGAGACCCACCAGTCATGAGGATGAGGGGAGAAGTGTTGGCGAGAGAGAAATGCCAAAGGTGATACATTGGTAAGCAGTGTATCATACCAGTTTAAAGATGTATTGTGGGGAAAGAAATCAGTACTACAGTTAAGAACTAGGTGGATTATTAGATGAGAAAGATGGGAAGGAGGAGCATGAAGATAAAAAAGTAAAAGTAAAAGTAAAAAAGATAATGATGAGACAAAGATAACAATTTGGGAAAGTCATATGGTACGAGTAGGATATTGTAGTGCGTTTGGATGGCTGAAGACAACAGTGAATGGTGTGGGGAAGATAGACTTGATAAAGTCATAGCCTTGACAGAATAACATTTTGAGACCTTGAGGGCCTGGGTAGTACTGGGTAACAAGGGGGAAACTTCAGAGCTTTTTGAAGTGGGAACTGTATTAGTCAGAGTGAGAGAGAAGGACACAAGCCAGAAAATTTGTTTGCAAATAAGATCTTTGGGGTAGTTGAGGGAATGAAAAGCTGGAGACAGGTGGTTGGTGTAGGTGTTGAGTTAGTCAATAGTGGAGCCCGTGTGCTTGTAGAGGACACCTAGACTGTATGGAAGGGAGCATTTTATGTAAAAGGGGTAGCAGCTGTCAAAGTGTAGGTATTGTTGCTTATTTCTCAATTTTATACAGACTGAGATTTCGATGTGGACTTCAGTGAGGATGAGGTCAATGTCAAGAAACACAGGTTTACTTTTGGAAAGGACACATGAGAATTTTAGTAGGGAAAAGGAGTGGGGGAGTTATTCTTCACGAGTTCGGAACATAAAAATGTCATCAATAAATCTTTACCATGCCAATGTCATCTCACTTTCTTTATATCCTTTTAATTGCACTATTTATTTCTCTTCATCCAATCCATCTTTACTTCTCACACTGTCCTCTTTGTTTCTGGACTTTTACCACTTCAATTCTAAAGCAGTTGTGAAACAGCAGCTGCTGTCATCTCTCCAAAAAGCTGTACCTTAAATATCAAAATTAATCAGCCAATTAAATATATTAATTATAAATTGTCAGAGCAGCTAGTCACCCACTAGTCTCCCCCATTTCTCCTAACATATCATGTAGTGTGGCAATGATAGTGAATTCGTTTGTGTAGACAGTAACACTGGGAATAAGGGTGCAAAAGCTACATCCAAAGCCTCAGGCTGGTACAAATGGCACCAATTTTGGCCTTTTGACAGAGGGATAAATTACACTTCCAAATAAGTGGCAGCTGTGGCTCTGAACCCTCCACTACCTTCAGCACTAATTGGCCAAATTTTGCCAACTGTGGTGGTTGTACTAAGGAAGAGCCAGGACAAATTTATCTTATCACTACATTTAATGGTGGTGGTGGTGGGGCGGGGGGGGGGGGGGGTAGCTTATTCCCTGCAAGATATGATCACTATCACTTAAATTACAGGACAGGAACCCCTCCTGCAAGCAGGAAAAGAAATCCCCATTGCCTGTGTATGGAATAAATTAACTAACCCTATTAGTTGCGTGTCACTTTCACTTGCATGATGACATCTTCACTAGTTCCCACCACCATTCTGTTGATTCCTGTTTTCCTCCTTCACTCTACTGTAACCTTGGAACTGGTGCACTGCTTACCAGTTTACCATCTTTGACCTCCTCCTCCTCCAACACCTCTCCCTTTGCCCTCACAACAGATAGGTCCCTCTTATCCAGAGTGGTCTGTCCTTTCTTTTTACGTTCCCCAAGTTACTCCTCTCCTCCCTCCCTGAAGAAGGAACTGTTAGTTCCAAAACCTAGGATTGTGTGTGCAAATTTATAGATTTGTATCTTCAGGACTTAATGTTTTGCCTCCTCAGTGTAAGTACTGGGCAGCAAGTCTGTCTGAAGTATGACTACACATTAATCCCAATAGACAGAAGAGAAGACAGCTAAAAACAGGGACAAGAAGAAAGATCTATAAAATACACTATACAGAAATGGACGTCCTAAACCAAAAATTAAATGGCCTTCGCCATATTACTATGATGGATAAAAAGTAAAATGCGATTGACAGCCCGTGCATCGTTCGCTAAAACAGCCGGTAACTCACACGACAAACACAAACGAGAACGTAAGTGGTCAAAAAGAGGGTATTCAATCAGGAAATGGTGCGCCATCAAAAGCTGAGCCCAATGAGCACAAAGTGATGGGGAGCACCACTTAACAAATGGAAATGGCTAAAAAGACTGTGCCTGAAAGGCAACCTAGCTAAAATGATCTCCTCACAGCAAGAGAGCCGAGAGGTCATCCAAACCGCTGGGAGAGGCTTAATAACCTGGAGTTTGTTCCCATGAAGGGAGGACCAGACATGACGCCAAAGTAACACTACTTGCTGACAGACAGCAGCACAGAGATCACTGGAGGGAATGTAAGATCTAGCAGGCTGATGTACGAGGACTGCAGCCTTGGTAGCAGTGTCAGAGGTCTCGTTTCCTGTCAGACTGACGTAACCACAAACCCACGTGAACATCACAGTGGCTCCATAAAGATTGAGCAAGTGACAGCTTTCCTGGGCCCATTGCACTAAGGGATGGTGTACAGCACACAGAGGCTTTGAAGGGCCTGTGTCGCCGGATCTACTGCGTAGCCTGATACAGGGCAAAGAGCACTACTGTAAATAGTGAGCAGTGTTCTGGAAGCCAATACCATACTGGGCTTAGGTATGAGTATGACAGTGGCTTCACACCTCTAGCCAGATGAGGTTGTACATATGAAGCAGAGAGAAATGTGGTGCAACATCTGAATGAGAGCATCGACTGGCCTTGGGGCGGAGGATCGGGATGAAGTGAGAGTGTGATCTAGCTCCCTCATAGTAAAGGCGGCATTGTAGCACTCACAATTCTGAGAAGAGACTGGTATTCCCTGAGCTGCCTCCTCTCATTTCCGATGGAGGAAGACAGAGTGATAGTGTGAGGAGCTCGAAATCTCTGCAAAATGGTGCCCCAAGGTGTTGGAAATAGCAATACGGTCCACGATGACATTCTCTGCTATTGTTAGGCCAGAAATTGGGGAATGGATCTTGGTCCCAGAGAGCTGCCAGAGTTTGGCCCACACAACAGAAGAGGGAGTGGAACTGTTAAAAGAACTAGTGAATGAAATAATGCTAGCTTTTTTGCTATCCCGAAGAACGCGACGATACTGTGTAAGCACCTGTTTATAGTGAATGCAGTTTGCTATCGTAGGATGACAGTTAAAAACACAGAAATAACATCTCAGTGCCTCAGTCCACCAAAGGACCAGGACAGAGTGTGGCAAAGAGGAAGTGCGAGGAATGGAATATTCTGCGGCAGAGAGGATAATGTTTGTAAACTATTCCACCTAGGCGTCACAACTGGGGAAATAATGTTTGTCGAAGGTCACCAGAGAGAAGTAAAGCCTTCAGTCAGTCTTAGTAAGCTACCATTTTGGTATGCACAGAGGTGGAGTACAAGTCAGCAAATGGACAGCACACGGGAAATGGTCGCTCATGTATGCATCAGAGAGACCACTCGAGATGATGGGCAAGCTGGACAATGCAAAAGGATAGGTCCAAATGGGAATAGGTGTGCATGGACTCTGAAATGAACAGGAGTGCTCCTGCGTTAAGGCAGATGAGGTTAAGTTGACTGAGAAGGTCAGTCAAGAGGGCAGCTCTCAGACAGATTCTGGGAGAACCCCAAAGGGGATGGTGTGCATTAAAGTCACCAAGCAGCAGAAAGAGGTGAGGTAGCTGCCCAATAAGCTGGAGGAAGTCTGCCCTAGTGACACTGAATGATGGAGGGATGTAAAAAGTACAAAGGGAAAAAGGTAAGTGAAGAAGGAAAAGGTGAACTTCAACAGCTTGAAGGTGGGTAGTCAGGGAGATGGGTTGACTATGAATGATATCCTGTATCTACAGCACGACTCCTCCATGAGATTGAATGCCGTCCTCAGAGAGAAGGTCATAACAGACCGGGAAGCAATGCAGGAGCTCAAAGCAGTCATGATGATGCAATTTTGTTTTCTAGAGGCAGCGAACAAGCGGATGCTGCAATTCTAAGAGCAGCTGTGAATCATCTTTGTTTGATCGAAGGTCACGAATGGTCCACTGAAGGAGAGTCATAACAAGGCAAGGGGAGGAGGGGAAAAATGAAGGGGTGTCACCTTGGCAGCTGCCGAGTGCCAGCCTTCAAAGACTCGTGACTACAGGGCGCAGAGGCTGGAGGATCCTGCTCCATGAAATCTACACAGGCATTGCCAGTCTCCCTCTGCCGATCTGCCAAGTCCAGGGCAGCAAAATGGTTGACAGGGGCACGGGGGAGTGGGGGGGGGGGGGGGGGAGACAGGTCAGCCGGGCGAGGGTATCGTGTGACAACACCATTGAAGAGGAACTCTGAGTTGTTGAAGGAGAAGACCGTTTGCCTTTGTTTGACTTCTTGGAGCTTTTCTGGCTGGCAGAGGAAGACTCAGATGTTTGTTGGCTGGAGGGATGCATGAAGTCTTCGCATGAGTATTCCTTCTGTCCTATCCAGCCTGACAGTTCTGTAGCAGGTGATTTTCCCCAGGGAGGCAAATGTCTGGTGTCTTGTTGCACAGCTGGACAAGGAGACAGTGATGCTACCATTACACTGGGTAATTTCACAACCTCAGTGCTGTATTTGAGGTCGCAATTCTCTGTGGCCATGTCCTTCATGGAGTGAGATGTAGCAATAAAAGTACTGTTAAGTGCCAGATGATAGAAAGCAGGGTTTGTGACTGGCCAGTAACTTACAAGCAACCAGGTAACACACTTTTTTCTTTACCTAGATCTCCTGGACAGCCCGCTCATCGAGATACATTGAACAATCTTGAGAGCAGGTGGTACGGTCACCATTGCAGTTGATACAGCAGGAGGAAGAGGCAGACAATCATCGCCCTCATGCGCATCCCTATCACAGGTTACACATTTAATCAGGTGTCGACAAAACATTAAAGTGTGGTTGAAACAATGATACTGGGAGCAGCACATCGGGTTCAGAATGTATGGTTGGACTGTGATAACTTCATATCCTGCTTTGGTCTTGGATGGAAGCACCACTCTGTCAAAGGTGAGAAAAAGAGTGCAAGCGGGCACTAAGGAAACATCTACCGTTTTCATCAGCCAATGGATAGCAACGTGATCCCGGTCAGGGAGGTACGTTTGGATTTCTGCCTTGATCAGCCAAGTGTAAAGAACACCACAGGAAGAATTCAGAGTTCTATGGGCCTTGGCACAAGCAAAATAGCCATGTAGAAGCAAAGGGGCAAGCGGTAGTTGTGCTTGAGAATCAGACGTAGTCTCCAAAAGCAAGGTGCCATTGTATAAACAAGAGCAGGATTTGACAGGGCCGGCAACTGCATCAACACCTTTCTAAATAAGAAATGGAGTTACCGTTGCAAAGGACTGACTGTCTTCCATACATGAAGCCATGAGGAACCGTGGTGCAGCTGGGAGGGTCTTTGACTAACAACTTTCATTCCGTTTACATTTGGTAGACGTGAGCTGTGAAGATGATTGTTGGCTCATTGCGAGAAAACCCCATGACTGCCAGTGTGTCTGATAGCGTGCTCCTTCCAAGTGCCCCCTCCTCAGAGGTGGGGGAGGGGGGGGGCCTCAAATGCTTTAGGCAACTGTTCACACCTCAGGTCACACCTCCTGAGAGAGGGACCAATTGGCAATTTGGGAAGGTAGCAGCTCAGGCAATCACCACTCCCTGGGCCTGGTCTGTTCCAGCGGGTACGTGCGAACCCTTCCTGTCGACCCGGGGCTGAGAATTATGCGTTACTCAGTCACCTGTTACACATCAGACATGTGGGCTGGCGTTTCAGAGTGCACATGGAGGAAGAAAAATAAGAGGAGCTTCAAATGCCAGTGCAGAGGAAGGATAGAAGAAGATGAACAAAGAAAGGAAAAAGGAATGAAAAACAGTGGTGGGACTGTTCTTGTGTCAGCTACTGAAAATGCCGAACATCTTCCTAAAAACACGCCAGACATGTTCCCCAAGAGGGGAAAAGGAACAGCAAGAGGATAGGCATGCAGCACAGAAGGAAAGAGATGCAACAAAGACTGGGGGCCCGTGGTAGCCAAACATGAACCCCGCCCCCTCTCCCCCCCCCCCTTTCCACCGTCCAAAACAGAGCGGCAAGCCCCTTTGGGTGTGGCCTGTGTTTAGTGTATTGCTTTCTATTGCTTTCAATCACAATGTTCAAATAGTACATGAACGAACACAGTGATTACTCACAAAATGGATACTTAGTATACAGTTGTTGAACACACAGTATGACATAATTCCCATGAAGTTCAGCGACACTCACTTCCATTAATTATCCCAACCTCTCCAACTAATTCAGTTCCCTGCTTATAATTACAATCACCCTGGTAATTTTTTTACATGAATTATTATTCAGCATGTTTCAGTCAACAGTATGGAGGCTGTTCTCCATGTAACTAATTACATGCCAGGACAGCTCTCTTTCTGTATATTACTTATTTCTGCAGTAAAGGTTATGTACGTAAATCTTTCAGCACAGTATTTTGAAATCTGTGGTTTACCAAGCAAAGTGGCAAGGGGTTAAGACACTGAATCTGCCTTTCCACTACTTGGTGAAACTGAAGTTGTGGGAGTGTGTTGCCAGAGGTCTCCTAGTCATTCACACAAAATCCTGGATGTTGCACAGGTGTGTCGTCAGCATGACTATAGTGCCAAATAATACTGGCCCCACAGTACAAGGCAGTTATAGGAACAGGAAAAGACAGTGTGTTCAATCAGCAAACAGTTGCGGTGCACTGCGGAGGTGGTCATTACAATGTGGCTCGAAGACAACATCTTGGATGACTTCACACAGGGAATAATCACCAGGAAACTGAAAGGAGGATGATGTGTGATGACTGTAGCCCAGGAGTTTGCTATTTCTCCAGTACTGTTGCACATACCTCAGGAACATTCATAACCACAAGCACTGCTGCTTGAGAGAGAGGTGATTGTCCATTCTCTAAGACAGCAGTAGATGACAGCTACACTCTGCATCGGGCAAAAAGCACACCACATAAAACCAACCAACTATGCTATTGCAACCACATTTAACAGGACTGCGAGGCACACAATTTCATGCTCCACAGTAACAAAATGACTGCGTAGTGATGATCTCTTTGCCCAACAACCAGGATGTCGTCTTCTATTAACATCAGCACATTGATGGCACAGTTTGCCTAGGGACTGTATCAGTGAGAAGTGGGGGTTGTGTGCTTTTCTCAGATCCAGTCTGAGTAGTGAGTCTGGATGTACCCTCTACTGGAGTCAGAAACATACAGATTTACGATATATATATATATATATATATATATATATATATATATATATAGACACACACACACACACACACACACACACACACACACACACACACACACACACACACACACACAAACAAAGATGATGCGACTTACCAAACGAAAGCGCCGGCACATTGACAGACACACAAACAAACACAAACATACACACAAAATTCTAGCTTTTGCAACCAACGGTTGCTTCGTCAGGAAAGAGGGAAGGAGAGGGAAAGACGAAAGGATGTGGGTTTTAAGGGAGAGGGTAAGGAGTCATTCCAATCCCAGGAGCAGAAAGACTTACCCTAGGGGGAAAAAGGACGGGTATACACTCGCGCGCGCACACACACACACATATCCATTCACACGTATACAAACACAAGCAGACATATACAGAGGCAAAGAGTTTCACTTTGCCTCTGTATATGTCTGCTTGTGTCTGTATATGTGTGTGTGTGTGTGTGTGTGTGTGTGTGTGTGTGTGTGTTTTCTTCAAGCAAATGGACTATTCAGCTGTTGCCAACCGCATTGGTGGAGGAATGTAATGCCCTAGCACAAGAACTCCTTATCAGCCTTGTTGCAAGCATGGGAACATTTGCAAAGCAGGCATTGCTGTCTTCCGTTATCAAACCCCCCATTAAGTATCATGTTCTGCCTTTGTAACATCCATGGGATCACCATAAATTGTGGTAAGTGTAAGTATTGTCTTCGAAAAGTGTGTCATTTCTATTTTTGTAATTGCATATTTCTTTCAGTTACATTCAGTACTACATTTTAGCAGTTCTTTCTATGTATGGTCCAAGCTTCATAGAGCTATGCTACTTGACAGTGACACATCATGCTAAAGTTACTTTCTTCCTTAAGATTTGCAGTGTAGTTATAAAATGTAATAATAATAATAATAACAACAACAACAACGTTACACCTCTGGACCATTACTTAAAACTGATTCCACCAATTTCAGTGAACATCATAGAAGATCCACTTGCATTTTATGCAGAAGAAATATACAAATGTCTTCACAATGAAGAGGATCAATATGAGAAATTAATGAGAATTTTTGTATTGAGATTAGAGGTAAGGAAAACACCAAGTTTTTTTCTTTATAAGGAACTCCAATGGGCAACTTAGAATTCTGGATAGCCTGTGGCTTTTCTGGTAATCTCTTTATATTATGACAAGACAAGAAGGTGAACATTAAAGTAATTGCTGCAATATGATTCTACATTACTGTGGAAAGCATAATTTACTGTCATAAGTTCTTAATTCTATCGAAAATGTACCCAATTGGCCTCATTAATCAATATGAAATGTGACAAACACATGAAATCAGTAGTAAGGAAGGTGAAAGGGCAACTTAGATTTGTTGAGAAAGTTCTGTAAAACTGCCAAATCCATAAGGGAAACTATACAGGGTGTTTGTGTGACGTACCCAGAGTACTGCTCCTCTGTTTAGACCTCTACTTTAATAAGCATCAGTATCACAGTACATAACAACAAAATTCATACAGGTTGCTATGATTCTGAATGTTTTTGTAGTTCATATGAAAGACTAAAAGGGCATATCTGGGGAAAAAGGGAATATTGTTCTCAACCCTGTTGAGTTTATTTAGATAACTGATATTCATGGAAAACTGCAAGATTTCTACTGCCTTCATCATGTATCTACGAGAGAGAGAGAGAGAGAGAGAGAGAGAGAGAGAGAGAGAGAGAGAGAGAATAGGGTAAGAGTGTTTAAGACACATACCAAGCCATATATATATTCATTTTTAAATCTTCATATGCAGTGGAGTACAACAAAAAGTAATATATATTTATACAAGGTACCCCTCACCATACACTGTACAGTGGCCTGTAGAGTTCATATGCAGATTTACTTTTGCTCATGACAAACTTCTGTAAAGTATATATTGTTTGGATGAATATGCAATAAGCACAGTCTGCAAGTATTATTTAGACTATGTTATTTGCATCATGCATATCTAAATTAGTCATAAGAATTTTTGGAGCATCATTAAGCAGGTGGTGTCTTTGTAGTGTGGCATAGCAATGTAGTTGTGTCCAATGTTGTGTGTGTGTGTGCAAAGAGAGATAGAACACTGGCCATACATAGTTTGCTTTTAAGTGATTTTATGGACTGTACATTGTGGTGACAAATAGATCAATCTGGAGAGAGCTTTAAATCTATTCTAGATTGGAAGGCCCAGTTTGGTGAGTTGGCAAAGCCAATGAACATGATGTCATCAGAATATCTGTAAGTTTTGTTATGGCAAATATTGGACTTCAATGAGTTGTTCATTTCTGCCATTTTGATGATTTAATTTATCACAGCAAGTGCACAGTATTGTATGGTTCAGTATTTGGCATTTTACTGTACCCAGTTTATATTTAATCTCATACACACCAAAATTTTGCAGTAATTCTCATCAGACTACAATTTCATTGTTTCCTGACAGGGTGAGGTGGTAAGAGAACCCTTATTTTACAGTTTTTTGCAGATTGTAGTTGCCAATACGTTTAACCCCTTTCATTCCTCCAGAAGTAATGTTACACTTGATTTCTAATGTCTGTATGCTGATCACGATCATAACATAAATTTACCAATATGCCAGAGTCCAATAATTTATCATAAAATTGTTACCTGTGGCCAAATGATGCCTTATCGGAGACTTTCAGTTTAAAAAATTATGAATTTGCAATATACGTATTATTTTAATTCAAAATACATTCTTATCTAACAATTTTATTACTAAGAAGACAATCCTATTCATTTCATTGACATTTCAACTGTTATTCCCAGGACCATTATAATTGCTTCTTCTCTTTTCAAGTGGTTGCACAGAATTTCAATTCATGTTGTGCCCCTACAGTTTTATGTAGCAAGTGTGATGTCACCAATTTTTAATAAAGCTTGTTTGCAGTATTTAAAAATCTATTGGCTACCCATTTCATTACATATCATTGAAGTGGACACATCACGCTATTAGAGGCAAATCCAATTTAAGTACTTCTTTATTCTATAATAGTCATTCAGACTTCCAAAAAAATTGATTTATTTCTAGAAGCAATAAGCATTATAACTGGAAAGAAGATGGTATAAATAAAATAATGAATTAAGGTAAAGCTGTAATCAAACCAAAGGTTAAGCTGCAGGTAGTTTGGGATACCATTACTGTAAATGTGCACTGTGCCTGCAACATAAGTCTCACCACACTACTTTTGTCGTGGCTGTAACCCCTAAGGCAATCTTGCACAGAGTACAGGCATGGTCTCACTGGTGGTGGTATGCTCTTGCCTTCCTCCAATGTTAAAACTAATTGAACCAGCCACTTATAGGGGGAACTACAAGTTAATCATGACTCTGAACTGCAATACAACCAACCAATTTTCACATTAACAAACGCTGTCAAAAGTGAAATAAGCAAAATGCAATACATAAAAATTCCACAATTGAGTGGGAAGCAAATTCCCAGACCTTTTGGTCCTTAGTCTGTCACTTAACCACTGAACCAAGCAAGTGGTATTTAAATTAATTATGACTGTTTTAATTACTGTGGGTGTAAGAATATTAAATTCAAGGGTAGCAATAATCTGGATGTTGAGCACACCATGAATAAATTCATCAAGCCTAAAAACATGTGTGGTAAGTAGCTCAGATAACTTGTGGTGACAATATCGATACTACACTTATCCTTGCAAAATGTTTAGTAAAATTTACCAAACTACACTTAGTTCTCATGCTATGGTAGTGTTGGGAAGAGTTCATACCTAAGTGTTCATGTGAAACCAATCAATAAAAAAATAAATTTGAACACTGCTAAGTTAGAATTTTGTAATTTTTTGCCATTTTGTTTCTGAATTATTAATTTTTAAAGTTCCGAAAATTATGCAATTTTCAACATTTTTTGAAACCTTAAAATGGCTCTCTCTCAGAAAGTATTTTACTTACAGACATGAAATTTGTACCAATTTATTCAGTTTTTTGAAATGTTTAAAAATATATGCCACTTAACTATATTCAAAAGAGTTAATTTTCCAAAATAAATTTTTTTAATTCTTAAAATTACAAAAATAGATTTTTTTCTTTTGAAAGTAATTGTTTCTTATACACTATTTGTTAATGGGTGTGAGAAATTCCATGACTGTGTCCCAATAGGAACACACTAAAATAAATTTTATTTTAGTGCAATTTGCTTTGCAAAGTACATCACACCCTAAGCACGCAGTTCATAAAACTTAATTTAAAATGAAATTACTGTAGCATAATTAAGCAGACTTCAGTTTATGTTTTAACACTGTAGTAAATGATACAATAAAACGAACTAAATAATGTAATGCATATTATGTCTCTTTCATTTCATATGACTTAATTTTATTTTTTATGTTTGCACTAATCACTGTACTACATTAATAGGTTTGTAAAATGGTATTTTAAAAAAGTGTTGTACTTTTTTAATTCTTCATAATTATTGTTTTAATACAATGTAAACTAATCAATTTTACATTTTTATATTCTTACAGGTTTCATCTTTTTGATGCATGTGGCTTGTCTTTCATTTACTTCTTAAGAAAATGGAACTATGGATAAAAAGTGGTCAAAATTTTGTTGTAATCCCTTAAGAGAAACTCGCACTGGTTGATTAATTATCTTAGAAATTTAACTTCTTAGATGATTGATCTGAACTTCGGGATTGAAGAAGGAATGAAAATCTGCACTTTATGTAGACTGAAAGAAATCTTAAACTGCTATTAACAGAAAACAAAGAATCTTATGGAATGGTACAACCGAGTTGCAGCACATCTCTTGCCCCTGGCAGTTTGTGGATGTTTAAGGTAGCTTGCATTTTCTGGACACTACTTTGACTGCAATAGGATAATCCCAAAATATAAAAAAGAAATATATCAGCTCAAAGAAATATTGCAAAGATAAAGCCAAAAGAATTACATGCAAAATAGATGAAACCTTCTTTTAAGGAGAAACTGGTGATAGTCAGAAAATATGTGGCTGTGATGGCCCATAAACAGAAATAATTGATCAGTTTGAAGACATATTTCACACTCCCAACAAAAGTGAAAAATTTTGGGTGTTGACTTCACTACCCAAAAGTTGGCTGTACACTTGTATAGAAAAGGAGTTTGAAGCAAGAAACTACACAGCAAGAAAAACAAAAAACTAGTGACAGAAAAATGTTCAAATGTGTGTGAAATCTTACGGGACTTAACTGCTAAAGTCATCAGTCCCTAAGCTTACACACAACTTAATCTAAATTATCCTAAGGACACACACACACACACACACACACACACACGAGGGAGGACTCGAACCTCTGCCGGGACCAGCTGCACAGTCCATGACTGCAGCGCCTTAGACCGCTCGGCTACTAGTGACAGAAAAGGTCATAGTCTCTACTTCTGATCCTTAGCCTAGACAGTCCTTATTTCCCAAGACTGTTCTGTTAGTGACAGAATTTTACTGTACTGATGATATTGGCTGGCAAATGCCTGGCAGAAAGGATTACTTTTCTGTGAGTAGAGATAAATGATGGGAATCTTAAGCAAGCCCAACGAAATTATTTTTTTGGAAATCTAAGACAAGTGTACAAACTTATCAAATCAAATTACACACAGGTCGAAACTGGATTCTTAAAATTTGCTGAATTAAGTCGAAAAAACTGTATTATAGCTGGTACAAGTGGGACACACATTGTTTGCATTTGTACAGCTCATCAAAATGTGAACCTAATGATTGCTGGTGCAAACTTGAGTGAGATCACCACACCAGAATATGGAAGCCCACTTCCCACATACAAATACTGCATGTCCAAAATTATGGTTAACAAACACTTCATGTCTCACAAATCAATCAGTAATGACCTGATGCAAGTACTTTTACAGATGCCTTAATTTCAGCACTTGAAGAGGAAATGATAGAAAACATACCTTACAAGCAGTGGATTACTGTTGATCACTCCATGTTTCAGATTGTAACCAAATCAACACAGGGATTCGAGCAAGATGCTTGTACACTACTAACACAACTAAAATGACATGACTGCTGCAAAACATCAGTCTACTTTTTTTCTGAGAAGAAAACTTCACTAATACAGAAAGAAGCAACTATTGTATGTGACTTTGCTGAACACTATTCTTGTGTGCCCAATGAATCCACTGGAATAATTCCATGGCCATAGTGCATCCATGTATTGTTTATTACAATACAACAGTTTTGTTTCTATATCAGACAGTTTGATGCACAACACAGTACTTGTATGGGTATTCAAAACAGCTTAGAGTGTTCATAAAACTTGATTTTCTTCCTAACTTGAAAAAAAAAAATTACTTCAGTGATGTTCAGGTCTAAAATATAAGTACTGAAAAAACTTTACTGACTTACATCATTATGCTGAAGATTTTTAAGGAACTGAGGGAGAATGGCATTTTTATGCTACTTCACATAGAGTGTGTGCGACCGTGTTGGTGGCACAGTAAAAAGCTACTCTGTAAAATCCTATCAATAACAAAATATTAACTCCCTCCCAAATGTTTGAGTGGGGTAAAGGAAACATCCAGTCAGTCACTTTTTTGTATGCGTCAAATCATGAGAATGCAGCAGAAGAAAGGATATTAGCAAAAAGATTTTATGAAGCCACAGCTGTCCCACGGACTCAGAAATATCATGCATTTATTCATCTGAGCAGACAATGTTAAAGCAAAAGTTGTTCCAATTTTGAAGGCCTTCATGTTCATAAAATTCTAGCAGTCCAGATGCACGTGACATGTCCTTTGAACAGATTACAGGATTTGTTGCTTGCACTTATGACTAATGGTAGATAGGTTGTGTGACATGAAATAAATGAAAAAGAAGTAGAAGTCAAATTTTTATTTATGCATCCTTGTGATCAGCACCTCCTCCTTCATACCCAAGAAGACCACATTAATTGATTGTTCCAAAGAACTTCATACTTTGTAAATTACACCCTACAACAGCCACTGGAAGAACATACAGACTATCAGATGAAGAGAAGCGAAAACCCTCAGAGATTATGTTGCAAAACAATGTGTTGTTATACCGATAATCCGTCACTCTTGTTTTAGAGGACTAAGTAATGTCATATAAAAGAAGAATGCATGTATTATCTTAGAGTGTAATAAGATTTTAACTGGATCATTATGTTTTTTCTTGTTGAAGATGAATAGAAAATTTCTCACTGAAAGGCATTTAAACAACTCACTGTTAAACAGTAACAGCTACCCAAATGGTTAATTACTAAATATTAACTAATATGAATGTATCTGTAAAATACAGGCACAGTTAAGTAAATTATTTTTAGTCTTTCTTGTGCATGTAGTGTTACACTGTAGGTTCAAATATTTTCATAATTAACCTGGCAAGGCCAATACAGACTTTAAATTCTAATAATGCAATAAATTGCCATTAAATGGAAAATAGCAATGATATGGCAGCCTTATATGATTTTTTCCATCTAAGGTTTCCATTACAACTTTGTAATAAGTGTGTAGTCCTGCCGATTGTGCTGGATGCTGCACTTACCAGTAGAATAAAATTTTACTATGTTTCCATTGGAATACCATCATGAAATTTGGTGTACATAACTACAAATAGTGTATAAATAACAAATTGTTCAAAAGAAAAATAATATGACTTTGAAATTCTAAGAATTTTAAAAACATAGTTTTGAAAAATTCAACTATTTTACAAATATAGTAAAGCAGCATACATTTTTAAGCCTTATAAGAAACTGAATAAACTGGTAAATATTTCAGGTGTGTAACTCATAGTTTTTGAGGTACAGCCATTTGAAGGTTCCAAACAGTGAAAAAAATTGCAGAATGGAAATTTAAAAAATTAGTAACTCAGAAACAAATGGTCCAAAAAAATTTATTTAGGAGTCTTCATGCAAACAACTACTACTATTGACATACAAAAAATTATCAAAATCTGAGATGTAAAGACCACTGGCACATGTACACGGTGTACTATTCTTGATAATTTACTCCAGTTGTGTGCATTAACACAACTTAGAATTTTCTGAATCATTAACAAACCAAATGTCTGATAATTCATGGAAAATCTAGCAACACTGATTTCTTTGAATAAAGCCAAATGAGAGAGAAATTTTGATAGTAGTACGCTATTATATGATCTCTTCATACAAGCACACGTATTCATTCATTTCAGTGGTAAGAGAAAAGCTGTTGCTAGTTTTGATACTGAAATTGTAATAAGTGGCCATTTTGTTTTCAGGTTGACCTTGCAGACATAAACAATGTATATTTTCATTTGTATGGTGAAACTTTAGGATCAGCTATGACGAAATTCGGGTCCGGTGGTTATAACATCCTAAAATATATGTTAAGAGAATTTACTTAGCAGTACTTTTCTCACTGCAAAACTACAGAGTTATTACAAATGATTGAAGCGATTTCAAAGCTCTACAATAACTTTATTATTTGAGATATTTTCACAATGCTTTGCACACACATACAAAAACTCAAAAAGTTTTTTTAGGCATTCACAAATGTTCGATACGTGCCCCTTTAGTGATTCGGAAGTCATCAAGCCGATAATCAAGTTCCTTCCACACTCGGCACAGCATGTCCCCATCAATGAGTTCGAAAGCATCGTTGATGCGAGCTCACAGTTCTGGCACGTTTCTTGGTAGAGGAGGTTTTAAACACTGAATCTTTCACATAACCCCACAGAAAGAAATCGCATGGGGTTAAGTCGGGAGAGCGTGGAGGCCATGACATGAATTGCTGATCATGATCTCCTCCACGACCGATCCATCGGTTTTCCAATCTCCTGTTTAAGAAATGCCGAACATCATGATGGAAGTGCGGTGGAGCACCATCCTGTTGAAAGATGAAGTCGGCGCTGTCGGTCTCCAGTTGTGGCATGAGCCAATTTTCCAGCATGTCCAGATACACGCGTGAATCTTGCCCGCACGCATTCAACCGTTTCCTCGCTCACTGCAGGCCGACCCGTTGATTTCCCCTTACAGAGGCATCCAGAAGCTTTAAACTGCGCATACCATCGCCGAATGGAGTTAGCAGTTGGTGGATCTTTGTTGAACTTCCTCCTGAAGTATCGTTGCACTGTTATGACTGACTGATGTGAGTGCATTTCAAGCACGACATACGCTTTCTCGGCTCCTGTCGCCATTTTGTCTCACTGCGCTCTCGAGCGCTCTGGCGGCAGAAACCTGAAGTGCGGCTTCAGCCGAACAAAACTTTATGAGTTTTTCTACCTATCTGTAGTGTGTCATGACCATATGTCAATGAATGGAGCTACAGTGAATTTATGAAATCGCTTCAATCATTTGTAATAGCCCTGTAACACATCACATACAAAAAGAACTTTTAATCTGTGACAATTAAGTGTAACTTATGTTTATTCTTAATACAGAGTTTCCTCTAATTGGGTAAAGGATGTTTTTATAACAAAAAATGTACACTATATCATGAATGGATGAAATAAAAAGTAAGGTGTCCAAGCGAGTCCATTTTGAGTTACATAATAAATATAATTTCAATATTTTTAGTTTGGTATTGTATATGCAATGTATAGTAACTAACTGCGATTTTCATGCTGTGAACAATTTTACATCTTTTTCCCTTGATAATTTCCTTTTGGATTTATACACGATGGCAGTTGACTGTCAACAAACTCTGCTCAAAACACCTCGACACCAACCATGAATCGTCTGCAAAATTGCAAATTCTTGTGATTTAATGAACACAAGTAAGGCAAGTTCATAATACTTTTTAGGTGCATTAAGCACAATTGCTAGAAAATATACCACAGATAAATCACATGTGCATTTGGTTCCAGTATAAATTAGTCCCAACTCTATGAATGTCAGGGAACCGACATGTAGTTGGTCACAGAGGTTCTGTTCTACAGGCACTGAGTTTTCAGAAGATTTCATCTCCTGTAGTCATGCGACCATGTGTTCCAGTCTCAATTTTGTGCAAAAACATGTTCTACAGTTCATGGTACATTGTTATATAGTTTTGTTGTTTACTGGAACAACAGCTAGTCAAGAGTTAGAACTGCTGCTTCAAATTGTGGCTCACAATGAATACAGCGCAAAAGTCTATCCTCGATTTTGGTAACAGTTGTTTCATATCTAATGTTAGCTGTTATCTTCCAATGTTCTGTTACTCATATTGAGCAAACCAGAGGCCGCGACCTTAATTTTTCTTTCTAAATAACTGTTAATTAACCTGTCGTGATCAAATGACACAATAGATGTCCACTACATCAATACGACAGTTCGTCTGGAGTGTTTCCCCTGTGATCCTTGAACAGTGTTCCCAAATTCCCGTTCAAATATTGATGGGGCTTATAGTGGTGACTAAGTACATAGAATTTTGAACAGGAACATGTTTTGTTTCCATACAGCAATAACAAACATCTAAATCTCTCTCTCTCTCTCTCTCTCTCTCCCCCCTCTCTCCCCCTCTCCCTCTCTCCCACATCTGGTTGCTGAAACAGCAATAGTAAATTACTATGCCATGGGTAAATAACACAAAAAGTACTCAGTCATTTAATATTTCTCTGTAAACTTCTATGTATTTGGAAATCAACAGCACCATCAGGCAAGTTGATAATTCATCATTCCAGCTCATCAACATATTTATGAATTTACTTATTACACTGAGAACTTTTTTATTTTACACCCTAACAAGGCACAATTTATATCTTCTCTGAATTACACAGATTGAATTGTCCTTGTGGCACATCCTTTAATCCCAAAATCCTCCTTGCCTCAGTCTCTGCGAGCCCATCCCTGCACTGTTCCCATCTTCACGTTTCATTTCGCTCGATTGATCCACATTCACAGTTCCTGTCTGCAGTCTCCCATGACCTCCGTCCTAACTGTCTCCGAGCAAACCAACTCAGCCACTTCATCAGGTGCTTCACAACACACCCATACCACTGCTGGAGCAAGCTCACCAGTGCCACATTCCTATCCCAGCCCCTTGCTTTCTCTGCCTTCCAGCCATTTACGATTCTTCCCTTCACCTGTACCTATTTCCATTTTCCTCTCAATCACTCAACCGAGTAACCACTCATCTCATTCAAAATGCTGGGTTCTGACAATGTAGATGGCCACAGTAATGTACCCAGCCATGCGTGTGCAGGTGAGCATTTTTTATTAGTTAGCTCTGAAGGAAGACATTATCCAAAGCTTCAGTAATGTTTTTCATCTCGTTTATGTGCCTTATGACTGCTGAACTATTTTGTATTATCTGTATTCCGGCCAGGACTTTACAGTATCATATCAGCTTATGTTTCAAATGTGCCAAATTTAAGTGTTGAGAATTGCTCTTGCTCTTCATATGCTACTGTGTGCCTTCAACCACATGAATAACACCTTTTTCTAACTTAACTACAATAGGCATGCATATTCAAATACAGAGTTATGTAAACAGGCAGAAACAGCATTTCAATCGGCAATGCCTATATAAGACAAGTGTCTGGTGCAGATAGGTTACTACTGCTACAATGGCAGATTATCAAGATTTAAGTGAGTCTTAACGTGCAGTTATAGTCAGTGCACAAAAGATGGGACACATCATCTCCAAGGTAGCGATTAAGTGGCGATTTTCCTGTACGATCATTTTACGAGTGTACCGTGAATATCAGGAATCCTGTAAAAACATCATATCTCCGACATCTCTGTGGCCAGAAAAAGATTCTGCAAGAACGGGACCAACGATGAATGAAAAGAATCATTCAATACGACAGAAGTGCAACCCTTCCACAAATTGCTGCAGACTTCAATGCTACGCCATCAACAAGCATCAGTGTGTGAACCATTCAACAAAACATCATTGATATGGGCTTTCGGAGCTGAAGGCCCACTCATGTACCATTGACGACTGCATGATACAAAGCTTTGCAAGCAACATTGGACTATTGATGACTGGAAACATGTTTCCTGGCCTGACAAGTCTCATTTCAAATTGTATCAAGCAGATGGACATGTACGGGTATAGAGACAACCTCATGAAACCATGGACCCTGCAAGTCAGCAGGGAACTGTTCAAGCTGGTGAAGGCTCTGTAATGGTGTGGGACATGTGCACTTGGAGTGATATGGGACCCCTGATTCATCTAGATACGACTGACAGGTGACACTTACCGTATTTACTCAAATCTAAGCCACACTCGAATCCAAGCCGCACCTGAAAAATGAGACTCAAAATCAAGGAAAAAAAATTTTCCCGAATCTAAGCCGCACCTGAAATTTTAGACTCAAAATTCAAGTTTTAGGCCGCACCTCCAAATCGAAACAAAGTTGGTCCATTGTAATATGAGAGACAATTTAGGTCGAATGAATGACGATACAGCTACAGTAGTTTGGTTCCAGTCGTAAGCTTAGCAGTTAAGCTTTACCAGGTTGCCGTTGCTACGCGTCAGGCCCGTATTTATACGGGTACCCTTCCTTTTTCACGTGCTTCGTCTGGTTTGAATCGATTGCTTATTTTTCTTTGATCTGATAAGTGCTGTTCTCTTTGTTATAGGTGTTTGCGTCACTCTAAGCTGAAAATGCGTTGTTGTACTGTGTCGTGCATTGTTTGTCGCATTCTGATAATGTGTGTTCACGAACTGTCGCCGATCGCAGCATCGCTTCTTTTGTGCGCGCTACCGCCGCTTACGATAAAAAAAAAAAAAAGAGAGAGGAATTGTCTCATTAGTGAAACAATGGCAAGAGACTGCTATTTGTTGTTACTTACACTGCTGCTTTCTTTGATAATGATCAACAAGAACCAAATAATAGACTGCATATGATAGAAGATGTTCTGAATGAGAGTTTAGCTAAAATTTTTCGCCGTTTGAAAATCTTTGCAGACGTCTCTATTGTACATTACATTCTGCACAGAAATTAGAGTCATCTTAGATTTAAAAATCTAGTCAATTGCCGTGCTTCATTTCTGACTGCATCACTATTTGGCATAAGAATAATACAAATATAAACATGACATGATATGTGTATTCGTCTGTGTTTGCTGTTGTCTCATACTAGTTTCATAGTTTATTAGGCAGACAGGATTTAAATGCGATAGCAGCAAAAACGAAAGAATGCATGGTAAAATGTTTATATTCGTATTATTCTTATGGTGAAGAGAATACTGCATGTGATTCTCAATTCATAAAAGTTCCTATTAGCAACCATCTCTTCTCACAGTTAGGAAAAAATTCAGAATGTAGAGTTGGCCATATTGACAAACAGTCTTGCCAGTCGGAATTTCATAGTACACTGAAATGCTGTTACATTCGAAGATGAACAATACGGAATTTGTATTTACTTCGTAGGATAATGTATGAAAATGCAGTGGTCGAAACTCGGGGTGGAGAAAAAAGCTCGTCTTCCACTTTTTTTTTTTAATTTATTTACTGACTCAGAGGTTTTGGCGCCAGTATTTATCTTTGTGACTGCAAAGCATGCCTGTGTAGTGCTACATATATTCGACGGCAGAAGTTACTTGTGGAGGCACCTACCAACATTTTTCAGAACTTCAGCTTATTTTGCACTCGATTCTAAGCCGCAGGCGGTTTTTTGGATTACAAAAACCGGAAAAAAAGAGCGGCTTAGATTCGAGTAAATACGGTATGTAAGCATCTCGTCTATCACCTGCATACATTCGTGTCTACTGTGCATTCCAACAGACTTGGGCAATTCCAGCAGGACGATATGACACCCCGCATGTCCAGAATTGCTACAGAGTGGCTCCACGAACACTCTTCTGAGTTTAAACACTTCTGATGGGCACTGAACCTACCAGAAATGAACATTATTGATCATGTCTGGGATGCCTTGCAACATGCTGTTCAGAAGAGATCTCCACCGTCTCTTACTCTTTCAGATTTATGGAGAGCCCCACAGGATTCATGGTGTCAGTTCCCTCCAGCACTACTTCAGACATAAGTAGAGTCCACGCCACGTCGTGTGGCGACACGTGTGTGTGCTCGCAGGGGCCCTATAAATTAGAAAGGTGTACCAGTTTCTTTGGCTCTTCAGTGTATAAAGGTTATTAGAATGATGTTTAAAGCAGTTGATCACCAAGATAAAAAGAGTCCAACTATCACAACACAATTTTCTTCTGCAGTGCTTTTTTGATTGCCTCCAGGACTGCTGCCAGCTATGCCAATATTATTGTCATTGCTGACAAAGTTCGTATAGTCTAAATTCCACATTTGATTTTAGCATACAAAAACAAAGCACTATTACACACAGGTACTAGTTTTGAATCACAGTACCATCATCTGGATGTCCATATTTAATATCTTCCATAATGAATACTTGCATATGCAGAAATACAGTTATGAAGAAAAGGGGCCTAGTTTTACTTCAAAATCTCCAACTTTTATCCCTCTGTGATTATGTCCACTTAGTGTGCACTAGACAAACAAATGTATTGAAAAATCAGCTGACATAGGTAGTGAACACTGTCAGAGACACTGCTGAAGAAAAAGATGCACACTGGTAGACTACAGGTAGTGTGATGAGACAGAACAGAGGGACAGAAGTTAGAAATTTTAAAGTTAGGTGCGACCTTTTTGTCAAAATAAATATTTTATGGTAGTTACTTTGCACAGTATATTCCAGAACTTTTGGATGACTGCGTAAATAGAGCCAAATGATGAGAGTGCAACTTTAAACACACAGCTCTTTGTAACACTGCTTGTGTGTGTTGCATGCCAATCAAACATAATGATTTAACTATCACTACATCACATACCTAAGATAGGTAATATTAAAATAGTTATATCCATGCAAGCAGTTCTAGCCATCTGATCAAATTAGTAATCAGTGTGAAGTTGCAGTAAATTTCCCCAAACATGTTGTCACCAGGTTTAATGTTTCCTAGTGAACGAAAGTGTAGGCTCTATACATAATGTATGCAAGATATTTGATACAAATAATAACTGTCTACGTCGTGCAATTCATAAACACAATAAGTAAACTGTTGTTCTAAGATTAAAGTTTTACTGGAGACAGTAAAAATTGTATATTTCACACTAGCCAATAAAAACTGCAGTTTCTTGGTATGATGTTTACTACCATTTTCATATGATTTCTCATGCATTTATTTAAACAAAATTAACATGTCACTGGAAATATACTGTCTGCCTCGTGTTACACTATGAAAGAACTGGTAAGCATTGGAACTGGAGGGGAAAATAAGTTATCTACAAATAAGTTAATTTCTCAGAACTCTTTGCAACAGCGGATTTATCACTCATAAAATGAATGAACAGCATAGAACCAGCTTTTATCATAATGTAATTATACTTCTTTGCAATAACACACAAACAAAACAATATTGTTTACTATGAATAAACCAAATGAGGTTGCACTGTTTTTAACAGACAAGTCTTGTATTTGGGATGGCTGAAGACCTTATCCTCATCAGACTATTCTGATTTAGGTTTTCCATGGTTTCCCTAACATACTAACAGGCAAATGCTTGGATAGTTCCTACTGTAAGGCCACAACCAACAATCTGCCAAATCTTTGTCAAACTATACTTGTAAACGTGTGAATGTCTGAATATATTACCAATGTTTCTCTTTACTAAACTGTAATATTATGACATGTTTAACAGCCCTGTAAAAAAGATCCAAAAGAAGAATAACAACAACAACAACAAATATTGTGTTCCCATTTTTGCAATCTATCAGGTCCTGAAATAAGACTACGAGGTCTGTCACCTGCATACTTCGGTTTATATGAGCTGGTCACCTACTTGCAGAGAATGCTAAAGAATGTGTCTTACAGTAATGCAACTTGCTACCAACAACAACAGCTGAAGAAGAAGAAGAAGAAGAAGAAGAACCAAAAAACAAATGGCATGTGGATCAACCACTTGACACTACATTTTTAAATCCCCACGTCCTAAGACATAAAAAATACTTACAAGAATTTTGAATATGAAGTCACGTATGTTGCTATAACCATTAGTTTGACCTCCAGGGTCTTTTCTTGCTAACCACAAATTTCTTGTACCACAAAAACGTAAATATTATTCCTCTTCACAATGTGCACAGATGTACTCTATCACCTTATTATCTTGCAGATGAAGGTGTAAAACACATTCTGTATCATTAACAAATAACTAAATATTTCTCCATGGTACCATTATGTATCAATTTCCACCTTGACTTTCCTTACAATGTTTATATAAAAGGCATTTCACGCTTTTAACATGCAATCCACAGCTATGATTGAAAAATTTCCCCTCCTTTAACAGTTCCAGGCACATCATTAACACAGGTACATACTGCAAAAAGCAAACAACATCCTAACCCAATCACAACATAACTATTAATGCTGCACACTTATGCTCCAGTTAGTAAAATTCAAATAGGAAAAAGACCATGGATGCTGATAATTACAGGCATGAATTATTTTAAACTAAGAGTCTTTTTCCTACAAACACACTTACTGTTCACCCAGGAAGATCCCTTTGAGCAAATACACAGGAACACAACAATGAAAATGGCTTATCACTTTAATTCCAAGGATACAAATATCCCACTTTGGTTATTGACAAATTAACACACATTCATGTGTATTGGTAACTTTTTTTTTTCTATTACAATGAGTGTCAGCTATTTT
Organism: Schistocerca cancellata; assembly: GCF_023864275.1. Lineage (NCBI taxonomy): Eukaryota > Metazoa > Arthropoda > Insecta > Orthoptera > Acrididae > Schistocerca > Schistocerca cancellata. The sequence continues at coordinate 26,732,323 of NC_064629.1, read as the reverse complement.
AATAAATATATTCTTGCAGGAAAGAAGGGAGTATTTATCATCAGATTTTATTAAATCTTCCGTATAACTTTACAATCTAAAGTAATTGTCAGACTTTTTATTGTCTTTCTTGCTTTGGCATAGAAAAATTACATCACAGAGACCACCAACTACTCACTAAATATGGAAAACACAGAAACTTTTATATCTGCCTTTAGCATCTTCATGCCAGTAATGACATCATTGAAAATCAACACTAGGATGATCATTTTAGAGCCACTGATCACCTGAAAGATAAAAATTTAAATAGAATTATCTAAAATGCATACTCTGTACTCAACAATGTAATAATGAACATCTTTATTTTCATTGCGTAACAAAACCATCAATTTAATCTGTATATTACTTGGGGGTATTTTGCTCCTGTCGTTGCAACTACATAAAATGCGTGTTTTCTTCCACCAGATGCATTTTGCTTTATTGCTTTACCTCAATAAAGCAAAACTCATCTGGTGAAAAAACAAAAAAAAAAAAAAAACATGCATTTTATGTAGTTGCATTGACAGAACCAAACTACCCTGAAGGGTTGTCAAGGAACTACAGACAATATGGCTACACAAAAGAAGAATTTAATCTGTGTAAGTCTAATAATGACATTCACATGATAAAAAACAACATACTTACAATTTCCATTCTGTTTAACGCAACATTTCATTGAATGGGAAAACTTTTCTGATGTCTTTCTTCTGTAATAGTTGCACAAAGTGATTAACTTTGAGGGCAGGGCCCAATTTAAGACCAAGTTCATACAGCACATCACGACGTGTTAGCAACAACAATGACCTTCCATCAATTTCCTAAAAGCAATTAAATACAACTTAGTTGCTACTACATTAAAAAATAAGTCTGTGAAATAAAACATAATAGTAATAGTCTATTCATAGCAAAGCATTTCACCAAAATTTTATTCCCTACACTGAATATTACTCCACTCAAAATGCGTTTCCAAGAACGTGAGATGGCTACAAGAAATGAAAGTGGTGACACTGCGGAGTTAATATACTAGGGTACTATTACAAACATTTCTTTTTCATTGAGTTCTAATTGGCATATCACAAATTTTCTGGAAAATTATCTCACTGCAGCTCACAAATAGCACTGCATACACACGGAGGGAAGTTTCTTATCTTCATAAATAATGGAAGATTGTCAATTGCTTTTTTGTTTGATTACAGTATTTCATTTCTATGTACCAATAACAGAAAGGTCCCTGCAGATGCTGGTCCAGCCTGGACAAGAGTAACACCAACATCTTTTCAGAAAACCTAAATAAGTTCTCTTTTCCACTTAACTCTGCAGAAGGAGTAAGAACCCAGAATGCGCCTTATTGAAAGGGCTGATATATAGAGGGGGGAGGGAGGGGGGGGTAGCAATGAAACACTGTCGAAGTGAGATGAAGCTGAAATGATAAGCAGCTTCAAAAGTTTCTAAGGTCAAGAGTAAGCATCATTCACAGGTAAGTTTCTATATTTACATTCAAATGGTTATATTCACATTAATCCTATCCCGGACACTTGAGGGTGTGAAAGAGAGGCATTGGTCTCATGTCTGCTAAGGGTCTGGAAAAAATGATTACTAAATTTGAAAAAGACAGGTGCTTTTGAAGTGCAGTGTGGCAGGAGAAGGAAGGCAGTTGATTCGACATCATCGAAGATGAGGCCACAGTATACCAGGAGGGGACGAGCGGTGTACAGAGAATTGCCCAAATGTTGGATATGCCTGTGAGCATATTGCATAAAATCCTACGAACCCTCCTGCATTGCTATCCATACAATATGACCCATGTCCAGAAGCTGCTTCCTGCCGACCTGTCTGCAAGACAAACAATCACTCTGGAATTTCTTGCTCACATGGAAGCGAACAACGAATGGCCATGGAAAATTCTGTGGACAAAGCCCATTTCCATCTCCAAGGACATGTCAGCACACCAAACTGCAGAATACGAGCAACAGAAAAACACACACACACACACACACACACACACACACACACACAAAAGCCTGTACCACTTCATTCTGCAAAGGTGGCTGTGGTGCAAGTTGACGGCAGCATCATTTATCATACAGCTGTATTTTTTTTTTAAGGAGATGAGCCCTGCAAGTCCTTTTCCTGTATTGTCACTGGTAAACGATACAAGTATCTTTTGCGCACCAACATCATTCCAGCCCTTCAACAGTGTGGATAGGATTATTTTTATGCAAGACTGCACATCTGCACACACAATACAGCCAGTGAAGCAGCTGCTGCAGAGGCATGTCGGAAATGTTAGAATTATCAACCGTTGTTTCCCTACAGTCTGGCCATCCAGATCATTTTATCTTAAGCCGTGTGTCTTTTGGCTGAGAATGTAGCTGAATGTAACTGAAATGAAGACACACATTGTCCAACACATTCTGAATGAGACCCCCTGAGACATTCCACTCTGTTATGGAATGTGCTGTTCCTCAATTTCAACTTCGGGCAGAAAATGGTGGACAGCCTATTTAACATGTCTTGCACCAGTCTTACAACAATTACAAACCGATGTCATTTTGCTTGTTATGTGGTTTTTCGCCATAGGACAATTAAAAATATATATTTCCCATCTGATGTGGTATGAACTTGCCTTGGTGGAACGGCTCACCTAAACAACAGAGCCACAACTGCTGACTGCCAAACTTGTGCAGTTGTGCATATTTAACATTATAGCTGAAGTGATGTGCAACTCTAACCATAGCCATCGTATTGCGATTCATGTCATTTGTAGCTGACCACATTTACATTAAGACACTCACAGTGCTCCCTATTGGTAAAATGTTTGTCCCCTGGTAGCAGGCACAGATCCAGGAGGAGTGTTGGGGGTTGGGGGAGGGGGGGCGGGGGGCAGGGCATGGGGATCATAACTCATTATTATGTATGTAACTTACATAGATTATTATTATTATTATTATTATTATTATTATTATTATTATTATTTCCTTTCTCAGACGTTATGTCTGGTTAAAAATGGAAAGTGACGTGGACCTTGATCAAGCGTGACTTCCTTTTAACTGTACGGTATGTGTTACATTGCATTTAGGAACTTTCGGGTAATTTAACATGTATCAATAATTACAGATTTCTGTAGCTGTAAATATACATTTGGATGTAGCTGTATTGTGTTGATGTACTGGTGGATATTGTGTGGTACGACTCCTGTAGTTGGTAGTATAATTGGTATAATGTCAACTTTATCCTGATGCCACATGTCCTTCACTTCCTCAGCCAGTTGGATGTATTTTTCAATTTTTTCTCATGTTTTATTCTGTATATTTGTTGTATTGGGTATGGATATTTCGATTAGTTGTGTTAATTTCTTCTTTTTATTGGTGAGTATGATGTCAGGTTTGTTATGCGGTGGTGTTTTATCTGTTATAATGGTTCTGTTCCAGTATAATTTGTATTCATCATTCTCCAGTACATTTTTTGGTGCATACTTGTATGTGGGAAAGTGTTGTTTTATTAGTTTATGTTGTATGGCAAGTAGTTGATGTATTATTTTTGCTACATTGTCATGTCTTCTGGGATATTCTGTATTTGCTTGTATTGTACATCCGCTTGTGATGTGATCTACTGTTTCTATTTGTTGTTTGCAAAGTCTGCATTTATCTGTTGAGGTATTGGGATCTTTAATAATATGCTTGCTCTAATATCTGGTGTTTATTGTTTGATCCTGTATTGCAATCATGAATCCTTCCATCTCACTGTATATATTGCCTTTTCTTAGCCATGTGTTGGATGCGTCTTGGTCAATGTGTGGCTGTGTTACATGATACGGGTGCTAGCCATGTAGTGTTTTCTTTTTCCAATTTACTTTCTTCGTATCTGTTGATGTTATGTGATCTAAAGGGTTGTAGAAGTGGTTATGAAATTGCAGAGGTGTAGCCGATGTATTTATATGAGTGATTGCTTTGTGTATTTTGTTAGTTTCTGCTCGTTCTAGAAAGAATTTTCTTAAACTGTCTCCCTGTCCATAACGTAGGTTTTTTATTTGATAAATCCCCTTCCTCCTTCCTTTCTGCTTAATGTGAATCTTTCTGTTGCTGAATGTATGTGATGTATTCTATATTTGTGGCATTGTGAACGTGTAAGTGTACTGAGTGCTTCTACGTCTGTGTTACTCCATTTCAATACTCCAAGTGAGTGGGTCAATATTGGCATAGCATAAGTATTTACAGCTTTAGTCTTGTTTCTTGCTGTCAATTCTGTTTTCAGTATTTTTGTTAGTCTTTGTTTATATTTTTCTTTTAGTTCTTCTTTAATATTTGTATTATCTATTCCTATTTTTTGTCTGTATCCTAGATATTTATAGGCATCTGTTTTTTCCATCGCTTCTATGCAGTCTCTGTGGTTATCCAATATGTAATCTTCTTGTTTAGTGTGTTTTCCCTTGACTATGCTATTTTTCTTGTCTGTTCCAAAAGCCATATTTATATCATTGCTGAATACTTCAGTTATCTTTAGTAATTGGTTGAGTTGTTGATTTGTTGCTGCCAGTAGTTTTAGATCATCCATGTATAGCAAATGTGTGATTTTGTGTTGGTATGTTCCAGCAATATTGTATCCATAATTTGTATTGTTTAGCATGTTGGATAGTGGGTTCAGAGCAAGGCAGAACCAGAAAGGACTTAATGAGTCTCCTTGGTATATTCCACGCTTAATCTGTATTGGCTGTGATGTGACATCATTTGAATTTGTTTGGATATTTAGTGTGGTTTTCAAATTTTTCATTACTATGTTTAGTAACTGTATCAATTTAGGATCTAATTTGTATATTTCCAATATTTGTAGTAACCATGAGTGGGGTACACTATCAAAAGCTTTTTGGTAATCAATGTATGCGTAGTATAGCGACCGAGCGAGGTGGCGCAGTGGTTAGACACTGGACTCGCATTCGGGAGGACGACGGTTCAATCCCACGTCCGGCCATCCTGATTTAGGTTTTCCGTGATTTCCCTAAATTGCTCCAGGCAAATGCCGGGATGGTTCCTTTCTGGGGCACGGCCGACTTCCTTCCCCGTCCTTCCCTAATCCGATGAGACCGATGACCTTGCTGTCTGGTCTCCTTCCCCAAAACAACCCAACCCCGTAGTGTAGCGACCTTTGTTTAGTTTTAGCTTGATATGTCACCTCTGCATCTATTATCAGTTGCTCTTTACATCCTCGTGCTCCTTTGCAACAGTCTTTTTGTTCTTCATTTATAATTTTGTTCTGTGTTGTATGTGTCATTAATTTTTGTGTAATGACTGAAGTTAATATTTTGTATATTGTTGGTAGGCATGTTATGGGGCGAATTTTGCTGGGGTTTTCTGTGTCTGCTTGATCTTTAGGTTTCAGATAAGTTATTCCATGTGTAAGTGTATCAGGGAATGTGTATGGGTCTGCAATGTAACTGTTAAATAATTTAGTTAGATGTGAATGTGTTGAGATGAACTACTTTAGCCAGAAATTTGCTATTTTATCATTTCCAGGGGCTTTCCAAATGTGCGTAGAATTAATTGCTCGGGTGACTTCATATTGCAAAATTATCACTTCAGGCATTTGTGGTATCATCTTGTATGAGTATGTTTCTGCTTGTATCCACCGTGCATGCCTGTTATGTTGTACCGGGTTTGACCATATGTTGCTCCAGAAGTGTTCCATGTCTGTTATGCTTGGTGGGTTGTCTATTTTAATGTGTGTGTTATCTATTGTCTGATAAAATTTCTTTTGGTTTGTGTTGAATGTTTGGTTTTGTTTCCTTCTATTTTCACTTTTTTTGTATCTTCTAAGTCGTTTGGCCAATGCTTGTAATTTCTGCTTCTTTTCATCTAATTGCTCTATTGTTTCTTGTTGTGAGATTTTACCTAACCTTTTTCATTTTTTGTCTGATACTTCATTTCTTATAAATTGTGTTAGCTGTCCGATGTCTTTTCTCAGTTTTTCTATTCTGATCTGTAGCCTGTGTTGCCATGCTGGTTTTGTGGGTTTCTTCTATGTGTTGGTTTGTTCTGATCTCTGCCTAGTGTGTATATTTAGTGTAGTGAGTGCTCCTATATAAACCAGAAGTTGTAACTCTTCCATAGTTATATTTTCAGTTATTTTGTTGTGTATGATTGTGTTGATTGTTGTTGTTGTTTCGCCTTGTGGGTTATTTGGTGGTCTATGCAAGAATGGTCTAATGTCTGTATTTGTGTCTTTGTATTCTATAAATGTTAACTGAAATTTTTCTTCTATATCTAGCTTGTGTACACTTCCTGTTCTATTTGTGCTTGTTCTGGTGGCTATCTTAAGATTTCGTTTTCCTCTGATTGTTTAATTGATGCGTGGTGTTCTTTGTTTGTTTGCTCTGGGATGTTTGACTCAATTACTGTATTTTCTTCCTCTTCTGATTGCACATTATTTTGTTCCTGTATTTGTTGTACTTGTTGTTTGATGTTTTCTAATTCTGACTGTGGTATCCTGTTATTTTTTATTATTACACGGATCTGATCAGCTAGTCGTTGTTCTGTTAAAAATTTTAATTCTGGGTATCTGGTAATAAATGTTGTGTATACTTGTGATCTGTATCCAGTTGTGTTGGTTCCTAAGTTTGTTGCTTGGTAATAACAGAACATGAGGTGTCTGTTAACTTCATCTGACCATCTCATCCTCTGTCTGTTTTCCTTCTAGAGTGGTTGCAGGAAGCATATCCTGCAAAACACCTCTATTTGGATTTAAATCATTTTCCGCGTGGCTAGCAGTGTCATTACCATTGTGGACGGGCACAGGGTTCAAGCGTCGTCCCCGACCATGACAGCGCTTGTCCGAGGCTTCATTAGTTCTGTCCCGAAACAACTAATCACCCTAAAAGGGGGGTTAGCCCTATTAGTGGTTTGTTCTTTTCGTCGCCTTTTACGACTGGCAGAACATACCGAAGGCCTTATTATTATTATTATTATTATTATTTTTGATTATTCCCATTTAAGAGAGCGTTTGGACTTGAATTCCTTTATGATGATTGTTTATGTTTTTTCTGAGCCCAAATTTTCTTCATGTGTTCACTGTGTTGTTACTTTCGCTCGACTGTCCATTTGCATCCTGGTCTCTTCTGTGTTGTGGTGTCAAATTTATGTTTTTTGATGATGTTCCTCAATTCAGTTCTATTTTCTGCATCGTTTACTGTTATGTGTGCTTGTCTGAGGTCCTCTTCAACTTCTTTTATCCATTTTGTTTTTCCCCTGCCTGAGTTGATGACTTTAAGAATTCGCTTTGAAATTCTGTTTTCATTCATCCTGTGGATATGTCCGTAGAACTGCATTCTTCTTTTCCTTATTGCATCCGTAATTTTGTCTGTGTATTTATATAATTCTGATGTTGGTCTCTTCTTCCAGATTCCTTGCTCTTGTATCGGGCCAAAAATTTTCCTGAGAATTTTCCTTTCTTATTTCTCTATTATTATTATTACTATTATTACTATTATTATTATTACTACTACTATTATTACATATGTAACTCTTACCAAAATTTAGTGATCACATTAAGATTTCACTCCCCCCATGAACCATGGACTTTGCCGTTGGTGGGGAGGCTTGTGTGCCTCAGCGATACAGATAGCTGTACCGTAGGTGCAACCACAACGGAGGGGTATCTGTTGAGAGACCAGACAAACGTGTGGTTCCTGAAGAGGGGCAGCAGCCTTTTCAGTAGTTGCAAGGGCAACAGTCTGGCTGATTGACGGATCTGGTCTTGTAACAATAACCAAAACGGCCTTGCTGTGCTGGTACTGTGAACGGCTGAAAGCAAGGGGAAACTACGGCCGTAATTTTTCCCGAGGACATGCAGCTTTACTGTATGATTAAATGATGATGGCGTCCTCTTGGGTAAAATATTCCGGAGGTAAAATAGTCCCCCATTCGGATCTCCGGGCGAGGACTACTGAAGAGGACGTCGTTATCAGGAGAAAGAAAACTGGCATTCTACAGATCGGAGAGTGGAATGTCAGATCCCTTAATCGAGCAGGTAGGTTAGAAAATTTAAAAAGGGAAATGGATACGTTAAAGTTAGATATAGTGGGAATCAGTGAAGTTCGGTGGTGGAAGGAACAAGACTTTTGGTCAGGTGAATACAGGGTAATAAATACAAAATCAAATAGGGGTAATGCAGGAGTAGGTTTAGTAATGAATAGGAAAATAGGAATGCTGGTAAGCTACTACAAACACCATAGTGAACGCATTATTGTGGCCAATGACAGATACGAAGCCCACACCTACTACAGTAGTACAAGTTTATATGCCAACTAGCTCTGCAGATGACGAAGAAATTGAAGAAATGTATGATGAAATAAAAGAAATCATTCAGATAGTGAAGGGTGACGAAAATTTAATAGTCGTGGGTGACTGGAATTCAGTAGTAGGAAAAGGGAGAGAAGGAAACGTAGTAGGTGAATATGGATTGGGGCTGAGAAATGAAAGAAGAAGCCGCCTGGTAGAATTTTGCACAGAGCACAACTTAATCATAGCTAACACTTGGTTCAAGAATCATAAAAGAATGTTGTATACATGGAAGAATCCTGGAGATACTAGTAGGTATCAGATAGATTATATAATGGTAAGAGAGAGATTTAGGAACCAGGTTTTAAATTGTAAGACATTTCCAGGGGCAGATGTGGACTCTGACCACAATCTATTGGTTATGACCTGTAGATTAAAACTGAAGAAACTGCAAAAAGGTGGGAATTTAAGGAGATGGGACCTGGATAAACTGAAAGAACCAGACGTTGTAGAGAGCTTGAGGAAGAGCATTAGGGAACGTTTGACAAGAATGGGGGAAAGAAATACAGTAGAAGAAGAATGGGTAGCTTTGCGAGACGAAATAGTGAAGGTACAGAGGATCAAGTAGGTAAAAAGACGAGGGATAATAGAAATCCTTGGGTAAGAGAGGAGGTATTGAATTTAAGTGATGAACGGAGAAAATATAAAAATGCAGTAAATGAAGCAGGCAAAAAGGAATACAAACGTCTCAAAAATGAAATCGACAGGAAGTGCAAAATGGCTAAGCAGGGATGGCTAGAGGACAAATGTAAGGATGTAGAGGCTTATCTCACTAGAGGTAAGATAGATACTGCCTACAGGAAAATTAAGAGAGACCTTTGGGGATAAGAGAACCACTTGTATGAATATCAAGAGCTCAGATGGAAACCCAGTTCTAAGCAAAGAAGGGAAAGCAGAAAGGTGGAAGGAGTATATAGAGGGTCTATACAAGGGCGATGCACTTGAGGACAATATTATGGAAATGGAAGAGGATGTAGATGAAGATGAAATGGGAGATATGATACTGCGTGAAGAGTTTGACAGATCATTGAAAGACCTGAGTCGAAACAAGGCCCCCGGAGTATACAACATTCCATTGGAACTACTAACGGCCTTGGGAGAGCCAGTCCTGACAAAACTCTACCATCTGGTGAGCAAGATGTATGAAACAGGCAAAATACCCTCAGACTTCAAGAAGAATATAATAATTCCAATCCCAAAGAAAGCAGGTGTTGACAGATGTGAAAATTACCGAACAATCAGCTTAATAAGCCACAGCTGGAAAATACTAACACAAATTCTTTACAGACGAATGGAAAAACTGGTAGAAGTCGACCTCGGGGAAGATCAGTTTGGATTCCGTAGAAATACTGGAACACGTGAGGCAATACTGACCTTACGACTTATCTTAGAAGAAAGATTAAGGAAAGGCAAACCTACGTTTCTAGCATTTGTAGACTTAGAGAAAGCTTTTGATAATGTTGACTGGAATACTCTCTTTCAAATTCTAAAGGTGGCAGAGGTAAAATACAGGGAGCCAAAGGCTACTTAGAATTTGTACAGAAACCAGATGGCAGTTGTAAGAGTCAAGGGACATGAAAGGGAAGCAGTGGTTGGGAAGGGAGTGAGACAGCGTTGTAGCCTCTCCCCGATGTTATTCAATCTGTATATTGAGCAAGCAGTAAAGAAACAAAAGAAAAATTCGGAGTAGGTATTAAAATCCATGGAGAAGAAATAAAAACTTTGAAGTTCGCCGATGACATTGTAATTCTGTCAGAGATAGCAAAGGACTTGAAAGAGCAGTTGAATGGAATGGGTAGCGTCTTGAAAGGAGGATATAAGATGAACATCAACAAAAGCAAAAAGAGGATATTGGAATGTAGTCGAATTAAGTCGGGTGATGTTGGGGGTATTAGATTAGGAAATGAGACACTTAAAGTAATAAAGTAGTTTTGCTATTTGGGGAGCAAAATAACTGATGATGGTCGAAGTAGAGGGGATATAAAATGTAGACTGGCAATGGCAAGGAAAGCGTTTCTGAAGAAGAGATATTTGTTAACATCGAATATAGATTTAAGTGTCAGTAAGTCGTTTCTGAAAGTATTTGTATGGAGTGTAGCCATGTATGGAAGTGAAACATGGACGATAAATAGTTTGGACAAGAAGAGAATAGAAGCTTTCGAAATGTGGTGCTACACAAGAATGCTGAAGATTAGATGGGTAGATCACATAACTAATGAGGAAGTATTGAATAGGATTGGGGAGAAGAGAAGTTTGTGGCACAACTTGACCAGAAGAAGGGATCGGTTGGTAGGACATGTTCTGAGGCATGAAGGGATCACCAATTTAGCATTGGAGTGCAGCGTGGAGGGTAAAAATCGTAGAGGGAGACCAAGAGATGAATACACTAAGCAGTTTCAGAAGGATGTAGGTTGCAGTAGGTACTGGGAGATGATGAAGCTTGCACAGGATAGAGTAGCATGGAGAGCTGCATCAAACCAGTCTCAGGACTGAAGACCACAACAACAACATTAAGATTTCATGAACTATCCCTCTATGCACTCACCAACGTTGAAGAATATATGATCATACCTTTATGCAAGAATTACACTGCAAGGGTAACTTCAAGCACCCACTACAATGATGAGCTACAGGAAACATTAAATGATAGGTGCTGTAGGGAAGCAGCCTACTCACGCTGTAGTAAATTCACATCAGTTTCCATTGTGTGCCAGCCAGTCTGCTGTAACTAGCTCTGACGTCATAAATGTTGCGCAATACCTTAAAATTCAAGCAAATGATCTGAAACTTTTCCAGCATGTAAGGAATAATACTAAATTAATGTGTATTAAATATCAGTTCGATAACTTCAGCCATTTTTGTAATTTGGACGTTTTTCTAAAAAAATAATTGGCGCAACAGAAAGGAGCTAGAGACTTCAAAATTTATATTTAGACTCATCTTTCATAATGATTTAATAAAAACGGTACTTTGGATTTCACAGGTTAAGACTTTAGTGGAAATTAATGATTTTCTGGTTTTCATCTCAAAACTGAAGGAAGCAAGATAGATTAAGTAGGCTAATGAATAAGACTAGGATGTTTAGATTTAAATAGGTTGAAGGTCCGCTATGACTATGAAGATGTGAAAAGTTTCTTTTGAATACCTATAAAATTATAGCGATAGCGGATCTCAAAAGGACCAGTTCAGAGCTCATTTGCTGCGTGCAGCGTAACTTAATTATTTCTCTCGCCCAAGATATTTAACTTAGCCACGTCATAATTTTATTATAAATACTTACCTGCGTGCTAAATGCACGATTAAATTAACAGCTTCATAAGCCATCAGCAAAAGAAGCTATAAATTATTATATAACTTGAAGTGGTGCGTTACTAGCCCAGCGGCCAGTCGTGAGAGCCAAGTTAGAGCCGGCGTTCTCTTAGCCGTCCGCACCGAGGCTATATATATAAGAGCACTGCGCGAGTAAGGAAGGCCCCAGTTCTCTCCAGACGCTGAATAGCACGTCAGCTGTGTCGGGAGTCGCTTCGCTACGGTAGCGCTGCTACAAACTGCCTCGGGTGCCGTATTGAGTTACGATGTATACGCGTAACTGTGAAAACATTTCAAATGAAGGATTATTTTGGAATGATTTTCATGGTCTAGCTTCAGTTTGCGTGTTGTTGTATTTTCACGTGCCGTCGCGGGACAGACATTCTACCAATCATTTTAGCGTGGCGTTTGATGAGATTTTCTCATCAAATTTTGGCGAGCATTCTTTTGACATTCAATTCGGACATTTATAGTTGCATCAGCGAATTAGACTCTGAACTGCTCTGTTTGTTAGGCTGTTGGGATAATTGTGATGTTATCAGTGAATTTCAGAATATACTCAACTATTTTGGAAAATTGTTTTTGATTAGAAATCCCGAACAATCTCCTACTTCTTCAGAGCTATAAGCTGCAGCTATAATAATATTCTCAGGTTAAGTGGGCACTAGGAACTCTCATTACAGGCTCCACGTTTCGTTAAATCACTTTCTGGGTGCCAAAAAGCAAAGAGAGAGCCAGTGTTGAGAACGGCGAAATACAGCATTATACAACATTCCAAAAGCCGGGAAGTGCAGTGTTTTTCCCACATTTAAATAACAAACTTTATTTTCACAAACTCACTCGCCGCCCCACATATGGTGCATCGGCCGGGAAATCAACTAAGTGAAAGTGATTTTTAACTATTCGGATTCGCGAGTGAAATGCGACACGCAACTGAGTATAGAACAGTGAAAGTGTTACATAGGCAGGTGGACAACGCAGTTGAATCAACAACGCATCTAGATTGACGGAGCAGGCACTGAGTCTAGCGGTGCTGCCGGCATCGCGAGAAGCCAGTTTCGCCGTACCGCAGTCGTCCGCCGCTGCAGCCGTAGTCGCGCCTGCAGTTACGGGCCACGCAAACACACCACAGCCGTCGGAGTGCCGTCTGCAGTTCAACGTGCCACGTCGCATCAGTAATCCTGGTACGCCGCACCGACAACGTCTTGCAGAAGGAACTAAGTTAAGTGAAAAACTGTTAAAAATTTTTCTAACCTGCACTAAAAGACTGTCTGCGATGGAACCGCCAAAAGAAACTGAGGTTAAACTTAAATCAGAACCTATGTCTGTTGAAGGAACTGTAAATCCAGACAGCGGTTCAAGTGTAAATATGCATGAAAGTGGTAATGTTAAAGTAAAATATGAAGTATTATCTCCTGACAGTAGTGTGGGAAGAGGTATTGATTCAATAATAGAGACCCCTGTAGTAAAGCAGAAAGTAGAAATTGTAAATTTATTGGATGACAGTTTTTCTGATGAATTAAAAACGAAACAACCATCAGAGATGGTAGAGTTTAAGAAGGAGAAGTTAGATCGGACTAATCAATCAGAAGTTTCATTTAGTTTTGATGATTCTGGTGTTGGAGCTAGTTTTTCATCACCTGAGTGTGATAAAAAGCCAGCTAGTGAGCAACCCAAAGATGCTGGGGCTGTTGATTTAAATGTTATATTACAAGCAATAGCTGCCAGTAATGCACAAATGACAGCTGAGTTAAAGTCTGAAATAAGTGAACAAGTCAAAAACAGTAATGCAAAAATAGCTGCCAGTAATGCTGAATTAAAATCTGATATAATTGAGGTAAATAACAGGATTGTGGCCAGCCAAACCAATTTTAATAAACGGTTTGAGGCAGTGGACAATAAATTAGAATCCAATAAAGCTGAATTAGAAAATTCTTTCAAGGCTAGTTGCAATAAGTTGAAAGAGGATCTAGACAGTTTGAACTATAAAATTGATTACAACCATGAGGATATTAAGAAAAAGGTTGCTCAACAATTTTCTGAAATGTATAAAACAGTTAAATCCGAAGTTGCTGAGGTTCGCAAAGACTTCCAAATGGAAGATGCGAAACTGGAGCACAAGTTAACAGAAAAGATCGAGGCGGAATCTGAACTTTGCTCAGACAGATTTAAAGATGTTAACATAAAAGTAAACATATGTCAAGCAGACGTAGATGCAATCAAAAGTGACACTACTCATATTGTACAAAGAGTAGATAATGTTGAATTGAGAGTAGAAAATATCAGTACTAACATTGCTAACATTGAGAGTAAAGTAGCTTCAGTAACTTCTGGTAATGGTTGTGTACAACAAGTTGTAGCTGCAAACGCCGCTTTTATCGGGTGTCGGCAGTTCTTGCGGTTTGATCCAGATAAAAATATCCACCCGCTAGATTTCTGGAACGATTTTGAAGATGTAATTCCACCAAATTGGTCTGAACGAGAGAAAATCTCATTTATTAAAAGCCATTTAGCAGGTGACGCCTTGCGTTGGTCCGCTGATGTTATGTTGAAGTGTAAAACTTTAGCGGAGTTTAAAACAGCTTTCATTAATGAATATTGGTCTAGTAATAAGCAAAATGAAGTGTTAAGAGAATTTTGGAGTGGAAAACGCTTCAGTGCAGGCAAGGAATCAATTAAAGAATTTGCTAGGTCATGGATTTCACGTTTGTCACATTTGGCGGAAAAGCTAAAGCCAGAAATGATTATATTAGGTCTTGAAGCCAAACTGCCATGGTATTGGCAAACCAGAATTATATCGGCCCCTAGAGACAATCTTGATCGTTTCATTGAATATTTGGAACGTGTAGAACGTGTTGCTGCCAATGAGGAGCAGGCACGTAATAACAGAAATGCCAACAATAATAGTAATTTTAGGAACGAGCAAAATGGCAATGTAAACATCAGAACAGTAGGAATTCGCCATCCTAAGAGAGGTAGGAATTGGGGAAATAATTATCAGAACCAACAATGGCGTCCAAGAGATAATAATTTTGTTCCGAACAGGAATATGCATGTAAACAACAGTACGGAAAGCAATGCTGTGCCAGTCAATTATAATGAAACTAAAGAAAACAGCAACAGGCCGAGGCAGGAAAACTAGTTCCCGTCTATGAGGACACTGGCGCTCACCAGGCGGTTACTTTTCCTAAGCCAGTAGTTAAGGGAATTGGTAAGACAGATCAGAATACTCAAACTGAACATGTGGATGAAGAGTCGGTAGCATCTAAAGATACAACAGAAATATTAGATCACTCACAGTATTTGATAGATACCGTGTTAGAAACGCTTTCTAAGTGGGAAGAGAAAGAGAAGGCGCAGCAGTGTAACAATAGGGAAGAGCTACAAAATATTGAATTGACAGGTGAAGAAGCAGAAGAAATTCATGCTTATATTTACGATGAGAATGATGTGCTCTTATCTAAAGTGCCTGTGCAGGATGTTGATAATGTACTAATAGATTTAGGACAGGAGATAGGTGAGAATGTAGAGGGTAGGCTGTTGAGGGTCGATGAACCCAGTAGCTGTGACCAGTTGTCACTTGAGAAGGAAACCGACGATAATGGTGAAAGTAGTTTAGCTGTAACTAGTGTTATGCCCGGTCTGGAGGCGCAGAATCGCTCAGACTACAGTAATTTGGGTTATGTTCAGCAAACTAAATGTAATGAAGTCGTGAGGTGTTTCGATTTAAAATTAATAGACCGACTGGAAAAGGCAGCTGAAAATGTAATTCAGGAAACCCCTACACACTGTGACCTAAATGTAATGAAGACAGATGTCAATCACTTTAGTTGGAGGCAAATCAAAAAGGAACTACTAGATGAATTTGAGGAACCACCTGTACTACCTAGAATAAGCCACCCTATAATAATAGTGAATATGTTGGGTATCAATGTACGTTGTCTCTTAGACAGTGGAAGTGAGGTGAGTGCAATATCTCAGTCCTTCTTTGATGCTTTACCTGGTAAAGACAAGCTTACAGTAATGAGGGTATCAGGACTAAGAATAATTGGTGCTACTGGCAAGGTTTCAAAAACGGTAAAGCAAGAAGCTTTACTACCCTTTAACATTAATGGTAATTTAATAGATCATCCATGTTTAATTGTAGATAATCTCAGTATTGAGGTTTTAATTGGCATAGATTTCTTGTCAAAATATCAGGGTGTTGTGGACTTTGAGAACAGCCAATTAAAAATGGTCTTACCAATAACAGGAGTAATTATAGTACCTTTTAGTGATAAGCATGTAGTAACTGATCATGAAACTTGGGAGCTGCCTATACGAGTTCTGAAAAATAGGAGGTATTGGGACGAAGGTGTTAATCCTAGTAACAGTAAGCTGAACACGGAAGAAAAAGAAGAAGCAATTATTGTGGACAAAATAGAAGCTAAATTGCAGGAAATCGATAAGATTTCAGACGATCAAAAGGAAGAACTGAGACAGGTTCTAAAAAGGCATCATAAGGTATTTTCAGATCGACGTGGCAGATTCATAGGCAGCCAATGAGTGCTGTAGGGAGGAGGTTGTTCTGTAACCTCTACACAGTGTGGCAGCTGTGCAGTCCCAGCTGTGTGAGATCTTCTTTCCCTTTCAGGTCTCACTCATTCATCATCTTTCCTATCCACCAAAATTTAGATCTCTTCTTTCAGACATGAAATTTTTCTGTCATGACTATCAGGTCATGAGTTATGTTACCATTCTATCTACCGATCAGTGAAGAAAGATACCTAATGTGATAAACTGAATAGTGACAAACAATAGAGAAGTATGACGTAATTAAGATACAAATGTATTTGAGTAACAATTATGTGTAGTACCCTGGTAATATAGTAAGTACAAAGTGTTGTTTGGTTGGAAATGGTCCATCAACAGTAATTTAAAAAGATGTATGAATTCGTGTACAAGCAGAATCTGAAGTGGTAATGAAATTTAGTGGATACATTAGAGCTAACTAATAAATAATAAGAAAGAGATTGCTAAGTGTTATGAAAAATATGCAGATAAGTTGTAAGTTTAAACTCACCTGATGTAGCAAGGAAAGGCAGTGTAATAGAAGTGAGCAGTGTTTGTGGTTGAGTCGTGAAGGACACGTCCCTGAAGTATTTATAAGGTTGGAGCTGGCCATTATTTTAGTGTAGTGTGTGACAGGATACACCTACACGTATTGAGGTTATGAGTTGGAGGCGTGAATGCGACCATAGGTACCCTTATGTTAGATGAGACAGAGCAGCTCATGGTGTCCTATAGGTTTAAGGAATTTAGCGTTACGCTCGTCCATAATTATTTGATGCACTTTAGTGGTAGGTCCGAGAGAGACTACCTGAGGTTTCAGCATCCGATCGAGTGGAAATGGATTGCCACGTGAGCAAACTAATCAGCCGCAATACACTATGAATATGAAATAAATGTGCTATCCTATGCTTTAAATATTAATAGATTGAGTGGTAAATAAGTACATACACTAGCAATATAAATAAGAAACATAATAGCAGACGTGAAACAGTAATTTTAGCTCAGCATAAATACACTTCAAAGTAAGCAAGACCCTAATTGCAGATGTGGAACTGACAACAGCAGAGGACCAATAAGTGGATTTTGTAGGCAACTAAACGTAGTGTGTTTTGAACACTCAGGACTGTACTATTACCAAAAGTTACTCACATATACAAAGAAGCTGAGAAAACAACCACTAATCATACTCATACTATCTCTAAGAATAAGATAATCAAAGATGATTCAGTTAAGTGCTTAATATACAAATGTCAGGAATGTACCGAGCATTGGTTCAGTGTTCCGGCCCAGAAATAATAAATTGACGTTAAATAGGATTCATGATTGTATGCCATGAGCATAGATTTTCTCTAGTACGTGACTAACGGCGTTTTGAGCCATTTATTTACCGATTTTATGACATTTAAGTAACCGCAAGAGTAATGTTGAAAAAAAAGTTCTGTTAACTTTGTTCCAGTAATATATTGGAAGTTAAAATGTATATATCCCCATTTCATTGTGACCCACCCTTAGATATTAAGTGAACAGAGTCTGAGGCACTCTTTTGTTTGTTCTACAGGACAAACCAGATAATGGCAGCCTGGTAGCTGCGTGAAAGCGTGGAGTGACTTGGACACAACTCACAGTGACCCTCCCCTTTCCCCCATGTAAGTTAGAGAGAACGTGAAGGACGCACACCATAGCAACTTCCCCTCCTCTACCCTTGTGAATGGAAGTGTAGGACGCCAGCCAAAGCGGCTACAACCACGTGTGTAAAAATTATTTGTGAACTTTTATTTCAGGTTTAGAAAAGACTGCTAAGAGATAATCATCTGTTTATGTATCATGTTATTTTCTTTGAATTTGTGTATGTAAAAGTGTATTTAATGTATTTAATGGGTCTAAGATTTTCATAATTTTTCAATTATTATGTGTTTGTTGGTCTAAGGCAATATGTATGCCGAAATATTTCAGTGACTTCGCTTAAAATTTTGAGTACTGACATTGTTTAAAAGGCAGTGAACATGCCCACAATTTAAATAATTAATGTAGGTAATCAGTTTTCTTTAATGTTTCTACATGTTTATATTTCAATTTCGATTTTTATAGGGAGTTAAATTGTACTCTTGCTTCCCTTTTTGTAATTAAATTTTTTTTCTCATTCATTAACATTCATGAAAAAAAAATTTAAGTAGAGGGTGATGTAGGGAAGCAGCCTACTCACGCTGTAGTAAATTCACATCAGTTTCCATTGTGTGCCAGCCAGTCTGCTGTAACTAGCTCTGACGTCATAAATGTTGCGCAATACCTTAAAATTCAAGCAAATGATCTGAAACTTTTCCAGCATGTAAGGAATAATACTAAATTAATGTGTATTAAATATCAGTTCGATAACTTCAGCCATTTTTGTAATTTGGACGTTTTTCTAAAAAAATAATTGGCGCAACAGAAAGGAGCTAGAGACTTCAAAATTTATATTTAGACTCATCTTTCATAATGATTTAATAAAAACGGTACTTTGGATTTCACAGGTTAAGACTTTAGTGGAAATTAATGATTTTCTGGTTTTCATCTCAAAACTGAAGGAAGCAAGATAGATTAAGTAGGCTAATGAATAAGACTAGGATGTTTAGATTTAAATAGGTTGAAGGTCCGCTATGACTATGAAGATGTGAAAAGTTTCTTTTGAATACCTATAAAATTATAGCGATAGCGGATCTCAAAAGGACCAGTTCAGAGCTCATTTGCTGCGTGCAGCGTAACTTAATTATTTCTCTCGCCCAAGATATTTAACTTAGCCACGTCATAATTTTATTATAAATACTTACCTGCGTGCTAAATGCACGATTAAATTAACAGCTTCATAAGCCATCAGCAAAAGAAGCTATAAATTATTATATAACTTGAAGTGGTGCGTTACTAGCCCAGCGGCCAGTCGTGAGAGCCAAGTTAGAGCCGGCGTTCTCTTAGCCGTCCGCACCGAGGCTATATATATAAGAGCACTGCGCGAGTAAGGAAGGCCCCAGTTCTCTCCAGACGCTGAATAGCACGTCAGCTGTGTCGGGAGTCGCTTCGCTACGGTAGCGCTGCTACAAACTGCCTCGGGTGCCGTATTGAGTTACGATGTATACGCGTAACTGTGAAAACATTTCAAATGAAGGATTATTTTGGAATGATTTTCATGGTCTAGCTTCAGTTTGCGTGTTGTTGTATTTTCACGTGCCGTCGCGGGACAGACATTCTACCAATCATTTTAGCGTGGCGTTTGATGAGATTTTCTCATCAAATTTTGGCGAGCATTCTTTTGACATTCAATTCGGACATTTATAGTTGCATCAGCGAATTAGACTCTGAACTGCTCTGTTTGTTAGGCTGTTGGGATAATTGTGATGTTATCAGTGAATTTCAGAATATACTCAACTATTTTGGAAAATTGTTTTTGATTAGAAATCCCGAACAATCTCCTACTTCTTCAGAGCTATAAGCTGCAGCTATAATAATATTCTCAGGTTAAGTGGGCACTAGGAACTCTCATTACAGGCTCCACGTTTCGTTAAATCACTTTCTGGGTGCCAAAAAGCAAAGAGAGAGCCAGTGTTGAGAACGGCGAAATACAGCATTATACAACATTCCAAAAGCCGGGAAGTGCAGTGTTTTTCCCACATTTAAATAACAAACTTTATTTTCACAAACTCACTCGCCGCCCCACAGTGCTTCACATACTGGCAAAGAATACTGAATAGTGACAACTACCCAACATTATAAATGGGATGTACGAACATGAACGGGTGCAGCAGTATCCATCAGTATTCAGAATCAGCGGGTTGTGGGATGGAATAAATAGCGAGACTATATCTACAGACATCAAATATGCTGTGAAGGTAGAATTAAAAATAATAATAACAATAATAATAATATTGAAAGACTACCTCCCTAGCAGTGTTTCTTTGTGGCTGGTTCACAGTGTTTCTTGTTCACATAAGGTATTGCAGGCTGCCTGCAAACAACTATAAAAACCAGTGAAGTGCTAGTAGGAATCGCACTCTTGAGGGTTCCGTACTAACTAAATTACGTATGTAGATGACAGTGGTGGTGGTGGTGGTAGTAGTAGTAACACTAACAATAATAATAATAATAATAATAATGTCTGAGAAAGGAAAGAAATAATAATAATAACAACAACAATAATTTTGTGTGGCTCAATGGTCTTTTACAAGCCTTCTTATTTGACACCAATTCGGTGACTTGCATGTTGCTAACCTATCTCAGTTATCCAACTGGGGTAAGGGAACCTACAGTTGATCGTGGAACCCAAAGCTGGAGACTCCTCGAACTGTTCAGTGGGCAAGACTAATTGAAAACAAAGATTGAAAAATCCACAGTCCAGCCAAGATTTGATTCCCTATCCTCTCAGTTTCCAGGTATGAACTTTACTGCTAGACCCTGAGCCCCAAGGTGTGTATGGATAGCTCATCTATAGGGTTTGATGAATGAGTTTGTGAGTATCAAAATATGTGACATACATGGTTGTACCTTTGATGGCATTGACTTAGAAGCATACATTATTTATACTGCCATGAGACCTTTGTCCTTAATACCTGACATAAATTTCAACTTGATGCTTCTACCTGTCCCCGAGAGAAAGAGCTCTTAACACTCTGACAGACAGGAATTAACATGATCCTATAAAGGTTCGGTTTTTACCGTCTGAGGGACAGAATCCTAAAAATGGTTAAGTTTGCAATGCACCACTAAGCTGAACTAGTACCATGCAAAGTCTGCAACAACTGCCTGGTTTGCAGAGAGACATTTCCTGCTGCCTTTCCTATTTTCTCTGATGCCCAACACTATTTTGTCCAACATACTAGAAATCAAAGTTGAAATAAATTATGTCAAAATGGGTCAATAGGTATTTCACTTACGTGATGCCGAAAAGCTTCTGCTTGAGCAGCACAGCCGTGTTCCTGCAAATACTTGCAAACTTCATCTACTGTCCAATTTGTAGGGTCAGGAGTTTTTTCTTTTGGAACATACTTTTTAAAAAACGGATCTTCTTCTATTAAACGTTTAATTTTGTCTGGTGCAGTAGTTGATGTAACTTCTGCTGCTGTAGTAACTGAAACAGAATGTTATAACCCAAATTATATCCCATTTGATTATAAAGAATTATTAGTTTAATGTTTAAGAATTATTAGTTTACTGTTTATTTATTGTTCAGCTACTTCAAACTTTATAATGTGTAGCCTCTTTAATAACAAGCTAACATACAATTTCAATCACTGTTCAAACACCTCTCTCTCCTGCTGCCCTCTGCTGGTTGAAGCCTGTGACTTTCTTCAGTTCTTTATCCCGACAGTCAGGTGGTCTGCCTTGCAGTCTTTGTCTTTCTCTGGGACTTCACTCTAGTAATTCTTATGTCTATCTTTCATCATTTCTTCATGTGATATGTCCTGCCCATTTTTATTTTGTAGCTTTTCCCAGCTTGTATCATTTCCACAACACCCTGAACTACTATTATTGCTCATATGTCTTCACTTCTTTTCCAGTGTTTTCCAACCTTTCAACAGCTCTGAGGTGTTCTAAGTTTTCTTCTCAAAAGCTCATTCAAAATCAAGTTTCAGAGTCATATGTTAGTTCAGAAAGAACACAGTGTTCGAAAACAACCTTTTTCCTAATTATGTTGGTAATATTAGATTTAAAAAATTTGAATCTCTTCCTTAAACCCTACAACTTATCTTGTTTCAATGAAAAATTTCAGGTTTTATGTCTCCTTGGGTACATATTAACTGTCCCAGGTAAACATATTTGTTAACATTTTTAGACAGTAGTCGTTCAATATTATTTGTCTTGCAGTTATCAACTTTTGGTGCATAGTATTTGTTTTGATCAAATGTTGTTTTAAAGCCCACTTTATAGCAACTATCTGATAAATCCTTTATGATCCACATCCTGGAGGACCTCCTCACTACAGATCAATTGGAATGAAAGTAAATCTAAAAAGGACTGCAATTGCAGCATACAGTTGGCCGGGAAGTGAGTCATCTGGAAATCTCAAGTTAGTGAATCTTCTCCCATTTTTCCTAATTTCTCTTTTTTTCAGCTAGTTCTAGACACAGTTGTCTTAGGGACTGCTATAAATAGTTTCAGGAATATACAGTCATACTGCTTTACTCCCTTTCCAATTGAAAATTCCCTCAAGTGTTTTCCTATGCTGACAGAAGCCATTAAGATATCATAGATATTACATAAAATATTTATGTACTTTATCTCCACACCTTGTTCAGTCAGGTTCTGTATAAGAGCAATTAAGCTGCAGAAGCCAAAGCCTTTTTCAGAGTCTATAAGAGTTACACATAATGGCATTTCATATTCATTAGCGTGATTAACTGCTTCATGCTGGGTGTACATACAGTGAATTGTTTTCCAATCACTGTGGAATCCAGCTTATTGTATGAGCCATTTGTTTTCCACAATAGCGCTAACATGATTTGTAAGGACTTTAATGAAAACTTTGTATGTAACAGAGAGTAAATTGATGATATATTAGATCATAAGGATTTCAACAACAAAATTTAAGCAATGCACACAAATATGGTGGCAGGTAATAGAAGTAACAGTCTTGTAAGAGAAACATAATGACACCCCCTCCCCGCCCGCCCGCACGCACGCACAAAGCTGGAAACTGATATACTGAATTCACACACTCCTTTTCAAGGGCACTGACTCTCCAAAATGACTGTGGGTCCATATCAATGTAGTGTATGTTTCCCAGGGAGTCTCAATATTTTTAAAAATGATTACCTTACTCCACCCAACCTGCCAGTAGACCCTCTTCTTTGTACTAGTTATTAAAGCCTCAACACCCCTTCAGTCTACAATATAAACTCCCATGTCCTTCAAAGCAACTGACTCAAAACAAACAAAACAACAATCCCAATTATGTGAAAACAGTTTTCACTGAAAATTTAAACCACACCACTGGGGTGTAAGGAGGAGGAGGGGGGGGGGTGGGAGGGGGGGAAGGACCTATCGATGTAGTCTGTAACAATCGGTTAACAGGCACAGATCTACATTTCAAAATACCAATGCATCATTCCACAGCAACAATCAGCGTTTGACAGTCCACTGAGTCATCGTCTTGATTTCCATTCTGTACAGGCCACTACAGAACTTTTTCATAGAAAGGTTAAGTGCCTGTCAGGCCGATACTAACATGTCTCTCACTATACAATGCTTTCTTGTGTCATCAAAAACAGTCTGTGAAAAAGTGCTGACAGAGAATATCACCATTCCTCATTTTTCAATACTTCCAGTTTTCTCAGAAATTCTCATTTTCCTGTAGTATGGCTGCTACCGCGACTTGAAATCAAGTATCAAACACAAAATTTTCCCTGTTCAGAACTTTTAAGAACTTGTCACAGCATGTACTTTGTCCTTGTTTCCTTTTTATAATGCCAAAATCTCTACTGTATGGTCAAGAAACTGTGTCCTATCAGTAGAAAGTGACTTCAAATTCTGTTGATTGTCCCAGTACCTGTTAGGTCCAACAGAAATCTGCCAAGATACTTCTATTCTGATATGGGCAGTCATCTGAAAATAGATGAAGTTTACTGTATTCTTGTGGTATAAATGAGCACACTTCATTTGGACTCTTCTTGCCTTCCCCCTGATGTTAGGACACATTATGCCTGTATAAGTCTTTCTATTGTGTATTCAAAATACCTGACAGACTTGGTGCGAGGAGAAAGTATTAAATGATACATCAGTGCTGCTATCAAAGCTTTATTTTCAAAGGAGCACAAGTAACGAATGTAATACCTCTTTACTTTTAAAAGGGTAAGAGTCGTTGACTGACAAAAATAACATTTTGTCAGAATCCTATAGCATGTACATTAACTGATGGACTGATACCCCTTTAACCATTTGACCATTACAGACGTGATTTCTGCAGTCCGTACCAAGCACGACTTATCATCACTGCACTATTCACCTAATGCTGCTAGCTGTGCTGAAAAGATGACATTCTGGACAGTATGAAATATTTATTTTTTGCTTTTAAGAAAACTATTACGTGAAAAAAAATTTATTTTTGACATCGTATCAGCTGACATCTTTGCTCAATAAAGGACTGAATTTCATTTTGTTATTCATCACAGTTACTGTGATGTGTAATGCACTGGAAAAAAAAAAAAAAAAAAAAAAAAATATTAAAGAGTTTGCAGAGGTAAAAATGCATTGAGTAAACTTTCTGTATGGTTGATTTTAGCCTGTACATTGCTGTGTACGCAATGTACACAAAATTCCAAAATTTCATTTAAAACTGAGCACAACAATATCTGATTTCAGTCTCGAGATATTGGTTTTTATATTCCCTGCATAACGGGGAAACATGGTCATACCAATGGTCATATTTCATAAACATTTGAAGATATCGAAACCAAGTTTTTTCGGCAAATGATAACTTATAAAGGGGCACATGTTTTTGATGTAAATACTCGAAACTTTTTTATTCACTGCGATATGGAAGTAACTTGTCCACATCACAGAGAGGTGGCAGAAAGGGATATGTAAACACGTCAATAGTGCTTAAGGAAAACACTTGAGGCTGCATTCAAAAATGTCCTCAGCACCTGGGAAGAGCGCAACATGACAAGTTAACTCATCCATAGCACTGAACGTATTGATGTCGTGCAGTTTCATATGTAGTATCTCAAGCAATGGCACACTCAAAATCACATAATTATGGACCAACCACCTTTTAAAAATATACAATTCAATTAAAGCAAAAATTATGTTGATAAAGTTTCTGGAAAAAGCGATATTGTGTCTACTGAGACTAGTGACTGACATACAAGGGGGGATTCAACAAAGGCCAAGACTTTTTTTTTTCCTTGTAGCTTCCGTGATAGGAAACTATCTGTACCACAAATATTTGAAAAGAGCGGGTTTCTATATATAATGCCCATAGGCAGCAGCATTCTCGTATCGGTAGTCACGCTCTACTTTGTTGACGCTCTATACATTTCACATAGCAAACAATGCAGGTGACACACAAGGAGTAGAACAGTGCAATGAAATACTGTGAGTGTTTAAACCATACAGCCATTGAAACTTACAAAAAGCTGCAGCAATTGTATGGTGGTGATGCAGCACCTCATGCAACAGTGTTTAGATGGTTCAAGGACTTCAAAAAAGACAAACTTGTCTGTGTTAAGCAAAGTGGACCAAGTGTTTTGGCTTCTGTTGTGGTGGCTGAAGTTAACGTCAACACAGCTACTGTGATTGTCCGTGAGGACTGGCTGATAACACTATGTAACCTCAGTGAAGTGTTACGAATTTCATAAAGCAAGAGTCTTTACGATTATGCACGATCATCTCAATACGATCTGTCTCTGTGCCCACTGGGTGCCACATCTGTCGACTACTAAATAGAAGTCTGTGTGAACAGTGACAAGCCACGACATGCTGTATCTGCTTGCTGATGGAGGGGACATGTTTCTGGAATCGATTATCACTGATGTCGAGTCACAGCTGCATCATTACGATCCTGATAAAAATCGAGCCAGCAGTGTGGAAATCGAGCCAGCAGTGTGGAAATCGCCAGGTTCTCTGACACCAAAAAAGGTGGAAGTTCTTCCATCTGTAGGGAAAATGATGGTGATCACAGAATGTATTACCAGCATTCAATTCCCCCTCAGACTACTGTTACAGCAGAATACTACACATCAGTGATGGCTAAACTGAGGAAGCACAATGTAAAGAAATGACCAGAACTTTCTTTGACTGAGTGGAGACTTCATTTGCAACCTGAGGCTGTGCACTGTCATGAAGTTGTGCTGCTTCTGGCTCTATTCATCATTACCTGTGTACCACATCCACCTTACAAACCAGATCTTGCACCTCCCCCTCCCCCATTCTGAGGCAGTGAGTAAGGAAAGTGAGGCAATTCTGAAGGACCTGACAGAATGGTCTGCACCACATGTTCGAGAACTGGCAGATGCTCTATAAAAGCGGATTTGAGTAGAAAGGGAGTACTCTGAAAAAAAAGTCTCAGTCTTTGTTCATCAGCCCTTATATTAATCTGCTTCTTTGCAGCCATTGTCATATTTATACTATAATACTTATTACTGCCCCATCATTGGCTATCTCCAGATTCTATTCATCACTACAAATAGAATCTACAGACGAACACTGTATGACTGAAACTGGTAAAGGTTGTTATTTATGCGATTAAAGAAAGTGGTAACGATTTTGCTACAGTTTAAATGAGGCACTGGCATGCAACTATTAAACTTAAAGAGATACACAAAATCTGTGGATTTATGGGGGATATTAAGAGTGTATACCAAAACAAATGAATTGCCTAATTCATGGACAAAATTTAAAAGCAGAGGCTAATTTCCTTGGTACCACATATCAAATATTGCATTTATAAATTATTTAAATATCACTGTCCAAGTTAGTATTCCCAATTAATTTTGGAATTCCTTAGACAGTTTTCAAAAACTGTTAAGTGTCTTTCTTAAGAGCATCTGCTTCCAAATGTCGCAGCATTACTAACACTTCCATGAATTGGGCAACTCATTTGCTCTGTCCTCCTCTGTATGCACTCTCTCAACGTCCCCCATTAGTTCAACATATGAATCCCACACAGTCCACCAGTACTTAAGTATGTTACACATGGGTTTATAGAGTGCAAAAGGTCTGTTAGAAAAGTACCCAACCATATTTTTTTGCGAACACCTGATTTGATCTGAATCTAGTGTGCTTTTATGAGCCGACCTTGAACCTTCGTGCACATGCGTGAATTTTTTCCCAACTGACAATAGTGTCAGTTGCAGGCAAGCAGCAGTTGAGTGAGGTAGTATGTAGTGCCTGTGTCAGTTTTTCATTGCAAGGGAAATGACAGAACGATTGGAGCAGACCTGCTGCATCAAATTTTGCCAGAAACAGGGCGATCGTCAGGTGGAAACCATTTGGAAGATTCAGATGGCTTTCAGTGACAACGCTATGGGCATTGCACAGACTGTGTGGTAGAACTGTTTTAAAGTCAGCTGCACATTGGTGGAAGCAAACCACTCTCAGGTCAGCCACCAACATGCCGAAACGAACAGGTCACTGCCAAACTGAACGCTGTGGTGATACGGGACCATCGCATGACTATCGGAGAAACTGTGAGTGAGGTGGACATCAGCGTTCTTTTGGCAGATTCCACTGAGACAAAAGACTTCGCCATGAAGACAGTGTCAGAGAAAGTCATGCCGTAGCTGCTGACAGTGGAGTAAAAGCAACTTTGTGTTTGAAGTCTCACAGGACATGCTGGACACCACAACCAGTGACCCCGACTTCATGAACACCATCACCACTTGTGACAAGTCCTGGATGTACGGGTACAAACCGGAAACAAAATCCCAGTCATCACAATGGAAGCATTTCTCATCACCAAGACCAAAGAAAGCCCACAAACTGCGCAGCAATGTCAAAGTGATGCTGATTGCTTTCTTTGACTCCAACTGTGTGGTACACCACAAGTACGCACCACAGGGTCAACCAATCGCCAAAGAGGATGTCCTCTGTCACCTACGTGATTCTATGTAGCGCAAGAGACTTGAATTGTGGACAACAGGAAATTGGCATTTCCATCACAAAAATGCTCCAACACATTCCTCGCACTTGATTCAAATGTTTTTGGTGAAAAATCATATTCTCTTTCAAACATGAGCTGCATTTGCACATCAGTATACCAATCAGCCAAGAATTTTGATTCATTCAGTCTCTAATCGAAGCTATTGGATTTCACAGTACTACTGAGTCTACTTTTGGAAAAATCTAAGCCAAAAGTAATAACTAATGCCACCACTTTGCAATTGCATCAGACAGCAGAAAATCATTCCATTCACATAAGATGGATTTTCTGGTAGGTATTGGCATTCTAACCTACTGGTAGTCCAGTGTTTTATATATGTTGTTAACAGACAATAACAGCATTAAATCTTTGAAAAAATGACAACTAGCCAATTTTCTTTAAGCATGCTTTTGTAATATTAAAATGAGTATTCAAACAATGAATAATCCAGGATGGAATAATGACAATATTTTGAAAAGGATATGCTGCTACTCACTGTTTTTCCTATCTGCGATTCAACATCATCTCTTATGGTGAGCAGCACTCTATATTTCTCATAAAACAAGTACTGCTATTCCTACTGTGACATCATATTCAAACAAACTTGTCAACACACATACAGATTATAACCTCTTTCAGTGCTACGTTAAACTGCTGTTGACATGGAACCAAAAATTGACTGGCAAATTGTAAATAAATAAACCCTTTGTAACAGCGGATGGGAATATTTACACAGAAACAGCAGTTAAGTCATAGGTGACAAATTGAAATTCTGTCTACAATTTTGATGGGAAGAGGTCATATCAACTTCAACATTTAACAGGTGCACTAGGAAGCTAATGGAACAAAAATAAGGGGTGACAAATGAATTACCTTTTGATATTGTTGGTTTGATATCCAGGGGCGGCTTGATATCGAGAGGTGGCTTGATATCGACAGGAGGCTTGATGTCAACAGGTGGTTTGATATCAACAGGAGGCTTGATATCAGCCTTGTCAATATCATCACAAGAAGAACACAGCCACTTAGTATGCCACTGTTCTTCAGTTATAGGTGGGTTGTGACATGTCAAATGGTATGCATCTCCACACTCCACACAAACTGCCATTGCTTCCTGCAACACAGAAACAAACTGTAGATACCACACACAGTTTCACTGAAAAGGAACTGGACATGCATTCTGACAATAACTCATAAGACTCATTAACACAGCTTTGTAATACCAGAGAAAACGTGTTTTAAAATCTAGAGACTGCCTTCACAAAAGATCACTTCAAATATTATTAGAATACACAAAGGAAAACTAATTTTTAAGACTAGTTTCCTAGAGAGTAATACACATCAAAATCAAAATCTGCCAGGTCATCACAGTTGACTTTGGGTGCCCAGCAACTTCTTTGAAAGCCTGTATTGTAAACTAGTACATGTTGCCCTTGTTTCATTAACTTGTTTTTATTTGTGTGCATACAATTATTTTTGCTCAGTGCTCTTTGAGTAATGGAAGCAACGGGTGACAGAAGATCGATACTGCACATAAATGAGAAAATTTGGATTTAATATGCATAAAAATGTGTTGGTGAGATATAAAACCAAATTTGTCAGTGACTTAAGGGTTTTCTAGTAATGCTTCTGCACATTTAAACTTTGAGGATTAGAAGATTATGTCTTGCGACACTGCACCACACTGGTACCCTTGACCAATAAAGGAGCAGAAGGTAGCAAATTCACTAAGCTGGCATCCACAGTGCACAAATATAGTGAGTTGAGTAACTATTCCATTTTGTAATGTAGCCTACATGCTAGTCAAAGCCATATATGGGTAACAAATAATTATGTCTAAGGCATAGTGCAAATGTTGGAAATTTTTAGTCACTGGTACAAAAAATATGTGGTCAGAAGACTGTAGCTTAAAGATTGGACACAAAGCAGACAATACGCTATGATAATTAGGATATTTTTCCATTGCAGTATCACCAGTAACCTCCAAAGGATAGGCACTGGAAGCTGCTTGACTTGTTTGTGTGGCTCAACCTCAGAAAGTGATTCAAATCGCATATTCTTTTCATGGTAGTGGTACTGTAATCAGCAAGTAATTCTGCAAACCAATGTCAATTTACCAAAAATATCACTACTATCCTCATATCAAAAAATGCAAAAACTTATGAAGTAATAACTGACTTTTTACTGACTAAGATATTATAGCCTACACAATAATTATTAGTACCACGTGCTCTGCATGCTACCACCAGCACGTACAGGGTGGTCATAATTAAACTTTCCTGATCTGAGAGGGACCCCATCACAAGCGATTGTAGACAATGAAATGTTGTAAGGACATGAGGAAGAGAAAATAATGAATAAACCATTGAAAGAATAATTGAAAGAAACATTTAATTTTTACACAAGAAACATTTGTTAATAGTTTACCCTATTTACTTTCCAGATTACAAACGTCATTTAATGTGAAACTTCCTGGCAGACTAAAACTGTGTGCCCGACCGAGACTCGAACTCGGGACCTTTGCCTTTCGCGGGCAAGTGCTCTACCATCTGAGCTACCCAGGCTGTGGCTAAGCCATGTCTCCGCAATATCCTTTCTTTCAGGAGTGCTAGTCGTGCAAGGTTCGCAGGAGAGCTTCTGTAAAGTTTGGAAGGTAGGAGACGAGATACTGGCAGAAGTAAAGCTGTGATTACCGGGCATGAGTCGTGCTTCGGTAGCTCAGATGGTACAGCACTTGCCCGCGAAAGGCAAAGGTCCCGAGTTCGAGTCTTGGTCGGGCACACAGTTTTAATCTGCCAGGAAATTTCATATCAGCACACACTCCGCTGCAGAGTGAAAATCTCATTCTGGTCATTTAATGTGACTGCCACCTGCATCCACAACAACCTGGAACTCCAATACAGATACCATTTCATAGCTGTTAGCAGCATTTTTGAACGGTGGACCATGGAATGTTTAACTGTCATGACACAGCTCGTGCACTGTTCGAGAATCGCAGATTGCATCCAGCATTCTTCGCCGCAGTAACAATAAATTCTTGAAAAATTTGTGGCACAATTGGCCATCAGCCTCCCGGCAAGGCATTCTCAAATCGCCATTTAATGCAAACTTCCAAATTGTGTTCTTCAATCCCAGTGTGGAAAGAGAACGTCTCCATATTTCTTTAATGTACTGATACTCACAAAGAGCAGCAGCACTATTGCCATTGTTTTGATGGAACAGCTTTAGGAGTGAAGCCCTGCTCATTTTGTCCACACTCATGTTGCCTGTCTGCAATTGTAATGCACACTGATGTTTGTATTTCAACCCTATGTCATAGTATAATTGCCAGCATTTAACAGAAGTCATAACGCTAACACTACTAATAACACAAGTCTGAACATCATTCTCATAAAGTTTGGTACCTATAACGTCAATAGTTTTCCATCTACACTGTCTCAGGTAGTGAATGTTGAATTATAATCACCCTGTACAACTAATGTAATATGAGTCTGCATGATATGTACATCAAATTACAATAAAATTGAATAAAGTGCATGGTAATTGTTTTCAGGTGCAGATATGCCTGTAGTAGTGATTAAAACGTCCCAACTTGTTACAGATGATGCAAAAGATTGCTTTCAAACACTACTTAGATGATTTTCTAACCGAGTAGTGTGAAGCACGGTGGAGCAAGACAAAGCAAACACACATTCCATGTATAAAATATGTATTAGTGAAATTTATTTCAAAATCTTCATAACATATTTTTCTAAAAACAAAAGACAAAATACTGAAATCTTTTGACTTTGGAATGCTTCAAAACTTTATGTGCAATGATCAGATAAAACAGAATAAAGTTTCTGGATACTGTAACTGTTACAGAATGTGCCACACAGGAACTGAGTAACAAGATAAAGTAGCACTTCAAGCAATTAAAGCAGTAAATATTCACATATCTTTTTACTCACATTTTCACTTGTCTCAAAGCAGAAAGCACACAATTTACAGCCATGGCAAACCCATTGATTCAACTGTGGTTTTTCCTTCCCACTGTTTTTTCCGACTATGCAACTTGGATGGGCTGGAATTAAAAATTAGGATTAAGTTTACTATGACAAAAATATTTTTGAAGTATGTCCACACATTTATAATGCTAAAAAAATGTGATGCCCACGAAATTTCTGTTCTTGTAACTCGCTCTGTCATGTAACAATAAATCATAAAACATGCATTTCTTTAAAATTAAAAATTTGTCTTCATCACAACATATAAAACTACATGGATGCATGAAACTAAATTTTATGCAGTTAAACAACCAAAAACTGTCTACAAACGGAATTGATGAATTACTAGAAAACACTGCAAATTGCTAAACCTAACCTCAGGATGTAAAACAAGTAATGGTCCCAGCAGAAAATAATATGATGTTATTAAATATGCCATATTACTTGTCTTTTTGAAAAGAAAGTAAGTAGTGAGACATAACAGAACAGAGGAGAATCAGAATGAACAATAATTGCTAGTAAACTCAGTGGTTTCAATCATCCGGAGTCATTACTATCAATTTAGTGACCAACCCACTTAATATTTCAATGTATCTGACTGTATTTTTCACTGAGAAGTAACAACCAAATCCAAAAAATAATGTTTTCTCTCTCTCTCTCTCTCTCTCTCTCTCTCTCTCTCTCTCGTCAGGAGTGGTGGGCAAAGGAGCAGATACAGTATTCATCACAGTATTTCAAAACATTCAGAGTGATGCATGGTGCATGGTGCATTTTTTACTAATGGGCATTTTGCCAATGACGTGTTCCAGACATACAAACATATGCTCAAAGTGAGGTGGGTTTCCATGCCGTTCACTGGCAAAACTATGGCACTATTCCTGTGGGGCCCCCATTTACTGTGTAAAACATTCCCACATGGTAATACCTCCACTGCTTGCCTACACAGTATCCACTTATGAAGTAGGATTCACACAATGCCATCACTGTATTCAAACATGTACTGACAAGGGAAACTCCTCATCACCCCCCCCCCCCCCACCATATTTTATGGTAAGAGGGCCCAGTGGATAGCCCATCAAAACCTGAATACAGATCAAGCATGAAAACAGGAAGAAGGTGCACTGAACTGTGGGGGGGGGGGGGGGGGGGGGGGGGGGTTTGGAAGAAAAAAAAAAAAAAAAAAAAAAAAAACACACACACACAAAATAGAAACAGTGAACATTCCAAGGCCAAGAAGTGCACTACAGAGCAGCCTAGTAGAGCAATGGGATTGTGGTTAAGAGGTCATGGTGTTGTACTGTCAAGCGGGCCAGCTGTGTTCAGACCTCCCTTGTACCAAATTTTCTTTTCTTCCCTTCTGTTCGCTGTATTCTAATTTGTGTCTGTCATGGTGTAAGTCCGTTTGCAACAACGAGGTGTAAGGAAGGGACCTATAATGACAGTCAATTCTGCACGACTATGCTATTAGCAGCCGAAAGGAAGTGGCTTTTGAATGGGACCCACAAACTTTTGATGACAAGGCGACAAGTCAACCAAGTCATCAGAAAACACGTCTGGGATGCCATACACATATTAGTGACAGGGCATGTGTCATATGACAGGAATCTCTTAGTGACGCACCTAATTTGTAAGCTTAGTAATTGAGTGAGAGATGCCTCCCTGCCCGATTTAGGTGTACGGTTGAATGTGAAAGTGATCACTTCCAAGGAAATGATGAAAACATAATAGTTTGTCACACAAGCTGCAACAAATGAATGCAACAGTTTTACAATCACACAGTTTCTCTGTGCTCTGTCAAAACATGTTTTTAATGTTTTTGAAGTTGTGCTCCATTTCAGAAGTTTTGACTCTGGAATTCCTTTGTTGTAACATAGATCACACCCATTTATTTGTTGTTTTCATTTCTATGAGACATGTATGTCACACTGCTCTCACTATTCACCACATTTACTTGTGATGGTAATGTATTCTTACCACATGACTCATATTCTATGAGGGTTGACTGAAAAGTAATGCCTCCACCTTCGTAACTCTTCAACATGTGGCAGGTACTGGCTTGTTCCGTAGCCTCTTCTCAAGCCTTAGCATTGAATAGCTGTGTTGTTACAGTGCAAAGTATTCACAATGTTGCAAACTCTGAAACAACGGCTACCAAGGGTCCAAAAGGAAAAGGGAAATGTTTTCCTGCAGCATGACAATGCCAATCCACACACTTCATGTGCCACCACAGCACAACTTCAGAGACTGAATCTCACAACTGTACGACATCCTCCATACAGTCCAGATTTAGCACTTCCTGACTTCCATCTGTTCTCAATAATGAAAGACTATCTGCGGGGACATCATTATGCTTCTGATGAAGATGTTGAGAGAACTGTGAGACTGTGGTTGTGGAAACAGTGTCGACTTCTTCCGTGATGGCTTCAGAAAACTTTTTCGTCGTCCAATTGGCTGGTGATTATGCCGAAAAGTGAATATTGGTAATTAAAGATGACATTCTAAGAAATATTATTCTAAGAATTATTTCTGAGTTTGATTTATTAAAGCATTCCCATCTAAACCCAATTAATGAGGGTGGAGGCATTACTTTTCATTCAGCCCTTGTATAACCAATGTATACTTTGACAACTACCAAGACTACAGAAAGAACCAATATTTCAGTGACCAGAAGGACAGTTCATAATGTTATGAAAAAAAAAAAGAAAGAAAAATAACTGGCTCAATACAGTTATGAACATGGCTCATCCACTTTGTCATCCAACACCATGACAACTTAACCATGACGCTGCGGCTGTTGATGTTTGCTAAGTATTGCACTTATTAAGCTTGGACCATTCACAGTTTCTATTTTGCTTGTTTTTCACAATTCAGTATACATTCTTCCTGTTTTCACACTTGATCTGCGTTCAGTTTTTGGCGGGCTATCCATTAGGCAATCTTACCACTAAATATGAGGGGGGTGCAATGGGCAGCTTCCCTTGAGAGTATCATCAGTTCAATTCAAGTGATCTATACAATCATTCAAGCATCAAGTTTCCTTGTTCCTATACCCAAGCTCATCTCCATGGAGTGTGTGTAATTAGTAAAATGTATCTGAATATGGAAAAGCAATTACTTTAATCGTGCACCTGTCAACTAATCAATGCCTCACCTAAACTATATAGAGAGAGATGTGTAACAAAAGAGAAGAGGGCCATATGGGGAAAGGACAGGAGTACAATATAGGGAGTTCTACTTTTAAGAAGCAACAGTATAGCAAATTTTACCTTTGTAATAATTGTATTTAAAATAAATAGATGGCAGGTTAGGAAGTAAATATAAGGTAATGTTGGGAAAGAAACTGATTACGCCTGTATGATAAAATTCTGTTTTATTACACTGGTACCAATCATTTTACATAGCCTACCCAATTTTACACTGCAAGTACTGTACTTTTTATGTGTGAAATTATTTCACACGCATGCTTATCTTTGCGTAACAATCGCGACTAAATTAACTCTGACCAAAACTATGCCTTTTACATAATAGGCAATGCAAAGCCATTACAGTCTACAAATGGCTGCCGAGTTGCACTCTGTGGGCAGGAGTTAGGTACACTTTATGTATAAAATGTTAGTAAGTATTGGACATTCCATTTTTTGTACACTTACAGTGTCACTACACACACTAAATATACATCCTCTTCTGATTTTCAAAAAGTTTCAGCTGCCTATTGGTATGTAAAGCAATGTAATTCTTTGTATCTTTTTATGAGGTATGCAGCCTTGTACTATCATTTGTGACACGATTTATGATAGAAATTCATTAAAACAGGTAAGTGTGTCTCTATAACTGAAAGTATTACAATACTGCAACTTTCACAGACTTAAGCATTTCCAATATTTTTGGAAAATGTTTCATTGCTGGACAATTTCAGACTTGCTGTTTTTATTATTTTTCCTCTGCTCATCTGTAAAAAAAAAGGTTCAACACACCTCTTCAATTAGTACTGACCTTATATGCAAACTGGTTGATGTTTTAGGATTGTTTTGTAGTGGACAATGTACATCAATGAATGCAAGTGATAATGTACCTTCTGCTTAGGTTTGCTTGTATGAAGGTGGCTGGCATAAGGCCTGTACATGCAGGGAAAAAAAGAAAAAGATGAGAGAATACTTTATGGGAAGGGAAATAGTCAGCCTCCACATTCAAAGACAATAGTTTTACTGATTACTTAATTCATTTTAAAAAACTAAAAAATTAAAATAAAATCCGTGTCAAGTCATCAATCTAGTCTGTAAAAGTGAACTACAGTGCCATACTTTATTAGCAGAATTTTAGAAAGAAATCAAACACCACAATTCTGGCGTATTACTTCAGCACAAACAGCATTTCATTAACAATTTTCAGCCATCACACAAAAGTTAATTTCCACACAGTTTTTACTCTGTCAAGGTAAAATGCCACCTATCATTATTACACAACAATATTTGAGGACTAAGGAGTATAATTAATGAAAAACCTTTTTGCACAGGTAAGAGACTCATCAGACCCATTTGACATGTTCTGCCTCTCTGATCATTATGACCACTGGTACAGATTTGTTAAGAATTTCATACTAAATTCTTGATAATTATAAGTGTATACTGAGTACTTACAGATAACTTCACACTGCAAAACCAATACCCAAACACCTCTCAGATCATGACACGCAGCTTCTTTTGTTAAATTCTAATACTGAACTGTATACTAAATCTATTACATCTGAATTCAAGTGGGCACTCAGTAATTAAAAAATTGATCATTTTAGGACCATCTCAAACAAATGAACTGGAATGATGTATAGTATTCATGGCATGAATGAAACACAATACAATTGTGTTAAAAAAGTACTTACCTTATTTGAATACTGTTTTCCTCTGAAACTAATCCAAATTAGACTGAAGTCTACAAAGAAGCCACTGATTACTCAAGAAGTAAAGGTATCCTTTAAAACAAAAAGCAAACTGTGTCTGTCAGAAACAGCTATGATGATGATGATGACGATATAGCATATTACAAGACATACTGCAAAATAATAAAATGGACATCAAAGCAGTGCGGGTTTCCCGCATCATCCCCTATGCTCCTCGAGTATGGGACATCATCATCATCATCATGATCAAAGCATTAGAAGACAAAGATAATCACATCACGTAACAAAATAAAGACAATGTGAGATACAGTGGAGGATTAGACCAACAGGACCAGACATGAAGAGGGGCAGATAGCATGAAGAGTAAATAATAGAAAACAGATCTGCGCAGTGTTGTAAAACTTAAAAGGCATTAACCATCTGAAAGCAAATAATATTGTCAAAGTTGCAGTTTGGATTTTTAAAGGGTTCTGATATTGAGAAGGGTACTACACATACAGTGAAAATGTACTTACTTCATTATACAATAAATTACAAGGCTACTGGTATATTTTGTGATCTGTCAAAGGCATTCCACTGCGCAAATCACGAAGTTCTTTCAAGTAAATCAGAATATTACAGTGTTACAAGAATGGTGCAAAATGGTTCAAATCCTATATCTCTGTCAGGAAACAAAGGGTGCCATTAAGAAAGAGAGATGTAGTAAGTTATTGGGCATTATCCAACTAGGAACTAATTACACGTGCCTCGAACGTTCCATCTTAGGGCCCATACATTTTCTTGTATACATCAATTATCTTTCATCTTTAACACTATCAGATGTCAAGTTTGTTTTGTTTGCAGATGATACAAACATTGCAATAAATAGCAACGCAAATGTAGTCTTAGAAAGGTCACATACTGAAATTTTCAGGCACATTAATACTTGGCTCCTGGATAAGTCTATGTCACTACTCTGTGAAAAAGCACACTACATGCATTATAGAACTTCTAACAGGTTTCCCACCAGTAAATGCCTAAAATATGACACCAGACAGAAGAAATGGACAGTGTTAAATTCTTGGGATTATAGCCTGATGATAAATTCAACTGGGAAGAGCAAACCACTGAACTGTTGAAACACCTGAACAAATACCCTGTCGCAATGCAAATGCTGTCAGACATAGGGCATATAAAAATGAAAATGTTTGCATATTATGCTTACTTCCATTCCATATTGTCATAATATGACATTGGTTTTTGGGGTAACTTGTCAAACCAAACTAAAGTTATCCGGTCCAAACGTGTATAATAAGCTTTATTTGTGTTGTGAACTCATGACACCCTGCAGAGGATTGTTTAGGGAACTACAGATTGTAACTACTGTTTCCCAATATATTTATTCATTAATGAAGTTTGTCAAATATTAAGAAATTAATATTTTTTATCAAACCAACAGCTCTGTTCATGAAATCAATACTAGAAAAATCTTCACAAAGATTTTAAGTCACTAACATTAGTCCAAAAAGGTGTCTATTATTCAGGTAGACACATTTTCAATAACTTGCCAGCAGCCATAAAAAATTTAAATGCCAATAACAAAATCACATAATGGAAAATCAAAGCTGGAACAATGACAATATTATGAAAATGATAGATTGCTACTCACCATATAGAGGAAGTGGAAAGGCTGAGCTGCAGACAGCCACAACAAAAAGACTGCTAAACAAGTAAGCTTTTGACCAAAAGGCCACCACCTGAATTTGGACACAAACACCCCCCCCCCCCACACACACACACACACACACACACACACACACACACACACACACACACACACACACACACACACACACACACACACACACACACACACACGACCACTGTCTGGCTGCTAAGGCCAATAATACTGTAAGAGAGGCATAAAGGACTTATTGGTTGCCAACTTTCTTAATAGAACCAACTAGCTGTGTGTGTGTGTGTGTGTGTGTGTGTGTGTGTGTGTGTGTGTGTGTGTACATTGGCTACTTCTTTTGACACACATCTGCAACTTGACTCTTCAGTGTTATTTGTACAGAAACACTGTTTACAAGTATCCACAAGGAAACAAAAGATTTTGCTTTTCAGTTTAGTACCATGTGGAAGCCTAAGAATTACAAAACATTATAACAATAAAACCAGAGTTCCAGCATCAAGTAACTTGCATCCATAAGTTTAAAATTAAGCAAGGAACATGACAGGAAGCTAGACTTTTCATTAAGCAGTTTCTGCTTTTGATTAAAAGACCAACTAAAACAGAATGTAAAATCAGGTTCCATTTAATTATCTCTACAATTATTCAGATAAACTGATTTCATTTAATTGTAAATTTTGAAGTGATATTTCCTCCTTCAATTCTGGATTCGCTATTGCTCCGTTCAAGGTCAATGACGTAACAGCACTACTAATTAGTTGCTCTAGCATTTTCTACCAATGAGTTATTAGCTCTGTTGTCTAATGAACTAATTTAACGTGCGTTAAACAAATGCAAGCAGGGTTTATTATTTTTTTTTTTTTTTACTGCGACCTAAGAGGTAAATCACCTCGTGTTCTATCGTATCTGTCAGGCGGAGAAAATGTTGGAGAAAAGTTTCTCTCACCTATCTCGTCGCCTGCTTCTTCAAAATCGGTGGTTTCTGTATCGCCGCCGCTGGCGTCTCCAATACCAGAGCCCGTGGCTTTTCCACTAACGGCATACATTGCTATTACGCTATCAATAGAGTCTTCCACCTCGCTTTCAATAGAGTCTTCCACCTCACTATCAATGGAGTCTTCCACCTCACTATCAATGGAATCATCAATATCAGACTCCTCAGTTTCTGTGCCCACGGCTCCTTTTATCTCGTCCACAGCTTCTTTAATACCTGTGTCCATTCCTCCTTGTAATTCTTTATCCATGGTTAGAAATTTCTAACTTCTGAACTATCCTATCACAACTAAAACCACATGTAAGCCAGAAAGGCGGACAGGAAGCAAGGATCTAACCCTTGGAATCACGAGTTTTCGTCAACTTCACAGGCAAAGTTAATATACTTCCTGACACTTCGTAACAATCGATCCCGTCATTTGAAGTTATCTTTAATTAATAAGTAGGTGCATCACAAGTTTCACTTAAATTGCGATGTATATTTTAACAGCACACCGTGTAGTAGGCCGATACTATAAATCATGTCTGCTCAAATTTGAGTCTAATGGATCTACGTTAGCAGCATACTATTTTGTTGTGTATTAGTAATGGCAACTGGAGAAAAACCCGTTTGGCAAGAAAGTTCTTCAAAACTGAGCAAAAACAGGTTTACTGGGCCTCCAAGGACGCGGCCTCTGCTCGTAAACAGTAGCTCTCAGGAATACAATCATGTCACACTCCCGCGTCTTCTGAACAGAGTAGCAAGGTTACTCGTCTGAAATAATGATATTGTTTTCAGTGTCATGAAATGTTATGAAATAAATTATTTCTCATGTTCGCATCTTGCCTGAAGCGTTTTAATTTGTCAGGGCAATTTTACTTATTTTGAGGAATCCTGCGTGTGTCATCGGTTGTTTAAGTTCGCTGGAATTTACGTCACCTTTTGATGTATTAAAACTTAGAAAGATGCAATTTATCCTCTCCTCCCCGTCAGCTCATAAACACACTGTGACAGTTTCCTCCCTTCCGCGAAATGCTAATGCAAAAAACGTGCACGACAGTTCCCTTGTGTCGACTGCAAGTAACTTGTAAACTTGTAATAGGATCCATTCTATCTCAGAAATAAATTAAAAATCCTAAAGCTTCAGCCGGAAATCTTAACCATTTTTATTTAAAAATAGAAGTACGCGTGTTTCGTTTCGCCACAGAGAAATAAATAAAGTGTTAACGTAACTCATACTGAAGTAAGGCAGCACGACAATAATTGAGAAAAGCATCAGTTAGTCCAGAATTGTTACTTTAATCTCTGTCGACACCAGCACGGACAGACTTTTCTATTACGCATGGAGAGCAAGTGAAAACGCCAGTAGATAGTGCGATCTGCTCAGAGAGAAATTTCTGTCTGTCACACGCCGCACGCGCCAGCTGTTCCAGCCAATGGCTACTGAGAAGGCTGACATGTACTCCAAGCAAAATGTGTGCGCTCGGGAAACTAGAGCTATTGCTTGTTAATGTGCCTACCATCGCCATACGTAAACTTAACTGAAAATTGCTTCTGAACCTTTTAGATGTACCCTGGAACGAAGGCTACAGTCAAGCAACAAAATGACACTACTGGCTGGTAGTACACTAGCTCTAACTGCTGACGCCACTCCACCGATCACCACTCAAGTTTCTGGAATAGAAGCACTACATCCAGTCACGGAAAATTCATCAGCCAACACACTAACTATTTATGAAGCACGATCTACAAGACCACCAAATAAATTGCCCAGGAAAGACTGCGTTCACAATTAAGTGACTTGTTGATTCTTCACGTGCGTTGTTCAGAGGAGGAGAGCTTGTTAGAAGTCTACAGAGATTTTCCAGTCTTTAATGATGTGACAGAACCTTGGTCAAATAATGACGATCGACGAAGGCACTTCTGACTGGCAACTGAATGCCGTTCCAAGAATTGCGACGTGTTATAAAATGTATCAATCTAGAACAAGTGCGGGAATGAAGTTCCGACAAGCCCACAATAAAATATTTTGAGACCAGATACGAGTTATAAATAAGTGACTGCCCCTGACGGAAACAAGTCTGAAATTTAGCTGCATGGGATTTTCGGAAAAACACAATGCAATGCTATACTATATATAATACAGTATCTAAAGACCAGAAATAAAAATTTTATGTACCCTACCACATACAGCAATTAAATCAAATGACGATGAAACAACACTACAGGAGTTCCAAATACAATACTTTAATATATTATGGTATTAAAAATACACGGCTATTTAAGAACACTGTCTGCAGGCTGTTCTTTTTTACCCCGGTTTACAGGAGTCATTTGGAGGGTCATCCGACGCACTTTCGTTTGTGCGTATTGTTATCTATTCATCGGGTGCAATAACTGAGTACAGTTCGATTCATTTTGTCTCTCCATCCACGTAATCACTGTTCACAATAACCAGTATTTCCCGTGTACCGCTATCATCGTCAATGCTATGTTGTTCATCCTTAACTATTCTACCTATCTCGTTTCACATAGCATCAATCTGTCTCTGAAGTCGGTACATGTTTACGATTGTCCAGCGGTTCAAGTCTTCAAAATAAATACTGCACTCCAGAACATCACCTGCAGAGTGAATATTTGCTGTTGAAAACTATGTCAGTATATTCTTCTGTGTTGTATTTTCTTCATCGGAACACTTTTCCAAAGAGCATACTGATGTTTTCACCCACCAGGCCAACTTTCAATACGCAACAGTCTTTAGATTTACTGCCTGCATGAATATTTGCCATACCTCATCTACAAGTGAGCAGCTGACTGCGATGGAGGCCCATATTTTGGATGTGTACACCCCTAAGCTGAACCTGTGGCGCGGGCCCTACCAGTACAAATTTTATGATAACTAACCTGAAAAAATAACTTATTTTTTTCAATTAAAAGCGTATAACACAGTATTTTGGATTTATAATTTGTTTGTACAAAATTTTACCTTACAGGAGTATGATTTAATGGAGTGACGAAATTAAAAAAAAACAAAGGGTACTGGAATCATTAAGGTATTCAACGTGACTTATTTATGGATTCTTTTAAAGAACAAAAAGCTGAAACTGTGTACATACAAAAATCATTATTTCAATTTTAAAAACAGCACACTGCAAGTATAACCAGTTGATTATATAATTTATACAATCTAAAATGTCTCTGACAAATTCATATTTTCTTAAAAACTTGTCTGACTAATTTCACGCTAAAACGTTCACGATGGTCGTTTGACCTTGCTAATCGTGATGACGTCACAAACCAATAAGTTGCTTTAGCTATGGATCTCAAAACATTCGAAAAGAATCTCATATCACCAAACAAATCTTCCATTTTTTAAATTTTTGCACAAAATAATTCACTTTTCGAAGAAAACTAATTACTCTCGTGAAATTCTAAACAAAAAGGCCTTATGCATATTTGAAATCAGACGAATAGTTTTAGAGATACATGAGTAGGAACAGGATTATGTTAATGCATAATTTTTTGCAGTTTTTTTCCATAAATGAAAAGAGTAATTAAGTGTATGGAAATATTTTGTATATTTTCAACTTTATGAAATTTCCTGCGTGGTCAGTATTGTTGAAAGCAGGATTAGCCAACAGTGAAAATGCAAAGTTCCCTTTCCCATTCGCTCGCCGTTCCCCTACCACTGTTACTGTGGTATTTCCCTACACGTGTCACGTTAAATTTATGTAGTGAACTTATTAAGGTCGTGCGGGACATTTCAGTTTTCTGCGTTATAATTCACACGATAAATGATTTCGATTCCAATATAAATATTAAGTGAATAATA
Organism: Schistocerca cancellata; assembly: GCF_023864275.1. NCBI lineage: Eukaryota > Metazoa > Arthropoda > Insecta > Orthoptera > Acrididae > Schistocerca > Schistocerca cancellata. Next base: position 26,689,153 of record NC_064629.1, on the reverse strand, counting down.
CTGAACTAAAAAACTTTACAGGAGAGCTGTTCTAAATCAAAAATGCCAGTTATAAAAGGAGTTTCACTTCTTTCTTTTCTTTACTCTCTCTTTACTCTTTTTATATGACTGAATTAAAATTAAAAATTTTCCAAACTAATTTTTAAACTTTTCAGACAGTGTCTCGTGAACTGGTTATCTTGCCGCAAAAGTGCTTTTGATATACTTTCAGCAAAATTTCAATAGAAATTAAAGAATTAAGGGGAGAGAGGGACACCACCACCAACGAATGTTTTCATAAAGTATCAAAAATATGTTGATTATTTCCCCCATTTTTCCTAATTTGCGTGGGGTATTAGTCTCATTACACTTTCAGTCTTGCGACTTCAACACATCAGCAGGTAAATGAGGTGGACAGTGAACAAGGATTGGTAGAGCTGCGTGTCCCAGCTTTAAATGATCGCTGATGCTGATGCCTTCTCACTGACGGAACAAATTATTGATGTCCCGATGTAGCTGACATCAGTAATTCCTTCCCTTTCCTTTCTCCGCCCCCCCCCCCCTTAAATTTAAGAGTTCTACTTCACCTTAACAAGTGGTTTACCACGCAAGACCCTCCAAAAGAACGGAAAAAGTGTATGTGATATCATTTCATAAGAAAGGAACAAGATTGCAACAAATAGGCATCCAGGAGTGTTAGCATTACAGCGACACTGGGATGGATGTACGGCCGAATTATAAAATAAAACCTGGAGAACGAAATTGAAACAGTGTCTCTGCCATAGATTGATCCTGTGAATATATTTCTTATAAGAGAGACAACTGGAAAAAAGAGGAAAACATGTTTTTTCATATATTTACAAGAAGGAAGCGCCACCATACCAATAAACGATTTACGTCATTATCATGATGAGAGTACAATATACAGGGTGCATCAAAAACAATCATCCGATTTGGTACGTCTATATTTCTAAAACTAATAAACATATACAATTAATTTTGTTTTTTGATTAACGGAAAACTCAAGTTTTTTTTATACCTTTTCATGGGTGTTGAATATGCCCCCTAAATGCACGGCATATGTCAATACGGTATTCAAATTGTTCCCAGACTGCAGCGTGCATGTCTCAGTTCTTTCATTGTTGTTGGTAACGGATGCACATAAACAGTCTTTTATAAACCTCCCACAAGAAATAATCACATACGGTCAACGTCCGGTGTCCTTGGAGGCCAGTAATGTAAGGCTGAATCATTCGGTCGAGTGCGACCGATCCATCGTTCAGTAATCCTTTGATTTAAATATTACCGCACTTCGAATGTCAGTGTGGCGGCGCCCCATCCTGTTGGTACATGAAGTCGTTCGAATCAGTCTCCAACAGTGGGAAAAGAAAGTTCTCAAGCATATGAGATTTCTGTAATAGTGTTCTCGGCAAAGAAAAATGGACCATACACCTTTTCCAGTGCAACCGCGCGAAACACAAATTTTGGAAAGGCCCTCATGATATAGAAGTTCACGTCGTCGGTCCGTACCCCACATTCTCACATTATGACGATTCATCTTTCCATTTAAAAGGAATGTTGCCTCATCACGAAACACCAAGCGTGGAAGAAAACTCATCTTTCCAACAACGAAATTACAGAGCTCCATACGTCGTCGTTTGTTACCTTCACGAAGAGCTTGTAGTATGGTTTCATGTGTAAACGTCGGCGAAACGCGTGCCAAACGGATATCGGAGGCATGTTGAGCTGTCGAGCTGCACGGCGAACAGATGTCTGCCGTCTGTGCCAGACACTCGGGGACGGGCCGGCCATTTGCCCATACACAAACAACTTGTTTCTCGGATTTGTTCATGCTATCGTCTGATTTTCTGTGCTGTAGGTGGATACACACCATACGTCGTACGAACGTCATGCTGAACAGTTATTACTGGCCCGCACTGCACAAAACGCACAGCACAGAACGCTTTCTGTTGTCCCCATATATTTTTACTAGAGCTGAAGTGAGCACACACTGCTGCTACCTAACGGGAACCATGTAAACCTCAATTGTTTGCTCTTTCCAACAGTACGTTGTTCACGCAAATACCTCAAACGGCATAATACTTACAATTTTTTTTTTAAATCAGTTGATTCTTTTTGATACACCCTGGATATATGCTGCTGCAGTTAAAGTTCACAGGGCATTAGAGACAAGAATTAAAATAAAGAAAAAAATCTCCCGATTAACGCGACCAACCAAAAGTCTTACACAGCCGTGCTGTATAGCACTTACACTGCTTACATATTATCTGAATTTAGTTCTTAAAGAATGGATGAAACATTGTGAAGGAACTTGCCTAGACATGTACTGGCGTTATCTACAGAGTTTACTATTCATCGATCAAGTAATATTGCCTGCAGGTGACTATGATATAGAGTACCTGTACATAATTAAAATGAGAAACATACAATAAGACCGGATTAACAATGTACTTTTCTAAAAGCAAAATATCTCCGTATAACATGACTATAATAGATGGAGAAACATTGTGGTGTGTCAAAAGTATAAATATTTGAGAGTCAGTCTTAGATTAGGGTCCCAGTAAACAAGAAATAAGGCAGAGGACAACACAATCTAAGCACTCAGTAAGCTGAATTCCATCATTTGGTAAGATAAAATAAATACAAAATTATATGAATCAATAGTACAAAACATTTGTTTATATGGAGTGGAAACTTGGAAAATGGCAAAACACGATAGAAGACTTGAAGCCGTGCAAATGGATTTTTTTGGGAAGTTGTTGAGTTTCAAGGTGATAGGAGATCCTGAAACAACTTGGAAGCGAATGTTAACTCTTACGTACATCACCGAACAGATGCAAACCCGGCGTTTAAAATGGTATGGGCATGTGATGGGATTAAGGGATGAACGATGGCCGAGAAAAGTCGAAGACCCGGTAAAGAATGGAAAAATCAAGTGGAGAACATGCAACGAACAAATTTGAAAGAATATTTATATTAGGATCGAGAAGCTTGGATATGAGATTGTGAAAAACAGCCTAAAGAGCTGTAAACAACCAGCAAACTAATCAATCTAGCTGGTAACCGCGATAATAAGGCGAAGTTTCATCACAATTACACACTTCATCACCATTTGAATATTATCTACCGTAACTTTGTATAGAATTACACGAAACTGGGGTCGATTCACTATCGGAAGACGTTGCTTCTTCAATGCTCGTGGCTAATTCCGTGGCAACAGTTCCACCTTGAAAACCACCCATAGTATGTAATAAAGTATTTGTTACTATATAAATCAAATCAAAAGTTTGTGCATTTTTCTGTCCATTCCACCTCAATTTCATTTGTGTTAACAAAACATGTAAGTTTATTATTTCAACCATTTCTTAAGGCACAACACTAGCTCACGTGCTAAACTTGCTACTGTGTCACCATCTTTCACACGGTCAGTTATTTTTAGTTTATCGTTCACAGGATATGCTTTTCGTATCTACGACATTTTAACAAGCACAGAAATCTTGACTGAGTAAGGCACGACACTTATTAATCATAAGAAAACCAAGGTCGAGTTTACTTACGCCTATACCTTTTGGCAAGTGTTTTTAGGGCTTTAAGGTTCAAATGGCTCTGAGCACTATGGGACGTGACATATGAGGTCATCAGTCCCCTAGAACTTAGAACTACTTAAAACTAACTAACCTAAGGACATCACACACATCCATGCCCGGGGCAAGATTCGAACCTGCGACCGTAGCGGTCGCGCGGTTCAAGACTGAAGCGCCTAGAACCGCTCGGCCACCCAGGCCGGCCAGGGCTTGAAGGTTGCATGGGTAAATGATATTACTAAAATGCTACACGCAGACTTTAACAACAATTTTACATTGCGTTATATACTAATCTGTGGTATATGGAACTTTTAACTGTGTCTGTTTACTGTTGTTTCTCGTAATTCATACTAAGCAAGCTACGAGTTTATAAATTCAAATTCTGTAAAACAGAAATATGTCAAACTTTCTCATCTTTTAGATATAGCTTTGCGATCAGTTTAACAATGTATATGAGTAGATAAATAATGGAGAATTTTGGGAGTAGCATTGCTCATCCCATTTTCAGCAGAGTCATTTTAACCCTGCATGATCTGACATGACACCGAGTCCAATTTTTAAAAAAGTATAAAATATTTTCTTTCGTTAGGAGCCTGATAGGCCTGCTGCACACCATGTATTCTTAGTTTCGTACATTGTTAACATGCTGCAGAACTTTTACAGATGTATTTTCTGTGGCTCCAGAGCAGTTTTAATCTCAGCACTCTCAGTCCTCAGGCTACTCGGTTGCGTGTGATTGGATATCGGTCATTCTGGGCTTTGTTTTGAGTCTGTACTGTGATAATTTGTTGTCCTAATTTTCTTCACCAATTTCGTGGTAAATCTGTTTGTGGTAATGACTGTTTAGAAGCATAAAATATTTAATATTTGTAGAAAACTTTGGTATAAAATATTCTATAGTTTTAAGTCTCATCAGGTTTACGCCTTCTACATCTACATCTTCCCTGTTTGATACGAATACACCAATTAGGGAAAGCAATGATTCCAGAACAGGTTCTTGAGTAATTCGAAATCGCCAATTTAAGGCCCAAACAGTAAATGACATCACTCCACGTATCACACTATTTCCATTAATTACCTAGAAGCTGAAGAAATTCAATTTGACGATGGCAGTGATGACAAGAAATATCGCCCAAATATTTTCAGGACAAAAAAAGGAAGGGTTTGCACTTACAAACGCAATTTGAACTCAAAATCGTGGGAGCTCATAGTCAGATTTTATTGCTAGTCACGGAAAGTGTGGAAACTATGCTGTTTACCTTATACAATCAAGAACTAATTCGAAGTGTTCCCAATGCAAGGTGTTTTCAATGTTTCAGTGAGAGAAAGTTATCAAAATTAGTTCTCATGAAGTAATGTTTGTCGACTGGACCATTGTCACCTGGCGGCACTGAGTGCCTTTTACATGAAAAAATGAAATAAAAATCGAATATATATCTCTCCGGCTTTCTTTCTTCCAAAGCAATTTCCAACTTGCCGTAGCGAAATAAAAAATCTGTGAGTTTTCAACACCAATGAACAAAAATTAAAGCCATAAAGGATTTATGAAGAGACATTAAGCCCATTCATTAAGCATTTTAGTAATGGAAGGGCTTAGTCATTTTGAATTTTAATTTACTATTTACCGGGAATTTCATGGCAAAATACACATACTATGAGGGACAACTAGAATATTTAAAACCACGAATAGCTTCCACAAGAAGACTGTGGTTAAATACTGCACATTTTTACCGTACACCTTCGCACAAAGCTTTTTTTTCTGGGAGACGAATCATTGTACTTACACGTCATATGACTGATGAATCATAAAAAATAAACTGCACTATTTTATTAATTTATGTTTGTAAAATTTGACTAGTGAATGAGAAAATATCATTCACAGTTGATTAAAGTTACTAAAATCCGAGTTTTGTATTAGAATAACATTACTACCAATGAAGGACTCTGCTGTCTAGAACATTTTCAGTTTTACAATATCTGAGCAATGAAACAAGTTGGCAATTGCTGATACCCTCTCCTACAAACTTTCTCAATTAAGTGGATTAATAAAATATTTAATGACCAAATATACTAATATTTCACTACAATGAACTCATTACCAAACTGCAGATCCCTTAGCAGAAGGTCCACTCAATCATGAAGTGAAACTTAGGACTAGAAAATTACAAAATCATAAGGCTATAGGCTTTGATTTCATAACGTTGAAACTTGCACAATTAAGAACTTCCCATTTATATGAACTCTACATCAACTAATACGTAAACCACGAAACCAGGAGAAAATACTTAAAGACTGGCAAGAAGTTCTCGTGAATCTGATTCATAAATAAAATGTGGTCCTGTCAGACGTACTCACTGGTATGCACTGCATACAAAATAATCTATATCCTATCATCAAAACTTACAATACTTACTGAAGATATACTCCATAATCCGCAAGCAGACTTACGAAGAAACAAATCTTCTGAGGATTTCGCATTTGTACTATGAATTATGATATGATCAAGAAATTCATGCACTGTGTGTTGGCTTCAAAAAAGCCTTTGAACTTTTTGTGGCAAACTATGAGAATTCGGAATCCCATAAAAACATAAATCTATCCAATACGTAAGAAGGAAACGCCATTTTCAGGATCAAAATTAAATATTTCGTTACAAATGGCTTTTGAACCAGTCCACTGTCCATCATACGAGCACCAGTTGGATCCTAGACATACAAAAAGTGATTCACACAGTCAACTAACCTAGGTTACAAATAATAAAATTTCAATATTGGGTCAGTTAAAAACTTTGTTTTTAGGACATTGAAAAATCAACGATGGCGTTCTAACAGCAATTAATCGAAGTTCAACTGATGTTTTTCAGAAGCCTCCAAGTAAGTCATTAATGATTAAAATAATAACACACTTCACCCTTTATGAGTTTCATGCGTAATACGGCGCGTTCCAGGAAAATATTTCCGTTTTCAAGTGCTACTTTTTACATTAATATTTTATGTGGTGTCTGCATGTACGTGTGTGTGTGTGTGTGTGTGTGTGTGTGTGTGTGTGTGTGTGTGGTACTAAAATTTTTGTCCAGCAATTGTCTTTCTATTGTTTAGATGCTAATTTTAGGAAATAATACTTCCAGTGTGTCTACTTACATGTATTGTGCCTCCTTTACTGACTGCATGCATGCATGCATGCGCACACGCACATCATTTGCAAAATTTATTCATGCAAAATAACAGATGCGACAGTATCGGATACAAAGTCACGAGCGTTCTATTTTAATAGACTCATTACTTCTATGGAACTTATTTTTAACCGGTATCAGTAATAATTAGGGTAGCAGCATGTCCCAATTCTGTAGGGATCGTCCGCACGTTTCTATGATTGTCCTGTGTCCGTACAAGAGTATAATCGAACAATGCATAAGGTAAAAACTCTTAAATTTTAAATATTTTAAGCTTCAAGTATGGTATCTGTAGTTTAGGTTTGGTGTGAGGAAAAAAGTGACAAACTTTAGTAAGAACAGCCGATTTGAAATATTAAGTGTTACCTTTTATTTGAAGTATTTCCATTTTGACTTGCCAAAGATAATTACAGCAATTATTTAAATCAAGAATTACGCTCCACATTTTACTTTTATACTGTTTCCTTGCGGATAGCTGAGAGAAATGAATAAATAAAATGTTTATGGATTTATTATAGTTGTTATATACAAGTAAGGCATTTAGAGAAAATCTATTGACTATTTAGCTTGTCATTCGGATAAGAATTTTTTCTCCTGACCTTTTGTGGTTTACAGAAACTACACGAAAGTTCAAATGGCTCTGAGCACTATGGGACTTAACATCTGAGGTCATCAGTCCCCTAGAACTTTGAACTACTTAAACCTAACTAACCTAAGGACATCACACACATCCATGCCCGTGGCAGGATTCGAACCTGCGACCGTAGCGGTCGCACAATTCCAGACTGTAGCGCCTAGAACCGCTCGGCCACTTTGGCCGGCAAACTCCACAAAAGGGCAGGAGCAAAAATTATGAATGACAAGCTAGTTAGTGTATCGATTAATTTCTTCAAATGTTACGTTTATAGTAACTACAATAAATGCATAAATATGTTTATTCTTACATGCATTCCTTTCGAGTATTTGCAACAAAATAGTATAAAATACGATGTCAAGCATAAGTGATTTCAAATAATCACATTCGTGATAGTTATGTATGTGACAGGTTAAATTAAATGTAAACCACTGGAACAGAACACCTCTGTATCTCAACTGTTTGGAAACAATAATGTTACACTATATTTGCACCATATTACGTAAACAAACAAGTGTGAGTGAAGGTTTACATGTGTGTAAATTTCAGTGCAATGAGAAACTTAAGCTATGATAATTGTGAAATCAAAATTATGTCCTGGCAGGTGTCTTAATATTACAAAAAATTTTAGGGCTACTAAAATATGCATCTGTAAGTTATTTATACACACATTCAAAGAAGACATAACTCTGAGGGAAAAATGATTAAGCTCTCGGTCCACTCGAGAGGTGTCTAAGCAACTGTGACATTTATAGAACTTACCATTTTATCAAATATAAAAACAAGTGATTTGTTGGACTGAACGTGTAATTGAGGTCGCACGATGACAAATTCATCAATATTGTTGTACCAAATCCACTGAAGGATAAAGAGCAGATAGCTGCTGAGGAGAGAGTTTTAGATGTGGAAAAGGACTATTTTCAAGCTACTAATTGCGAGGAATTTTGTGCAAACAGACTAACAATGCAAAATATTGTGAAGATTGCTAAAAAAAAAAAAGCTGGTCTACAATAAAACAGAATACCTTTTAAGGTTCAGTATTTAAGAGTAAGATTTTGAAAAGGCAAATGACTCCACTGAGCGTCCTATGCTAATTAACATACTGAGAGGAATAGGATTTGATTAGAAAGTACTATGGATAAGAGCAACCCTTGTTAGTCAAGTCCAACGGGCAGTTCCTTGTGTACACCTCATGCCATTTCAAACCGTAACAGAACAAATTAATGCACTAAAACTAGTAGCAGAACAGGGTGGTTTGCAAATATCTTTTGAAAAAATTGAAGTAATGCCGGACATCAAGTACGATACAAAGCAATTAAACATCAGATACGGAACGGTTACACGTGTTAACAATTATAAGTCAGTATGAAAATGTATGACAGCCATTGGGTTAGATGAAGAGCCAGAAAAATGTAAAATAGCTTTGCAAACTACACGAAACATTAACAACACAATTCATCTTTACAAATCTGTCAGTATTGGCATCCACATCTAGAAATCGAAACTAGAAAATGTTCGAGCATATAAAAGAAAACACGCACACACTACACAGATGCAGAGCTCCCTTTTTACGGCCACATACGAACAATGAATAACTCCAAAATCACGAAACGCATCTCTCAAATCTGACTCGAAACCTGAAACAAGAATACCCTGCTGGCACATTAACGTCGAAAAACATGTGAAGGGAATGGCGAGACAACCTGAAGAGACGAAACAGCCAGAGGAACATTTGGGCTTTTCCGGGACGAGTAACCAACTGGTGGCAAAAGGATTGCCGTGCAAGACAATCAACTCTTAACAAATTTTGTTTAAACGACAATTCAAGAAACGCCATGTTGGTCGTAAGTTTACCGTGGTCCTTGGGTAGGTAAATAACGAAATGATATTTTTAATCTCAACAAAATTCAAATAATTTCTGATACACGATGTATTTAAAAAATTACAGGAATCAGTGTGTGAGGAGACCGCTCTATGATTCCAACAGAAATATCAGGTGTATAAACTTTTACACATGATTTATATTTTTATTGGTTTTAGAACGGGATGTGTGGGAGAGTTCCTAATTTAATAGACTATGCATTCCTACATATTGCTTCCATTTTTAAGTTTTAATTGCCACTACGCACATTTAATCGTCAGCATCAACAAGAACTTTTAACGTGAACAAAGTCGCTGTCCACTCATTTGAGGCTTCATGTGGAAAACTGTGTTGTGATGAAAGGATAAACGGAGTACTTAACGTTTCTGTGAATTTATGATCACTTGCCAGCGAATTATTTTGAGAGCAGGCCAATTCCTTTTTGGATGATTGCTTTAAACCGTCTGAACATCGCCATTATTAAACGATGTCTCGCCATAATAATGTACGATTTTTCTTGAAAAGTTATTTCTATCATACAATAAACTATCCAACTTTCTATCACGGAGTGTAGTTCGCTGAATGAAGGGAGCTCCATCTCTTTCTCTCCATCTCCTCATCTCCCTATCTCCCTCCACCTATCTCTCTCATATATAGAGAGATAGGTGGAGGGAGATAGGGATATATATATATATATATATATATATATATATATATATATATGAGAGAGAGATAGGTGGAGGGAGATAGGGAGATGAGGATATATATATATATATATATATATATATATATATATATATATATATATATATATACTCCCCTCTTGCCCATCTTGATCCTTGTTTATTGTTATAGCCATCGAAAACTTCATTGGGAATTGAAGTTCCTTAAAGTAAGTCGGTAAACTGGTTGGGTTAAATAGTATAAAGGGTATGACGTATTTCTCCTGCTGCTAGACCTATGACGCTTCAATTACAGTATTACACTTAGTTTTATTCTGCACAGGGGGAGGATTTCAAAGCTTTGCACGATACATATTCTGGGATAGTATTCTAATCAGAACGTGATAAGCCATACACAGGATATAGTGGGTGTATATAATTTGTTGAAAATTACATGCAAGTTGGAAAAATATATGGCAGAAACAATTTTTCTAGTGGTTTAAATGCGCTGTTATCACAGTTAAAACTGAATCTGAGAAACTGAGCGAAAGCGCACATTTTCAGAGCATAGCATTATTTCTTGCAGATGGTTTTAACAGAGCCTGTGTATTGTAGTTTAAAAAGATATACTGCCTATATCCGTCTAAATGTTTAATTAGAGTATCGAGTAAAAATTAGAAGTCGGTAAGAACTTTTATGTATTTTTGCTAACAACTTTGTCCTGATATATATTTATATATTATATACAATAAAACATATAGCCCATGTCCAACCAAATGTATATTTAAATATCGTGTAAAAATATGGAGTAAATCGTCCATAAACCATTCGAGATTTTTAGCAACAAATTTACAACATCGATTTGACATGGTGTAGTTGAGTAAATTTTAAATATGCATTAGTATACCAATTATTTCAAAAAATTGTAGCCTATGTCAAACCAAAGGTTTATTAGTGTGTCGTGTAAAAATTTGAAGTACATCACTCAAGAAATTATCGAGATTTTTGCTAACTACATTCTCGTTTATGTAGCAAATATAAATGTATATACCATATATATTAAAAATATGGACCCATCTCCATTTGAATGTTTATTAGAGTAGCTTGCAAAAATTTGAAGTACATTAGCCCAGCAGTTTTCGAGATTTTGGGTAACATTAAGCGGCATGTCTTTAAATAGTAGTATAGATTAAGAAATCCTGAAACTGCCAATCAAGTAAGCTGACCTGTGCAAGGACCTCTAAGGCTGAAATGAACTCTGTCTAATCCTCTGAACGATATCGATCAAACTATAAGTCTGTTTCCGAGCAGGCCGATATTGATCAAAATGATACTCTGTATTGAGGAGCTTACATCTCGTGATTGTAGAAGACTGTGCTAAGAAACAAAATCGAAAGCAGGAACAAACATTTGATTAGACAGCGAAATGTGTTTCTAAATGAGGATATATTTTCGTGTCAGACTCCGAGCCACAGCAGGATGCAGATCAGTCCTCAATTTGTCACTTTAAATTACTTCAAAGACGAGTTTGGCAGAACGTAGATGATTGAAAATCTGTCTCTATGCAACTTGGAAAATTTTTATACAGAAACATGACAATATCACCACAATATGTCCATGGCGCTAAAATACGAGAGCGTGCTGGAAAGTAATGCATTCGGATTTTTTGTGTGAAACTCTTAAAACTTTTTAAATAAAACTTTATTAATAGTCTGCATCTTCGTTCTTCATGTCTACATATCTATTTTTCAACAGTCACTGGCAACGAACCCATTTCTCCCAATGGGAGACCAGTTTGGTGATACCATTTATGTAGACTGGTTAACTTCGTTGATGGAGCCTCAATCTCACCTCTGCTTGCACAGCTTCATCACTGTCAAAGTGAAATCCTCGATGATCTGTAAGTTTTGGAAACACTCCAACCTCTGTCACATGTTGAGGTTAGCATCACCGTTTCTTTCAGTAAGGACACAAACAACCTATCATGCCCCTTTGATACAATCACCACCGTACACAGTTTTCGCTCTTCTATAGATCTCAATTGGAGGTACGTTTTCTGCGGTTAGAAACTAAATTACAGCACGCTGTTTCTCACGCACCAACATAGTTACGTTACACACCGCTATGTTGCATGCTACAATTTGGAGCCTGTAGCGGCAGACGTGGGAAAGTTGTCCCAATAATATGCATGATATATCAATCGATAGTAAGGACAGATTAAAAAATTCGCGGGCTTTTCTTTCCAACACGCCCTCGTACATGTCCTTTGATAAGGCAAAATCTTTTAAATCACTTACCTCCAGCTGCATTTTCCAGGATGCAATAACTCGTGCAACGGAAAATACAGTGCTAAATAATTTCATTTTTTGCACTATGCAGGTACTGAAATTGTTGAAGTTACTGTGGTATTTTGTTAGTGAATTACAATCTGTACATGTCGAGCTAACTGCGGTGATGGAAAACGTCTTTTGAATGTTACGTTTCCTGTAAAGCTTATTTTCAAATAGACGAATTTTGACTGTTCTTTAAATGGCTTTTATGCCAGTAAGAAAAGCTAAATCCGTTAATCATTTTTCACGCCTTAGTCGTGTCTCTACCCCATTTTCAAATCGCCTCTACACTCCCCCCCCCCCCCCCCCCAGCCCACTGGTGGGGTCACATACACACAAGTCTTCCACGAGAACTTGAACTGGCGACGGCTGACACTGGCACTGTGTGGATGGGAAACTATCAGCCACGTCTCTGCCATAGGACACAGCAGGAAAAGCCTACTCTGAATCTGAGTACTGAGTTACGTAGAAAGGCTTCTCCAATTAAGGAGACTTCTTTAACGCACTGGTCAACTAAAAGATCATTGGTTGTACCAGTAGTAAATAAGTTATCACTGTTACCAACAGATAGCTCTGCAGTAAAAAAACGCAACGGAGTCGTAAATTACTTTCCACAGCTAAGATGTTGCAATATAATAAAATATCTGCAAAATACGTCGACAACGCGAAAGATGCACTTTATGTTACTACATGAAAAAAGAGACGCTAATCAAAGTGATGTCACAATATTGCAGAAATACATCTTCAATGTAAAAAAAGTAAAGGTAAATGTCCACGTACACACATATTCGCCAAATTAGTATACAAGTCTCTGAAGTATGCACTTCCAATGCTAGATTCGACATCTAACAACAGTCGACATTTCAGAATCTAGGCCTAATAATTCGATGTGAAACTAACCCGACCAGGCCTACAATTGCAGAAAAATACATGTTTGCTGAAAAATACTGCCTTAAGTGGGCAATTGACAAGACTGAATTTAAGTAATTAGGCCTACTCTCGATGCTGGTCACAACACACCCTGAAATTAAGTATTTTCGGGTTTACATTGTTATCAGGCCCCATTTTACGAGGGGAAATGATAATGCATCACGTTATTCCCTAGAAAAAATGTAAACGATGCTGTTCATTGCATATTATTAAAAATGACACAGGTCTCTAGAAGACTAAGTAGAACAGTAGCAGGTTGCCGTCTGAATGCCCCCGGCAGCTTTATAGACTGTAATTTTCCCATAATATTGCTCAAAATATTCTAAAAATACGTTAGCACTGAGAAAAGTGCGATGTTAACTTTCAGCAGTATCTAAATACGTAAAGTGTATATTCAGTCTTTGCAGATGCATTTCTGGAAACTATAGCTCGTGAAAATAAAATCCTGTAACTAACCACACTACCACAAAAACATGCACAACACAACTGTCGTATTAGGGAAGGAAGGTATACGGTATTTTTATTAATAAAGTATCACTTCAGATGTAGAGGGACATGGACTGCTTGTAACGTAAAAAAACAACCAGAGTAACAGTGAAAGTTGTGAAATTTCCAAAGAACGTCGGAGTCTATAATTCGGAAAATAGATAAAACGACTCAACACATGTTGATGCATATATGCAGACTGAAGCGACGAACGAAAATTTATACCAAACCTGGGGTTCCTCCTGTTTCCTAACCACTACGTCACCCTGGCACAGCGGCAGAGAGGCTTTGCACAAATACAGGGATTACCCAAGATCGCCTACAATAAATCAGACAACACAGAAACCAAGATTGCGGTAGTCTTAGGCCAAGTATTTCAGCGGTACCCTAATACGAATTATTTGCGAACATCATAAATTGAAAGTACGTTCTAAATTGCGTAAGAAAGCATTATTGTGTATTTTTTTCTATACTCAAACTCAAAAAGTTGTATTAAGCCACAAATTATGCAATAAGTACTATGACGAAGTAAAATTTGGAGATGGAATTCAAAATCAAATCCAAACAGACTAATACACAACACATGCAAATTGCATATTTGGAAACTAATAATAATTTGCAAAACAGAAGCTACATAGCAATAATCATAGAAGGGTGCAGTTAAAGCTCAAAATTGTATTAAACAACATGTAGTTAATTCTAGCCACTGTCATTACGTAATATGTTAGAAGTGGTTTGATATTGAGTACCTGTTGGTTTTATTTGCTGCTCAGCTTGGCCTCTTTGCGTTTTGTTATTTTTGCTGCAATGTCTTCATGAGTTCCTCTTTTTTGTTTTACGAGTTTTCGAGCAATTTCCTTTGAAACACACTTTTCATTCAAGAGTTTTGTATAATTATTAATAAAAATATTGGAAAGCACTTTAGTACTTTCGGTGATTATTGTCTTCAAAGGAACGCCGCATTTGCACACATCACTGAGGTTACTAATCGCATTTTCACACAATTCGGTTCCTAAGGCAAGTACTGCATCTGTCTGGAGAAATTCTGATTCATATGTGCTGCTAATCAGTACATGAAAAATTTTATATATATTACAAGACGAGGAATTCATAATGGAAGGAGGACATTTTAATCACACACGATTCAGCTGATTGAAATAGGAAAGAAGTTCTTTGGTTTCTCACTGCAACGAAATTTCGTCCACTGTCTATAACATTTCTCCACAATATAAAGATTTTCCACCTTTTCAGGTTCTGTTTTGCTACTGTAGTTAGCAATAGAAACCAAGACTTTCAAATATTCATCCATCATGGGAATATTTGCTGGTTCCTCTAGAACTGGTTCTAATTTATATAAACTTTCGTATGTTTGGTGTTTTAGGCTATAATTTACCTTTGCTGCAAAACTATTTAAAGTAACTTCACCATGTTTCATAGATCTGAGCTTTATATATATATATATATATATATATATATATATATATATATATATATATATATATATATGTGTGTGTGTGTGTGTGTGTGTGTGTGTGTGTGTGTGTGTGTGTAGCCACTTAGCCTTCTATAAGCTTCAAATCTTGCTGCTAAAGCATCAGTGTGTAATTTTGCTGTAAGAATGTAGGTCCAGATGCAATTGCTAAAAATATATCTGCACAATTGAACTCTTGTTGCAAGTGTGTGTGTGTGTGTGTGTGTGTGTGTGTGTGTGTGTGTGTGTGTGTGAGAGAGAGAGAGAGAGAGAGAGAGAGAGAGAGAGAGAGAGAGAGCAATATATGTTTCATTGGTTAGTTTTCCCAGAGTATGCAATGCATGCCAGATATTAACATATGTTTTCAATAAGCAGGAGTTTAGAGTCATTGATTGGGCTAGCATTATCATCTGATGTGTATTTGCCTATCATGAGATGCTACACATTAGAAACTGTTCATTTAATCATTAATTTTAAAAACTGAATAGTGCCATCAGAGCCATCTCAATCCCCTGACTTTTCATAATTTCTAGTGCAGCCACATTTTTAGAATCAAAACACTGAGAACAATGGTAACATTCCGACTCTCAAAAGAAATTGGATATGCTGCCTTTCTCACTAGCTTTGGTGCAAGTTTCAACAGTTTATTTTTCTCAGAATGAAACAGTTTCCTCAAATCTAAACATTTTGCTTCACTGACAGTCACATGCAGCATTCCCTTCATCACTGTGTAGAAAGACATTAATGAAAGCAAATGTTTCCTCAATATTTGGCATTATGAATGATTCATTTTTTCCATTCAGCCAGTTATTTCTGATACACTTAAGCAAGTGCACACTACCAAACAGAAGAATGAGTGATTTGGATGGAGCAATTGGAGTTGTAATATATGGTTATAAAGTGCCACCACAGACAAGCTGTGCTATTAGTGCTACAGTTACCTTTTACCAAAAATACATCATATCCAAGCTCATGCATTATCTTTAATACGTCAATTGTCATTTTCAGTAGTATAGGAGAATTAACATTTTTTTTACAAGAAAGAGAGCTATTACTTCTTTATAATCAGAATTTAAATATGATGCCATGAAAACCTGAACTGTACCTGCTCTTGTAGTATCTGAAGTATTCACAGCAACATCAAGTGTCTTTCCTGCCTTATAACAGAATTTTGAGTTAACATAAACTTCATCTAGCATCACTTAAATTATCATGTCATTTACATGAAGAAATTTATTTTTTCCCCTCAAAAAAGATATCCGTGATAGACCAATACATGGTTTATTTGGATCATTGTACATAGAAACTGCGTTAAATGGGCAGGATGAGGTAATGTTAACACATTTGTTTTTCTCAATTGATAGTAGGCACCAGGAAATGAAAAGCAAATGGTAGCTGCTCGTATCAAAAGCTCAGGAGAATATCTAATTTGTTTTGTACCTGCAAGTTGTAATTGCTCCACAAAAAAATTCTTTTTTAGGAGATATATCAGCAATAAAATCACTACGAGCTTGCAGTTGTTGTTTGAGAACACTGATTAAAATTATAACCTTGTCAATGATACCAATAGATCTATGAAACCATTTAGGTGACTAACCACATTGTCAAATTTCGTCCATTTGTCACATTTCAATTTCGTCGATTTGTCACATTTCAAGTTCTCTTGCTCCCCAGACTGTAATATCCATTTCATGGTTTCTGCAGGCAAACATTTTTGTGAACCACTTACTCCCAAGGAACTTGATATCTTGAAGCACACAAACTAATGGCACATAACCAACTGAATCATCCTTTAATTTAATAAAAGACACTTAGTCATCAATTACACGCGTAAATGGATAAACATTCCTTTTCTACACCTCGCTTTTAAAATGCTGAAAGTCAGGTATATTTTCACAGCAATTACTGAAACTACATCCATCACGATCCAATAGCTGTTAACACGTTCATGATTTTTCCTTTTCTTAGGACCAGTGCTGTGTGATACGATGGTCGATTAAGAAAGACAGTTGAAATTGCATCATTTGTTAGCTCGGTATTTTTCGTGGTACACGTATGATGATTGATTGGTTTGTTGGGCGCTCAACTGCGCGGTCATCAGCGCCCGTACAAAGCCCCAATTTTTACACAGTCCAGTTTTTTCACAATCCAATGTAACCACTGTTACGAATGATGATGGTGAAATGATGAGGACAACACAAACACCCAGTCCCCAGGCAGAGAAAATCTCCAACCCAGACGGGAATCGAACCCGGGATCCAGCGGAAGCAACGCTAGCCATTAGACCTCGAGCTTCGGACATGGTACACGTATGGGTTCACTATTTTGCACAGGAAAAATGTCTTCGCTCACCTAAAACTTAGGCTCAAAATGCTTAATGCATACCACAGTTTTATCGTTCACTTCAAAATTATCTCTGAATTAGTTTAATCCACTTGTTTCTCAATGCTGTTTCTTTGGGAAACTGGAAGCACGTTGGTTTGTCCCCCCCCCCCCCCCCCCCCATCATTGCCGCCATACTGTCAACCATCGATATCTGCCTTCAAGGTGGTCTCGCTTCCAGCTTCGTAGTTTCAGCGTCTTTTCCAAATGTTAGCTTATTAGACGTAGAAATCTATCATCCGGGTGCATACTTTAGACATTTAAGAACTCGACGAATGTGTGTTTATGTAGAAATTAACGTGCACTTACTTTTATGCTGAAGACACATTTTTGCAGTACTGTGACATCACAGATTGATTTGAGTCCTATAGCTTCTCCCCCCCCCCCCCCCCCCACATGAGTTTACCTCAAAATGTAACGTAATATCACAGTATTCGCGCTGCCGACGTATTTTGCAGATACTTGAGAATGCTGCAACATCTTAGCTTACGACTCTGTTGTGTTTTTTGACTGTAGAGCCGTCTGTTGGAAACAGTGAACACTACTTTCCCATGGTACAACGAACTAAGGACAATTTGAACAGTGGAGCCATCTATTGGTGTGGTACAATGATCGAAACACACTAGATTCTTCAGTGATGCTAATATACTATTGCAAATTACGTACAGCTTCAAATCAAAGTTACCAATGTGACCGGTGAGCCAGTGTTTAAACGAATTTTTGAGGTTAGTAATGCAAACAGTGGACAAAATTTCGGCAATTCACATACTTTTACGCTATTTGGTTGCAGAGCGGGGGTACTTGGGATGGGAGTGGTTCATGCAAATTGCAACAGTTCAGCCCCCTTCCCCCTTCCTGACTTTGGCATGTGGCAGGATGTCATGATTCCTGGGCTGACCATGGAGATAAGTACTGATGCTGTTGTCAGCGAAATCTGACTTGCACAATTGTGTCTGCTGTAATATGAACCACAGATTAGGTTCTTAGCAAATTCCTGGCCAAAATGCCCCCTGCCACCCTACTCACTTACGCCTAATGAGCCAACATTAAACGAGCATTCTACAGGGCGAACATAACACGTTGAAGTTTTGAAAATCCAGTCGAAGATGGTCTTTACAGAGTGAACAGGTTCATACTGGGTGAGGGTGGAGAACAAATTGACCATGTCTCTTTTAAAGGAACCATCTCAGCATGTGTCTCAAATGATTTAGAGAAACCACAGAAACAAAAGTCTTGTTACAAGATAAGTATTTGAACACCCATCTTCCCGAATGGGAACCCAGTGTCTTAACCACTATGTCACTTCAGCGTTTGAGAACATACTTGATCCGCCATACTTTATCAACATACAGCAGAGGTAGTTGTGAATTTCAGAAGCAGACAAACGACACATAGTGCTGCATTAGCACATAAGTTGGGCGCTGAAGGAATTGTATAGTCAAATGAATGTGGCATTTTTCCACTCAGATTATTAATATTTTCTTCGTTTCACAACTAGTTTCAACTTTTTAAGTAGTTATCCAGTGTTCAACTAGGAAAAGTTGCCATAGTATAAAAATGGCAGCAACTTTGCATTGTGTGTTCCCAGACACTTTGATTTACAAATCTAACAGTTCTTGATATTTTAACAGTTTATAGACAGTGTGGGGAATGAGCAATAATATAATGTTGACAAAGAACAGAAATGAGGGTGATCTAACAGTTTCAGAAATCTATTTATACATGTATTTGTGTATCCAAAGAAGAAAGAGCTAATAAAAATGAAATTACTAAGATGATCTACGAAATTGGGAAATCCGAAAATTTAAAAAAGTTCCCTTAGCAAATTGAGAATATAGATGACCCTAGCCTACAGGGTGTAAATTACAAATACACTGCCCACTGTACACTTTGATGCATTAACGAGAAATTAAAAGCACATGATGCAAGAGGTATTGAAGTTCACAAAGGCAATACTAGTTACAATACAAACTGATCAGTACAAAAATAGCTTCTGCGAATTTTTTGGAAAAAGTAATATAAATAAGCTGGAAAGTGATCCCACACACGAATTTTATCGCTAAATCAGAAACACCCTAAAATGCAATTTCCTCCTCACAGAAAAAAAATGCAAAGCAGTAATGCTACATGCACAAATAAAGGTTCATAAAAGGGTCATTTCCATATGACCTATTGTTAAGAGTATCTACAGCCCCTCATACATTTTATGTAAAAACACTCTTATTTACTCGAAGATGATATATGAGAAGAAATACACTGTAAAAGAAATAAGCAAGATTTAACTGACCAAATCAAAAATACTAGTATTCTTAACAACTGTAAACTGGTCTCTCTTGATATTATATTGTGCATATTTCCAATGAAGAAACCATAGATACTGAAAATAATATAACTACAGACGACAATCTGTTCAGCTGAAATATGTGAGCTTATTCAACTTTTTTAATTTACTATTTCTTGAAACTAGTTTTCAGAATGTTGTGTATATACACACAGCTCAACACTTTAGCCATGGGGAAATGCATGGGTCAACCTCAGCCGACAAATTCATTAACGATATCAGAGAAAAAAATTGAGCAATTTAAACAGATAGCTGAGAAAGTAGTTTACACATCTTAGGCTGAATAACGAAGTAAGCTGAATGGTGCAGTAATGGATAATGCTAATATACAGTCACAAATACTATAGTGAGAAGATCCAAATCGCCAGTGAATTCCAAATAACTGTATTCACATTTTCGATGGTCTAATAAAAAGATTCAATGCACAAATTCGCAATTTTTTGGAAACCAACAACTACGGAGACAAACAGTAAGGGATCGTGACACCCAGCAATCCATAAAAAAGTATACTTTCATGCAGTGCTCTGGAAAATGATAAATTGTCAGTTTGAATACGAGATTAGTAAAAAACTAGCAATTCTTGAAAATTTACCCAAATTAAAAGATTTTTATCCGCGATTGATAAAAGAAATGTGTAATGAGTTGTTAAAATTTTAAGTCTGCAACCAATGACATTACTCTGGACAGAGAGACAAATAAAGAAAAAACTAGTTTCGCATTACTCTCGTATTATAGCAATGTATGAAACAATATAGTGAAAAATTTAAATCACCTAAAATCAAAATTGGGTTTTGCACCGAAAACAAAATTTAAAGTATCATACAACACATCATCCTTCGAACAGAACGATTAAATAAATTTGGAGTTATTTTCAGATTGGAGTTACAAAACACAGAATCTAATGAAACTAATCGAAAGTGCATTTGCAATGGATCTCAGAAACAATCTAAATACGTTCCGAAACACTGACAACCTCCAAACCCTTCAGCATGCGACGGGACGAAAATGATCATTGTAGAAGAAATCTAAATCTTTAGTCATTTAAAAAATCAACCACTACGCCACCAAACTGAGCTATGAAACAGACGTTATCTCGACAAGTTTACTGGCACTCTGTTTACAGTTAATTAAAACAAAAGTAGATAATTTCGTTCATAGTTTCCAAACTGACATGTATTATTTATAATTTTTTTATGAACAGTGAAATTTCTACATTTTAGAATTTCCGGTTTCGTACATCATTTTAGAAATTTTATTTTATTAAGTCTTTCTTTGGAGATTATGTAATCCTTGCGCATTTTCCAACTTATGTAAAACAATTGTCAAAACAACAATAGGGAAATCTGTAAACCAAAGCGACTGGAAACAATATAACACACTGCCATATGTTTGACACCTGTCTCTAGGTAACCATTTTTCCATTAATTTACTTACACATCAGTATGTTCAATTTCGTAGCTGTAGCACAGTGTGATTTTTTGTAAGCTTAACAATGGATAATGGTTTAAAAAGTGGACACTAGTTGTAAAACAAAGAAAAAGCAGTTTATGTCACGGATGGTGAAGCGGTGACATGCATGTCGTTAGTGGTACGCAACCAAATAATGTAGGCACGGCGATAAATGAGGAACGTAGATAGGCTTACCTAAACGAAATAATTTGTTCGACTGCATTTGAAGTGATTGTAGCAAAGTTCATCGCGAACGGGCTATTGTTCCATTGTTGTAGATAACTGATCTTAGCTCATTTTCACTCACTGTGAATCACGTCACGATGTAAATAATGCATTAATAATAATGCATCATCATCCATTTTTAGATCGCATAGGTTGGCAGCTGTTCCAGTAACGACTCCCTAGAAGTACCGTACAGCCTAAACAGTGGTCACCTGTCTATTTTTGTTTATTGCCACGCTTACGTCGTCTGCTGCAATTACACACAGTACTATTTTAAACTTGTTTTATTCAACATGACTAGTTTGGTAGAAGAACAAAAAGTTAAAGCTAAGTTTAACAGAGGATTTTAAACTTGGTGGACTGAGAAAAATGGGATGTTTGAAGACAATATCAAGGTGATTTATGAAGTGCGACAGTAGTATGTAAAACATCGTCTACAAAACGGCACTATGAAACAAATCTCTTTGTCTAAAACGCCAACTACAGAAAAAGGAATTCACTGCATGAGCTATTAAGGACAGCAATACACAGACGACATCTATGAGTAAGTATATTAGCGAGGATAGTCATGTCAGCGCCCCAAGTTTCACTGCTGAAAATACCATTGCCTACCGTGATGAACCTTATGGCGACGAGGAATTTTTGAAGAAAACTTGGTTAGCATGTGCCCGGTCATTTTTTGAAGATTTTGAAAATAAAGGTAAGGTAATTGAGTACGTGGAAGACATTTCTTTATCTAGAAACACAATAAACGACAGAATCCTAAATCTGGCGGAAAATGTAAAACAAAAAACTTGACATCAAGTTCTCTTCTTATATTCGCTGTCTTGACGAAAATACAGATGTAACAAAATTTACCCGTTTGGCTGCGTTTGTTCGATAATGTGCTGTAAATAACATCAAAGAAAAAGTTTCCAGCAATTACTAAGCGCGTAGATATTTGTAAGAATATTAGAAATTCACTTACTGAAATACAAATAGACTTTAGCAAAACTGTTTAGACAACGACTGATATTGGGCTCAATATGGTGGGAAAAAATAGGTTATTAGTTTATTCGAAGCACACAGTGAACATCCTCTTCTTTAATTCTATTGCATTATACATCATCAACAAGCCTTGTGTGCCCCAAGAGTGGTTTTGTTTCCCTTGATAATATAACGGCCGTAGACAAAGCGAACATGTATCGTCGCAAGCTTCTAATAAAAGAAAGTTTGAAGTGTTATTGGGTTAAGTCAACTCAGTGTACAATAGCTTACTGATGTTTCCCAAATTTGCACAAAAGTTGACCAGCGATTTTGATTTACACGGAAAGCTAGGCAAAGAAAAAGTTACCAAAGAATTTTCCTCTGTAAGACACTCTTCAATAGAAGAATTTTCATCGATGTTTTCTCAGTTCAAAGAGTTGGCGCAAACTTTAAAATCTACAATGTATCTAGATGTGACTTCACTGGATAAACTGAACTTGTCTAAATTTAATTGGTTTGAAATTGAAATGCAGCTAATTGATTTCCAGTCTAATTAATATGGGCTCAAGAATTTATCCAAACAATAAAAGAATTGGAAGTAAACGAATTAGAAAGACTGTCAGGCACTATGAGCAAAAATACAGACATTAAAATCATGGATATATGGAATTCCAGACAGATGGTTGTCTAAAGAAACTGGCGTGTGCTATCTTGACAATATTTTCTGTTTCTAAGTATACGAGTCTTTTTCTGTAATGTATAACGTTAATGACTTGTTAAAAATTGGTTTGTCAGATGACTAGTTCAGCTTGCATTCTGCTAACAATTACAGAGTATGCACATAATATAAATTATTTGGCATCTAATTTGCAACAACAAAAATCGCGATTTTTTGAATTAGATAAACTAAAAATGTTTGTATTATGATTGCATTATAAAAGGTTTATTTGTGGTTGTAGATATAAAGTGTGTTAATACGATAGTATTCAGTATTTTTTTTCATTTATCAGTAGAACCCCAATTTCTATGCACTATCAAATCTTAAGATATGCATGAATTCATGCATTAACGTAAGTCTAAACATGCACATAGTAAAGGTAGGAAAGAACAGTAATATACCGTATCAAAATTTAGTTCTACGATTTGCTTGATACCACACCATAGCCGTATATAACATTTCTTTGGAAAAAAACCGCACGTAGATGCACAAAGGCTCGCCATCCCTGGCCTGAGTGGATAACTGCTACACTCATTTAATAAATCTATGGTTGAAATCCCACAATGAACGAATAATCTATACTCATATAAACAGCTTGACGCTATGTGGCTGCGCATAGCTCATTCTAATCGCTGAAGGGACTCTACAATCTCCAGCCCTCCTCACTGAAAGTTGAGTGTTGGAGCAGATGTGAAGACACAAGCCACCTACTCTTTCTGCATGCGTTTAAAGTTACTTACATGCATAAATGGCCGCCTAATTTACGAACTGAATGAGAGGTTGGCCTAATGACCAATGCGTCGACAATCCGCACTGCAGTTTGGAAACCAATTCTTGCAACATCAGCAGAAGTATAGCAGCTGTGGCGACAGCGTCATCCTCATATGATCCCACTAACGGAGGTCGTGTTGTGGTAGCACGACGAATGCTGGAGCGGTGAGCTGTGGGGGAGTGTATTTCCCACTCACCGGAATGATTTCATAAAGTTTTAAACAACTAGCACATTTCTTGTACACACTAATGCTCATACTAATTTGCGCCTTAGACAGGGTATGTTAGTGCTCAACATTCCCTTGTGTGCAGTAATACTGAATACGTCCGAGTTATGTTGAGAGATTTTACAGTAATATTAATGATATGAAAATCTTTAAAATCATATAGTGTTACCTGAGAAATATTGCGCCGTCTACGCGCAATATTGACAATATCTTTGTCAATTGCTCACGTACTTCCTTTAAGAACAATCTCTCTTCTGCGTTCGCAACTGTGATTATTTAGTAAGATTGGTTCAGAACAAGAAGGATAATTCACGTTAAAGTGCATCGAATTGTACGAATCATTCCAAGCATAATGAACTGTCAAAAAAGATAAAAATCCGGAAAATTAAGAAAGTTGCCCATATATTTCCAATTTTATGGGCCCTATTGTTTAATTTTAAATGAATGCGAAGTATAACTGGCCCCAATAGTTAGATGTGAAATTGCACTTGGGAACATCGCGTCTTCGAAAGAATTGCCAGTAGCAAGATATCGTAACAGATTAGCGCTGACTTGCTGCAATTACTTCTCTTTGTACTGTTTTTTTTAATTATTATTATTTATAGTGGACAACCTTTGATGTTGGAACATTTGATACGTTACTGCCAATGTATAAAAAGTTCTAGTAATAATTTATCTCGTTCAACCCCTCTTAAGTATTTGTGAGTGAATTTTTGACACTTCTTGAACCAATTTTTTATCTTTTTTTCTTCTGCTTGCAACAAATAAAGCGGTTACCACAGCAACAGCGTCTTGATCGTCCAACATTTGGAATGGGAATTGCTTTTTTTTTTTTCTTTTAGCAGTCTCGGTAGAATTTCGGTAATATTTCACAGTAGTAAAATGGGATAGACTTTTTGAAACCAGTTACTGGTCCCAGGTATCAGGAAAAATCTGAAGCATATGCAACACAGCCCTGTATGTGAATAAATGATCCGTCCACTAACCTCTGTTTGAGCAGTCCCTGCACTGGAGTAATTTCTCGGTAGCAGCCTTGCGAGTGCTGGTGTCTTTGCTGCTGCTGTTGCAGAGACAGCATACGCCGCCTGTCTGCTGCACTTCCTTCTTGCTGCTACTACCACTTCCAGCCGGACGACCACGTTTCCGTGTCGGCGTGTAATTGTCCGAAGGATCGAACACCTTTTTCGCCGTCTGAAACAAAGTGACTAAATTTACTTAAAATGGTTGCAGGCAAATCAAAACCATTCACTTATAATCCAAATTTTGCGAACGGCAATGTTCACTTGAACGCACCTTTCTCCGTACTCCGACTCTGTAGCCGCCGACATTGATGGCGCCGAGCTCTGCCGATTTGCCGCTCCCTGACGCCTGTGCACTCGCAGCGGCTGCTTTTTGAGGCGTTTTCGGTGCACTTTTCGTCGGTGTTTTCGCCATGCTTGCTGTCGTCGGTGCAGTTGCCGTCGAGGTGGTCGTAGTGGCCACTGGCGACGAGGTAGTAACTGTAGTGGTTGTGATCGCAGGAGGCGGCAGTGCCTCTATCTTTGGTTTCTTCTCCTTATGAGGGCTGCTCGTTTTCAACTTTGGCGGCTTCTCGGCAGCATTCACGCTAATGCTCTGCTGCGTGCCTTTGGCCTGGACGGTGATGGAGGTATTGTTCACGGGGGAAGTACTCTTCGGGCTAGTACTCGGTGGCACGGGATGGTCCGCGAGGGAGTAATTCCCGTTCTTCAGCTTGACCAGAAATCCCGAGCTGGTTTCCTTCGTCAGAATCAGTTCTATTTCCGTCAAATCCGTCAGAGGATCGTCTTGTAGCATAAACCTTTCCAGTTCCGTCCTGGGCACACCGATGTCCAGGTAATCTGGGTCCTCCACCAGCAAGGACGCGAATGCTCGACTCAGAATGTTGTGAATCTCCGTAGAGCCCGTGCTGTTACGCAGTTCCCTGTGTTTGTACATGGCATACTTTGACCATTTTGCTGCATTTCTGTAACTCGTGTTCCCTTTGTATTCTACTTTTATGACAACTTCAGCCTCTACTAGCCTCTGCAAATCGGCTAGTGTGTCTTTACAGTCCACTCCAAATCTTCTGAACACAAAATTACAGATTCTGTCAATATCAGGTCTCGCTTTACGACGACGGAGTTGGTCAATCGCTTCCAAAATTCTGTCTTTGTTTTTTATCTCGGTCATTTCGGACGAGTGAGAAGAACTTTATTTCTTCTCGCCAGTGGACAGTTTTTCCTGAAAACAAAAAAGTAAAACAAATCAGATTGTATGAAAAGAATCCTTACTGCAGTGGAGTAAGGCACTTTAGACTACATAGCTGGAACTATGGGTTGTCGTACCCAAATTGCAGGGAGGAGGCTGCCGCAAGTACAAATGTATATTGTTCCGGTGATTGAGCGTGGTGCAAAATACCATTTTTCTTCCTATTTCATTCTCGACTGCAGTGACAGGACACATGAAAACTGCGCCCAGTGAAATTTGAGACCAAAGAAAAATCTAAAATTTGCACGTAGCATTCGTAGGAACTACCTGTTCACTAAGTCACGGCCTACCTGCATTCCCTATAGCTCACGATCTACCCGTAGTTATTTTTCTGCAATCTATGTGATGACTGACTGTACCTACGTCCCCTAAGCTATCAAACAGAAGGCCCCGGCGTAGTAATATCTGGGTGCGGTTGTTCACTCTCCTTGGTAAAAACTTCATAAATACGAATGACGACCCGGTCATGTTGGTTTAACATTCATAGAAACGTTATCAGAAATAAATTAAGGCAGCGATGACGTAATAAGCAGTTAGAGTAATACAGCAATTGCTTTGAAGCTTTGAGCTGTCCCAAACCACACGAGAGTCATTACGGAGTGGGGGGGGGGGGAGGGGGGGAGATTACTACACACATTTCCGTTCCTGGGAAACTAACCGCGAAAAAGATGTTGGAAGAATTGTTTTATTTCGACATTACAGACGAGAAAACCTGCTGTAAAATCGTATTAGTATATATGACAAACTACAAAATCGTGAAACCCTTAGAATTGAACAGAAGAATTACAATGGGGACAACCTCTGGGAAAGAGGACCAAAAAAAGCGGAAACAGAATGGCACAAAAGGCCGGACAAAACTTAAGGTAAAAGAAGGGGGGGGGAGATCGATCAGGTATGGAGGGATGGCCAAGGCCTCCATAACCAACGTTAACACTAACCAGCTGGAAATTGAAGGTCGTGTATGGCAGAGACAAAGGGGTGGCAGGAAAAACATTGAGTTCGTACATAACAGAACTTAGGTGAGCGAGGACCGTTTAACAAAGTAGAGAGCCCAACAGATGGGCATCAATTCCGCAGTAATCACCCCACACGTGGCAGGCAAGAGATGGTGTTCTGTGCCAACAGGCGATGTGAAGGCATACCCGCCATGATCAGGGCATTTAGAGCCATCGACGTAAAAAACAATGGCACCCTCAAGCTCCCAAACAGTGGGCGGAACACTCAACTAACAACACTGGGATGACGGTGGCTTTTGGAACCTGGAAAGAGACCCATTTGAATCTGGGGCTGAGGAACTAACCAAGGGCGGTGGCCAGGAGAGAACGAGGGGAGGAGAACAAGGAGGGGAATACAAATCGCGGTGTTGAAAGTGAAGGGGGAGCGCAACCGGTAAATACATCCCAGAGCAGCAGAAGGGCGACATTCTGAAGCAGCGAAAACAACTTCACAGGGTGACCAGGGGAAGAGTGGGCAGTGATGGCACAGGAAATTAGGAGCTGGAACTACCGAACCGAAAGGGGATGGATCCCAGTGCAAACCATAAGACTGTCGACACAGCTGGTGTGAAATGCATCAGTGGCTAAACGGATACTATGATGATGAAACAGGTCCAAGAGGAGTAGCATGGAATGGCCAGCCGATTCATCAACTTGACAACTATAGTTCAGCCGAGACAGAACCAATGTCCGATAAAGGCAGAGAAGGGTCGAACAATCCACGTCCCAAGAAGTGTGGACAAGGAAGTGAAGGACACAGAGTTTATGCAAAGAGCCGACCTTCAGAAAGCAGATACGGGCCAACCAGTTAAGCTCGTTGTCAAGAGGAGGACCCAAGAAACAGAACTGGAGGACCACAGTCAGGTGTTGGGCGTCGAGGTAGACCTGCAGATCAGGATAGAATGTAGTACGGAACAGAAATGCACCACCCTCGACTTACAGGAAGGAAATTGAAAACAATGTGAGAGTGTCCATGTGGAAGTGTGCTGGATGACTCCCTGGAGCTGTCATTCTGCAGAAGCCACCAAGTGGGAGCTAGGACAAATACAGAAAGCATCCATATACAGAGCAGGGGTGACCAACGGTCCTTTGGAGATCACTACCCAATTAATAGTGATGAGAAAATGAAGGACATGTTATACAGAACCTTGTGGTACGACATTCTCCTGGGTCTGCAGAGAGCTGAGAATCGTGAGAACCCGAACTCTGAACGACTGGTGGGACAGGAAATGGCGAACAAAAATATGGAGGGGGCCCCAAAGACCCCACTCCTGCAGCGTAAGTAGAATGCGATAGCACCAAGCTGTGTCGTACGCCTTACACAGATAAAAAAAAAAAGTGGCGCAACATGATGGCCCTGGGAGAAGGCCCGCCAAACTGCAGTTTCCAATCGAAGCAGATAACTGACTGCAGACTGTCCCTCCCAAACGCCGCACTGGTAAGGCGATAAAAGGTCCAAAGATTCGAGGATTCGAGGATTCGAGGATCCAGCTCAGCCGACAAGCCATAATCCATTCAAGTAACTTACAGGGAACGATAGTCAGATTGATGGGCCACTAACAAGGGAGGACAGATCCTTGCCAGGCTTAAGAACAGGGGCCACAATACTCTCCCCCCACTGAGGGGCGTGGGGCGAGGTGGCGGGGGGAATGCCTTTGAGCCGAATACGGTTAAAGGCCTGGAGGAGATACTGTCGTCATAGAGGTTGGCTGGTTTAAAAGAGGGGTGAGGGACTAAACTACGTGGTCATAGGTCCCTTGTTCATAATAAAACAATGCCACCAATGTGAGAATAAAACAGATGAGACATATAACACAAAACGGAAAGAAAGACCACTAGAATGAAGGAAAGGCAACGAACACTGAAAGGAACAAAAGAGGACAAGAAAACAACAGAGAGATGCAAGAAACAGAAGAGAGTAAAACAAGGAAGCAGATTACAGTGGCTGGCCGACCACGGAAATAAAAACGAAAAACCAGCCACCCTGCGACACATTAAAACCTCCACCCTAAAAGCACTAGGGTGGAGGACACAGAGGGACAAAGGATCCAATGATAAAACCCACCCTCACGGATGAAAAGTAAAACCAAATCAGCTGATGAGGCGTTGTCTGCTGAAATCAATGATAACGAGTCCGGGAGCCGAAGATGAAGTCGCAGGGCAGCCAAAGAAGGACAGAGCAGAAGAATATGGGCCACTGCCAACCGGGCGCCGCACCGACACGGCGCAGGAGGCATGGCCAATGCGGAGCCGGCCGAGTCCCTGCGAGAGGCCGTCATCCAGGACTTCCACACATTCGTCGACTCCTTAATGGCTCGCAGTTTGTTGTGCGTACAGAGATTTTGCCATTCCGTCCCCCAAAGCTGAAAAATCTTGCGGCGTAATAACTAACACAGGTCAGTTGCTAGGATGCCCATCTCCAGAAGTGGTTTCCGTGTAGCCTGTTTGGCCAGCCTGTCGGCAAGTTCATTTCCTGGGATTCCGACGTGACCAGGGGTCCACACGAACACTATTGAACGACTGGGCCGTTCCAGGGCATACATGGACTCCTGGATGGACGCTACCAAAGGATGACGAGGGTAACAACACTGGTCGATAGTTTTCAAGCTGCTCAAGGAGTCAGTACATAAAAGAAAAGACTCCCCAGGGCATGAACGGAGATACTGAAGTGCACGAGAAATGGCCACCAGCTATGCATGAATACACTGCAGCCATCGAGTAAGGAGGGCTGTTCAATATGGCCGCCATGAACATAGGCAAAGCCAACACGACCATCAGCCATCGGGCAGTCGGTGTAAACCACTTCAGAGCCCGGAACACGTCAAGAATCGATAGGAAGTAACAGCGGAGAGCCGCAGGGTTAACGGAGTCCTTAAGGCCACGTGCAGGGCCCAGACGAAGCTACGGACGAGGCGTACACCATGGAGGCGTACGTGAACGGGCCGCAAGTAGAGGTGGTAAAGGGAAAGACTCCAGTCCGGTGAGAACGGACCACACGTGAATCGCAATCGTTAGCCCCGACGTGGGCCGCCAATGCGGGAGATGGACTGCCGCGGGCGGGAAAAGAAGACGGTAATTCGGATGCTCAGAGTAACAGTGTATGTCTGATCAGCAATAGAGGGACCCGAGCCTCCACCAGTACGCTGGTCACCGGACTCGTCCTAAAAGCTCCTGTCGCTAGCCGAACCCCGCATTGGTGCACAGGGTCGAGTAAATGCAACGCTGAGGGAGCTGCCGAAACAAAAACCACACTCCCATAGTCAGTTCAGGATTGAACAAGGGCTCTGTAGAGCCGCAGCAGCATAAAGCGATCTGCACCCCAATTATTGGTGTTGCTCAGGCAACGGAGGGCATTGAGGTGCTGCCACCACTTCTGCTTAAGCTGACGGAGATGAGGGAGCCAAGTCAATTGAGCGTCGAAAACCAGTACTAGGAATTGATATGTCTCCACTACAGTGACTGGATCATCATTAAGGTAAAGTGCGGGATCCGGATGAACGGAACGACGCCGACAGAAGTGCATGACACACAACTTTGCGGCTGAAAACTGGAAGCCGTAGGCTAGAGCCCATGACTGCGCCTTGTGGATAGCTCCCTGTAGATGACACTCAGCAACACCAGTACTGGAGCAGCAGTACGAAATGCGGAAGTCGTCTGCATACAGAGAAGGTGAGACGGAGGGCCCAACAGCTGCTACTAGACCGTTAATGGCCACTAAAAACAGAGACTCAATACATGGCTCTGCGGGACTCCATTCTCCTGGATATGGATGGAACTATGGGAGGCACTGACTTGGACAGTGAAAGTAGGGAGCGACAGGAACTTTTGGACAAAAATCGGGAGTGGGCCCCGGAGAACCCACTCATACAAGGTGAAAAGGTCGCCAGGTCGTGTCGTATGCTTTACGTAAGTCAAAAAAGACAGCAACCAGGTGTTGCAGTCTGGAAAAGGCTGTTTGGATGGCAGACTCGAGGGACACAAAATTATCAGTGGTAGAGCGACCCTGGCGGAAGCCACCCTGACATGGAGCCAGAAGGCCACGTCACTCCAGTATCCAACCCAACCGGCGACATACCATACGTTCCGGCAGCTTACAAAGAACGTTTATGAGGCTGATGGGCCGATAGCTATCTATATCAAGCGTGTTTTTACCGGGTTTGAGCACCGGAATGATGATGCTCTCCCGCCATTGCGATGGAAAGACGTCATCGCACCAGACCCGGTTGAAGATGACGAGGAGACGTCGCTTGTTGTCAGATAACAGATGTTTATGTGGATCCGATCAGGGCCAGGAGCTGTGTCGGGGCAATGTGCAAGCGCACTGAGTCCCACTCTGTACATGGAACGTTACAGGATACACTGTGACGTGTAATGAATGAGAGGACGTTCCCTTCCAGTAGCCGTTTGATAGCGCGAAGGGCTGGGGGCGGGGGGGGGGGGGGGAGATTCTCAGACGCAGAGGCTCGAACAAAGTGCTCGGCAATCGCGTTTGCGTCGGTAGATGACACGCCATTTATGGTAACACCAGCAACACCTGTTGGGGTCTGATACCCGAAAAGACGTTTGATCTTTTCCCAGACTTGGGAAGGTGACGTGTGGAACCCAATGGTCGAGACGTATCCCTCCCAACACTCCTGCTTCCGTCGTTTGATAAGTCGGCGAACGCGGGCACAAAGCCGTTTAAAGGCTATGAGATGCTCCAGGGAAGGGCGCCGCTTATGCCGTTTTAGAGCTCGCCGACGCTCCTTAATTGTTTCAGCGACTTCCGGCGACCACCAAGGGACTGCCTCACACCTTGGGCACCCTAAAGAGCGAGGGATCGCGTTTTCTGCCGCAGAAACAATTGTCACCTGCTCAGCCATCACATCGATGTTTCCGTGTGAGGGAGATTCAACGGTGGCAGCAGGAGAAAGTTCCCCAGTCCGCCTTGTTTAAAGCCCATCTGGGTAGACGTCCGTGGGCCTGACTCTGGGGCAGTGACAGGGAGATTGGGAAGTGGTCACTACCACACAGGTCGTCATGTGCTCTCCAGTGGATAGACGGGAGAAGTCCTGGGCTGCAAATTGATAAACCAATGACCGGGTAACTAACATGAGCCACACTGAAATGTGTGGCGGCCCCAGTAATTAAGATGCGGAGGTCGCACTGAGACAGTAAAGTTTCGACATCCCTGCTCGGCCAGTAAGCACAGTGCCACCCCACAAAGGGTTATTGGCGTTAAAATCTCCTAAAAGTAGGAAAGGTTTAGAGAGTTTATCAACCAGTGCAGCTAATACATTCAGGGGCATTGCACCAGAAGATATACATTGCAGACGGTCATTTCCTATGTCGTCTGTATTCTGACAGCCGCAGATTCAGGAGGGTTTGAAGGTGTGCACGTTCACTACAGACTGAGTTTAGGACATAAATGCAGACTCCAACTGACACTCGATTATAGTCGCTACGGTTCCTGTAATATCCCTTATAGCCGTGGAGGGCAGGGGTCCGCATTGACGAGAAACAAGGTTTCCTGGAAGGCAATGCATACAGCAGGTGTTTAAGCTTAACAGTTGCTGTAGCTCAGCCACGTGGAAGAAAAAACCGCCGCAATTCCACTGGAGGATGACATCGTGAGACGTGGAAGTCATGGAACATTCAATGAGGCAGTTTACGCCTCAAAGTCACCTGCTGCCACCGACTTATTGCCTGAGCAATCTATATCCATTGTGGCTGAGGGTCTGGCGAGATCTAGGTACTCAGCGGATGCCAGAATCTCCACCCCATTCTCAGATGCAGAGCTTGCAGGTAGTGGTGTTGTGTGTGACACCGCAATTTCCTTGTTCTTGGGGGTTCTTCTTTTTGGATTTCTCTAGCTGCTACTTGGGTTTCCCTGGTTGAGAGGTCGTCTCCAGGACTGAGGATGAGCGTGAAGCACTACAACCAGCTGCTTTTGAGCTCTTCAACCACTGGCAGAAACCTGGGAAGGGAGTGACCCAAGGGACCCCTTCCTAGCTAGAGAAGCTGAAGAAGACTTACGCTTCTCTGGCTTAGAAGTGGGGACGGGCGTCCCCGATGGTTCGCGGGGAGGGGGGGGCGGGAGGGGGACTGTTGCTCCCGAAGTAGGTGGTGCGGGAACGACAGGGAGGGATGTCCCCACCATCAAGGAGGCAGGTGTAGAGAGGTGAAGGGGGTTTGCGGAGCTGAATGGTGCCAGAATTGTAGTGGCGGCATAAGACGATGTCATACATACGGGATGCAGGCATTCAAATTTTCTCTTAGCCTCACTGTCGGTCCACAGTCTTGTACTCCATGATTTTCCTTCCTTTCTGGAGAATCCTTGAGTCTGGCGATCGAGGCGAATTGTGCTCTCCACAGCTGACACAGATGGGAGGTAGGGCACATGGAGTATTGGGATGTGATGAGCATCTGCAATCTTGACATGTGACGCTGGAAGTACAGCGGGAAGACATATGGAGGAACTTCCAGCAATTAAAGCACCCCATCGGGGGAGGGATATGGGGTTTTACATCACAACAGTAGACCGTCACCTTGACCTTCTCGGGCAATGTATCACCCTCAAAGGCCAAGATCAATGCACAGGTGTCAACCAGATTATCCCTCGGACCCCGGTGGACTCGCCGGACGAAATGTACACCTTGCTGCTATAATTTGGCGTGCAGCCTATCGTCAGACTGCAAAAGAAGGTCCCTGTGAAATGATACCCTGGACGCCTCTTATGGGGCGTGATGGTTACAGAAACATCCACCAGCTTGTCAAAGGCAAGTAATGTCCGTGACTGGGCAGAAGATGCTGTTTTGATCAAGACTGACCCAGATGTCATTTTGGACAATCCTTCCACCACCCCAAATTTGTCCTCTAAATGCTCCACAAAATACTGAGGCTTCACCATTATGAAAGATTTCCCATCAGCTCTCGAACATACGAGGTACTGGGGTGAATAAGATCCGCTCCCATCCTTAGCCTAACATTCCTCCCATGGTGAGGCCATTGAGGGGAACGATTTCGGGTCGTACTTCTGTGCGTTGAATTGAGCTTGTGGACGCTTAGAGACTGCTGGTGGTTCACCACCAGCAAGAGATGATGGACTACTCTGCATCGCATGTCATCTGCTCCAATGCCACCCACTCTGACCAGGGTCCCTCCCTAAGGGCGTCACCCAGCCGCAACAAAGGCCACCTGGCAAGATGGCCATTGCCGGGAGTTCCAATGCCCCAGGAGGATGGGCATCTACTCCTTGGCATACGTGGGGAGTTAACGGCGCAGGCATCAGCAGAGCAATCCCTGTGTGGTCAGGGGGCTACAAGCAACAGGGTACATAGCGGCCCCACCACAATGGACTGGCTACCATGTTGGATATCAGGTGCAAAGAAGCCCACGGTTATCGTCAACGCAGATAGTGACATTACATAGTGCACGGTGGAAAACGCACCCAGGAAGGTGTCTTCGCCCAAGGGATGGAGAATTAGCGGTTCTGAAATGCGACGACGAGAAATTGGGCTAAAGATCTCCATGCACGATGGGCATGATGCACCATGTAGGCCGCCTTCCCTAATTGCCTCGCTCTTCAGGAAAGTTTTGAAAAATGGAGGCCAAACCCTACAGGGGACCATCACAGAAAGGACGAAATGTGAGAGACTCCTTTTAGTCGTCTCTTACGACAGGCAGGAATACCTCGGGCCTATTCTAACCCCTGGACCCACAGGGGGTCGTCATAGAGGATTGAGGTTTTGAAGAAATTGGTTATGGATGGAATCAGGGCCAGATTTGACCCGTGGGAAGAAGAAAGGGCCAGAGGAAGTCCACATTCAGTAAAAGGTTCATTGTAGGATTCCACCTGACAAGGGGTGGAACGTAAGTGGGAAGCTTCGGCCTAATATTTCTGAATAAGGGAGGCGGCTGGATAGCAGGAGGACGCAGATGCCATCGAACTGTGGGTCACGAGGTGTTTCTCGAGAACTGATGGATCCATACAAACGCCACCTGGGAGGGCAACGCCTGGAATAGAAGGGTGCCACTGACAACCATGGAGGGTGGGGAGTGTAGCCCACACCCGTGATGAAGGGACAGAAGAACCTAGGGAGGAGACAGTGTTCCCGACACACCTACTTGTCCTGTTTTATTAAGTAACGGGCTTTGGCGCGGAGATGTTTAAAGGTAATAATACACTCCTGGATATTGAAATAAGAACACCGTGAATTCATTGTCCCAGGAAGGGGAAACTTTATTGACACATTCCTGGGGTCAGATACATCACATGATCACACTGACAGAACCACAGGCACATAGACACAGGCAACAGAGCATGCACAATGTCGGCACTAGTACAGTGTATATCCACCTTTCGCAGCAATGCAGGCTGCTATTCTCCCATGGAGACGATCGTAGAGATGCTGGATGTAGTCCTGTGGAACGGCTTGCCATGCCATTTCCACCTGGCGCCTCAGTTGGACCAGCGTTCGTGCTGGACGTGCAGACCGCGTGAGACGACGCTTCATCCAGTCCCAAAAATGCTCAATGGTGGACAGATCCGGAGATCTTGCTGGCCAGGGTAGTTGACTTACACCTTCTAGAGCACGTTGGGTGGCACGGGATACATGCGGACGTGCATTGTCCTGTTGGAACAGCAAGTTCCCTTGCCGGTCTAGGAATGGTAGAACGATGGGTTCGATGACGGTTTGGATGTACCGTGCACTATTCAGTGTCCCCTCGACGATCACCAGTGGTGTACGGCCAGTGTTGGAGATCGCTCCCCACACCATGATGCCGGGTGTTGGCCCTGTGTGCCTCGGTCGTATGCAGTCCTGATTGTGGCGCTCACCTGCACGGCGCCAAACACGCATACGAGCATCATTGGCACCAAGGCAGAAGCGACTCTCATCGCTGAAGACGACACGTCTCCATTCGTCCCTCCATTCACGCCTGTCGCGACACCACTGGAGGCGGGCTGCACGATGTTGGGGCGTGAGCGGAAGACGGCCTAACGGTGTGCGGGACCGTAGCCCAGCTTCATGGAGACGGTTGCGAATGGTCCTCGCCGATATCCCAGGAGCAACAGTGTCCCTAATTTGCTGGGAAGTGGCGGTGCGGTCCCCTACGGCACTGCGTAGGATCCTACGGTCTTGGCGTGCATCCGTGCGTCGCTGCGGTCCGGTCCCAGGTCGACGGGCACGTGCACCTTCCGCCGACCACTGGCGACAACATCGATGTACTGTGGAGACCTCACGCCCCACGTGTTGAGCAATTCGGCGGTACGTCCACCCGGCCTCCCGCATGCCCACTATACGCCCTCGCTCAAAGTCCGTCAACTGCACATACGGTTCACGTCCACGCTGTCGCGGCATGCTACCAGTGTTAAAGACTGCGATGGAGCTCCGTATGCCACGGCAAACTGGCTGACACTGACGGCGGCGGTGCACAAATGCTGCGCAGCTAGCGCCATTCGACGGCCAACACCGCGGTTCCTGGTGTGTCCGCTGTGCCGTGCGTGTGATCATTGCTTGTACAGCCCTCTCGCAGTGTCCGGAGCAAGTATGGTGGGTCTGACACACCGGTGTCAATGTGTTCTTTTTTCCATTTCCAGGAGTGTACATCCTGGCAAAGAAGGTGGAAACGCGATCTGGGAGGTATACAGGGTGAGTCGCGAACTGTTGCCACATAGAGTAACTCCGAATGTATGATAGGAGTCGAAAAGTTTGTGGGACAAATGTTGCATGGGACATCGGGGGCCATAATATGACGTTCGTTTTTTGTTGCTAGGTAGGGTCGCCTCGGAGATATGAAGGTAAAATTTGTTTGTGCTTTTTTTTTTTTTTTTTTTTTTTTTTGAAGTGTTGCTGTAGTTTGGCACTTATTTTCTGATAGCGGCTATCGAGACGAATCCAATGATATGTAACAGTAAGGTCTTTGAAGGTCGACGGAAGTCACAAAGGTGGCATGAACGTCCATTTACAAAAGGTGTTCGAAGTGATGACCATTGGTATCAATGCAGTACCGCAATCTTCTTGACATGGATTGAGTGGTATTCCTTATCACATCGGCACTTATCGAAGCACATGCTCTGACATTCTCTCTTGTATATCGTGAAAATAATAAATTTTCGCCGAATATTGCGTATCCATCTACGTGCCATTGACTTGTAAACACCATTCGACGGTTTCGCAATACAACACTAATAGGAATGGTAAGACTAATGTCGAATGAAGCGAATGTGAAGGATGTATTCCTTCGAAGAACAAGTCGATATGCTTCTCATTTACGGAGAATGCCAACGAAATTTAGTGAGAGCTAGAGACTTATACACTGAAAGATATTCTCAACTTAGTCACCCTACACATCGTACATTTAAATGTATGATAAATTGAGAACAATTGATCTTTAACGCATCGGAAACATATCCGGCGGAGGGAAGTTACTAAAAAGGAAATAAATTGGTTCTCTTGCCACTGTGATTCGAGATCCTTGTGATAGTTCGCGTCAAATCGCAAGGGAATCTGGCATGAGCCAGTGTTGTTCGTGTTCTGCATCGCCGTAAATATCATCCTTACCATATCAGCCTCCACCAAGAAGTAACGGATACGGATTGTATGCGTCGCATTGAAGTCTGCCGATGGGCTCAACTTCAGATTCAGAGGGATGACACATTTTTTAATTTGGTTTTATTTACTGACGAGGTTACATTCACGAACCACAGAAATGTTAATTTGCATAACATGCATTATTGGGCAACTGAAAATCCATGCTGGCTGCGGCAAGTTGCACACCAAAAACACTGGTCGGTGAATGTATAGTGTGGGATTCTGGAGGACAATTATAGGCCCTATTTCATCAATGGAAATCTTCTTGGTAGGAAGTACACCACATTCCTGCAAGAAACATTAGGTCTGTTATTGGAAGAAATGCCTTTAAGAACAGATTGTGGTATTAACACGATGGGCGTCCAGCACATTTTTCGCTGATGGCTAGAAATGAGTTGCAGAGACAATTCCCAAATCGTTGTACTGGACGCGGAGATGTGCCGTGGTAGGATCGTTCGCTAGACTTGACGCCTCTGGATTTTTGCTTGTGGGGATTCGTAAAAGACATTGTTTATTAAGACGTTCCAACTACACCTGAAGATGCGAGAGAGAATTGTC
This sequence comes from Schistocerca cancellata, assembly GCF_023864275.1. Taxonomy (NCBI): domain Eukaryota; kingdom Metazoa; phylum Arthropoda; class Insecta; order Orthoptera; family Acrididae; genus Schistocerca; species Schistocerca cancellata. The sequence continues at coordinate 26,650,549 of NC_064629.1, read as the reverse complement.
AGAGCATGTGCTTTGATACGTGCCGATGTAAGGAATACCACTCAGTCTCCAAACACCTTCTGTAAATGGACGTTCATGCAACCTTTGGGACCTTCGTTGACTTTCAAAGATCTTACTATTACGCATCACTGGATTCGTCTCCATAGCCGCTATCAGAAAATAAGTACCAAACTGTAGCATTCCATTTACAAAAACAAAGTTGACCTTCATATCTCTGAGGCGACCCCACCTAGCAACAAAAAACGAACGTCATATTATGGCTCCCGTTGTCCCTTGCAGCATTTGTCCCACAAACGTTTCAGCTCCTATCATACTTTCGGAGTTATTCTTGGTGGTAATAGTTAGTGACTCACCCTGTATAGAGGCCACTCACATGATGGAAAGTACAGTGGGGTAACCTGGCCATCGGGAAGCGGGAAGGAAACGAGAGAATCAACGGGAAGTGGTCACTACCGCAGATATTGTGCGGCGACCGGTGCATAGAAGGAAGAAAGGGAGGGGAGGGTACGTGAACGAAAGATCAACGGCAGAGGTAGTGCCATATGCGGCACTAAACTGAGTGGGGGAACCATCATTAAATCATTAAGAAGGCACAGGTCGTGGTCGGCAAGAAATTGGTCAAGGAGAAGCCCCCGACTAGAAGAAGCACTGCCCCACAAAGGGTGACTGGCTATAAAATCCCTAGGGAGGAGGGAAGGTGGAGGGGGGGGGGGGGGGAGTTGCTGAAGCAGGGCATTTAGGGCACCTGGTGTAGGTGGCCTGTAAGGAGGGAGAGAGAGTCTGCAAACCGTGACTGCAGAGTCCAAGTGGACCTGGACTGCAACTGTTGCCAATGTGGTACAAAGGGCGACCCACATACTAACAACGTCCATACGGAACAACGTGCAAACGCCACCGGAAGCCATCAAAGGGTCGACCTAGTTACGACAGAAAGCAAGGAACCCACAAAGGGTCGGTGAGTGAGCATCAATAAAATGGGATTCCTGGAGAACAGCAAGAAGACTGAAAAAATTTAGTTTTGTGCACAAGGTTTGCTGTGCTCATTCGCGCTACTAACACTTTGCGCCTCGGAACTAGAGAGTAGACAGCTTATTCCACCCGTGACTCATTATGCCACTGGATGGCAATTGTGGTATTCTCAGGGCTTAACTCGCCATTGGGAGAAAGCTTTGGTTCGTTTTACCAGGCTTTGCACACACATTCAGACCACCTTCCATCGGACAGGCGCCCGTTAACAGACTTGATGTTTTCACGGTAGGAAGCATCAAGCACCTTGAGATGGTCCATACACATAGCTGTCCCGTCAGTTCACAGGTTTATAACAATGCAGGAGACAAGACTTTTATTTCCCATGCTCGACTGGTAAGGAATTTTTCAATCATTTAAATTGTGTTCCTCTATCGAAATCAGGTTACTCAAAAAATGAACTGAGTGGTTTAAATTTGTGAAGGGAAGCTAAGGTGTTCACAGGAGAGTTGGAAGAGTTCTTGGTAGCCATCCAGTTTTAAATCTTTGTTAGGAAAACTTGCAGAAATCGACACTAAAGCGTCACACCTTTCAACAACAGTGAGAACATGTGGGCGCTATTACGGAAGTGTAATAAAGGAGACTTTATGAGGAGTGACTATGAAAGTAAACAAAACTAGTTTCGCACCATTATCACCAGAATAAGACGTTAAAAATTAGTAAATAACAAGACAATCGTGTGTTTCTGCTCTTGCAGGGCGAATGAGATACAATAACGGAATTCTGAAATAAAAATATCAGCATGCTTAAGTTGAACGTCGATTGCATGCAACAAAAAATTTATCAATAGTTCTGGTCCAAAGCGGCATCGAAAGGGATGTGTATTGCTTCCTGGATGCTAGTGTCAAGTTCGTATTTCATTTGGAACAACAGTAGTAGTTATGCTCTCAGTATAGGACTGTGTGTGCAATTTTACTGTCGCGATACATCGAAAGTTTTACAGACTGTCAAAGAATTGATTTTTTCCTGCAAATGCAAAGACGAAAACTCTCTGGCTATATTTCTTCGTGTTCCGGTTTATGATCTTTCTCTTTCTCTTAACGACGGCGTAGGGAGCACCTCTTTTGGGAGTAGCAACATATAGTAAACTTTCTGGTGGCGATATTTATAAGGTAATCAGCGTTTATCTTATACGCCCTCGTTGCATCGTTGCACTTTTTATTTTAGCAAAATCAGTTTTCAATGTACGAAACAGTGTGCACTATGAAATAATGTTTCTTTGAGATTTTGTCGACGTGTCGCCATTACTTTCGGCTGTCACGAGCAAGGCTTATCAACGTCACAAAACATTTTTAGGTAAAATTATTGCTCACACAACAGTTGCGTTGTTATGTTTTGACCACGATATGACAGCTGAACACTGTGTACCTTACGTTACGCCGATATTGGAAGTAATTACCGTGGTTGAAAGCGTCTTTATTACGAGACGGATTCCAATCATCAGTTCTCAAGTTGTGAGGCTGATCACTGAGTAACTGGTAGCTAAAATGCCAATGGCTTTCTTAACTACATCCTTCCCATTATCTGGCAGTAAAATGCTGCAGTGAGTACTGAGTTGAGAAAGTAGTGAACACTGACTGCAGCTTGGTGACAGTAAAGATCCACCTTTATGAAACAATAGTTTGTCACACTAAGCGAAGAAGTTGAACGTTTAGACTTACAGCGGTATTTTCTGCACAACATAGTATAAATTTAAAAAAAATATGCAGTAGTAGTATTTTATTGCACGGTATTGGTGAGCAGCACAATGAGCTACTCAGAACACACAATGCAGACTGAATTAGCGGCCTATTTTGTTTATCATATTCAACCCATTTACTTCAATTATTCTTTGTTGTTAACCTCGAAGAAGACAGGTGCAGCTCTGGCACACATAACAGACATTACTTTATATATCGCCAGTTCTGCTTTTTTGTGACTCACGTTTATTTTATTTATTTGAAATGGCATAATAAAGAAATTTCGTTATCTTACTGAAGAATTTGCTTGCTTAAGGACATGGCATTTGCTTTCAACTGTTAAAATTTCACAATTAGCAATTGGAGTAAGAAACATTGTGCAGATTCAGTTCTTTGTGGCATATTGTGTGTGTGTGTGTGTGTGTGTGTGTGTGTGTGTGTGTGTGTGGATAACTAAATCTTTCCATTAGCCCACCACTGTATTAACCACAGAACTATTAAGTAGGGCTTTTCTGCACACCAGTAGCCCTCTATATCTGCATTTTGAAAATGAAAGTGTCTAGTGGAGGTGTGTATATATTTTAGAATGTGTTGGTTCCTGCCATTCCACTCAGGTAAAACATATGGCAAGAATGACCCTTTATATGCCCCTGTGGAAGCTGTTATTATTCTTCTTATTTTTTCTTCATATTGCATATGATGGTGAAGAGTATTCTGAGGCTCTCGAAACTAGTATTTTGAATTATCGAAGTAAGTTTTCAGTGGGAAGTTAAATATCTTTTTCCTAGTGTGTGTCAGTTCACTCTTTGCAGCACTTCTCCCACAAATGAGCCCAATTCAGAGAAACCTATGAATCAATCCACTGTTCTCATTTTATATGCTACAGGACTGGAATCCAGACTAGGCTATACACAGTTTCACAAGCTTCCTATTCCATAGACAAACTACATCATTTGTTTGCCTACAACTGTTGTTATTGGTTTTTACTCACCATTTATGCAACTAAGTTTCTTGTTATTAAGAACTCATTTCTCATATGAGGAGCCAATTAGTTCCTGGATCATTCCAGCCATGTCTTTTGTTATAGCATTTATTGTGATACTGAACATGGTTATTAACGAACCGAAGAATCAATACCTGACTCAACCACAGCTGAACTGTGTGTTTCAAAGTTCTGGTCGATATGTCCTGGGACTAAGTGGCACTGAACCCTCAATGTACTTATTCCAGAGGGAAATAGGCAATGAATTCTACACATATTTAATTCACAACAGTTCAAGACTGTGGCTGCTTGATAAACATTTTTATGATAAGCCAAACCTCTAACAAACTTTCAGAACAAAAAAGTCCTGTAAACCTGGGCTCCAGAATATGTATGTTAAGAGGTATGGGCACTTCAACTGAAGAAGTGGTCATACCTCTTTAAGGTATGCATTTTAGGAAGACTAGACTGTCCCTGTGAATGCTAGTTAGTTGAGTTCTGGTTCCCCTGTGTGTTAGTCATAACATGTGACTGAAGTTGCAGAAAACAGTACAGGAATTACTGTGAATATCCTTTAGGAAGACAACATTTCAGCATCTTCATAAAATATGCTGATTTTTAAAACAATATCTTTTACTTAGATTGTGAGTTTATCAATCAGCTATTCACTAACTTTGCCCATATAGATTATGGTAATGGATGCTAACTGTTCTGTACACTACTACTTGCACGCACAAAGGGCCACCTCAAATTTGTGGATGTCTGTTTTCCTAACTTCATTATTTTTCTATTGCTTATTAGTCTACAACAGTTCCTTGGCCTTCACTTAAACAAGGAAAGGAAGTACTGATCTTATACACAGCAGGGTTCATTCACTGAACTTTCAACAAACCTCTGTCTATATATCTGAAAAATAGCTAAAACAGACACTTATGCCTCTCATAGAAATACTCACTAAATCTGAAGTACAAGGGCCTTGGGGAGAGAGAGAGAGGTGGAGGGGGAGAGAGAGAGGGGGGGAGGGGGGGAGAGAGAGAGAGAGAGAGAGAGAGAGAGAGAGGATTTTTTTTTACAGAAACCACATGTTCTGCTCACACAAAAGTTCCTCTAATACAATTATAGTTAAAAATGTGAACTGACTGACTCTTGGGAAAGCTTTAAAAATCAGCCATTGGCTACAAAATGAGTAATCAGTGTGGGAAGTACAATGTATAGTTATCTGCACTTTCAACCTTTCTTATTGGAGCTCTGTACATTAATCCAATTCCAGAAGACAAACAACGACATTTAAAGTTCCAAAATACTGCAATGCAATAATTAACTCATTCACCGCTGTTCCTGAAACTCATTATTAAGGAGATTCTCAGGGGACGTGTAATGGGTCGCAATATTTCTAGTGAGAGGCAGCTGTCAAGAATCACAGTGTTACCAATCAATCATCATTGAACTGCTAATACTATTTGAGCATACAATCTACAAATGAAAATAATTAAATTAGCCACAACCTTGGATCATGTTTCACTTTCCATGATAACAGAGCAGTTTTCCACCCACTACTGCTTGCTTAATTGCCAGAAACAGTTATCTACACTCCGTGTGAATAGATAGCTATTTAAAATGAACATTGTTACTTTTGCTCCTACACTGCTTCTGTTAACTACATTTCACTTCAAACTTATGAATATAATTTGCTATGAATATGACAAGCTTAAAAGGAAGTGACCTCAAAATGTTTTAAGAACCCTCTGCAAGATGTGTGGTTTTTTACTTTACACAGTATTATTATTGACTGCTTTTGTTGAATAAACATTTACTCAGATCAGGTGTACTGAAACAGAACATAACAGCTTTCCAAGTATAATTTTATTATGTGGACAATCATAAGCGTCAGCAAAGTCACAGCAAATACCAATAGGATAATCTCTCCTGCTTTAACTTTGTCAGAACTTTTTGTGGCTGACAACATGTGTCTTTTATGGAAGGCAAACTAAGGAGCAGTCAAGTAGTTCAGCTTGGCAGAGTGCACATAAATTCTATTATTCGATAGATCCTCAGAAGTTTTTGAAAAGAGTAGAAAAAATGAAATTGATTTCAATTTTCTTCTTTCCGTAGTTATTGGCTGGTATTTGTAATGCCATAACTACTGACTGGTATGAGTACTAAATATTTAAGTGTCAGCAAAAATGCCTTGTACCACTACAAAGGTAGGTCACAGAGAGGGGGTGTAATAATCATGATTTTTAATTAGTTGGGTGCTGTTTGCTGTTTTATATTGTCTGAACTTGCATCTGCTGTTGCATACAGTTTCTATGCTGGAGTTAATCTGAAACATTTGCACTTAACTGCTCATTACAGCATCTTATGTTTTTTGCCTGTCTGTAAGTATTTGTTACCATGGGCAGCAAATGATTTGTGCCTGTGTGTGTCTCTTATTTCCTAATGCCCCAAGTCATATTTGCTTCTCTTTAGTTATACTTTTTTGTGCAATGCATACACATTTTTCTTTCCCAACACAAGAAATTAAGATTTTATTTACAGACACAAGAAGAGAAATAATGAAAACAGGGCACCTTGATGTAGCCACCTGCCTTTTTATTTCTCAAAAAGCTTCACAGAAAATTGCTTTCCACAAAATTCTGTATTACCTAACTGAAATGCCAAAGTTTCATGAACCTGAAAATATTACCTACAGTGAGTAGCAAAAGCTTGTGTGTTATCAGTTCAAATGTTGTATAACAATATAAACAGTTATTTAACGCAACATACATTTATCTTTACAATCTAGAATTTATCTCTTATTTTTGTTTACATAATCCCCATTCCCTTTTACAATTTCTACAGTATCCATCTTAGGTCACCAGCTCAATTTCTGTAATTTCTATTAAGTGTAATATAGTTTATACTTCAAGGATTACACAACTTTGTGCATGCAGTCCATGTCAGAATGGTTAAGAGATGACTGTCACAGTCTACCACACCAGTCACATGTTACCCCACCCCTTCCCATTTGCACATATCTACTCTTCAACTTGATTTATGGTATTTCGAAAATGTTCCTATTGTGCTCTTGTGGAATATACACTCTCCTGCTTGTACATGACAGTCGTTCATGTGGCATACGGCCTACAAAGGCAGATACTATATCTTATTCCTTGTTCAGCAATACTCTCCTCAATCGTTAAATTGTTACACAGCCTTGCTGTATGCTTTCTATTGAAGCCGCTGGTCCCACAGCAGGGAGGGGAGGAGGGGGGAGGAGGAGACAGACATGGACCCTATGGAGTTTGCAAAAAGTGGGAAGAGGCCTGCAGAGACTTGAAGTTTGTTGCTAGCCCATGTAGCAAACTTAGGTTTTGCAACTGGTTATGTACTATGTGAGAAAATCCAGTATAGAAGTCGATGTCACATAGGGTACACAGTTTTCACTTGTCACATACAAACAGTGTAACACGTGTATAAATGGAAAGATGGTGAAGACTCATTGTGCCAGTAACTATTTAACCTGCAACTGCTCTACTAATATAGTTTTTAGCAACAGAATTCTTTTTGCCCGTCACTAATTTGTGCTAATGCAATGAACTTTGGATTTTTTGTTATATTCTTATATTTTGCAAGCTTGCATTTTTAATCCTTCAACAAATTTCTTTTCATGTTTCAGGCAGCTTAATATTGATAATGAATACTGCCCACTCCTGCTAGAAATGTATAAAAATATATCATATACAGGGTGTTACAAAAAGGTACGACCAAACTTTCAGGAAACATTCCTCACACACAAATAAAGAAAAGATGTTATGTGGACATGTGTCTGGAAACACTTAATTTCCATGTTAGAGCTCATTTTAGTTTGTTCTTCCACCTACGCTCAATGGAGCACGTTATCATGATTTCATACGGGATACTCTACCTGTGCTGATAGAACATGTGCCTTTACAAGTACGACACAACATGTGGTTCGTGCACGATGGAGCTCCTGCACAATTCAGTCGAAGTGTTCGTACGCTTCTCAACAACAGATTCAGTGACCGATGGATTGGTAGAGGCGGACCAATTCCATGGCCTCCACGCTCTCTTGACCTCAACACTCTTGACTTTCATTTATGGGGGCATTTGAAAGCTCTTGTCTACGCAACCCCGGTACCAAATGTAGAGACTATTCGTGCTCGTATTGTGGACGGCTGTGATACAATATGCCATTCTCCGGGGCTGCATCAGCGCATCAGGGATTCCATGTGGAGGAGGGTGGATGCATGTATCCTTGCTAACGGAGGACATTTTGAACATTTCCTGTAACAAAGTGTTTGAAGTCATACTGGTACGTTCGGTTGCTGTGTGTTTCCATTCCATGATTAATGTGATTTGAAGAGAAGTAATAAAATGAGCTCTAACATGGAAAGTAAGCATTTCCGGACACATACCCACATAACATACTTACTTTCTTTTAGTGTGAGGAATGTTTCCTCAAAGTTTGGCCGTACCTTTTTGTACCACCCTGTATACAGCTAGTAGTTGGATGAATATGTACCCAATGTAGAGTTACTGTGATGAGTGCCACAGGGGAGGGAGGGGGCACGAGGGGGGGGGGAGAATCCATTGGGGGGGGGGGAGGAGGAGGAGGAGGAGGAGGAGGAGGAGGAGGAGAGTCTGCTGGGGGTGGGGGGAGGGTAGAATAGTTAATGAGCGGCCACAGGCAGAGGGGGGGGAGGAGAATAGCTATGGAGAGGCCACTGGGGTAGGGGGGAGAATAGCTAAGGTGAGGCCACTGGGGTAGGGGGGAGAATAGCTAAGGAGAGGCCACTGGGGTAGGGGGGGGGAGAATAGCTAAGGAGAGGCCACTGGGGTAGGGGGGGAGATAGCTAAGGAGAGGCCACTGGTGGGGGGGGGGAGAATAGCTAAGGAGAGGCCACTGGTGGGGGGGGGGGGAGAATAGCTAAGGAGAGGCCACTGGGGGAGGGGGGGAGAGAATAGCTAAGGAGAGGCCACTGGGGGCAGGGGGCAGAATACTTCAGGGAAGGCCGGGGGGGGGGGGGGAGTTGTGTGTGGCAAAACTGCGGTCCTAGAAAATAGGGTTGGTATTGAAGGACTGGGCACTGCACAAGGGAATGAGGGTGGCAATTGTGGCCATTGGGAAGCAGTGGATTGTGAAACTAAAGTTGTAGCCACTGGAACAGGGGTGGGATTGTGGGGCGGGGGGGGGGGGGGGGGGGACAGCACAGTATAATCGTCGAGCCTGGGATTGTGAAGCTGCACAGGAACAGTGGCTACACACCAATTGACATTACGTCGGTTGTGTGAGGAAGGGAGATGGCTTTATGCAGGCACTCCATACTCAGTCCAAGAGTGTGTTTTGTCTTGTGTATGGTTTCGTAGTATTACAACTCATCTCTGTGATCAATGTTTCTATGAAGAAGTCCCTGGCCTGGCATTCTAAATATGCCTCCTTTACTCGTATCGAAGTGACAGGCAACGGATTCTTTACAGTGAAACCACATGAGGAAAATGACTCATCTAGGTTGACGCTGCAGTCTGCAGCAAGATTAGATTCTCCTTTCTCCGCTGAATCCCTTTTCCCAGTAAAGTTAGTGAAGTGCAGTTACGACAGGGCGTTTGTCTTTTTCAGATTACGACACAAAAGCGGTGTAGCTTTGTGTCGGTAATTGAAAGTGTTCTGAGGTAACCCAAGGAGAAAGACCATGCCCAAGCTAATGACATACCTGCTTGGCAGGTACGCTGACTAAATGTAACAGGTCCTTTACAAGCTCAGCTGTATACGAAGTGGTGGGTGTCATCGATGGACGGAGCGGGAGGCTACAAATGACCTGAATAAATATGGTTATAACACCAACGAGACCTTTTCAGGCACAGCGGCGACTGCAGCCGTTATTAAATACACGAAATGCTTTCGCAGTTGCGAATATGGACAACCGTCAGCTGTATAATGGAATGACAACGAAAATTTGTGCCGGACGGGACTCTACCCCGAATTTCTCGCTTATCGCTAGCGGTCGTCGTACAGCTAACTTCCATATATCGTCAACCGTGCATCCACAACCTGCTGTACATCATGTATATTCCCGTATAGGTGAAACTTTTTAATTTAAAGTCGCCTGCCCGGTGTCTGCGGAAAAATACGACATCGCAGTGCTAGCGATAAGCGAGAAATCAGGATCAGAGTTCCGGTCCGGCACAAATTTTCACTGTCATTCTATTATACAGCTGATGGTTGTCCATATTCGCAACTGCGAATACATTTCATGTTCTCTGTTTATTCTTCCAAAGACAGTAAAACTGAAATGGAAGGGATCGTAGGTGTCCTCATAGAATCCGTTTCTAATGCAAATCATGTCCGCTTCGATATGATAGCAGCTGAGCCGCGCCGAGGTGAGTGTGGAAAACCGCGGGACGTCCGTGCTCGGTGTGCGCAGTAGCACGACGCGAAGCGCGGCTGGTGGCTGGCATGCGATACAGTTTACGAGTTTCCAGCGAGAGTGAAGTGAGCGCCCGCGCGGTTTATGTCAAGTCCGCAGGGATGCCACATCCGTTCTCGCCTCTACTTGCCCGGGAATGACCTTGTCTTTCGTCACAACAGCAGCACGGTAAGAGGTTATTGCGCACAGATTTATAGAAATAATTGAACATCGTTCATTATACTAGTCAAAATTTTTAATATTTCGTAAAAATATCGCATCCCGTTGTCAGCAGGCAGTGATACTTCCTGAAACAAACAAACACTGTGAACGTGTTTGTCTATATACTTTGAGCCGGTTTCAGCGTCTGTCATTCGCTGCATTATTTATGAGTGAACTGTGCTTTTTCGTCTTATAAACAAACAAAAGGGGGCGTGTCCGTGTGCGTTATTCGACTATTAATTGTGTGAGTGTGATCTGAAGCCAGAAATCATCTCAACAGGTTTTATCCCATATCGTACACGTGTGAGGATCATTTCTTCGTTTTGAATTTTGATGAAAATGAAAGGTACATTTTCTAATTTCCTTTTATATGATAATCTGCTGTAAATTCTTTCATATCGCATACGTATTCTAAAATATTGATACTGCAGGACTGTTAGTTCGTCTGTTGCGGTGACGTCATGGCGGCAACAACGTTTGTGACAGTTATTTAGATGCAAAATTTCTGCAGTGATATTTATTTTTGTGCATTATTTACTCATTTTTAGGAGGAAGTTTGCTCTGCTTCGTTTAACCGCTGCAGCCGTGTAGTTTGACAATATTCCTTTCAGAATAACAGTTTAAGAACTTCCACGTAACACACAGGTAATAAACGTTACGATTCGCTACTGAAGGACGAAAATGAAGCCATCTTATGGTATGCTGCAACGTAGCCTCTTTGTTTTGTGCTGTTACAGGATTATATCTGAGACAGGATCAGTCAATTCAGCGTTCTTCACCTTAGTTACCAACGTGAATCTACGCCGAAGATAGAGGCTTGCACTCAATATGCCACGAGTTACTTCCAAATTAACAAAGGTAAGTTTGACAAGAATACAGGTAGAAGAGTTCACTGCATATTTCTACCAATTCATACAGCGAACTACCGTTTTTCCAAGAAAACGTTTTTCGCGTAATATGTGTTACTTTGTATTTTAACTTTTGTGCAACAAAAACTACGCAGGTCGCTGTTAGAAAAGTTAGCTTGTAATGAGTTATTTGCCACTACCCCGTTCCTTGCCAAGATTTGCGAATGACATGAGCAATTTAAGTAGTTTTAGCTGTTTTTGTAATTAAAAAAATCGTACAAAAGGTAATGCATATGGTTGTGTGACCTGCAGGAAAGGTTAAGTAACTAGCAATGACAACCAGAAGATACGTACTTGTATGTATACCGAGAATGCTTTCTGTTACATGTCATGTTTCACACAGGGAAGTTGCATCTGCTACCTTAGTTCTGTAAGTGCTACGAAGTGCACATTTTACCCGCTGACCTAAAAACCACACACAACAGCAGTTTTTTAAATTCGGTTTTGTTTTTGCCTTTTTCATTGATTATGTGTGGAAGTATGTGACGTATTTTGTAATTATTTGCGAAATGAATAGTTCATTTCTTTTCCAAGAATTATGTGACATGGAAAAAAATTACCTCTTTGCTGCAAGAAGAGTAATAGAAGTTGACTGAAGTTATTACTGAACACATGCCAAAACCTGGATACACAGGTGTTCTGCAGGAAGTACTGCAAGCCGACTGTCATCTCTTTTATCAAGTTAGCTTTAGAGTTGATAAAAGTAGTCATGCATTTGTATCATATTTTTCAATACGCAGATTTCATTTGGGAAAAAGTCAATAGGTTTACCAACAACCTCAACTTCACAGTGCTTAGCACTTTGATGACGTTTTAATAAACAAGCTTCATGCATTGATTTGAAAGCGTTTCTAGCTTACAACGCAATGGAGAATTGGATTATCACTGGTTTCTATACCGGTCTTTACTGTAAAGCCGAATTGTAAGTGGCTTTCATCATACTTGCAGTTAGGTGTAGGTTTTTAATTGCATCCTTGGTTGTAGAAAGAGCTTCTTAGCTTAAAAATCGTGTCATGGTTAATTTAAAACACAGTCACGTTTAAGTCACACAATCAAGTTAAACTTCACATCGCAATTATTTAGTCCAGAATCAGTTCGTTTTAGTATGCACAGTCCGGTTCGTATCACGATGCCATTAAATTTTATGTTATAAACCGTTCATTGCGTAATGACTACTGCAGCACCACACATTGGTACACCGTGTAAAGTAGCACTGTTGCAAAACGGCACGAAAACTGAAGAATAACGACCGACAAGATCCGGCCAAAAAATAGCCAAGGTCAAAACTAGATGAACCGTTCCCGTCTAACACAACGACGATTAATGGGAGGGAGGAATGAAGAAGCAGTCCGACCTTCCTGTGTCCTGCGTGCAGTGCGAACCAAACATTCTGCGGTAAATCCATTTTCAGTAACATTCTACAGATGCCACGTTTATCAATCCGTTTTCAATCGTGTTTCTTTAAAAATAAAGTAACAGAATAATTTTACTTATATCAGTACATGTTTTGTTTACTCGTTCGCATGCTACCAGAAACGTCCTCGCGTACCAATAGTGGTACGCGCACCATCGCCTGGGAACTCGGGGCTAACGAAAGGGTCGCGTGTTCGCATCCGCTTCCCAACCCACATATACATATTTACTTGAACTTGCGCAATGTGTGTGTGTGTGTGTGTGTGTGTGTGTGTGTGTGTGTGAGAGGGGGGGGGGGCGTGTGGGGCAGGGGGTGGTTTAGAGGAAGGATATCTTGTCTCTAATATTTCATAAACCGTTCAAAATACCCAATTAAGGCTTTCGACAAGTGGCAGTATATAAATGGGAGGAGGCATATCCTGTACGGCACATACACTTTTTAGTCTACCGAGATAGTCACAATCGTTTTTTAAAATGGTACATTGTATTTTTGGGTAAATTCAGTCGCTCTTAGGGAGTATAATTGCATGTCTCAACTTCCTTATGTAAGAATGATTGGCTCTCATTGAAACTATATAACGATAACTTCTATGATCGTGTACAGCTTTAACAGGTCAGTAGCAATAAAACATATGGCTGAACACATGGAACTGCTTTGAAAACTGATTACATATTTAAGGTAGAAAGTAAAAATTATCTCGCAATCAGACGTATCCTGCTGGTTAATCATATATACAATGTATACAGCTAGCAAACGTGAGAATCAAGTCGCACAACGTCAACTTTTTGAAACACGAGATGTATATCTCCTCATACATTTTATGAAGGTTGCTTGATAAATTTCATATCTCAACCAGCCAGAGCTGCTGTAATTTTTTACTTGCTGCCGACTTCAGTCTTGATCATCTTAAGGTGGAGTGCCTCCACACGGAAATGAGAAACCCTACTGCAATTTGCAGTCTAAGATTGACAGCAGACATGACGGTTTTTATGTTATTTGATGTCACAGTTCTAATACTGGTTCTTAAGTTGGTAAATTGTTTACACAGAAAGATTTATCAGCAGCTCTTGGCCGTTGAAATATGACGTTTTTCAATTATTTATTTGGAAAGGTAAGTCAAGTAAAACTGAGTTATTTTTAATTGCTTTTTGTGACTTTTGTTCTGTACACTTCAATACAGATGTCGATAGAATTTTCAGTACTGACACTGCGTGAAATATCGAGTACTGCTAAGCATTTGTAACTGGGTGCACTGCAGCTATTGTCCAGGTTTTTGCTTGAAAATAACTGCAACACACAAATGCGTACGAACGACGTTGCAAAATGTTTGTCACGCTTCCACATCCAGTGTAGACAAAAGCGTTTTAACTGTGCCGATTATTCACGCAGCGGTATTCGCTGTCTCGAGAGTTATTAGGGAGGTCCTGAACATTCCTGAACTGCTACAAGATACCCCGTAAATGCGATAAAACTATATTGTTGCGCAAAGCTAACAGGTAAATATTTTACTCGGGAAATTTGCTTTTACTGGCACTGATCCCGTAACAACTAACAGGCACATTCGTGTTACTGAAGACCTGAATTTTAAGTACCATTGAAACAAACCTGTCAACTTCTCTTGAAAACACCGTAAGGTCCAAGAAAGCTACATGGGAATCACCGATCCGATATTAGAAGAGTATTTCCTGACGGCGCGATCGTCTGTCATTTTTTTGTGTTGAATGTACAGTTTGTGCTCCCATAACCTGGTAAGTAAACTTGATTCACAAGGAAATAGTGTATATCTTTTTCTCCTCCAAAACACAACGGCGGCACAGCAAAACTAACTAAAACGATTTATCTACCAAAAACAACTCTGTCATTTCTTGCTGAATGTATAAACTTCGGTGCCGTTCGAGACTCACTGTGCGTGTTTACCACGAGGGTTATCAAGTGTAACATACAGGGTTTCTGTCCAGCGGGTTACAATACCGTTTAAAACCGGCCAACGTGGCTGGCATATCTTAGATATTAACGTATGGTTTCTTGTGTGTTATTCCAGAAAACTGACCGACAAATGACGCACAGAAGACCAGGACGAAAGTCTTTGACACACCTCCGCATAAGCTCCATCAACCATCAAATACGTTATCAGTTCCGTTCTTTGACTGTACTCCATTTCTCACGTGCCTGAAAAATCAATCTCTCTCTCTCTCTCTCTCTCTCTCTCTCTCTCTCTCTCTCTCTCTGTGTGTGTGTGTGTGTGTGTGTGTGTGTGTGTGTGTGTGTGTCATAAAATCTCTTCTTATTTCTGTAGCATCTATAGCACCAGTGTGTCTATAAGAACACCTGACGGTCGAAAATACTGTCGACAAAGGAAGGTACCGAAAATACTGTCGACAAAGGAAGGTACTAGATCCGTTAGCATGACATGTTTATTTTCTCAGGCATTGCTGAAACTCATATGTGAAGAATTACAGGCAGCCAGCTCATGACGCTGAACTTCGGCTTTTAATACTTAACATCGTATCTTCTGTAGTTATGAGACTATGTACGTCTCGCAACAAATTTTACATTAGTACCAGTGCATTTGAATATTTGATATGTCTATTATAACGATCTAAGGTAGATCCGTCTATTTCAATCTTGATGGTTCATTCCCTGATGCTAGAGGGAATCATAATCAAGTCTGCTGCACACTGGTATTTGTCGCATACGACCACCGACCCCGTTTCTATCGCCACGAATCAGTGCGTGTAATGCACAGCAGAAAAATTTCTTGTACGAGCGAGAGAGAGAGAGAGAGAGAGAGAGAGAGAGAGAGAGCGCTAGCGCTAGCTTTTACAACCGCCCTTCCTTATTAGTAGGGGTGATCATGTTCCCAAGCTGTGACGAAAATGCTGACTACCCTCTTAGAAAAGTTTGATAGTTAAGGACGAGACCAGTTTTTAGTATGTCCGTACACTTAAGTTAACGCGTTCGAGCAATCTTCCGAACAGCTTTAATTTAAGCGAGCCGAAGGTACGCCGAGCCACCTTGACCTCGACTTCCGCAAACCGCAGCATGCCAGCTAATCACGAGCTTTGCGCGTTTGCCGGCAGATAGCGCGACGTGCTAGCCTGACGGCGCAGCAGTGTACATGGCTGCGCCCTAGCGGGCAGCACTGCACTCGAGAATCGCACAGGGCGAGCTCCAGGTACACCTACGACGAAATTGCACATTCTTCTGACGTTTGCTACTTCGTCCACGTAATACTGCGTTACGTTTTTAAGTCATAATATTATCGCATCCCCGAAATTAGGGAGGAACCTACTCGCGAGAATAAATTATCTGCCTCTTGTAGGGCCACACTACACTTACACAGACGCACAAACATGTTAAGACACATCCTTCACCATCTCCTTTTGACCTTTGCCCTCTCTAGTTTAATTAATCCACACACAACAAGAATTCGATTGATTACAAAAATGGTTGTTATGTGGTTTTCAATTAGCTCTTCGAAGTTGTGTTGTACGCCGTGGTCAACCGAATTTATCTTTTACATTACCTCTACTGTACCTTTTTTTGCTACAACAATGTTCGAACACTTAATCATAAATGAGAATTGACTCTTCGAATAGTGTGCCATACTTTGCAACATAACATTTCTCTATTGTAGCACGTGGTATTGCATTACCATACCGGTAAGTGACTAGGTCTTCAGATTGAGCACATAATTTCGCTGTACGCGTGGTGTACCATAATTAGTAGCGTAAACACATGCAATTGATACCAGAAGCAAGATGATCTAGTAAACATTGTACTTAAACGCGCATACGTAAACAGTTACGAGCACTTGTTCAGTAGAACAGAGATGTTTCACAGTAGCGAATATGATTAAGTGCACATAGCTCTTATGGTTAATATTCTACAGCCCCTGTTTTCTAGAGTTTTTTTGTTTCTAGTATCGTGTACTTTCAACTGTATACGTTTACGCCGTTAATTATGATACACCCTGTAGATAAACATTCTACGAGTTTCAGAAAATCTTTTGTGTCTTCTTAACCACCAAACTAAGAGCTACAACAAGTGCACTTCTGTATTTCAAGTACTGTAGCTTTCCTATTTCGAATAAAGCACAACTGTAGTATATTGGAATTGTCTTTAAACACAAGCCGTACGTAAATATTAGTAGTAATGTGCGCGCAGAAAGTGATAAATCTAAAAAAATTTCCTGTGTTAGGCAAGTATAGAGGAAGCTCCCTAAATCCATCTGTGGAACATTCGGTCTTTGCAAGAAATATCGTCACATATAATCAGGGAAATTAGACAGTTCACAAAAACTAGTGAAATGTTTGTCGATAAGTAGAATTTCCTTGCCAATGAAACAGTCACGTCATTCTCCTCAGTGAGAAGTGGTAAACCGTTTAATATCAGACAATTTTTGCAAAACCCCTAAAAGTGTACACTGTAAGGAATGATTTGATCACTGCTGGCTGTTATAGTGTGGTTTTTCGGCTCACTGCGATTCTAGCAGCACACACATGGGAGCGAACAAACATGACACGTATTATTGCCTGTAAGCTCGTCTCCGATTACAACTTGTACAACACTTCCTCGTGGAACAAGATTCCACCGTCAGACGTTGCGGCAGCATCAGCAGTCCCTCTCGCCTGGAAATGCGCTTTCTGCAGCCTTCGGACGAGAACTGAAACTACGGACTGTAATAACTGTACTGCCGAAGCTAACCGACATCACATAAAGCACTGCCGTGTTCTCTCTCCTAGCGCTACTCTAGCGAAACCTTTTTCTAGCGTGGGCATTGGGTGGCAGTACTTACTTTGAAACAAACTGCTGACATCACATGTACCGAAGAAACTTAATAATCATACAGCAACAACTGGTGCAAGCCGCCCCGGGGGAGATCGGTGAGAACATGCCAGACTTGTCTTAGGAGATGGGTTGCAGAAAAACAATTCCACACTTCTATTTTAATTTTTAAATGCGAACATTTTAGGTCAGGCATTACTGTGACTGTTACTGACATTAAATTAAACAACAAGTTTACTGTTACTAGTCACTGTTTATCTCCACGACGCGTTTCAAAGGTTTAAACCTCCGTCAGGTGGATTTACACTTGTTAATATGACATTTGTATGTGTGTTGTGTTACGATTTTTTGAAGGAACTTGTCGCACTGTCTCCAGTGGTCACATGTTCCTTTCACTGTCTTAACACATCACATGTATACTGTCATATTTTCTAAACAAATATTGTATACTGTCATATTTTGTAAACAAATACGACATTGATGTGTTACGACAGTGAGAGGAACCGGTGACCACTGGAGACTGCCACAAGTTCCCCCCAAAAATCGTAACACAACACACACAAATGTCGTATTAACAAATGTAAATCCACCTGACGATGGAGGTTTAAACCAATGAAACGCGTCGTGGAGATAAACAGTGACTAGTAACATTACATTTATCGTTTCCCAAGGATCCATTGGAGATGAGTCTCTGGGATGTGGAAAGAGTCTAGTTTTTTACTCAGATACATGGATATTGTACAATTCTAATGCAGACAGAGTTATGAGCTATAATCCTTGTGAAGATATTCATCGATGGAGTAGGAGTTGGCCAATAGGAAGTTCTTTAATTCCGAAACCGATCCTTTATCACTTACAAGACCTTTGATATTTTCCGGTAAGTTATTGAATATATGACTACCCATGTATTTGACTCCTTTTTGTACTAATGTTAAGCTTTTATAGTCCTTATACAGATTGTTTTTGGTTCTCGTATTATAATCATGTTTTGCACTATTTTGTGTAAAAAGAGACATGATGGAAATGACAACGGACATCAATGAGTATATGCACTGAGAAGTATTAGTAAGAATACCAAGATTCTGAAAGAGGTCTCTTCATGATGATCTAGGGCTGACACCAGATATAATTCTAATGACTCGTTTCTGAATTTTGAAAATGTTCTCTTTGTTTGAGGAGTTTCCCCAAAAGATGATTCCATAACTCATTAGTGAATGGAAGTAGACCGAATAAACTAACTTCATTTTTAAATCACTTATTTCTGCTATTATGTGTACTGCAAATGTAGCTGAACTAAGGCGTTTCATGAAGTCTAGAGTGTGAGTTTTCCAATTTAGGTTGTGTTCAATTTGTAGCCCTAAAAATTTGACATTGTGTACAGCTTTAATTTCATTGTTTGAATACATTATACTTATAGGGTCAGGTATTTTTTGTGAGGCATTAAACTGTATGTACTGGGTCTTGTCAAAATTCAGTGACAATCCATTTGCTGTGAACCACCCATTGATACTTACAAATATTTCATTAGCTGATTGCTCAGTGAGATCACGGGTACTGTTTTTTATACCAAAACTTGTATCATCTGCAAATACGACAGAATTTGCATTTTGTGACACTGCATATGGAAGGTCACTAATATATAATACAAACAACAAGAGACCTAAAATAGAGCCCTGGGGCATCCCTTGTCTGATGCTTTCATATTTTGAATAACTATTGTTATGTGGTAAGCCTGGTACAGAGACACATTGTTTTCTATGAAACAGATAGGATGGGAACCACGAGCCTACTATTCCTGTTATCCCGTAATATTTTAACTTTTTTTATAGGGATATCATGGTTAACACAATCAAAAGCTTTAGCCAGATCACAGAATATTCCAATTGGTAATAACTTTTGATTTATTGATTCTAATATATCATCTGTAAAAGTGAATCTAGCTTTATCAGTTGACAAATCTTCCCGAAATCCAAACTGATTGCAAATGCGAATATTTTTCTGTGCTAAGTGTTTATACTGTCTATTGTACATAACCGTTTCAAACACTTTTGAATATATTGCCAATAATGAAACGGGACGGAAGTTTTCCACTGATGATTTGTCTCCTTTTTTGTGTAATGGTTTGACAATAGCATATTTAAGCCCATCTGGGAATGTACCACTGTGGAGGGATTCATTACGTAAGTAACTCAGTATGGCAACAAGTTCTGAGGAGCAACATTTAATTATGTTAGTGCTGATTTCATCATAACCACTGGAAGATTTGTTTTTAAGAGAGCTAATAATATTAGAAATCTCTTTCTCTGGGGTAGGATATAGTTGAATTTTGTCAAACTTCTGCAGAAATGCATTTATAAATGTTTTAAGCTGTCTTCTGGGGAACTATGCAAACCTAAGTTGTCTGCTACTGAAACGAAAAAGTTGTTGAAAGTGTCTGCAATTTTGGAGGTATCTCTAATCAACTCATTTACATTTAACATAATTTCCTTATTTGCTTGATTAGTTTTTCTGTTTCACTTTTTACCATGTTCCACATAGTTCTGTTATTACAGACCTGTATTTTTTCTTGAAAATAAATAATTCTGATTACTTTTGTTAGAATTTTACAATATAATTTGTAATGTGATTTAGCTCTGTAGTCATCGTTTTTCCTTGACATTAAGTA
This sequence comes from Schistocerca cancellata, assembly GCF_023864275.1. Lineage (NCBI taxonomy): Eukaryota > Metazoa > Arthropoda > Insecta > Orthoptera > Acrididae > Schistocerca > Schistocerca cancellata. The sequence continues at coordinate 26,630,458 of NC_064629.1, read as the reverse complement.
CAGTCTTCTTTCTGTTTTGCAAGATACTTTTATTCCATTTGTAATCCAAGGTTTTGAAACATTTAATCTATTTGCTTTGATACTTTCTTAGGACAGCAGTTTTCAATCTGACCTATGACAGTATTAGAGAAACAGTTATGTTTTTCATTTATCCTGAGTGAATTGTATACTTCTTTCCAGTCTGTATTCCTCAAACAGTTTTTTATACCTTCAATTCCTGTTTCATTTATTATTCACATTGTTTCCCACTTCCTGTTATTAGTTGAATCAGACCCCACTATATTAAATGTAAGTAACTGGGCATCATGATTCGAAAGGCCATTAAATATTGTATTTATACTATGATTTACTAGTGTGGTAGTATCTGTGAAAATGTTATCAATAGCAGTGCTGATGGTACTCATAACCCTGGTTGGGAACTTTACTAAGGGAATGAAATATAAAAAGTGGTAAGAGACTCTAGTACGGATCGTGAGTAACTATCCTCCAGAAAATTTAAATTAAAATATCGACTTAGTATGAGTTCATAATTTTTAAAGTTAAGAAATTTAATACTGCATCAAGCTGTTTAGTGAATAACTGGATATTACCAGTTGGAGCCCTGTATATTGTCACTATAATTATTTTTCTTGTATGTGTTTCTACTTGTGTGACACATGCTTCAAAATGCTGATCACTACAGTATTTAAAAATGTTTTTTATAATTCTGACCCTTTCTAATGTAAACGGCAACTCCTCCTTTCTCCATCTCTTTTCTACAATACTTTGAAGCTAAGGCATACCCTTCCATATTAAGCATTTCAATTTCACTACCTAATTGATGATCATAAATACAAATAATATCAACAGTATTTGTTGACTGTAGATCTAAAAAGATCTGAAAATCATTAATTTTGCTTTTTAAACCTCTGATATTTTGATGTAGTAAATTTACTGTTACTTTTTTGTCTTCACAAGTATTATGCTTAACATTTTCAGATACATCTTGTTTCAATATTGAATGTGTAGATAATGAGCTTAACCTAATAAAGGACTATTTCCACGAGTTGCAGTGTCCCGCCTTGAAGAATTTGTTATCAACCTAGCCAGTACATCCTTCCCTATTCTATTGACATGCAGGGCATGAGAAATAAAGCCCCACCTACCAATAGTGTCAACAGGAACCAAACCAGTCCCCAACCCACGACCAGCCCGAAGCAGTCGATCCAACTCTTCACAGAGCTGTTCAACTGGGGTCGATTGTACAGCTTGAAACCCAGGCACAAACTCAACATTAGTATGGTTCGTTGCTGATGCTATTTTTACCAGGTCACTCTCAATACTGTAGCCCTGGTTCCTATCAATACTGTTTCCTGCTCCACTATTACAACATGATCCTCCTTGGTAAAACCTTTACACAAAGATCATATGCCCTCTATCACGTGGCTGAGAGATGCACTAGGCTTGAAAAAGTTTGTGACCTGGTAGCTGTCACCTAATTTTCCCTGCAGAAGTTGGCCCACACCTATTCCATGACTGCTACCTAAGAGCAGAATTTTCTTCTTACTTGCTACTTTTTCTGAAGCTGTGCATCAGCTACACCTACATCTACATGAGGCTCTCCATTACTTAACCGTGGCACCAGGGCAAATTATTTTTTGTGCCGACAATGAAACTGTCAGATACTGTCCTCTTTCTGTGGCCCTGTTCCCTGCTACCACTTCCCACTTCTCTTCACCCTTCTCCCCCCTTAACCTAATTAGTTCCTCCCTAGATTTATCAGTTCAGCCTGAAGGACTCTAATCTTCCCCTCCTGTTCTGCTGTGTTCGTATCCGTGAACACACACTACAGTACCTAGGAAGAGTCATTTTGTTCCCCAGTTTCCATGCAACTACATTCCCCCTCCCAGTGAAACGATCTGTCAACAGCTGCATAGCACCCCAGAACTAACCTTCCTTCCAGAACTAAAACACTTCACACTCATGATTGTTTACATATAGGCTTACTTTTTAAGCTTTCACTAAGAAAAGATAATTTCCTATTCACTATGCTCTATGGTGTTCTAATATGAAAATGATATTAAAGTACTTAATTACACTTCGAATCACTTAACTTTCGCGCACAAAATTTAGGCGTAAAAACGGCTGTTAAGCGGTACCGGTTTTGCGCTATTTTCTTTAAAAATGCGGCACAGAACTTAAAATCATCACTTCCCCAAACAGTTATTACACTACTGAAAGCAATTAAACCTATTTAAATCTAGACACTGCACTTAATACTTACTAAAACTCAAAAATGAGCGCACAAGAAATATCAACACAACCGGTCTGCCCAAAGAGCTTTTACAGTAACAGTAAACTTGTTGTTTCATTTAATCACACTTATATGATTCGTACATTTAGAAAACATGTTTTTACAAAGTTGACTAACACACTGGAATTTTGAAATCATCAGGGATAAAATAACGGTAGTCAAAGGTTAACTTGTGTGCAAACTGTAGTTACAAGAGCCCAAGGACATGGAAGAGAAGGGGGGTGAGAGAGGGGTTGTAGCTAATCCCTTGTGTTACCCAATCTTAACACTCAGCAAGCATTTAGGAAACCAAAGAGAAATTTAGATAGGGAATTGAAGCACAGAGATAAGATATAAAAACTTTGCCGATGGTACTGTAATTCTCTCAGAGGTGGGAACTTGATCAGTTGAATGGAATAGAATCTGTCTTGGAAAGGGGCTGGAAGATGAACATCAAAGTAAAACAAGAGTACAAAGTAAAGACGATGTAAAATTCAAGATTCGCAGGAGCAATAAAAGCGTTTCTTAAGAAAATTAATATGTTAACATTCATTATAAATTTATATAAATACTAGGAAGTTTTTCCTAGAGTGTGCTTATACGGAAGTGAAACGTGACATTTCACGAACCGCGTGCATTCAGCAGTCTTCCAGTCCCACTATTTTCAACATTACACGTACTTTATGCGGTGTTTTAAACTCGTCTGGCTTGAAACCGTATCCAGTTACAGCCCACGGTAACGGACTAAGTATGCAAAATTGGAGAATCGAACTTATTATGTAAAATACATATTCAGCGACGAAATTAAATACCTCGACAACTGTCTAAACTGAAAACCGTGAACAATAATTGCATCACCTGTCAAATTCTGCACCTTTTTTAACTGTCGAGAAAACAACACATCAAGTTGCTGGAGTTAACAGGTGCATCCACCGGCAAGTATGGCCTAGATTCATTTGAGTTCTGTCACGCTATGTTTCGAGCCGATCAACCAGACGAAGAAACTCCTTCGCTGCACATGAGAAGTAAACACCATGGAAGAATTGCGCGACTATTAGTTCCGTAATTAGGCCGGACTTCACATTTCAGCTTGTGTTGTTCTCTCTCTCTCTCTCTCTCTCTCTCTCTCTCTCTCTCTCTACTGATGTGACGTAATGGATTGAATGGTGTATGACAAAGTTGTTGAATGTTCACCCCACGCTACATTTACCACATTTCCTCAGTTCTCTACTGCCGGTACGAACTGAACCTTGAGATCAGACTAGACAGATAACATCCGGTGTCAATATACCTACGTGGGCCCCTTTGTGCTCCCTCTCCCCAGGGAAACCAACTGTTATCTATCAAGGTCACCAAGGTGAATCACCAGCTCCTCCCCTTCGCACGTTCCCACCCTATGGCGCAATGAGGATCGTGCAACACCTCCTCGCCATCTTTTATTACAGGTAAGGGGGGGGGGGGAGTACTATGGATTGGCACAGCATAGGGAGGGGATGTGTATTTGTTAATAACACTATTGCGTGACTCCAACAGAGAGCACACCCAGGCAGATATTGTAAGTACTCTCCTTATTCTATATTTTTCACTCGTTTTCTTATTTTATAACAGGAGGCACTCTGCAGCTGGGTGGCATAGGGAGATGTTAACTATTTGTAACAAATTACGTCATTCTAGTTCTATTTATTTATAGCGTTTAAGTATTACCTGGCACCAGCATCTACGTACATATGTAAGTACGTTCAGTTTTATGCATTTCTTGCATTTTTCCCAATTTTACGTATTTGTCACTCATTTTCGTATATTTACCGAGTTCACCACAATTTTACGTATTTTGTCCAATTATGCAAGACTATTCCCGACGTCATGATGCTTTCAGGCAGTCACAAAGCAGAATGAGTGGTCACTGATACTGAAGCATACCTCCCAACTCCATCTTCTGTAACTAGAACACACTGGAACTGGGAACCATAAGGATAGGCAGAGTCAGGCTTAATAACAGTTACGTCACTTGAGGTGTATTCGTTAATACCAGTTTAATATTTACAGCCGCCAGCAGACACCACACCCAGAAAGATCTGTAATTACTCTCCGTTTCGCGTATTTTCTCTGTAGTTTCCAAAATTTTGGGCACTGTACCAAATTACACGAGTTATGTGTCAATATCGTGACGCATCACAGTGTCGCATCGACATCATAATGTGAACTTGGTCCCGATTTGTGTGTCATTGCTAAGACTTCGCTTCACTACTAAGGTATTATATAAGAAGTACCACACACTACGTTACTAAATTGCGTGAAGTGGTGGTAAAATTCTGATGCCTCCAACCAAAGATAGTGTATTTGTAGCCCAGCGCTGCAAAAAATATTCCTGTTGAGAAGGGCAAGCAGTATCTGCAACAGTCCCGGCGAAAATCACGTTGCCTACTGGAGAGTAGATCTATGTGGGTGTGTAGCTAGAACGCCGACGCTTGCGGACTCAGTGCCCTGCAATTGCCGAGAAACTGTGATTTCTGCCTTACAGTGCTGCTGTATCAGTTCTGGCCGAGGGATATACCACTCGCGAGGGGTACGATGCTCAATCTCCAGGAGCGCATATTTTTTTGCACCGTATATGCACAGTGACCTTTGTGATCCTATGACTGTATGCAGGAAGATTTTTTTTTAAGTATCATTTGCGTGTGGAAGGTCGTATGTACTTCCGATTATTTACTCGTCTTTTATTGGTGCTGTATACTAATATTGCGGGAGTTACGTGTCTGGTAAATCTATCCGAACGCTACGTGGTCCACGATCGTATTTGGTCACTAACTTTTTTCCGATATTCCCGGTATAGTTGACGTGTAGTGGGGCATATGTCTCTTGCACCATCATGCTCACGTTTGCGGGATACTCATTATTAATGCAGAGGTAAGTTTTCATGGCAAATACAGCAGTGTGCTAGCTGTGCAGCGTGTGTTTTTATAATTGTATGGTTCAGCCAAAATTACGTCCCATACTCCCGATATTACCATTTTTAATAAGAGACACAGTAATGTTACTTATACTTGCAGGGTTTATTTTGTTACGAGTCTTCATGCCAGCTGGGAGTCCTACCTAGCTGAAAATGATTGCACCCTCGCTAGTTTTAAATGGATAACTGATTGCGGGGGGGGGGGGGGGGGTGGGGGGGGGTGGAAGGGGAGTATGTTTCTGATTGGTCCAGAGATGAAGTGTAGTGGAAGGTGCTTGGCGCTTGAACTTTTACCAATGTATATCTGCAACGGTGTCTACAAATTTCCTCTGATGAGTGTGTAGGCGTCTGCATGTTATGACTGGTTTGCCTTGGTGGTGGGAGGGGGAGAGAGAGAGAGAGAGAGAGAGAGAGAGAGAGAGAGAGAGAGAGAGAGAGGAGGGGATTTCCTGTCGCTTAAACTCAACGTTTATTTGCAAAGGTGTCGGCGAATTAAGACAGGTTTTTCTGTTGCGGGGTGCCCCCTCCATGAACGACTAAGGGGCATTTGTGCGAACTACTAGGTCGGAGGTGATTAGACATACAATACGCAAATATCGGTACCATCCCTGGGGAAATGGTCTGGCGTAGTGTCAGACATGTGGATCTCTCCTGTTCGCGATCTGGTGACCACAATCGTACGTGGATTACCTTACCCTACAGGCATTATCCAGCGAATACGGGAGAGAAGTTCCTCGTAACTAGATTTGTACTAGGCTTTGATGTTTCGCGAGTGGGAGATCCCTCGGCCAGAAGTGACACAGCAACAGCACTGTCAGCTACCAACTACAACTTTCTCGGTAATTTCTGAGCAATGTGTCCGCAAACGTCGGCGTTCAAGCAACACATCCACACGTCAGAGTCTGAGGAGCGGTTTACCCTCCAATAGGCAACATGGTTTTTGCTGGAGTTATTGCTGATACTGCTTGCCTCTACGAGTATTTATAGGGCGCTGGGCTACAAATACAGTATCTTTGGTTGGAAGCATTAGAATTTTACTATCACGTCACACAACTAGTAGAGTAGTATGGAATGTCTAGTACAGTATCTTTGGTTAGAAATCGGTAATGCTTATAGTCATCACTATTTTTGTAAAGTGTTCGTTTATAACACTGTGAAGTCACACATTAGTAGTGAAGAATGTCTTAGCAACAATACATAAATCGGGACCATGTTGACATCACGATGTCGACGTCATAACGTGACGTCACGATGAGTCGCGATGTTGACACACAACTCGTAATTCTTCGGGACAATGCTCAAAACTGTGGAAAATGCGGAGAAAATATGTGAAACGGAGTAATTACCTAACTGTCTGGGGGGCGTCTGCTGGTGCCTTGAAATGTTAAATTGTTATTAACAAATACATCTCAAGTGACGTAATTTGTTAGTAACACGCATACTCTGCCTGTCCTTGTAGTGCCCAGTTACAGAGTGTTCCATTTATTAAAGATGTAGTTGGGGAGGTGTGCCTCAGTATCAGTGATACCTCATTGTGCTTTGTGATTGCCTGACAGTATGGTGAAGTCAATGCGACGTCAACAACACTCCTGCGGAACGGGACAATATAAGTAAAATTGTGGAAAACTCAGTAAAAAATCAGAAACGGATGAAAAATACGTAAAATTGAGGAAAATACAATAAATGCCTAAAACACAGTACTTACACATTTACCTAGCTCAAGTCTCCGCTGGTGCTACGTACCGGTAATACTTACAGCTATTAACAGACCTAGAATGACGTCACTCGTTATAAACAATCTCTCCTCATGTTATCCAGCTTCTCCGGAGTTCCTCCTGTTATAAAATGGGGGAAATAATGAAAAATATACATATCTGCATGGGCGTGCTCTCTGCTGGTGTCACGTAATATTATTGTTAAACATAATTCAAGTGACGTAATTGAACATAATCGTAGACACCCATTGCAACTTCTCCCTATGCTCCAGAGTGCCTCTAGTTATAAAATAGGAAAACGGGTGCAAAATATTTAGAATTGTGGAAAATATGGAAAAAAGTATTAAACGAGAGTATATACATATATATCTGCTGGAGTCACTTTATATTCTTGTTAACAAAATAGACACAACCCCTTCCTATGCTGTCCATCTCCAAAGTAACTCCTCCCATACAGAAGATGGTGTGAAGGTGGTGCACGACCCTCACTGGCCCAGAGGGGAGTGGTGGGGAGGTGTTGGAAGGGAGTGGCTGGTCATCAGTAATTCTATATAGCTGCTTCTCTATTTCTAATCGCCAACAATTGTGCTTACTGTACCGCCTAAAATAATAAAAAATCTTCCTACAAAGGATCGGTGGGATATCTAAATGATTAGATCCACCAGAGTGCCGTTATCAACGTCAGATGTAGAGTGGCCACTGTGAAGGGAACAGATGCCGCGTCATCCTGTGATCCTGGGAAACAGCGCAGCTCACTCCTGTATACAGAAGGCGCGAAAGAACGCACTCTCAAAATCCTTAGTATCAGTTTGGTGCAGAATGCTTGAACAGGTCCCGAGCTTGAAGATGATAAATTTCCTTAAGACGGAAAAGCTTCTGTCCACAAGTCAGCACCGATTCAGAAAGCATCGCTCATGCGAAGCTCAGTTTGCCCTTTTCTCGCGATATCCTGTGAACCACCGACAAAGGGTCACACGCAGATTCCATACTCCCAGATTTCCGGAAAGTGTTGGACATTGTGCCACATTGCAGACTATTAATGGAGGTGCGAGCATGTGGAATAGGCTCCCCGACATGAGAACTTCTTAAGTAATAGAATACAGTATGCTGTCCTCGACAGGGAGTGTTCACCAGAGACAACGATATCGTCAGGAGGGTTCCTAGCGAAGTGTGATTTTCTATGCACATAAATGATCTGGTGGAGTGGGTGATCAGCAATGTGCAGCTGTTTGCTGATTACGCTGTGGTGTACGGGAAGGTGTCTTCGTTGAGTGATGTACGATAATACAAGATGACAGATTAAATTTCTAATCATACAGACTGTACAATGGACAGTGTATTCTTTTATTAAACACTGAGTCTGTGGATCCCAAAGAAGCAAAATCTACTAGATTTGTAGTTATGTGATGAATGGCAGGTAGCTCTAAATGTAAAAAAATATATATAAATTAATGCGGATGAGTAGGAACAACAACCCCATAATGTTCGAATACAGCATTAATAGTGTGCTGTTCCACACAGTCACGTCGATTATGTACCTAGGCGTAACATTGCAAAGGGATATCAAACGAAACGAGCACAGAAGGACGGTAGCAGGAAAGGCGGTAGATGACTTTGGTTTACTGGGAGAATTTTAGGTAACTGTAGATCATCTATCAGAGAGACCACATATGGAACACTACTTGTGTACTACTATAGTATTTTATCAAAGCAATTGGCAGGCGGCGTCTTACATTTGACGGACATGCAATTATTACGGAGATTCTTCATAAACTCAAATGGAAATCCCTGCAGGGAAGACTAGCTCATTTCGCAGAACACTACTGAGAAAATTTAGAACCGACATTTGAAGAACACTGCAGAACGATTCTACTGCCGCCATCGTACATTTCGTTTAATGACTACGAAGATATGAGAAATTAGGGCTCGTACAGAAGAATAACGACAGTCTTTTTCTGCTCATTCTATCTGCGAGAGGAACAGGAAATGGAAATGTAAAAGGAACCCTCCACCATGCACCTTCGGTGTCTTGTGGAGTGTATTTAATGTAGATATAAGCGTCTAACAAAGTTACGCAGAAACTTCATTGTGGGTCTCTACTGAGCCAGATGATTGGATCGTCCAATATCCAAGACCTGTGGGGCATTCGCCTGTGACAGTAGCCCTGTGTAGGTCTCCCTGGAAAGTGATGGCAGACACACTCCTAGTCGAGGTCCAATCTACGACGTCTGACCGCCACAAAGAAGGATCGCCGTATTGGCAGATACCTTCTTCGTACGGAACTAAGACTGGGTAGGGTGGTGATACTGGGAAACATGCTTGTTACTTATATGCTTTTTATTTACACCCACAATCATTGCTGACATAAGTTCCACCTTCTCAGAGGTTTACTAGTGCTGGAGGAGTATGGAAAAATCTGCTGATGGATCTGCTGATGGTCATTGTCTGGGATCTGCTGATGGTCATTGTCTGCAGTCTGGTAAAGCTGAGAGTGCAATGAACAGCTATAATTTCCTGTAACAAGGGAGTAGTGGCCTGACTGACTTGTTGCAAAGGTAGAGAGCAACTTTTGCCTTCGTGGTAACGAAAGGAACCATCCCAACCCACTGTATCGTGTCTCGTGGAGAACACCTTGTACCACTCGCAAAAATAGATCGATAAGATAAAAACCACTGTGTTAATGCCTCAGCACGGGCCCAAAATCCTTTTACCTTACACAAAATGTACGTAGTCAGCTGCGAATGTAACTTTCTATAAATTTTCTCGAAAAGAACGTATTTTTTTCCATGGATTCGGGTTTTAGTTCACATGCCGGTCGAACCTGCTGCCAACAGATGTAGTATTAAGTGGTCGACTTAAAGAAAGCCTTGTACAATGTTACCCATTAGTGTCTAAGAAGTGTGTTAACATTATCTTCACTATTCCACAAGCAACTAAAGATTTTTTTTAGTGTTACCAATGTGCAGACAGCAACTTTACAAAACGCCAAGTAACAAAATTTACTTCTGACAAAATAAACACCGAGGAAATAAGCGTTTCCAGTTTCCTTTGGACGGTTTTCTTAGCCAATAAGCGCATCGTGTCCGTAATACGGATGGTTCCTTTCAAAGGGCACGGCCGACTTCCTTCCCCGTCCTTCCCTAATGCGATGAGACCGATGACCTCGCTGTCTGGTCTCCTTCCCCAAAAAACAACCAACAACCCGCAATACGCATATCGTCGATTGTGCAGATAGGCATGTTGATACTCCCTCCAGTTAGACAGTTACCAAATACGCTAGACATAGGCTTTGCGTTCCTCCATTAGGAGTGACCGTCGCAGAGAACGCACTTTCGCGATCGCACTTTTTCTCGCGGGAACCGGGACTAGATGGCGGTGACTCTACACAAAGAACACTACAGTCACGGGATCGTGATGTGCACACATACAGATGGCGGTAATATCGCGTACACAAGGTGTAAAAGGGCAGTACATTAGCGGAGCTGCCATTTTTACTCGGGACATTCACGCGAAAAGGTTTCCGATGGGAATTAGACTTCGAACACGAAATGGTAGTTGGAGCTAGACGCAAGGGACATTCCGCTCGACGCAGTGGGCAGCGGCGTTTCCGTAGAGATGTCAGTGCTAATCGACATCAAACACTGTGTGAAGTAATCGCAGAAATCAATATGGAACGAATGACGTTAGGAAAGTATGGCGAAATTTGGCGTTAGACGGCTGTGGCAGCAGACGACCGACGCGAGTGTCTTTGCTGACAGTAGGACATCGCCTGCAGCATCTCTCCTGAGCTCGTGCTTATATCGGTTGGGCCCTACACGACTGGAAAATCATATCAGATGATGCTCCCACACAACAATGGATTTTTTATGGATAATGTCCCATTCACCGGGTCACAATTGTTTGCGATTTGTTTGAAGAACATTCCGGACAATTCAGGCGAATGATTTCGCCATCCAGATCGTCCTACATGAATTCCATAAAACATTTATGGGACATAACCGAGAGGTCAGTTCGTGCACAAAAACCTGCACCGGCAACACTTTAGATTTTAATGACGGCTGTAGAGTCAGCATGGCTCAGTATTTCTGCAGGGCCATCCAACGAATTGTTGAGCCCATGCCACATCCGGTTGCTGCACTATTTTCAGATGTTTAGTAACAAAGTTATCATACATATTATAAATTTGTGTACATCATCTCCTCCTGAATTACTGGATGGATCTGAACCTCACATGGTACATATATCACTTATGTCTGGAAAGAATCGCTTTGGAGGTAAGAAGCGCCTACCTATGAGGCGGTTGGGGATGAAAAAGTGTAATCCATTTCCATACGTTATTCATCCAGTGTATGAAAGTGAGAGCACGTAGCCACTTGCAACAACATTTATCCATACTTTGAAACCTTTTCGAAACACTTTGACGATAACACCTTCCCTCGCCTCCAACAAAATGATGGAAGAAGAAAATTTATCGCCTAATACCTTTTACCTTTTCACTGTTCATGCAGTAAAAATGCCGCATTAGGCATACAGTTTTAATTTATCACTTCTTTACTGCTAATTCTATTACCAACACACTTCGCAGAGTCCACATATGCCCCTGAATGTACGTGCAAAATTATATAATCGGCGAGACACAGTTCAGATGTCACAAACATTGAGCTGCTCCTAAATCCCTGGATCGGTTTGAAGCAAACTTTGTTCCCATGCTACTATTAGGAACGAAATATTATGGGGGAGGGAGGGGAACGAGCCACAAACTTCCTGTTGGCATAGGAGTGATGGAAAGAAGTGTAGCGGAGGCGGCGGTGTACAAGGGGGCAGAAGGAGATGGGCACAAATAGGAGGAGGAGAAGAAGAAGATCGACAAATGAGAGCAGGAGAGAAGAGTGACACACACACACACACACACACACACACACACACACACACAAAAGAGAGAGAGAGAGAGAGAGAGAGAGAGAGAGAGAGAGAGAGAGAGAGAGAGACGGGGAAGGAACAGATGGTCTAATAGAAGACACTGTCCACTCCCTTCAACTGCCCTTCCAAGTCCTCTGCTGTCTTGAAAAGATTACAGTCTCCACTGCAAACCTTACAGGTTTTTCATTCCTCTGTAAATAATTCAAGTCGAATTGCAACCGTGACTTATTAAACTGATAGTTCGATAATATTCATAGCTGTCAGCAGTTGCTTTCTTTGGAATTGGAATTATTATATCCTTGTTAAAGTCTGTGTGTATTTCGCCTGTCTCATGCATTTTTCGCAACATACGGAAGAATATTGTCATAGCTGGCTCCCCCAAGGCTATTAGTAGTTCTAAGTTCTAATGGAATCTCGTCTACTCCCGCGACCTTGTCTCGACTTAGGTCATTCAGGGGGGGTGGGGGGGTGGTACTCTGTCGAATTATTCTCGCATTATCATACCTCCCATCTCATTTCTATTTACGTCGTCTTCCATTTCGCTAATATTGCTCTAAAGTACATCTCCCTTTTACAGACCCTCTGTATACTCTTCCACCTCTTGGCTTTCCCTTCTTTAGTCAGGACTGGTTTTCCATCTGAGTTCTTCGTGTTTATACAGGTGGTTTTCTCTTCTCGAAAGGCCTCTTAAATTTTCCTGCAGGCGGTATCTATCTTTCTCCTAGTAATATACGTTTGTAAATCCTTAAATTTCATCTCAAGCCATTCCTGCCTAGCCATTTTGCGTTTCCCGCCGATCTCATATTTTAGACATTTGTATTCCCTTTTGCACGCTTCATTTACTGCGTTTTATATATTTTCGCCTTTCATCAATTAAATTCAATATCTCATATGTTATCCAACGATTTCTACTAGGCCTCGTCTTTTTACCTACTTGACCCTCTGCTGCCTTCACTATTTCATCTATCAAAGCTACCCATTTTTTTTCTGTACTCCTTTCCCCTGCTCTTGCTAAACGTTCCCTAATGCACCCTCAAACTCTCAACAACCTCTCGTTCTTTCAGTTTATCCAGGCCCTATCTCCTTAATTTCCTACCTTTTTGCAATTTGGTCAGTTATAATCTACAGTTCATAACCAGTGAATTGTGGTCAGAGTCCACAAGCGCTGGGGACTGAAAAATAGTGGTTGGAACCACGCGATCCGTGCATCTCGTGCAATCTCATTCTTCGAGATTTTTATTTTCGCCTGGTACCTGGTGGTACACTCCGAGAATATGTTGGCTAGCAACACCTTCAGTTGGTGGCAGAGTTGCTCTGAATGCCAATTTGATTTAGCTGCTGTATCTGACGGGGTTCAGAAACTCTGCTTACACCACCATGTAATTTGATGAGGAATCTTCTAGCATGCCTCGTCCGTGTTTGGATCTTTCATTCCACTAAGGCGTCCTTGACTGCGTTTCGATCTTTAAATATTTGTTTACAGTTCAGAGTTTTTCTTCATTGTGGCGATGCTTTTCACTTTGCCCTGATTGCAAATAGCAGGGTGGCCAACTCCCTGAGGACAGGAAAACTGCCGTGGGATTTTTGCCTCTCTCTGGTTTCATCAGTAACTGATTGCAGTTTTTTTTTAGATTGACGAGAAGGTCCACGACTTCCCCGACAACTACGACGGTTGAATGTGTGAGGGCCAAGGGTAGTGTGGTGTTAATAAGGTATCAGCATCTTTCACAGCTTGCTTGGAAGCTATGCATGTTACCGGCTCTTTATTATTTCTACAGAGCTGTATTTGTGGGATGATCTCGTTTGCTCGTTCTCCTTAATTTTTGGTTAGTGTACTTTTTTCAACATAGTTTATCAACCTTAACCACAGTTTGGCCTTTAAAAGGGCAGCTGTCCCATCCTTCCTCTTCTTGCTTGCTTCAAGAACATCCTTAAATCCCACTTCGGGCCGAAGTAATGACAATTTTCTCCCGTCGTCCAGTACACCAACTCACAGAACATACTTCCCACTGAAACTCATTATATATGACTATTTTATACAAGAACTGAATTTACCGACAGCAAATATGTTGTAAGTAACCATCCGAGGGCGCACTCGTGAACAACTGCCGACCCAAGAGACCAACACAAGCAAGCGACCGACCTACCCCGGTCAGGAGGGGGAGGTCAGCGCCATCTCACCTCTGCACCAAAGCAAGTATCAACAACGAGTAATAACGTGACACTACTGGAGGGCGGAATTCGGCAACGGATGTGCAACCAAGTAAGGTAAGGGCGCGGGGCAGGGTAGGTTCTGAGATGGCCCATCTCCCCACCTTCAACTCGCGCTACACGCCATAAGATTAGTGTGGCAAAAGAGTCATTTTGTGGTAAATTTGATCTTCTTTACTTTCATAAATAGTCATCTTTAACGAAAATTGCGTCGTTACCGAATTATAAGCGAAAATCCAAAAAATCCCATTTTCCGTGGTTTTTTTTTCCATTTTTGACTTATTTCCGGGCCAAAATTTTGGTGGACCTTGGAAAATTCGGATTAAGCACCCTCAAAAACGTACAGGAAGATTGTCAAAAAGGCGTCTACAAAACTTTCAGTTTTTGGCCTTTCTGAGCACCATTTGACTGGACTAAACTACGACATCTGTTAGTCACGAGTTTCGTGATAAGCTCAAGGAACAAACAGATGGCTCTGAGCACTACGGGACTCAACTGCTGTGGTCATAAGTCCCCTAGAACTTAGAACTACTTAAACCTAACTAACCTAAGGACATCACACACATCCATGCCCGAGGCAGGATTCGAACCTGCGACCGTAGCGGTCGTGCGGTTCCAGACTGTAGCGCCTTTAACCGCTCGGCCACACCGGCCGGCGAACAAACAGACTTCGATTGCAGCTTTATGTGCAAATTTACAAATTTTTATTCCCTAGTTGTGTCAAATTAAGCATAAAATATGCGCGTTTCGTAATTCGCTCAAGATTAGGAAACAGCAGTAAACGAATGGTAGGAATCTTCAAATTGTCATTTCAGCAATATCAGAATGGTGAATAATCGTTAACATTCCCACTATCCGAGTTACGTCACCAATTTCAATGTGTACTGTATTCAATTTTAAGCACAGTCTTAGTTTATGGTTATAGACGTATTTCATCGAATGTTTGGCAAAATGAATCTAAGGGATATGAGAACGTGACCTTTAGTAATATTTTCATTGAATTGTCTGCAATGAGTGCTTTGGAAATGTTACGGAAGAGAGAGAGAGAGAGAGAGAGAGAGAGAGAGTGTGTGTGTGTGTGTGTGTGTGTGTGTGTGTGTGTGTGTGGGGGCGCGCGCGTGAAAAATGCGACCTACGTCAGTTCTCTTCTACAGCCTTGTTAGAACAAAGTGTTGGTGCACACCTTATTTTTGTGACAAAATGTGTTAACGCAATGAATTTGTGAAGTGTATTTACTTCAGTGGAATAAACTG
Source organism: Schistocerca cancellata (assembly GCF_023864275.1). Classification (NCBI taxonomy): domain Eukaryota; kingdom Metazoa; phylum Arthropoda; class Insecta; order Orthoptera; family Acrididae; genus Schistocerca; species Schistocerca cancellata. The sequence goes on along the minus strand of NC_064629.1, from coordinate 26,615,137 downwards.
CATCTTTAATCGACATCGTAAGATGCGTTTTTCGGCATCCAGGGGAAGACGATTTCCGCGGACATTGTCAATTTTACGATTTCGGCACTGAATAATCCCTCTTATATAATAAGGCACACTACAGCGTCTTTCGCGTACGGACATCGCCACCTACCTACACAAGAAACAACAAACTATTTTGCTGCTGTTATTTCAACGGTGTTTGAATGCTTTTTCCTTAAAATTACTTCAAGTGCAGAATCTTCCTGTCGCTTCACGTCTATTCCATTACAGCTTTTTTGACTATAGCGAGAGAAAGAATAAAATAACGAACGATCGCCAGAACTGGCAATGTACACGAATATGTTCTGGGTGGGCTGTTACGGGAGGGGGGGGGGCACTTCATATAATAAACCCTATCGAATTCGTGCAAATACCGCAATCCTATTTATCTCTCTTTCTGATAATGAATGGAGTTGCTCAAAGATGATAAGAAAATATCTGGGTGTACGGTACCCTCGGATTAAAGTAGGTCGTTTTACATGTTATAGTGATTAATTCGGTATGCTACCCTGCTTTCTTTTGTTTCTGTGAAAATAGTTTCGTAGCAGTGAAAAACGGCTGTGATGTGCCATCACCACAACGTACAATACAAAACACAGAATAATGCAACTACTCTCAGACGCCGAAATTACTGTTGTGGGGTTGCCGTCGCTGCGGGGACAGCCCAGCATAGAGTCGGCGTTCCGCTCCTACACTGCACACACAGGTAGTGCGAATCTGTCAACTATCCATACTGCTAACCTAGACTAGCACTGCAGGAAAAACGAACCCCAGACAGAAAGGAGCAGTACTAACTGCAAATTTGACAGCACTAGTGCTGTCAACAGCAAGTCCTGTGAGGAGGTGGAGCAACAAGACACGTAGCAACTACTGTCAACATTTGCACTATCGAGTAGATATTTTAGGTGATAGGAAAATGGAAGCGTTGCATGATTAGCTGGGAGTCCCTGAAGTTGGGTGATCAAACGCCTGGTGCACATCTTTCAACTGGACGCCGATTCGGCGACTTGCATGTCCTTCATCCACTCGCAATAATCCTACCTATAGTTTTAACGTGCAATTCCAACCACTTGTCGTTCCTAGTACAGGCAGACTAAAGAATTTAAAGATGTGGCCTGGACCATTCAGTTTCCAGGCAAGCGCTTTACTACTAGGTCACCGCGCCCGACCATTTCAGAGCAATACAGATACTATGATAAATGAGGGTAGGAAATCAAACTAATGCTGTTACTCTGTAACGAGCCACCAGAGACCACGAGTCGTTTACGCCAAAATACACTGACAGTATCCCTAATCTCGAAATTTTGTCGTGCTTTGGGTTCAACAAGTGTAAACGACGCCTAATATGTAAATATGGTTGACACAAGGGCAGTGTGGTAACAGTGAATAATATGCATCAGCGCTATTAAGTGGGCGTTTTCACTTTAGAGTTGCACGCATACCGAAATCACAATCGTGAAGTAAACTTAACGATTCTAGGGGAGGATGTTTCTGACAATACTGTAGGTCTAGTGAAGTAAACAGAATACGTTGAAATTGCTTGTATGCAACAACAATCGTCTGTATACACTTTTTTCTATCGTGTCGGATTCTTGATTAATCGTCCTGTGTCAGAGGAGAGCGGATAAACGTACCTCAAAGCGTGGCCTGTACTTAAAGTTTTGTCGTCAGTCTTGTATGATCATACGAAACTGTCAAGACTGACAAATCGCGGATCTACACTAGTCAAACTTCCGCTCAGTCGAGCACGAACCAGATGATTACTTAATCTATGCAGGGACACAGAAACAAAGCCTGTAACACGAGAAACTGAAAAAGAAGGTAGTGTCATGATTGTGGCTACTGGTCCTCATGAGATCATCGCAATGTTAAGGTTTTTACTGACTGGCAGGGGCTACAACTACCTTTAATTGCCTCATTTTGTATAACGTACGCCATAAATAATGGTCAGGAAAATGAGAAGCGATTTTTATTACTTCTTTTCAGAATTTTCGATGTCCGACCGTGATCTTCGGCATTCAGCTCCTTTGTTCCTTCACGATCTACTTCCTTGTACTTATAAACCAAAGTGGCGTGTGCCTGGTTTTTCTCGTCTCGGTTGCTGCAATCCTTACATTTCACTTGCCATAAGCAAGGAAAACTTTGGTATAGCTCAGTGAACTCCGTGAAAAATTCTTGAGTCCGCTGTCTGAATTTTACTATTTTCTTTCGCCACCACACGTTCTAAAATGAGAATTGGAACCTCTAGCGTCACAGAGAGTAGTCTGGTAGCACAGCTAAGTTTGAGCGATAAGACTGACGGGCGTCAACATGCACACATTTGTGTGTGTACAAAGCTCGCCATCAGTCAAACTTCATTCAGTCCATACAAACAAGGCTGTCGAACTTCCGTTCACAAGTAACGTTTTTTATTCGACAAATCTGGCACGATCGTACGAGACTGACGACAAAACGTTACGTGTATACCAGGCTTAAGAGTTTCTTCCGAATGATCAATTTGTCGACAGATCTCACGCTTACAACTCTTGTGACCAGTTGCGTTTCCGGTAGTTATTCTACTGAGTTATGTCGCAATCTTAGCTTTATCGTTCATGTCAGACTGGGCGATTTAGAAATTGTAGTACCCACTAGGTGCTACACGAAGTCTAGTGTCGTGTCATCTTTTAACAACCATCTGTCATTCTTACGCCGCACCACACAGTGCACTTAAAGTTGGAATGTCTCCCGCATTCAAATCGCGAAATCACTGTCGATGCCGAAATACACTCGCTGTCTGTTGTGTATCTTAGACACGACTTATCTCCCCGCTAAGGCTACGCGACTGAACTGATACAGCTATCACCACAGAAAGCAAGATACGAAAGCCCACTATAACCGCCACGCGTAATACAATGTGTTTCTGTAGTTTAGACCGTTTGTTTCTGACTTGCCAGTAGTTCCTGTATCGGAAACTAGTGCCGCAATGAGGCCCGCAGGGATTTGATACACAAATCCGTTTAAATTACATGTTCATCCATACTGCAACGAAACAGCGATTAGTTTATTCCACCGAGGGTTGTTTCCGTAACTTTCTTGTGAATAAGGTAGCAGTCCAGTGCAATCCGTAAGATTATATAAAGTGCTGTATCTCGTTTGCTGCAATCTATGAGCAAATCACATGCCAGCAGTATTCAACGACTGTTTGGACACTGGGTTTCCTCGCCGGATTTTCAAACGCATTTGGGAAGCAGTGAGGGTATGCAGGGTCTGGTTAGCGCGAACAGACATGAATGGAAGAAAGCCTAGCGCTCGCTCTCTCTCTCTCTCTCTCTCTCTCTCTCTCTCTCTCTCTCTCTCTCTCTCTCCCCCCCCCCCCACAAGTACACGAGAAAAAGACACTGGATTTCAAGTGGGGTTGGTGTTTATGACCATACCGTCTCGTTATACTTTGCTACGTGTGTGCAACTTTATCTACAGGAATCGAAAATCAGCGTGTTGGGTGGTTTATGCTGCTTTTAAATTGTGAACCCCTGCCCTGCTACGATTTTTTTCGAGGTAAACATCCGGTAGGCGGGAGGGGGGGTCGCTTTGGAACACAGATTCTTTTGTACCACATCCTTCCCTTTGTGAAGCCGGCTGAAACTACCTGTGCTGAACAATGAGACCTTCGTCCAAACAAATATAGCACACAGACGGGTAGGCGAATAATTTGTTAGATCGACTGTTACAAGGAATCAAAATCGATAGACCTACAACGAAAGTAGGTGATTACTTCTTTCGTAACATTAGTAAATGACAAATTTTGCGTTTATAAGAGTTTTAACACTAAAGCAGCGTACCGTGAGTAGCAAGACAGCAAAAAAGTAACGCTGAGCAGGGCGACACGATCAATACACGAGCCTCCCCTCCACTTAGCTTCGCACATCGACCCGACCCACGCAGAAAGCCCCTACTACTTACAGGGACCAAACACTTAACGGTACAGCCAGAAAGTCTCGCACGCCCAGTAGAATGTTTTACATTTACTGAACATTTTCACGATCAGTTCTCAAAAGCATGTTTGAGCAGTCCTGCTATTCTATTATGTACACGGCAATCTTCGCTGTGCAACTGTAGAAACGTTCATTTAGTCTGATTTGCAGAATCGCACGAAAATTCTGACATCCTCGCATCACAAGGCTTACGATAATTATCAAAATGGTCGCAGCTCCTAACTACGATGTCGGTTAGGCGCTGTCGGTAGTAAGCGGTCAGGACTGACACTAAGCTCAAAGAGTATAGAAGGAAAGCTTGCATAATATTTCTGCGAACATACACCAATCCAGTATACGCGGCAGCATAAGACATTCGTCAGGAGTACGTCGGCGTACGAGTACAACGACTGATATTTGATCCTCCTTTGAGCTTAACATTCCATCAATGTGAAGCGCTGGTACACAAGACTTAGCACCAACTTCGATTGACTGGTGGCTGGTTTACTTATTAAAAAAAAAAAAAAAAAACCAAGCAGGTAAACCAGGTGGTAGACTTTTCATCAGTAGGATACTGGGAAAATGCTGTCAGCCTGCAAAGGATGTTCCTTAAGAAACACTCGAGCCACCTTAGAAAACTGCTGAAGTGTATGCTCCATACCGAACAGGCGATACTGAACGTACACAAAGGAGCGCAGTGCGATGCGCAGAGTATTAATGTACATAAAGTGCAATAGCGTCATACTGCGTCTGAAGGAATTCCATAACTCTTAAATGTTTCATTTTCTTACAAAACGCTTACAACTGTATCAGCAAACAAAAATACCCGTATGAGATCCAATTTAGGTACACGCAGGAAAACTTAACAACCATATATACTAGCAATTGTGTCTGTAGGTATGGAGTATCATTCGTGAAAATGAAATACAACAATGAGTTTGTAAATGTATAAGCTACTTCGTCATAGCATGACGTCTCTATGGCTATGTCGATATCGAGTGATAACTGATCCTCCCATTCTCTAGTAGAATTTTAAAAAAAGTCAACGTCATGCATACCAATTAGCAACGTGGTGGTGCGTGCTAGAAACAAATGTGAAAGGTAACAAACAAGGAGCGAAGCACTCGAGTGGTACTTTTAAGTGTGTGCGGGCTTATTGTTCTCGCGCGGGGCTATGAGATAATGAGACAGACTGATCTGATTTTCATGTAATATTAGAGTTGTCATCCATGTCCCAGTGTAGCTGCTTTCGCACAGACATGAAATTAATGAAACAAATGAAGGCTCTTCTGAACGCCTATGAACTAAAGACCCGGCAATAACCACTCATTTCCCCCCTTTTTATCGATTGTTCAATAGCACAGTGAACTAGCTACAGGCTTTTATACTTCATTAGTTCGTGGTGGCAACTTTCTGAGCAAGCTTGCCGATGAGCCGTGAGCAAAGGTAACAACAATCGAGACAAAAAGCACTAGGTTTTTCCGTATTGTGCAGTGACATGTGTAGACATGTAATTACTCAAACACAAAAAAATTGACTGCCAGTTCTACTTTGTCAAAGTAGTATGAGATCTATAGATCCAGGAAGGCAGATATTTAAATATATACGTACAGCTATGTATGTAGGCAACTGTGATGCTAAATGTACTGAAAATATGGAAGCATTTCATCTACCACTACCGCTGGCTGCATCTCTAGAAGCAGTTGCGTCAATAATTATGATAGTTTCCTTCTGGAGTTTAACTTTGACGAGTGGTCAAGTACTGGACGTACTTTCACGTTTCGTTGTGCAGTTAACCTTACGAGCAAGTGGCCTATTCTATGGCATGAAGGTTCAAGAGGAGATATATGTTTCAGAAGAATATCATAAAAACGTTTATCTCATTAGATACAGGGGATAAAGCTAAATATGAAGCAATGTAGGCGCAAATTCACGTTTCGGTACAGGTAACTGTACCCGTCAGTCACCCCTACCACGCCCAAATTTGCGACAACAAATATGGCTGCTTTAAATTTCCTCTGCTGTTTACACAAACGTTTCCCATAATTCTGTACCACCAACACAAAAAAAATCTGTATTACATATTCGGCTTCCAAGCACAATGCAGAAATTTAGACGTTTGTGGCTTTTATCTGTTATATAACGACTCATTTATCGGAAGTTTTCTAATGAAAAACGTTTCGAGATGCCACTCGAAAGTATTATTTGTAGTTTAGAAAAGATATTACATTACTTCTAAAAATAAATGAGACGAGGAAAAGGTGTAGCAAATTAGAATTAAGTTGTCGAAATCTATATTTGTAATGATACTTTAATATAAAGAGTAAGCTTATGTATGGTCAATGGACAAACACATGATTAGGTCATTTATCACAGAATAATTAGTTACTACTACATAATTATTTCAGTAGCAGTCATTAGAACTGCGAAATGATTACACACGCCAACAAACATTCAAAATTTGGTATATTTCCGTGCTCGTAAGCGGTTATGTTCGTACGTGACGTTGTAGAAAAGAATGGAAGCCACGGTGCTTATTAAGTTTCTTTACAGTACCTCGAAATAGAAAAACAATTCTGGAAAGTTAAAATATGTCACAAAAGTTGGCAAATTATTTACTTACTGCTTATTAGGAGTACGAACTATATTTTGCACTGAACATAAAACACAGACGTTGGGGGATTGGTGTAACCACGCAGTTTTATAAGTTCAGTTGTAGTATGTACCGGTATATATACGCGACAACACCTTAAATTACTCGAGATGAAAATGCTGTTCTGATTATACGTCACTGCATCCGAAATATAAAGAAAATTAGTCGCATAAAGGCATTAGGGTGCTCTTCAAGGTAGCAGTTTCGTACTTAATAAGTAAGGTCAAGAAGATAAAAGACTAATCGTTTCATACCGGGAAAGATGTAGGTGCGAAGTGTCCATTGGTTGTGTCGCTGCAAGCAGCGTCGGCGCCATCATACATCCTCACATCAGATCCATTTCTACAGCAATCCCCCGGCAGACTTCCACGAAGCCAGATCAGCAGCCGCGTTTAGGAACGACGCGTAAACTTACATCACACAACACACGTAGTGCACGGAAAATATGGAAAACTCGGGTTACTAGTGTAAGCGTCACAAAACCGGCCGCGCGCAGCACAGTGCCCGCAGGCAATGAATGACTATATTGCGCGGGCAGTGTAGGGGTAAAGATCACTCGCCGGGGTGGGGGAAGAGGGAGTGCGCGCACGGCGCTGGGGTTGCTAGAGGGGCGCGCACCCCTCGCCACCAACAAGGCAACGTCTCACGCCTCTCTCTCTCTCTCTCTCTCTCTCTCTCTCTCGTGTGTGTGTGTGTGTGTGTGTGTGGTGTGTGTGTGTGTGTGTGTGTGTGTGTGTGTGTTTGGGAGGGGGGCGGGAGGGGCAAAACATGTTTTGTTGTTACTTGGGACACACTAGGCTTATGCACAAAGACAAATTTCGCAGATTCTTCTGTCACCAACTTCGTGAAAATTTCTTTTGGGCTTCATACGGTCTGCTACTCGGACAGGAATCTTGCTTTTAACAGCATTGCTGTTAAAGCGTAACATTGTCAGGGATTTTTCGTAATGAAATCCTGAATGTATGTTTCCAGTGTTGTCTTTTTCACATTTTACTTAACAGGAACTGCTCGCTGCCAGTGAAATAACTGCAGTAGAAGTACATATTCCGAGTCGGTTTCCTGAAGCGTTGCCTTAACTCATAAGGAACTTCGGCTTCTGTACGTAAGCGAAATCTCCGAAAAAGTTACGTGAATTGCGATGTACGTAGGTGCAGTCGGCATAGGAATCATTCGGTATTTGGTGTCAGATGTGGGAAAGCACGCTAAATTCGGAGGCTAATCACAGTTGCGTGTGAACTTGCGGATGTTGAGACAGGAAATACCGACACTTCAATCTAAGATCGGTATTAGTATTCTTGCTGATGCTCGCGACTTTCCATCCCTGTAATGTATTGTGTGTAAACAAAAATAAAGTTTCACTATTGGTCAGATTTCATGTTTAACTGTAAGGCTTTCAACTGAAGTCTTAGGCCTGTTCTCTAATAATATATGGACAATGGAATGCCCGTGTAATAATACTATATGATGTTGAAGGAAAGTGTTTTCACGACCAATTTACTGTAACATTGAAACCGTGAAAATTTCATCAATTTGGCCTGAAAAATCATGTTTATCGATAGAATGTAATAGTCGAATACACTCTCGGAAATATGGGTCTATGCCACTATTTGGACTTAGTCAGGAAAACGTTTTTCATCGCCTAAAATTATTGACTATAAATTTAGGTTTACAACTACAGAATCAATTACAAACACATTTAGCACATTTAGACAGTTATACGAAGCGCTGTATAGCACAACAAAATTTTCAGCACATGTCTTAACGTGTAGATGTGAAAAGGACGAATTACAGTTGACTTTCAATCACATAGCTGGCGATATTATCCATACAAAAAAACTTTCCATCCGCTGCTGGGGACAGTGGAACCACAAATAGCTATGTTTGTGCACGATTAAAAAGATTAACAATATGCGTTACCGAACGAGAATAAATCAAAATTTTTCATTACCGTGAAGTACCAGCCCAGTCCCAGATGTGACGCAAATTGAGTCATCGCAGCCCTGGATTTCCTGCTGCACAAAGACCAGCGAGCTGCTTAAGACACATATTTGCTTTATGCACACGACTGACAATGTTTCAAGAACGACACGCTATTTCAACGGCGTATAAAAATGATAACCGCTCATAATAGTCATCGCGCACAGAGTCGGTTACAAAATAGCAGCCAGTGGAGCTACTCCCGACTGATGGCTCGTAAATGTGTCTCATCTGCAGGCGGCTGAGACAGGGTGGTGGGGGGGAGGGGGGGGGGGGGCCGCACAGCACAGCGGCAACTGCGCGGGCATGCGACCCCGCCGACGAGTCTGCGCTCGGATGCTTGTCCTTGCACCACTCTGGACAACTTTGCCTCTCCCTTAGCTCCTCGGACAGTCATTTTCAGTAGTTTTAGGGAAACAGACGGGTAATTTTCAAATTTTACACTCATTTTAATGCTATAGGCATATGGTTTCTCAAACGAAGCTACACGTTCGAGCCACATTACGTAACAACATATTTTCGTAGCCACAACCATACTCTTAATCGCCGATGTCTTCGGAATACATGTCAGTTCCTGTTCTAAATCTTTCTACTAACAACTGGATTGAGGGCTTTCTAGAAATCCGAACACCTCATTCTTAATGAGCTGATATCAGAAACGGTAGTGGCGTCTGGTATACTGTAGGAGTTCGCTTATACAGAGTGGTCCACAATTCGTGTTACGTACTTCTGTAGGTTATGGAGGGGACTTAGAAGATCGAGTTTTACATAGGAGCGAATGTCTGGCAAATTCATATGACGACGTTACAGACCGTCAGTCACAGGCTCCGGCTTCTGTACATTATGTACAGGGTGTTACAAAAAGGTACGGCCAAACTTTCAGGAAACATTCCTCACACACAAAGAAAGAAAATATGTTATGTGGACATGCGTCCGAAAACGCTTCCTTTCCATGTTAGAGCTCATTTTATTACTTCTCTTCAAGTCACATTAATCATGGAATGGAAACACACAGCAACCGAACGTACCTGCGTGACTTCAAACACTTTGTTACAGGAAATGTTCAAAATGTCCTCCGTTAGCGAGGATACATGCATCCACCCTCCGTCGCATGGAATCCCTGATGCGCTGATGTAGCCCTGGAGAATGGCGTATTGTATCACAGCCGTCCACAATACGAGCACGAAGAGTTTCTACATTTGGTACCGAGGTTGCGTAGACAAGAGCTTTCAAATGCCCCCATAAATGAAAGTCAAGAGTGTTGAGGTCAAGAGAGCATGGAGGCCATGGAATTGGTCCGCCTCTACGAATCTATTGGTCACCGAATCTGTTGTTGAGAAGCGTACGAACACTTCGACTGAAATGTGCAGGAGCTCCATCGTGCACGAACCACATGTTGTGTCGTACTTGTAAAGGCACATGTTCTAGAAGCACAGGTAGAGTATCCCGTATGAAATCATGGCGGTGAATCGAGGAAGTAAGTACATATTGACGAAACTAAAATGAGCTCTAACATGGAAATTAAACGTTTCCGGACACATGCCCACATAACATCTTTTCTTTATTTGTGTGTGAGGAATGTTTTCTGAAAGTTTGGCCGTACCTTTTTGTAACACCCTGTATATACAGGGTGATTCCGTGATGAGAATACTAACTTTCAAGGACGATGGAATCGTATAAATGTATCAATTTTGAGGTAAAGGTCCCTGGTTCGGAAAGTAATGTGTCGCAAGTTACAAGCGAAAATCATTTCGATACCTCTGACAGTGGAATACTGTTGCGAAGAATGTACGGTAGGCAAATTTCAGAGGTGATAGTATGTACCTAAACTAGAAAGTCTGTGAACATGGGCTCTAAACCGCATGCCTGAGGCGTTATGAGCACTTGTTCGTCTTCGCTAGTGTGAAACAGCTCCTCTACTGAAAAGGTGTTCTTGTTTGTTGGACATTTTTCTTGCTCTGGTCCATGCTACCACCTCAAAGTACCCCACTCGACAATCTTAGCAACATGTATTCCACTGTCAGAGGCAGCAGAATGATTCTCGACGCGTTCATTTCCGAACCAGGGACCCTTACTTCAAACTGATACGTCTCCATCATCCTTGAAACTTTGTATCATCATCACGGAATCATCCAGTATATACATACGGGAAATGTACAGGCGCCTGCGCAGATAACGCTCTGTAGCGTCGTTGGCTGACGTTTCCAGACATGGGTTCCTATATAAAACTTGACCAAAAAAGTCCCCTCTGCAACTTCGACAACCATTTAACATGAATTGTGAAATATCCTCATTCGACCTATGCGTAACTTCTTGGCTGGGGAGAGGGGGGGGGGGGGGCGGACACAGAAAGAGATGCACGGTGATCAATAACGAATGGCACGATTCGTCAAGGATTCGTTTATGTTTAGTTTTATAGTCGGGGCGGAAGCACAACAGAAAGGCCACGTTCCAGTAATCAAATGCATTACTTCATCCAACTCACAGTACTGGGCCAGCACGTTAGAACCACAGCTCACAGTGGGGATTTTCTATTCCACATTTTAGCGCTACCGCCGTGTTGCGTATTAAGTTCATCTCAACGTGCATTTACGTTACGAAATATAATTGTTTACATTTATTCGTGCCGTAGTTTTCCCGCCAAACTTTGGTTCAAATGATCTAGCATTCTTAGCCCGAGTTGGTTAATCAGACTTTCTTTGGCGGTTAAAATCATAATCTTTCTAATTAGCCCAATTTGGGAAGTTTTATGAAAGGGGTTTTTGCAAAACCAGGTCAAAACACCGCATTTTTATGTTTTTTACAAAAAGTTCAACTTTTCACGTCATTTATTCAGTACTGGTAAGTGGAACGCAAAAGAGACTTTATATTTCAGAATGGGTTATTACTACATGCCGAGCTTCAAGTTCCTATTTTTAGTCCCAGAGATATAAGACGACAAACTTTGAAATTTTTTCGGGCGACGATTTTTTTTGCGATTTTGTCCACAATTTTCTGGCTGAATATGGCTCGTAAAATTCATTTCATTATTATTTTTCAGACAACGCAGAAAGTCGTCAAATATGGCCACATTTCATTTCTTTCGACACGACATTGCCCAAGATATGAGGTCAAACTTGCCAGAAATTCACGTTCGCTCTGTGCAAAGTCTACATCTACATGATTACTCTGCAATTCACATTTAAGTGCTTGGCAGAGGGTTCATCGAACCAGAATCATACTCTCTCTCTACCATTCAACTCCCGAACAACGCGCGGGAAAAAACGAACACCTAAACATTTCTGTTCGAGCTCTGATTTCTCTTATTTTATTTTGATGATCATTCCTACCTATGTAGGTTGGGCTCAACAAAATATTTTCGCTTTCGGAAGAGAAAGTTGGTGACTGAAATTTCGTAAATAGATCTCGCCGCTACGAAAAACGTCTTTGCTTTAATGACTTCCATCCTAACTCGCGTATCATATCTGCTACACTCTCTCCCCTATTACGTGATAATACAAAACGAGCTGCCCTTTTTTTGCACCCTTTCGATGTCCTCCGTCAATCCCACCTGGTAAGGATCCCACACCGCGCAGCAGTATTCTAACAGAGGACGAACGAGTATAGTATAAGCTGTCTCTTTAGTAGACTTGTTCATCTTCTAAGTGTCCTGCCAATGAAACGCAACCTTTGGCTCTCCTTCCCCACAATATTATCTATGTGGTCTTTCCAACTGAAGTTGTTCGTAATTTTTACACCCAGGTACTTAGTTGAATTGACAGCCTTGAGAATTGTACTATTTATCGAGTAATCGAATTCCAACGGATTTCTTTTGGAACTCATGTGGATCACCTCACACTTTTCGTTATGTGGCGTCAACTGCCACCTGCCACAACATACAGCAATCTTTTCTCAATTGCTTTGCAACTGATACTGGTCTTCGGATGACCTTACTAGACGGGAAATTACAGCATCATCTGCGAACAACCTAAGAGAGCTGCTCAGATTGTCACCCAGGTCATTTATATAGATCAAAAACGGCAGAGGTCCCAGGACGCTTCCCTGGGGAACACCTGATATCACTTCAGTTTTACTCGATGATTTGCCGTCTATTTCTACGAACTGCGACCTTCCTGACAGGAAATCACGAATCTAGTCGCACAACTGAGACGATACCCCATAGGCCCGCAGCTTGATTAGAAGTCGCTTGAGAGGAACGGTGCCAAAAGCTTTCCGGAAATCTAGAAATACGGAATCAACTTGAGATCCCCTGTCGATAGCGGCCATTACTTCGTGCGAATAAAGAGCTAGCTGCGTTGCACAAGAACGATGTTTTCTGAAACCATGCTGATTACGTATCAATAGATCGTTCCCTTCGAGGTGATTCATGTTTGATTACAGTATATGCTCCAAAACCCTACTGCAAACCGACGTCAATGATATAGGTCTGTAGTTCGATGTATTACTCCTACTACCCTTTTTAAACCCTGGTGCGACCTGAGCAATTTTCCAATCTGTAGGTACAGATCTATCGGTGAGCGAGCGATTGTATATGATTGCTAAGTAGGGAGCTATTGTATCAGCGTAATCTGAAAGGAACCTAATCGGTATACAATCTGGACCTGAAGACTTGCCCGTATCAAGCGATTTGAGTTGCTTCGCAACCCCTAAGTTATCTACTTCTAAGAAACTCATGCTGGCAGCTGTTCGTGTTTCAAATTCTGGAATATTCCATTCGTCTTCCCTGGTGAAAGAATTTCGGAAAACTGCGTTCAATAACTCCGCTTTAGCGGCACAGTCTTCGGTGACAGTACCATCGGCACTGCGCAACGAAGGTATTGACTGCGTCTTGCCGCTTGTGTACTTTACATACGACCAGAAGTTCTTCGGATTTTCTACCAAATTTCGAGACAATGTTTCGTTGTGGTTGGTTGGTTTGGGGAAGGAGACCAGACAGCGTGGTCATCGGTCTCATCGGATTAGGGAAGGAGGGGGAAGGAAGTCGGCCGTGCCCTTTCAGAGGAACCATCCCGGCATTGGCCTGGAGTGATTTAGGGAAATCACGGAAAACCTAAATCAGGATGGCCGGACGCGGGAGTTTCGTTGTGAAACCTATTAAAGGCGTCTCGCATTGGAGACCGAGCCAAATTCCGCGCTTCTGTAAATTTTAGCCAATCTTCGGGATTTCGCGTTCTTCTGAACTTCGCATGCTTTTTGCGTTGCCTCTGCAACAGCGTTCGGACCTGTTTTGTGTACCATGGGGGATCAGTTCCATATCTTAGCAATTTATGAGGTATGGATCTCTCAATTGCTGTTGCTACTATATCTTTGAATTTGAGCCACATCTCGTCTACATTTGCATAGTCAGTTCGGAAGGAATGGAGATTGTCTCTTAGGAAGGCTTCTAGTGACACTTTATCCGCTTTTTTAAATAAAATTATTTTGCAAATCAAAATATCCGCGGGTGTGCTGCCGGTCTATAGTGTCCAACGGGCACAATATTTCGGCAATCATATATGTCGCCATCATCAGGTGTACTGACGGACTGATCTCCTGTGAACGTGCCGGCACGGAGATCCGTACGCTATGGCTGCTCAGAGGGAACTGGGTTCGGTCGCGGCGGCGGCCGATTTAAATACCCTCCGCCCGCGGCGCGCTACCTCCGCCGTCCGCGCCCCGCGCTACCTCCGCCGTCCGCGCCCCGCGCTACGGTCGCGCGGTGGAACAGATTGCGACGACGGACAGAGCCATCACACCGACGTCATCTCAGACGCCGTCGCAATCTGTTCCACCGCGCGACCGTGGCGCGGGGCGCGGACGGCGGAGGGAGCGCGTCGCGGGTGGAGGGTATTTAAACCGGCCGCCGCCGCGACCGAACCCAGTTCCCTCTGAGCAGCCATAGCGTACGGATCTCCGTGCCGGCACGTTCACAGGAGCTCAGTCCGTCAGTACACCTGATGGCGACATGTATGATCGCCGAAATATTGTGCCCGTTGGACACGATAGACCGGCAGCACACCCGCGGATATTTTGATTATCAAATACGCCGGGAGAAACTCAAGAATCACAAAATTATTTTGCCTTTGTTTCTGGTGGATTTGGAAGAAACTGTATTGAGCCTAGCTACAACGACCTTGTTATCACTAATCCCTGTATCAGTCACGATGCTCTCAATTAGCTCTGGATTGTTTGTGGCTAAGAGGTCAAGTGTGTTTTCGCAACCATTTACAATTCGCGTGGGTTCGTGGACTAACTGCTCGAAATTATTTTCGGGGAAAGCATTTAGGACAATCTCGGAAGATGTTTTCTGCCTACCACCGGTTTTGAACAAGTATTTTCGCCAACATATCGAGGGAAGGTTGAAGTCCCCACCAACTATAACCGTATGTGTGTGGTACTTATTTGTTACGAGACTCAAATTTTCTCTGAACTATTCAGCAATTATATCATCAGAGTCTGGGGGTCGGTAGAAGGAGGCAATTATTAACTTAGTTGTGCTGTTAAGTATAACCTCCACCCATGCCAATTCGCACGGAGTATCTACTTCGACTTCACTACAAGATAAACCACTACTGACAGACACAAACACTCCACCACCAATTTTGCCTAATCTATCTTTCCTGAACACCGTCTGAGACTTCGTAAAAATTTCTGCAGAAGTCGCGCATGGAATCAACCAAGTGACTACATTTCAGGCAGTATTGCTTCGCCGAACATTAAATTTTACCACTGTTCGTTGGAAACGTGTGCAACTGTTCACATAAAATTCCAACGAAATCCGTGATTGTCGAGCAGGGAGGCTTAGATGAGTTGACATGGAATGATTCAAACTTAACTTGTCCATTCGGTAGATCCTTCGAAAGTTATGGTCATATGGGAAGTCAATGAGCGGATTGAAATTATCAATCCAGTTCCTCCCCAACGAGTAGGTTCTGAAACTGAAAACGACAGAATCCGAAACATTAAAAGGTATATTTAAAAATATAATTAGACCGTGCTTATCTCATTTGTAACAATGTCATGTGGTTGAAAAATGCCGGAAAACAGTTTCATAAAAATGGTAACAGAACAAAAGCACAGAATTCCAGAAAAATATGCTTCCACACCATGTGTTGCTGAATCCTAGAGCGTACAGGTTTTCCCAGTAGAAATTACTCAGGAATATGACAAGTACGATAATTGGTGACTGGAAGAAAAAAGTCTGGTAAACATGAGCTCTAAAATGCATACCTTAAGAGCTATGAGCACTTGTTCAGTACAAGAAATTTTTCACAGTATCGAAGATAAAATGCTCATAGCTCCTAAGGTATGCATTTTAGAGCTCACGTTTACTAGACTTTTTTTGCTTCGAATGATCGTTTCTGTCATCTCTGAATGTCGATAGTTACTCCTGGAACACCCTGTATTATAAGTTCGGAGAATAAGTGTATCTGAAAGAATCAGGAGGGATACTGGAATAACCAACCATGTGAAACAGGTAGCTTTCGCTTATTTCGCTCGATAATTTGCAACCAATACATTGAAATGAACAATCAGTCAGTCTTTTTAGTTTTCCGGTAGGTATTTGTACATTACCATACTGTCGAATGGTAACTACGGCAGCTTAAGGTATCCTAACAACCCACTACACTTTGATGGGCGGCGAATGCTCTACAGCGGTGTACGTAGTACGAGGTGTGTCCCAGGAATCTATGTATGTTCTCATTATACATAAACGACCAATGCGTCAATCTCTCCAACACTCTAGTCCGTCTGCAGACGATGCTGTTAACCTCAGCAAACCATATTTGTTGTCCGGTCGCAAGGAAATGCAAACCGTTTCACGGAATTTCCACATAGTGGACTGAATGACAGTTCTTTACATTTGGATACATGCACCATATCGTTCAAAAGAAAATAATAATAAAGAAACAAACTGTACAATTACAGTTGAAGTGTCAAATTACTTGTGCCTATACTGTTTAGTTATCTATAGAGATAACGAGAATGGAATGGAACGCAAGTTTAACACCAGTAGGGAACGCAAAAGGTTAACTTACACTACTTCGGACAGTTCTGTGAAAATGTGACGAAACTCTAACGGAAGCCGCAAATAAGACGTTAGTGACAGCCAGCGTAGAACACTGTGTCTATGTTACCATTCTTTGGAGTAGGTGTGGCAGTAGACATTTAAGCAATTCGAAGAGAATCGGACACACAATTTTAATCTATTTGAAAGTTTCATTGCATAGTAAACTCCGTTGCAAACAGGATTCGTTCTAGAGAAATACGTCTCGCGGTGGCTTAGCTATGCCCTGCCACACCCTTTTGGCCTGGGTGCTGGCCCAACAAATTATGCACGACCGTCCTTCTGGAGCTCGTAAACAAGTAAAGACGCAATGGCATAGACTGGGACCGTGACGTATGCCTCGATATCACAGCTTTAAACATTTTATGATAAAATTAAGAATATGACTCTCCGACTCATATGCACTTTTTAACTGTAGGGAGTCTTTAACTGTTAAATACTTTCAGAAGTATGGGCTCATTATTCCGCTGCAGACTATCCCTTCCTGTTTTTGTACAGATTCAATTGTATGAAAACAAATTTTGATTTGAACTCTAGACTGACTTCCTTCTCGTTCATACAAAGTGACTTTACAAAGTAAGTTTTATTCGAAGAATTCTTGCATATATAACGATCACCTGTCAGAATCTAAAGTAATAACGCTTTGACTCACACACCGCAGCTAGGCAAGATCAATGTGGCTCAGAAAGGAGGTCATCGTTTCAACGATTAAGTGCAGCCGCTCAGCCCAACCACTACCCTGGAAATATGGAGCCCACGGATAAACTTAGAATTAATTCTTTATGTAAAATACCCAACATTTGAGAACACTCAGCACTTACCAATGTGTGTATTTTGCTTAAAAATCCGCTCACAGCCGTGAAAGATGATCGCATGAAGAGCAGATGCATGGGATAGGGTCACGTCACAAAGGAGCGGCACTCTCTTTCCGTTCTGCCAAGCACGTTCTGGCTTTCCTGGCAGTGCACCATCGGTGACATCCGTCTCCCTGGAGCCGGTGAACTTCGCGTATCTGACAAAAATGAAACGTCAGACTAGTAAAAAATCGCCTTTGGGTTTATTTAGTTCATTCCCTATCTCCCTATCGTATGTTTATTGCGTGGGAAATTAGGTTTGTAATAAGAAGATTCGTCCAATACCAAAAACAGAAACCAGTCAAGCAACCCACTTTAACCTGTATTCTGCGATGGGTTTTCAAAGACTAGAAACATTGTCGCATATCTCGTATTCGACGATGTGTATATTATTTCCCACGTACAGTGGTGCAAGTATCCCGGAATTACTGTTGGACAAGTCAGTCTCTCGGGAAACTACGAACATTGATTCACAATGCTCAGTGTATAATGCTAGGTCTAATGTACGGGGGAAAACTAACGGCTTTGTCGTTACACGTCTTCCTACAGCACAAACTTTTAATAGGAAGTGTGTCACCAAAGGGCAAAAGAAAATTCTTAGAACCTTTCAGTGGCCTACAGCAGTACTGTAAGGAAGGGGGGGCGCGTTTCTGTGTCGGTTTCTTCACAATGGCTGATCGTACTGTAGTTTTCTACTGTATTTTCCAGATAGTAGGCTCCAATCAACTTGTGTGAACACACATGTTGGAATATGAGACGAGCAGAATTTTGTCTAATGGAGTTAATGGTGCCTTCCACGTAAGTTTGTTTGAATTCCTCATACACCAATCGTTTTCATTTGCTGCTCGTACAAAATGTTTTAATGTGTCGTCTCACATATCACTCCTAACTGCATATGCACCACACCATTAGAGAGCCTCCACCACCTAGAACAGTGCCCCGCTGACATGCTGGTTATATGGATTCATGAGGTCGTCTCTATACCCGTACACTTCCAACTGCTCGATACAATTTGAAAGAAGACTCGTCGAGGGGGCCAGGCAACAAATTTCCAGTCATCAACAGTCCGATGTCGGTGCTGACGGGCCCAGGCGAGGCGTAAAGTTTTGTGTCGTGCAGTTATCAAAAGTACACGAAAGGGCCTTCGGCTCCGAAAGCCTATATCGATGACGTTTCGTTGAGTTGTTCGCACGCTGACACTTGTTGATGGCACAGCATTGAAATCTCTCTTAATTTGCGGAAGGGTTGCACTTCTGTCACTTTGAACGATTCTCTTCATTCGTCGTTCGTCCCGTTCTTGCAGGATCTGTTTCCGGCCGCACTGATGTCGGAGATTTGATGTTTTACCGGATTCCTGATATTCGCGGTACACTCGTGACATGGTCGTACAGGAACCATCACTCGTACGCCAACTATAACATGATGTTAAAACTCACTCAATTCTTGATAATATCCCATTGTAGCAGCAGTAACCGATCTACGAACTGCGCCGGACACTTGTCTTATATACGCGTTGCCGACCGAAGTGCCGTCTTCTGCTTGTTTCCGTATCTGTATTTGATTACGCATGCCTATACCAGTTTCTTTGGCTCTTCAATGTATATCAACTAAATTAGCGATAGATGGTACTGATCCCCCACGGTACACAGAACTGGTCAACACATTAGCGTTTACTTTAATGCTAGAGTAGGTCAAAGAGGACAGTTTACGGACAAAGCAGGGCGCCCATGACGTTCCCGATCACACCCTCCCCTGCCTCACAAAGGACACTTGCCGTATATACAAAACGGCGGGAAGTTCAAATTTTGGGTGGAAATTGAAAACAATAGCCCAATCGCGCTAGTGTGTTTTACCCGTGACTGTGGAAGCAGGGCTGCTGTCCCAATTATAAATTCTCGTGAAATGTAAGATGGCGCATTGTCATGCTGACTGACCTAGACTAGTGGGACAGGCTGTATGATGTCACAATCCAGTTCAGTCTTTAGGGCTATTTATAACTGTGTAGACTCCTGATGTACTGCGCCAGAGCTCCAAAATTGGATCCATGACGTCACAACCATCTCCGACCGGTCGGTCTATTTATAAGAGTGTAGAGTTCCTGCATATTGGTCCAGACTTTCCATACTGGGGTAAGTTCTAAGACGTGAGAATCAAAGTTCTGGAATACTGGCAGTGCGACGACAGAGAGAAAGGACGTTTGTGCATGTAAGGACGGGTCTGCAGCCCTACGTGACATATTTTCCTTCCAAGCTACTATTCACTCGGAGGTGTACGGTCACTGGTTCAGTTGGCTCTGAGCACTATGGGACTTAACTTCTGAGGTCATCAGTCCCCTGGAACTTAGAACTACTTAAACCTAACTAACCTAAGGACATCACACACATCCATGCCCGAGGCAGGATTCGAACCTGCGACCGTAGCGGTCGCGCGGTTCAAGACTGTAGCGCCTAGAACCGCTCGGCCACTCTGGCCGACCACTCCTTCAGTTAACTCAACGATTTCATCTCTCCACTTGCCTCTTTATTTAAACACACACGGCGAGGGAAGGGAAAGGCTCTACGCCCACTCGCCGCCCTCCGTTCTGTTCTTGATCACGCCTAAATTTTGAAACTGCACAGAGGCGTACTATGTAGGCAAACGTCTAGACTGAGCACTTAGACACTAGCCGAGACGATTGCAAACACTGCATCAATTTCAGAAACTGTAGTAGTACTCCGTATCTATTTTCTGAACAACACGCTATTTGCTAGTACCTCTCCAACCTAATGGCAAATCTAATTTGATATTCTGTATTCTATTCATTGGACGACAGCGTGGAATTGTATCGAACATAATACCAACAGACTCGTGTATCTAACGCCATCCAGGGTCGTGAACAGACAGAGTAACATCAGACGTCTGCGTAGTATTTCTAAATGACAGCCCGACAGCTCTCGTCTTATGCCCGATACAGACCGTGTGTCCTGCCACAATCGACACGCTCTCGATGACTGACTGGGACATACTGCTGCAGCTCTATCCGAGACCAGGCATACTAGCGCAGCCTTATTCAAAATGACGGCTGGCGACGTACAACATATCACTGAATTTTCGCGTCAATTTTATGGTGAAATCAACGAATAATATATCGAAATCAGTGAACTTTCCACCTAAAGAAATATTAAGCCCCCTTCGAGGTGCCTTTCATGACCTTTAACACCGACCGAAAGATCAACACATACTGCAGCCAATTGGAAGAGAAGTTTAAGATTTGTCCACTATTCCCATTTCTGCTGAACATCCAAAACGACAACAAGGAGAAAACCGAGAGTTCCACACACATTCTTTGCGAATACTGGTGGTAGTGACACAACGGCTTATTAATGTTTCCAAGAAAGCTTAAGTCTTCCATCCACTTCTGAAAACGCCTTCCCCTAAGACACGGCACATATCGACGTAGACTGGTGAAAGGCGCTCCCAAGCATCTGAGTAACGGGAGGTGACGCTGTCATCATAGTAGAGGCATGAATCACACGCGTGTCGGCAGCAGCAGCAAGCGCCACTCCTGTCGCGAAATCCCGCACACATCCAAGTCAGTTCGCACAACTTTGTGCTTAAATAGATGAAAATTGCACCGAAAGTAGTGAATTTCGCGTGATCCCGCTACACTTTTGTATCGACTGTTCATAAATATTATGGCCCTAGCAGGATGTTTACGATTTCGTTTGAGATCTGCCTGTCATGCACTCTAAAATTGATCGTACTAGCTTCTTCCTTTAAACAACATCGCATTACCTAGGAGTAAGATAGAACACTGCGTGTCGAGATCGCTACGACATGCACGCCGACCGCCGCGAAGTCCTGCATAATAGCCAAAACTGTTTCGTTATGTGTGTAGTAGGGTAGGAATTGTTACTTATACATATTTAAACAGCTGTAGGGCGTGTCAGGATACGCCAAAATCCACCGAGATCCAGGCGCTAGACCAGCGCAAACGTCTGCCGAACGATTGCAGCCATAGCGGAGCTACGCCCCCTCTACTGGTGCACGAGAAACATGCAAACGTCGGACTTCCGCAAGAACGAAATGCGCACCTCATTACGTTCCAGTGTCATGACTACCACTCCGCGAAAGCTGTAGGTGCACTCTTCGACAGAAACAAACGCGTGCAGGCAGCAGCGTTTGATGACCGAGCTTAAAGTATGCTGCAGTAACGTACAGAAGAAAAACAGAACACTAGATCACCACAGAATCTCTCTCCTATAAAAAAACAACCGTCAAGCAAATTGCTAGAGAAACGTGTGGCAGAACCGTAGGAAAACTGTAACTATTTTAGGTTGTACCTGGGACATCCGACATATGCAGAGCATTTCGTATGGTACAGTATTTTGGGTGCGAACGTGCCGATGTTGATTTAACGATCGACTGATCTGGGGGAAGGATCAGACAGGGCGGTCATCAGGGAAGGAAGTCGGCCGTGCCCTTGCAGAGGAACCATCCCGGCATTTGCCTGAAGCGACGTAGGGAAATCACAGGAAACCAAAATCAAGATGGCGGACGCGTGTTTGAACCGTCGTCCTTCCGAATGCGAGTCCGGTGTGCAAACCACTGCGACATCTTGCTCGGTTTGATTTAACGCCATCCAACAGTCGTTAGGTCCATATTTTAAAATAAATACAGCAATACTGCGTTGGTCCGCACGGCGCACAGAACTCGTCATTTCTACAGAGCCAGCAGCGCTGCATGATGCCAGAGGGCTAAGTCACCCCATACTCTTGAAAGAGGTCGGCTTCTATCGTTATAGACGCGAGAGCAGAACTGAACCTCAATCAGATAAATCTCACGTACGGCTGAAAGGGATCTTTGGGTGTGAACTGCAATTCCCAAATGCTTTAGTGCAGTGCACGGAAGGATTTTAAGGCATTCTGAACACGCTAACAGGATGCAGGGAATTGTTTGCAAACGTTGCTTTGACGAAGCAAGCTATTTTGTTGCCTTACAGTCAGTGACCAGCACGGTCATCTATAAACCAGAAGGATATTCCACGAGCTATTTATAGCAGTCCTATTCCCACCCCTCTAAGTTGACAAACTGGATTTCACTCACCTGGAATGTAACACAGTAAACCACGTAGCAGAGTAACGGTATTCTAACCTGCACGGTCCTGTTTCATCGAAGTCTCTTACACAGGTAGCTCTCACAGTGATGACAGTTCGAGTGCACTTATCACGTTACATCGGTAGTATTCCCATGTGTGCCTTGTAACGTCATAGAATAATACGACCGTGGCCGCGGGGTTTGAGGCGCCATGTCACGGATTGCGCGGCTGCTCCCGCCGGAGGTTCGAGTCCTCCCTCGGGCTGGGTGTGTGTGTGTGTGTGTGTGTGTGTGTGTGTGTGTGTGTGTGTGTGTGTGTGTGTGTGTTGTTCTTAGTATAAGTATTGTGTAAGTCTAGGGATTGATGACCTCAGCAGTTTGGTCCCTTAGGAATTCACACACATTTGAACATACGACCATTTCTGTCTCTCTTCCTATCACATTCCTGCAGTGGTGGCAAGAGTTTGCGACAGAATGGACTGTCAGAAGGGCTGATTTCTGACGAGTCACCGGAAAGATGTTTGAAATCGTAAAAAAAATTAGCATAGGGTGTAGGAAAGTACCGCAATAAATTTGTAAAAGAACATACTGGAACTGAAGTTCAAGTGCAGGATGGCTGGATCGACAGTCCTACTAACCTACGGCTGATCTTGTACATCTAAGACGAGCCGAGAGTTGCTGCGATATTACACACAGCAGTTCCATCGGAACATCAGTTTTAACATTAGACAATTGCAATTTATATGGTACAATCGCATATCTTTTGGATGGTTTCTCGCTGATTTTACCCAGTATTCCTACTGCTATCACATTGCTAGTATTTACAGCGAACGATGCAAGATATGTGAGGGAGGAAGGCCGCACCCCGTTCCACGCTGGGCATTAGTACTACGTATCGTGCGCAGCACCGGACCGCGCCGCGTTTGGCTACTGCGTCCGGTGTTTCGTGCTACGCGCTGAGTAGTCTGAGTGCTGTACCCGGAAAACTGCAGCGCACATAGCATAATCCGGGTACCGCATCGAACTATCCTAAGTGTTGCACCTGTCTACAGCGCCGCGTCTTCCCTGGGATCCCGTCCGAAAGGCTGTGTGTAAATAAACGTTCCTACCAGAGTACACACATGACGAAACAGTGTCGACTACGATACTGGACTTGGCGGCGGTCGGCGTCATCTCGGCACGTAGTGTTTGTTTAGATAAATAAACGTCCAGTCCTGTTCTATCCTAGAACAACCACACTATACACACAAATCAGTAATGTACGAAATCGTAAACATTTTGCTAGGGTTATAATATTTATGTATAGTCGATACAAAAGTGCGGAGAATGACTACTTTCGGTGCAATTCTCATCGATTTTAGCAAAAATTTGTGCAAACGGGCTCAGGTGTGTGGGCGGTGTGTGAGACTGGGACGATGTGCCACTTCCTGCTGTTGACCGACAGACGAGTGATTCGTAGCTCTACTGTAGTGACAGCGTCGCCTCCCATTACCCAAATGCTCGGGAGTTTTAGTCACCTGCAGACTCCAATCCGTGTCGACACGATGTGCCGTGGTCTGGTGTCTGATACTGGTGACAGTTTTTTCGTGCTGAAATGTCTAGGATAAGAAGGGTACGGGCGGCATATGTATTTGCCGGGTTTTTTATGCTTACAATTCGACTTGCTGGTAAGTGTAAGGGTGTTTATAGACGACTGGTGAAGGGCGTCTTAGGGGATGGCGCCTTCAGGGAGTAAGACTTAAGATTTCTTGGAAACATTAATAAGCCGTTGTGTCACTAGCACCAGTATTCGTCAAAAATGTGTGTGGAACTCTCGGTTTTCTTCTTGTTGTTCTTTTGGATTTTTAGCAATAACTGGAATAGTGGACAAATCTTAAACTGCCGTTCAGTTAGGCTGCCAGTATGTGTTGGAACTTTCGGTCGGTGTTAAAGTTCCTAGATGTTACCTGGAAGTGGGTTAACAATTCTTTAGATGGAAAGTTCACTGATTTCGATATGTTATTCGTTGATTTCAACATAAAACTCACGCAAAAACTCAGTGATATGTTGTACGTCGCCAGCCGTCATTTTGAATAAGGCTGCGCTAGTATGCCTGGTCTCGGATAGAGCTGCAGCAGTACGTCCCAGTCAGCCATCGAGAGCGTGTCGATTGTGGCAGGACACACGGTTTGTATCAGTCATAAGGCGAGAGCTGACGAGCTGTCATTTAGAAATACTATGCTTACGTCTTATGTTACTATCTGTTCACTACCCTGCATGGCGTTAGATACACGAGTCTATGTTGGTACTATGTTCGATACAGTTCCGCACTGTCGTCCAATGAGTAGAATACAGAATATCAAATTAGATTTGCGACTAGGTTGGAGAGGTACTAGCAAATAGTGTGTATTTCAAGACGTGGTTACATTCAAACCTTCACAGAATATTAGTACAGCATGCGGTAAATCGCCCAGAGACCCGACAAAATTACGGTACTGTTGCTGAATGCGAGCAGAGACGGGGAGCCAGAGCACTGAAGGCAGTCACGGCTAGCAGCAGTATGGAAGCAATGGATTACGGAATGTCACCTAACTGTATGACGGGGCGCCGACCAGTCACGTTAAGTACCTACTTGCAGGCCAAAGAGGCCCGAATTCGGGGGCCGTATGACGTCATGCTGGTGCTGAGTTACACGCGGTCTGCAGCCTGAGAATATGGCTCTGGCGCTCGACCCGGGGCAGCACCCCTGAGCACAGCGGGCTACGGCAGGGGTTGCCCGCGACTCGAGCGCCTAAATCTCAGCGCGTTATGGGGACTGCAGTATTTAAATAAAGATGCAAGTGAATACCTCTTCTATTTCTACCCCTCCCTTCCCTCAACTCCGTACGATAGCGACAAGTGTGACAGTACAGAGCGAATCAATGGACTATTCAGTTTTAATGTTAGGACGAGTGTTCTATAGTTTGATAGCCAACAGATTTCCCATCATTTTAAACTTGGGATAAATGGAGTTTCTCCCTGTTTTGAACTTACTATAACAGGTGAGCTGGGGTGAATTGTTTAAACTGTAATGTCATTAGGGGGTGGTGGTTATTTAAGCAAACACAAGAGTGGATTTAGAGGGACGCGGCCCGAATCGGCGCGGTGCGGTTTGAACGTTCGCAGACGGCGAGGGAGGAGGCGGCCGCGGCAGGGGCGTAGAGCCCTTTCCCTTCCCTCTCTGGTATGTGTTACAATGAATACGCAAACGGAGAGACTGAAATGTGGAGTTTGCAGAACCAATGACCATACACCTCTGAGTGAACTGGCACAAACTTCCCCTTGTCTCAGACGTCACAGTGTTCCCGAACTACGATTCTGACGTCATAGAATGTGCCACAGTGTCTCGTCCATTAAGCCCGGAATTCTACAGTCTACACTATTAGTAATAGCTCGATAGGTCTGAACTGGATTTTGACAAAATAGAACCTCTACCAGGTCAGTAAGCATGACAATGCAACATATTGAGTTTCCAGACAATTTATACTTAGAGAAGACCTACTTTCACAGGAGACAGAGGGCATTTTATACATATGGCAACTGGCCCTTGTGAGAGGGGGAGACGGTCATCGATGACGCCATCGGTGCCTTTGTCCGTGAAATGTCCTTTGTGTCCCACTCTCGCAGTGAAGTTTGCGCTAAATTTTGAGTTTCAGTAAACATAGTCAATCTCGGAGGTATTGCGTTCTTTTAAATTTGGCAAGCTTATTTCTGCTTCCGCTACACCTTTCTGACTAATATTGTGTAACGTGGGGGGATCTTATTAACCTTCTGTCAACAACGTGGAGAGGAAGGATGTTAACAACAAGGTCGGGTGGAATCCCATGTGGGTAGTCCGTACCGCGGAGCACGCGACCCCTCCAATACTGTGAGAGTGATAGGCTAGGATACACTAGCTCCCGATAACACCTGATCTACAACGCGCATGTGCACTAAGGCAAGTAGGGCGGCCGGCTGGTTATCCAAGAGACCTTGGGTGCAGGAGGTTAATTCATTGGATACCTATCAATTGCCGACCGACGCTATTTCGGCCACATTTGGTCTACGCTTATATAATTTGAAAAGGGGCGGAGACTGCCTCTTAAGAAGGCGTAAAGCGAGTTTTTATCTGCTTTTTTAAATAGATATATTTTGCGTTTATTTTTGGTGGATTTGGATGTTGGACGTAACCTTCTGGTTACTAACACATGTAGCCGTCATAATGATCCCTATTTCCTCTGGATTATTTCTTGCTAAGAGGTCGAGTATGTTTTCGAAACAATTTACACTTCGAGTGGGCTCCTGAACTATTTGTTCACAAATTTTTTCGGAGGAAGCTTTCAGTAAGATTTCGGACCTTTTCTGTGGAGTAAAGAAACAGGGAGAAAAGTGAGGAGTAGACTTTCGCCATCAACTAGAAATCAGTATTACAGATACCGTATTGAATTAATCTGAGAATAAGTAGGCTTGTTTTAAAAATAAACATAAGATATTCCTTAGAAATAAATGAAGCGCTTACATTACCATATAACAGGAAACGACTACCAAGTGTATCAGAAGCTGATAAATGAAGAAACAACCACAACTTGCTGATAATGGGAGATTTTAATGAGAACAAGGACTAAGAGAGTGATCGGTTCTTCAGCGTAAACCTCCGCATGTAGCAGGAGCTAGAGATAGGCCGAGAACAAAGGTTTGTCCGTAACACAATCTAGAAGAAAGCAAACAGGTAATCAACATGGCAAGCGCCGAATAGGGCTGCGGATGTAACTGTTTATCAAATAAGAAAAACTGTAAAGGGCGTGGCTGCCATAAATCACTTTCGAATTGAAAGTTATCATATACTGCAAAAATTGATACAATGCTAGAACCAGACTCAGTAGGCAGGAAGTCAGGAATGTAAATTGTATTTGTTCGAGAACTGGGAGGTAAATCATGTTAAATTTCAGTATTTGGGCAAATGCAGTTCCAATTACCATTACACAGACATAAACGAAAAGAGCAATTACTTAACAAAGGTAAACTCAAAAAGAAATCATGCTCGAAAAAATCAGGTCTCAAAGGAAATGAAGCACCTATTAACAGAAATCCAGCTGAAAATTAGGATCATCATATAATATGGTGTATCAAAACTATTCTTAAATGTTTTTGAGAAGATGTGAGAGGACACACTGAAAAATTTTGTACGAGCAGCAAATGAAAACGATTGGTGTATGAAGAATTCAAACAAACTTACGTTGGGTTATACACCAAGTTTTATTAGCTACGAGGTTGACGGGACTAATAAACCCGGTAGAAAACTGTACACGTACATCTGCACCTGTACTCTGCAAACAGCCTTACGGTGTGTGGCGGAGGGATTTTGTGAGGCTAGCAACTGCCTTTCCTGGGATTAGTTTTCTTCGGTCGTTCCACTTTAATCCGCTCCGTACGCATACTCCACCGAGCGTGGTGGCGAACTGTTAGCACTCTGGACTCACATTCGGGAGGACGACAGTTCAAACTCGCTCGCGGCCATCCTGATTAGGTTATCCGTGATTTCCCTAAATCGCAAATGCCGGTATGGTTCCCCATCCTCCCGTAATCAGACGGGACTGATGACCAAGCGGGTCCAGTCCCCCGAATCAACCAACCAACGCATACTCCTTGATATTTTATTGAATTAACTGTCTCTGGTGATTGTTCTTCACTCGTGTAATAATACAGGAAAGTGTCTTTCTGTCTGCGTATTCGCAATACGTTACACTTGTTCACACATCTCCGTACAGTCGGTATCCATCTCTATGCGATTCCTGTATTTCTGGAGTCGTGTAGACACACGTTCTTCGCAGTCTATTTCATTCGGAAGAAGTAGTGCACGCCTGGTTACAGCCATGTTCCGTGGACGACCGCAAACATTTTTCCATCCATAATTGCACAGATCGTCTTATCTCACAGTGGAATAACTGCATTAACAGTTATCGTGATTACTTTTGTAATAATAAATCTTTCCTTTCTCCATCTTCTCCATCATCTTCTCGTTTTAATATGACTGCGTCTTATACATTATAAATGAGTCAAGGTAAAGGGGGGAAAGGGGGGGTCCCTAGGGATCACTGTTGGGGCAACTCCTGTTCCTTATTTATATAAATGATATGCCCTCTAGTATTACAGGTGACTTCTTTAAAACTTTAAGATATTTCTGTTTGCTGATGACACTAGCTTGGTAGTAAAGGATGTTGTGTGCAACATTGGCTTGGTTTCAAATAGTGCAGTACATAACCTGTGTTCATGGTTTGTAGAAAATAGACTAACGCTAAACCACAGTAAGACTCAGTTTCTACAGTTTCCAACACACAATTCAACAAAACCTGAAGTTTTAATTGCACAGAACGGGCATATGATTAGTGAAACTGAACAATTCAAATTTCAGGGCGTTCAGTTACATAGTAAGTTGTCGTGCAAAGCCCACGTTCAGGATCTTGTTCAACGACTTATTGCTGCCGTTTTTAATATTCGAACGGTATCAGATATGAGTGCTCGTTCGACACGAAAATTAGTATACTGTGCTTACTTTCATTCGCTTATGTCGTATGGTATTATATTGTGGGGTAACTCTTGCCATTCTAAAAAAGATATTTTTGCCTCAGAAACGGGCGGTTCGGGCAATAAGTGGTATAAGTTTACGAACATCTTGTCGACCCCTGTTCACGAGTCTGGGTATTTTGACATTGGCCTCTTAATATGTATATTCCTTACTGTTAACAGTATTAGCTCATTCCCATGAATATGCAGCTTTCACTCAGTTAATACTCGGCAGAAGTCAAACCTGCAATTGGATCGGACTTCCTTAACTCTTGTGCAAAAAGGTGTGCAGTATACTGCTTCATCCATTTTCAAGAAGCTCCCACTCGAATTCAAAAATCTTAGCAGTAATGCACGCGCTTTCAAATCCGAACTGAAGAGTTTCCTCATGGGTCACTCCTATTCTGTCGAGGGGTTCCTTGAAAAATTAAGCTGATTCTTATTGTATTGTTGACTGCGTTTACTTAAGCTTATGGACTGACTTTTTTGGGTTCATTTTTATCTGTTATTACTTTTATGTTGTAATTTCATGTACTGACACGTTCCACGACCTTAGAGATTTGCTCCTCAATTTGGTCCTACAGAACTTGACGTGTAAATAAATAAATAAATAAATGGCACTCTGATGTAATGCTCTGGTTGACGTATGTTCAAATATCTGGAGTTCTGTAAAACGTACGCGACCTACTTCTGTTGCAGAGGCAGACAATTTAAGCCTCAGAACTCTTCAGATTTTGGGAGAGCTAGCCTGGAGTGATGCATTCGACACCCCCTCGTGCTGTGAAAAGTATTCCAGGCAGTGATAGTAGAGAATGAAATCGACATTGTCAAATACATATAGACAGAGTGTTCAACTTGAAAAAAGCTCCTCATTGTGGTAGATAGTTCACAGCTCCTGCTGTTATTTTTCTTTTTTTTTTACGTAATAGCTCATTGAACAGCTCCAGATAGGATAGGTACCCCTTAAACTGAAAATAAATACACTATAGAAACACGGGCTCGGTGAAGTTTGAAGTTTATGTTGTCTACTCACGTAAGAGAACTGAACAGGAAATGCTGGGGTGATCCATTCTGGGAACTCAAACGCGAGCAGCGCCCACGGTGGGGGATGTTGCCTTTTCCGGATGAACACTGCAGCTTCCGAACAGGATAAAACTCGTATCTCGCAATGTTAACGTATTTTCTGAAAAGTAAACACTCCCCAGGCTGTAATTCATAAGGGTCTATGTATCTTGCCCTGTGGCTGCGTCTTGTGACGTAGTGGGGGAGACAGAGTGGAGGATCACCAGCTAGGCCATCAGTTTGTAGACCTATGAAGGGGGCAAGTGCATAAACACCTAGCTTCCCTCGCCCTTCACATCCTGTTAAATCCCCGGAACACAGTTTATCGTTTAACACGGCTCTGCTGCATTTGGATGTGGAACAGACAATTTAGTACTCGATTTTAACCCAATTCATTTAATGATTAACAATTCTATAACATTAGAACAATACTTTCAATAATCTACCATCTTTCCATCCAATGATCGCTGAAACTATTAGTCCTGGAGAAAAAAATCCAATAGGATCTTTCTTGTAGGAAATTTTAAGCAGTTTAATTTTTTTTTACAGTTAAACTTTTCCCTATATACCGCGGTTTTCAAGTTATTAGAGAAAAACATAATAAGTGACCTTTAAACTCAGCCCCATCTCGAGGCTTACATGCCACCGGTCAGGATTTTTAGTATGTTGTCCGTGACACTCCCTCCTGGCACAGTGCAAAAATTTAGGACCGCACGATTTTGTCTCCCAATTTCGCTTCGTTGTGTGGGATGTTTGCCGCAAGGACTTCGTTACTGGTGTTGTGTATCCGCAAAGTGCACTTCCTGTTATATAGTCCGTCGCCCCTCTGAAAGCCGACATCTCGTAACACGACCATTTTAAGATTCTCGTCATCTGCGCATTCTGTAGCGACCGTATCGTTGCTGTATGACGCACAAGAGACTCCTCCGTCGAGTTCGTGCGTGAACCGGACACTTCACGTGCTACCGTATCAATTATGTACCATCACACTTCCGTTAGTAGAAAACTACTCTCCCCTAGAATCAACTGAACGAAGCAACAACTTGTCTATGACACGGCTCGAAGTACCCCGTCGCCGATTGTGGCAGCGGACAGATGGACGACCTCATTCAATGCTTAAGAACTTATCCGCGGCCATACGACCCAGCTCGACATCCCCGCTGTGGAGTACAGATGTCCCCGCCCTCATCGCCACACCATTCCCGCTGTTGGACTCTTCACCGATTGCCTCGACTAACGACACACATCGATGGCAGTGTACGATTATGTCGGAATGCACATCCCCGTTTTAAAACAAGAGATTAAATAGGTCTCGATAACATTGTCTCCTTCTCACCAGCGATATGGGCACCCATCCGTTAACATGCATTCGCTTCTCGCAAGCAGCAGTCCACGGGCGACCTGTACATTCAAGGAAGACACTGTATCACCCCAACAATTCGTAATTGTATCGAAACAGTTTGGGCAACATTCCGTCTACACGAGGGTATGTCATTTCCCTCTGATCTCAATTCTGTTTAGCCTATCTAGGACAACAGAGAGTGAGTTGTGCGCCCCTCGGTTCCAACTTCGACTATTGTCCCCTAATTGTGGCATCTGAGCGGTCAGACTCCGTGTCACGACGCGCCGCTATCATCATCATAATATCGAAAAGTGGTGTCAGCACCAGCAGACGTCTACGAGAAGACTTGCCCTTTTTTGTCTCCCAGCGGATGTTAACGTAAGAACTGTTTTGGGACATTATTTAGAGACTAACTAGTACTGACGTGCTTAGTTCGAGGCCTACTTGCGTTTAATCTTGTCAGAAATAATAGCACGAGATAATGCGTTACCCCAAAAGACCCCAGACTAAAATGGCGGGTGGTTTTAATAAACGAACGTATTAATTATTACTAATAAAAGTTGATTTACATAGCTAGTTTAGACGGTTAATAGCTGCATTTAACGAGGACAGGCCGTAGAGCAGCAGAAGCTCAGCAAGCGTGATAACGTCCCAAGGTCTCAGATAAGTCACAGTGCTATGCGACCGCGGCTCCTGGCCAACTGGCGCCTTTAGTATTGTTCACAGGTATCAGATACCACAGGTCTCTTGAGCACAAGTGATCACTATTCCAGTATTTCCTACTCTCGCAGTATTTAGGAGAGCAAACACAAAGTACATCAATTCGTTATTAAAATACGAAATTGAATTACAAAATAGCCACGAAACTTTCACTGCCATCGGTTTCAAGCTAGTGAATATTACACAGTGTTCTTGTGAAAGCGTTTTCAGTTAGTCGGATGCTTCACAAATGATACACATAATGTAATGACTGCTACGAATACTAATCTTTTGTAATCAGGCATGTCAGTTTATTGGAAAGCTATCGTATATGTCGAAGTTGTAACTCACATAATTTATATTTTTAAAATATTTCTAATGTCATTTTGTGTCACATATTAAGTAATCATGCCTGTAGTAAGTACATTTTTTTAGCAGTCGATGAAAGCCATTATGGGGTGTATTTTCTTTTATCTACCAAAATATTAATGAATGTTTATTGTCTATACACTCCAAGCATGTTCCCCGGCGAAAAGGAAATGTTTATGGATCTACATATTCAAGAAAGTATCGAATCATTATAAAATCCGATGTAATAATGAAATGCTGCAAACTGGCATATATTTTCAGAAAATAAATTAATAAAAAATACGTGGTTACCATATTTATATTGTCGACAACGTGCAGTGAAACGATATGCAGTCAACTTTTTGCATATTTAAAATCTCTACAATTATTATTCTCTTTTAAGGAAATCTCCTTGTAAAGTGTTCATAGCACAAAATCTTGATGGAAAAATGGTGTCGTTTCTCTTTAAGTTATTATTTAGGCATATTGTAAGCAGCTCATGTGTTACAGATTTTTGTTCCTCATTAAAATCATTTATTAGATTCTTTTCAGATTTTCTACTTCGTATATTGTTAGGACAAATTTATCAGATGGTATTAAGATATAGAGGCGGTTTGACTATTACAGGTACAAACTAAAGATGACAAGCAGAGGGCAATGAAACAAGAAAATACACTCAACAAACATCGGTCTGGAAACCGATGGTTTCCCCCGATACGACTGACAACATCAACACCATACTACAAAGTCCCTGAGGATCCAGACTGCGGATATACACTCGAGGACAAGAACAACCAGTATTGTTCCGCATGGCCACTCAAGTTCAGAAATCCCAGGGTTGTTCTAAAGTACTGACGACCATCAACAGGGCTTCAATACACGTTAGATTTTAGATATCGTGACATATACAAAACAGCCTACGGGATCAAGTCGGATGGCCTGGGAGGCCACGGTATTAGTGAGCCACGACAGATACACTTGTTGTCGAAACGGAATTTACCTGTACTTAGGTATCCGTAACTACGATAAAATCAAAGGAGGGAAGTTTCTAACTTACGCCTCACGTGTGGTGTTTAGAAATAACTGGAGCCTTTGACATAACAGTGTGGTTGTGATGGGGATATGTTTGTTAGTATTATTTGCTCATTTCATCGTCCTCTGTTTAGCCCCTTTCGTTCTTTCCTACTCACTGCGGAGAATACATCAAAATTATTTATTTCCTGTCCAATACCATTCGCATATTGCGTGGGAGAGAAATGACTTCGCGGCCTTATCCGTTACCGTATTTTCAACCAGCACCACACGATGGCGGCAGCACGTTTTTTGAAGAGTATGCCTGTAGTACTGGTTGTCTCAATTTACCCAACACAATTTCGCCAAAAAGACGCCATTTCTTTCTACGATTCCCATTTTGAGTTCAAGCACAGCTACTAATTTTTGTCTTCAGAACGTTGGGTAAAACAAAGACTGCGACGAGAGGCCGCGGCCGTTAAAGCCGTCCAAGATTGAGTGGCCGGCGAGGCTAGAGGGGAAGGAGCAGGTATGCGCCCTTTTCACAGCAGGCCCTGCATTCTCACAGGGTGATTCCAAAGTTGCTTCACCGCCATACTCGTTCCCAAAAATTCAGTACCCTCCTCGAAGGCTCAGATCGTCGAAGAGACGAAGTTCTGTACTTAATCCGGCTGCTACTCTATCTCCACACTCCTAAACATTCAGCGTCATCAAATTTGATCGTTCATTGTTTATGTAAGAAACCCCTGAAAACTGAGCGAAAATGGTTGTTTTCAAATCGAGGTATGTCTATCCTCTATCGAGAAAAAAATTAAAAACTTTGCAACATCTGTGGTGCCCTAACCCTGGGCTTACGTGGCTGAAAGAAGTATTGCCGCATCGTGTAAATGTCGAGTAGCAACCGCACCAAACATCAGCCGTTTATAATTTGTTAGTTTGATCTTCCATCGATGACAATAGCTTAGCAAATTCCCTTTTTACTTAAACTATCGGTCGTGAACACAGACGTCCGCGATGTCTTCGTACCTGCAGAATTGGTATAAGCCCCTACGTGAACCTCAACTCGTCAATACCGAAAGGAATTTTACCTGCATCGCAGTGTAACACAAACGTTGAGAAAGTTTTACGACATTCGGAGCACGTGCTAGGAAACTTAGGTTTTTGAATAATTTATTAACTCGAAGAGAACGTCCACCAGCAATAAGTATACAACGCCTTAGCCAAACCACCACCTTTGTTCATACAATGAGATGGCAAAAGTAATGGGATACCTCCTAATATCGTGCCGGACTTCCTTTTGCCTGGCTTCGTACAGCAATTCGACGTGGCATGGACTTACGTCGTTCCAAGTCCCTGCAGAAATACTGAGCCACCATGCCTCTATAACAGCGGAAGTGTTGCTTGGGCAAGATTTTGTGCACGAACTGACCTCTCGATTACGTGAGATAAACGTCGATAGGATTCACGTCGGGCGATCTGGGTGGCCAAACCATTCACTCGAATTGTGCAGAATGTTCATCAAACCAATCGCGAATAATCGTGGCACGGTGACATGGCGCATTGTCATCCATAAAAATTCCATCGTTGTTTCGGAGCATGAAGTCCAAGAATGACTGCACGTGGTCTCACAGTTGGACCAGAAGACCCAGTCCATTCCATGTAAACAAAGCCCACACCATTATGGAGCCACCACCAGCTTGCAGATTGCCTTGTTGACAACTTGGGGTCCATGGCTTCGTGTAGGGTCTGCGAAACACTTTAACCCTACCATCAGCTCTTATCTGATAATCGGGACTCATCTGGCCAGACCACGGTTTTATAGTAGTCTACAGCCCTACCGATATGGTCACGATCACAGGAGAGGCGCTGCAGGCGATGTTGTGATGTTAGCAAAGGCACTCGCGTCGGTCTTCTGCTGCCATCGACCATTACTGCCAGATTTCGAGCTCCGTCCTAACCGATACGGTCGTCGTACGTCCCACATTGATTTCTGCGGCTATTTCACACAATGTTGCTTGTATATTAGGACTGACAACTCTACGCAAACGCCGCTGCTCTCGGTCGTTAAGTGAAGGCCTCTGCCTCGTTATGACTGGGTGTTGTGTGATGTCCTTAGGTTAGTTAGGTTTAAGTAGTTCAAAGTTCTAGGGGGCTGATGACCATAGATGTTAAGTCCCATAGTGCTCAGAGCCATTTGAACCAAGTGAAGGCCATCGGCCACTGCGTTGTCCGCGGTAAGAGGTAATGCCTGAAATTTGATACTCGAGGCATACTTCTTGACACAGTGGATCTCGGAATATTTAATTCGCTAACCGAAATGCAATATCCTTTGCGTCTCGCTTCAAGTACCATTCCGCAATAAAAGTATGTTAATTCCCGCGGTGCGGCCATAATCACGTCGGCAACTTTTCCAGATGAAGCACCGGGGTAGGAACCACAGCTCCGCCAATGCTCTCCCTTTTACACCTTGTTCATATGCTATCCCATGGCTTGCCAGCTCAGTGTATACCACAGCTGATCGACAGCACGCCTGGATTCACAGAATCATCGAAAGATATCTAGCTTATGCTCGATATGCAATTTCTTGTGATCGAATACATGTTGATTTTGTTTTACATACGGTTTTGTTGTACACAGTTTGAACGAGGTACGTCGAGACGTCAGTATCCACACTTTCCCCAGTGTCAGGTTTGGCTCCTAATCGTGATGCGCACTGTATACGAATCTCGCCGTTGGCGCCCATTCAGTTCGCCGCCACAAGCGACTACTAGTAACAGTGATACGTTCTGTACACAAATCGTATAGTTGTGGCGTTTCTAGCGCCCCTCTCACCTTGCCGATCCAAGCGATGGCTTGTGTCGCTTGAGCCTTAATCCGCCCTGGGTACGCTGTTAAAAATCGTGGGTGAATTAAATGAATCCGAAACAAGAACTTGTGGTTTGTCTCAGCGTACACGAGTCTATCATTAACCGTATTTATTAGTCGATCTAGTTGCTGGTGACGCTTTAGTACTAGTTTTCTTGAGCTATCGTTCGACTGACGATATACCTGAGACATTCGTGTAGTAACACTTCAACTTATTTCTAGTAGGTGCTCTGTACTCAACAGGTGCAGGTATGATGTATTGTAAATATTTTCAAGAGATATTTCATTGTCTCCAGTTGTTTGCTGGCGGTTTAAAATAAACGCCTGAAATGAGTCTGTTACAGCAGATCTATACTGCACTTTCACATTCGTTGGCTTCACAAACCAAATTTTCACCTTTCAGTCTAAGCGTACACTATGTACGCTACAGATCTTCTGTCACCGCAACCACAATTTTAGAGGGGGGGGGGAGGGGTGGACACTAACCTTTAATCAGATCAGCCAGTACGAACAATTTGTAATAACAGAGTACTGATTCTGCCCTCTTTGTTTAGAAATTTCTACAGTTTAGATTTATTTGCGGACTAACAAACGTCATTGGCCAACGGTGCGAATACTCCAATGTCGGTTGTAACACGAATGTTCGGCACGTTCCAACGCGCCGGCTGGTGTTTTGCAGGCAGCTGAAGGCGCCACGTGTGCCGGCTGCGGCGCAGCTGGCCACCAGCCCATTAGCTTAACGACCAGGCCGCGTGGGAAGCCCACACAGCTGCCACAAGGGACTGCAAGCTCGAAAATCGTGCTTCCAGCTCTATGTATTTTTCTTATGTAAATTTTCGCATGTAAGCCTCCGTGCGCACATCCGTAATTATAACAGTCCATTCGACTAAAGAAAACTAGGAGAAAATATTCGCATAGTGGAAAATTTTTATACAGTAGTAAGAGCGAAGTGTCGACAACAACATACTGAAAGTCCAAAAGTTTCCGCACTACATGGGATGGAAAAATCAATTTTTAAAAACGTTTTAATGGTATGAAATTAATGTTTATTAAATGAAGTTTGTTAAGAACAGATAAAATGTGTGTACCTCTCGTATGACAGGATAAATTGTGTTCCCGGGATGTAACAGGGTGGAGTGTTGAAACGTGAGAATGTATGTCACTGGATTGTGGAGCATGCACTTTCCTCCTGCATATGCCTGCCAACTGCAGAGCGATCACGCGATTACCACACTCTCTTCCGCACTACGTCACTAATACATGGTGTTTCACAAAGGTATTCAACCCTTTTACTGGCGATGCAGTAGCAGACATGCCCAAGGTGGTGGTTATTATCGGCATAGTGTGCTGACAGTACATGGAATACAGCTAATTATATTACTAACGCCAGAAAATCATGTAGATAGGTACTACATAAATCTCTTCACGTTGTTCTGCACTGCTAGAGGGGAAACTTTCTTAACCATCCTACATGACAGTGTAGCGTTCTTCCGGGGAAGGTAACTTCCTCCTTCAAAAGCGCTGCTCGCTTTTCAGTTTATAGTCTGTACTTATACACAATTTCCTGTCCAGTTCTCTTGTGGCAGTGGACAAACTAACTTCACTGCTCCGGTGTTTATATAGTGTAGTTATTTTCCGTTTATTGATTACTCATTCGCTGTTCTTAACTGCGTTACTAAGTAAAAAAAAAATCTGAGCAGTCAACTGTTACCACACTGAGGATCTTGCTACAAATGGAACATGCTATCAATCTGTATCTGACAATGTCCATTTTACTGTCTCCAGTGTCAATGGCGGGAATACACGCCACAGCATGAGTATGAAGCGTATCAACACAGCCTCAGCTCTCAACATCTGATGAGGCCCAGAGGCTTACATTGGTTCCGTCTGCGACAGAAGTAGGACATCTAGATGTTGTGGAATTTCAGATATTTCGACGTTACGTCAAGCACAGCCTTACAGCAGATTACTATTCTAGACCTGAACGTGATCAGTCCTATTCCGTCAGAAATATTCACACCACCCTTGCAAGATATTCTATGGATATGTGGTTACGTGGCTCACTCAGTGCATCTAACTACAAATGCCAGAAATTCCTGAATGAAAGATTTATGCAGTCTACCGGTAACATAATGATAAGAAGTGCAGTAACTTTCTGGTCACTCACTACATCACCACGAAGCTACTGTAACACGGTTACACGTCTTCTCAATTCGCTGTCGACGATAGACAGCTGCAAGTTACTACATTTACCAATCCAGTCCCTTTCCCACAAACAACACGTCACAAGCATCATCACTCAATTTAAAGATTTTTTGGCCAATGTTTATAATAACGCATTTTACATAAAAGTTCGCTTAACAATTGCAAATAAGTACGCTAAAACCTAGACAATTCGAGCTAATTGGGACCGAGTACAGATTAAATCTGAGGAAACTAATTATACGAAGGACGACAATTTTAGACACATTTTATTCAACAATAGTATTATTACAGTAAACGAAGGTTTTTTTTCCATCAGTAACGCTGCTATAGTTTCATGGTGGGGAAAGATAATTCATATCATCAGTTTACAGTCTTATGAAGGAAGAAAGTGCAACACAATCCAGCGATATATCATTCCTGACAGGTCTACCCACAAATACCCTCCACCCTGTTACACCCCCAGAACACAATCTATCCCTTAATACGCACCTACTGCACTTACATGTAATACAAACATTTAATATTTGTCCTTATCTCACTTTATTTAACACTAATTATATACCATTAAACATTATTTTTAATTATTTCCGATTTAATTATCCCCCTCCAATGCGGAAGCTGTCAGAAAAAGTGAACGTGACCTTTTGTAGGTAATTTAATGTAGTTTAATTTTGTACTGGGAAACATTTTCTTTAAAAGCAGCTGTTTCCTAGTTATTCACGAAAAATATAGAAAAGAGATCTTTAATGCTCCTTGTCCACATGTTCACAACCCATGCGTCCCGATTTTTAGTATGTGGTTCATTACACTCCCTCCCACCACTTCACAGAAATTTGCAAGCTACACGAATTTCTTCCCCTATTCGACTTTTAGTCTTCGTTGGCTGAGCATTAAGCTGAAGTAGATTAAATCTCGGACTATTATACACTGAAGCGCCAAAGAAACTGGTACAGGCACGCGTATCCAAATACAGATATATGTAAATAGGCAGAATACGGCGCTGCGGTCGGCAAAGCCTATATAAGACAAGTGTCTGGCGCGGTTGTTAGATCGGTTACTGCTGCTACAATGGCAGGTTATCAAGATTTGAGTGAGTTTGGAAGTGGTGTTACAGGCGGCATACGAGCGATAGAACACAGCATCTCCGAGGTAGCGATGATGTGGGTATTTTCCCGTACGGCCATTTCACGATTGTACCGTGAATATCGGGAATCCTGTAAAACATCATATCTCCGACATCACTGCGGGCGGAAAAAGATCCTGCAAGAACGGGGCCAGCGACGACTGAAGAGAGTCGTTCAACGTGACAGAAGTGCAACACTTCCGAAAATTGTTGAAGATTTTAAAGCTTGGCCATCAACAAGTGTCACCGTGTGAACCATTCAACGAAACATCATAGATATAGGCGTTAGGAGTCCAAGGCCCACTCGTGTACTTTTGGTAACTGCACGACACAAAGCGTTACGCCTCGCCTGGGCCCGGATTGGAAACAAATTGCCTGGTCGGACGAGTCCCGTTTCAAATTATATCGAGCGCATGGACGAGTACGTGTATGACGACAACCTCACGAATCCATGTACCCTGCATGTCAGCAGGGCACTGTGCAAGCTGGTGGAGGCTCTGTAATGGTGTGGGGCGTGTGCAGTTGGAGTGATATGGGACCCCTGGTACGTCTAGATACGACTCTGACATGTGACACGTTAGTAAGCATCCTGTCTGATCACCTGCATCCATTCACGTCCATTGTGCATTCCGATGGACTTGGGCAAATCCAGCAGACAATGCAACACCCCACACGTCCAGAATTGCTACGGAGTGGCCCCAGGAACACTCTCCTGAGTTTAAACACTTCCGCTAGCCACCTAACTCCCCAGGCACGAACATATTGAGCATATCTGGGATTCCTTGCAACGTTCTGTTCAGAAGAGATCTCGACCCCCTCTTACTCTCAGAGATTTATGGACAGCCCTGCAGGATCCGTGGTGTCAATTTCCTCTAGCACTACTTCAGACATTAGTCAAGTCCATGCCACTTCACATCGTGTTGCGACACTTCTGGCCACTCTCACGGGCCCTAAACGATATTAGGAAGGTGTACGAGTTTCTCTGGCTCTTCACTGTAAATGAGGTTTGTATGTCAACATGAGTATAAATGTTTGACGAAGGTGGTCTTCCCCGAAGTTCCCGATGGCGAGAAATCGAAATGTGCATTCAGTCTTTCGGTTAGGTTGGTTAGTTGGTTGTGTTGTGGTGGTAGGAGGGGGGGGGGGGGGGGGGCAAGAGACCAAACAACAAGGTCTGTTAAAAGCGAGAAGGGTAAAAACGTAATGGACATCTTTTGTAACGTCAGTATTAAAATAAAATGAAGGAGATATGGAAGTCAAGAGGTGGGCGACACCAGGCTCTGCATGTGACAGAAAATATTCCATCCACATCTCTCCCACCCCTGATCCATTAGTCAAGAGCGCACATTATTCAACAAAGTGCGACGCCCAGAACATAAAACTGGGCGCAGAAGCAAGGAAACAATTCGAATCGAAAAGCAAGTAAAATAGAGTAAAAGAGGGACGAAAGAGTAGCCCTGTCCAGGAGTTGGGTCGGAGATCGCCCAGGCCTAGCATACAGCGTGAGACGCTCCATCCCCCAACCACCCTGTCCCTGGCTCCGGTACCTTGTAACTGAGAATAAAATCCACTTTCAACGGCCGCGCTGGATAACCGCCACGATTCGCTTGGGCGCGCGCGTGTGTTTGGTTCCATAGAAATTACCGTAAATTTCCCGTAAGTTACACTTTCACGGGGAAAACTATAAGGCAGTTCAACCACCCGTGAATCGTCGCCAATATGAGATGAATTGAGTCCAGGAGGGCCAAAACAGAGAGGGGCACGACATTTCACCAAGGTATGAACTACTGTCTGCAAGGCCCTACAACCACAATATGGGGGTGGCTTGTTACACAAAAGAAAACTGTGGGTTAACCTTGTATGGCCGATGCGGAGACGACATAGGACCGTAGATTCCTTCCGGCAGAAGCGGAAGGAAGAGCCCCATGCTGCAGCAGTCTCGTTGATTGTGCGGTGTTTGCTACATGGGGTAGCAGCCCACCAGACGTCGTTCCATTTCCGAGCGGGCAAACAGCTCGTGTTCACCCGCAAGTCCGCACCTAGGGTCCGCAAAGCGAACGGCGATTTAGTACGTGCTCCTGTAGAGAGTCGGCTACATTAAGTATGAGAGGCGTTTTGTAATCTAATGAGCATCCCAGTAGATCCATTACTCCTGCAATTAACTGAATAGTGGTACCTCACAATTTTGTATTGATGGTAAAAATGCATTTTTCTCAGCCCAGTTCCGGGCAGACAACTCCCCTGCGCTTTGGAGGACGAAACGTGCATTCGATTTTTCATTCTCGTTTTAACTCTGAATTGACTCAACGTTTACATTTTTGTAGTACTTTGAGACTATATACTCACTCATAGATCTGGCTTAACAGTATCGGTTATGGTTACATATCATATCAAAAACTGACAAGAAAATTAAATAAAAAACAAGTGTTGAATTGTGCAGTGGTGAAATGGACGGGCTGCACCTTTAGATGCTTTTAAAGTAGCGGTAACGTTTAAACCATGTACTGAACCCATCTTCAATATAAGCACTTACAACAATCTCGTTATTACCTATGTGTCTTTCAACACTTTCGCTTCACCTTCTGCCATTTCGAGTATTTAAGCTAATTTAACCTCTTTTGTAATTTTTTTATAAAAAGGTTACAGTACTCTTTAGCTTAGCATTGCTATCCCACATTAAGGCTTACTAACACGTTGCAGGGAGTGGCCGAGAGAAAGTCTAATGTCTGCTACTAGTAGGGGCGGGTAGGGGCAGTTCTGGGGAGATATGTGAGCGGGTGAAAGTTACTGCGATAGTGTGACGCGCTGGTTTACGGAGCTGTTTTTCTGAGCCTCTCAGTTGATGCTTTAGAATCAGGAACAAAGGAATTTAAAACAACCGGCCTCAGGGGTTCGCGGTAACGTCGCTTCCTCGGATCCACCTATCCTATCTGATCAAAAGTATCTGGACAACACTATGTAATGCCCAGTTGACCACTAGACATCGTGAGAGGCGATACTGCCAGTACAAGAGACCGGGGAGGGGGGGGGGGGGAGAGATACTGGGTACTGTGTTGTCAGTAGATATACAGTAACAGCAGAATGGCAGAGCTCGGTGACTACGAACGACAACTAATCATACGAGTAACACATCCACCAAGAAAATTTCAGTCCTTCTAAGGCTGTGAAATGGAAATGCGAAGGAACGTCAAAGCTAAACCAACACCGAGCAGATTTTATGTACCGACGAACAGGGGTGACTAATGTAGTGCCTACATAACCTATAAATAGTTTGCTTGTGGTCCCCTCGTAAAAAAGGTCACAAATCAGAATTTCATATATAAATTATGATAGCACTGTAGATTATTGGAGGGAGGGAGAGGGTGGCTTACGTCGGAAGCTCCGGGTTTTTCGCCAGTTAACGGGATCGCTAAATCACTAATTACCGAGGTATGAATAACGGTTTGTGAGTAGAGTCGTGTTACCCTGCAAAGAGGAGTGGCGGAGAGAAGGCGGAAGGAAATGGCAGTTTCCTGTGCGGTTGCGTCACAGCCGGCTGCCTGTGCACGTTGTCGGATCACGTACGTGGAGCTACTACAGTCCGAGAGCCCTGCCAAAACCCACGGTGTTCACCCCTTGTTCCTCTTTGTTACGGGCGCACACTACCAACATACAATTCCAGTAGAGCTAATGCGTAATCCTACGTGGTGGTGACTCATCAAACGCGATGACTAATCTCACCAACCCGAGAATTGCAATGTATCGTATGTGACCTGACGGAGAACCTTGACTCTCAAGTGAGGTCTGGCCAAGATTATATTCGGGTCTCCCAGACGCTACGCTTCAGAGTCCGATCCGGTAACAGGATAATTTTTCTAGGCTAACTTCCGCGGTGCATGTGGCAGGTACCCCCAAACTTACGTTATGATCGTGGGCTTCGTCTAGGTACAAACTGGAACGAACTAAGGTCCCTCTGAATGTTATGCCTTTTTTTAGGAGGGGACCCAAATCTCATGTAGGCTTCACTTCCAAGTTGTTTTTTCACTGTACTCTTTCAACAGCATCCACTTCTAATTCAGGAGCTTTACTTCCAAACTCCGAGGAAGTATCGCAAGGTATGCAGGAGTCCTGTGAAATTTGGAAGACAGATGATGAGGTACTGGCGGAAGTAAATCTCTGAGTAGTTCGGTCGGTACAGCACTTTGCTGCGAAAGGCAAAGGTCGGTCCCACGTTCGAAACCTGATCCGGTTTTAATTTTCCAGGAAGTTTCAAATCACCACACACTTGGCGCTGCAGAGCGAAAATTCATTCTGGAATGTTACTCTTCATGCTTTACTGAAAGCAAACCACTATCCAACTTTGTGCTGTCACAGACCATCAGAGAATACTAGCAGCGGAAGCTAATTGGCTGTATGAGAAATTTACGGAATTTCTATTTCTATCGTTCTTTTAGAATTGTGTTCTCGGCTGAAATACAGGAAACAAACGCACATAATCTTATTTCGTTGTCATTGTTGCTATTTATACAATACTATGCCGTTCGATTGCAATGCAGCTTAGACTATTCCAGGACATAGCTATCTCAAATGTACTCCATTCTCTACCAGG
Source organism: Schistocerca cancellata (assembly GCF_023864275.1). NCBI lineage: Eukaryota > Metazoa > Arthropoda > Insecta > Orthoptera > Acrididae > Schistocerca > Schistocerca cancellata. The sequence continues at coordinate 26,570,734 of NC_064629.1, read as the reverse complement.
ATTCGTAGAGAACAATAAGAAATTGTGGGGGGCCGGGAGGGGGGGGGGGGTGTAAGTATAGGCTACCTGAATGAAAAACCAGTGTTTTTTAAGTACCTACAGTGGTTATAACGGCTGATCTATGTACTGCAATGCAGGAACTCCCCTCCGATACCGGTCGGTACGCCACGATACATTGAAATCCCGAAATAGGCGACGAAGATATCGCATCAGAAGAGAAATTATCAGATTTAACATCGTGTGGTATGCCGGCGCTCCCTTTTTACGTTTCGGGAGAGTAAATCTAGCAGGCAAGGACCTGTCGCTTATTTTAGCTTCTAAATTGAAACTGATAAGCGATATTAATGTTTTCGGTGTGCTTATTGACGCCACATTGTAGTTACCTGTTACAGGAAAGTAGGGGGGACGGAGTTATTACTGTGCTCTAGCGGTAGTGTCACAATTCAGCTGTGTTATCTCCGAATCACCAACGATCACGGCCCAGAATAGTAGTCCTCCGTGCAAGTGGGGGTTGCTCAACACCAATATACGCAGTGCGTCACCGAAATACTTCCGATCGTGCGTAGAGGACCTAACCAAATACTGCAAGGGCAGCGACCGCTCGCGCCATGACATTAAGTGAAATGTAAGAAGGCTCGCTGATCTCATCATACTGCATACTTTCTGCTAAGTACCACGTTCTCGACAGTTTGCTCTTTTTTATTGTGCTACGACCTACATATATAATCCTAGTGGATAACGTCGGGGCTGATGTATATAGAGAAGCGACAACGCTAGAAAACTGCAAGGCCATCAGTGGATGGACGACCCTCAACAAATGTAGCGTATTGTCTACAAATAGAAAGAAAGACCCTCCACTGCGTAATTAAACGATTGGAAGCGAGCCACTGAAAGTTGCCACAATCCTTAAATATCCCGGACATTGCGTACGGAGCGATTTAAAATGGAACTAACATATGAGACTAATAGCAGGAAAGCAGATTCAATTTATAAGAATCCTCAGAAAGTGTAGGCCACGTACGAAGGAAGTTGTTTACAAATCTCTCGTCCGATCACTATTTGAATGTTGCTCATCAGTCTGGGATCCGTACCAGATAGCTCCGATAAGAAGATCGAAGCATTTCGTTGAAGATTCATTTAGTAAGCACCAAAAGTGTCACGGAGATGTCAAACTCCAGCCATAAGCGATACGAGAGCACACTGTGGTCCCGAGAGCGTTCATTACAAAAAGAGTCTTTATATATATATATATATATATATATATATATATATATATATATATATATATATATATATGTGTGTGTGTGTGTGTGTGTGTGTGTGTGTGTGTGTGTGTGTGTGTCGCAAAAAGGCGGGCATGACGAGAATCGAGCTCAAACTGTGGCTTACCAATACCAATAATCGTTCTTCCCGGCGATCATTCGTGACAATCAGGTAAAGGATGAAGTGGCAGTGGTACATGAAATAGCTTCCACCACACATCACCAACTGACTTGCAGCGTGTCCATGTTTGCAGGAATTTCATACTCGGCTGTAGCCAAATGCTGTTTCTCGATATTTGGGTTGCATTTATTGCGATATCATCATCTCACATTCGCACGGTAATTTTGGTATGGTTGGATTACATGTAGCTAATAGCTTGTTTACCACTGCTGGATATACTGCACGCTTATTGTTTAGATTTTGATATCAACAAGGGACATAACGAACCGCATGAGAACATCTGTATCTTGTGCTATAGGGATACTAAGCTGTTGCGACACTTTCGGTGCTGGCCTGTCGTTTGATGGTACTTCACATTTCGCCAGTTCGGGACTTATCTGGAAGGCTCTGAGATAGTTTTAGAATTCAGACTCAAAGCCAAGCGAAAGTGATAACCTGCAGTTGTGTAAGTGGAATCTCATTACACCATGTTCGCCTGTACTAATTACATTTTGGTCGAATGACTCCAGAAAAGAGTTCAGATTAGATATTTCTTCGTACTGACCTACGGGGCATTTGAGATTTCTGCTGGGGATAGGTTTGCAAATTTTACTTCCATAAAAAGACAACCGAATCAAGTGAGTTCCTGTGAAACATCAACGCATACTCCTGAGATGAGCAAGACTGAGGAAGCAAGTTGTTGCTCAACACCAACAGACGCATAGCGTCACCGAAATACTTCCGATCGGGCGTAACCAAATACTGCAAGGGAAGCGACCACTCGCGCAATGACATTAAGTGAAATGTAACAGGGTTCGCTGATCATCTCATACTGCACACTTTCTGCCACGTACCAGGTTCTCGACACTTTGCTCTTTTTTATTGTGCTGCGACCTATCCTACAATACTTCATACTTTTAGGCTGCGTACCTGTAGATAACCCGTCTCCAGTTTCTGAAGTAATTATGAATTCATTTCCGTCACCTGCGAAACCTGTATATCAAACTGGTTAATACTCCAGATTTGATCCTGACGGCGCACGATATTTAACAGCCCTCCTTCTAGCATAGCGAACTAAATAAAAATTATTTAATTTTATAACAAGTTGTCCTTCCACGCTGCAAGATACCCAGGTATTTTGAAAAACGAAACCTTTACTGTCTCCTATGGAAATGTTTAATCTACAAGCTTTACGCCATTAATTAGCAATAGTTTGGAAACTTGTCACATTACATTCTTCATTACGTGGGCAATTAGCTTCCTCCCCATTGTCGCAGTTCTCTTTCCAAGAGATCTTAGGCTCTGGTTACTACAAGAGATATTTTCTTCTCCTAACGCGTTAGTATCGGGACATACCTGCTAGCACTAATTATCTCAGTGGCTTAGGGAGTCTCAAATACAAATCTAAATGTCGAGGTTACCATTTTCCGCAGGTCCCGGGACTTTTTTTTTCCCTGCCACCTATCACTACTTCCACCTTGTGCAGTGATTTAACGTGAAAAATTAAGCGCTGCCCGGTAGATCCCAACCCACGTTAAACTATAGATTACCCACGACTAATCTGATGAATCAGTTCAAAGGTACGAGGAAGGCAAAGAAGGGCGTAACGTTCCAGTGGAATCATTCCTAGCAAAACAGGGTGGGGTTCAACATTCGGGATAAGGACAGCTTTATCTTATGAGTGCCGTTCTCTTTTTCCTCCAATAATTCACCGAGTCGATGCTCGGGAAACATTCCTTGTGTTGGCTTTCACGATGTTCATCTTATAGGTTGACAAAGTAGAATCAAGACAAAGATTTGCACCACAAATGGGACCATTTTAACATAAATAGTAAACCGCATTGCTTTTAGTCAGACTACCGAAGTAGCTGAGACTTTAGATCCCGAGTCACGAATCCGTTCCGCTTCCGATAGAAGTGGCCGCCAGAGTCTCAGAGCTTTCCCTGGCTGTCGGCTAATTATAAGACAGATATGATGGCGGCTGGCTGGAGGGGAAAGATAGTTCCCTAGAAGAAATAACTCAGGACGGGGTGGGGGCCGAAGAGGGGCGCCACATGAGATATGAGTGGCCGCCACACGATGCCCGCCTCTGACTGCGACAGAGGCTCTTCCAAAGTCATACGATGAATCGAACGAAAATTTACGTTATATGACATAGCAGGACGTCACCTACCATTCCCCCTAGTATTTTTAGCAAATTTTTTAACTATTCGAAGAACGGCAACTAAAATAAATCCTGCCCTCAATAGCCTGCAAATGCAAAGGGATACACACTTCGTAATGTGTGTGTGTGTGTGTGTGTGTGTGTGTGTGTGTGTGTGTGTAGAAAGGGGGGAGGGGGTTGCCCAAGAGCTTGACCATGCGAAGCGACACGGAATTTTAAAAGTACTCGTAAATGTTGTACGATCTTCCTTTGCGACAATGTAGACAAGCTGTCGACACGACAGGATGAGATGCCTACTTTAATTTTATCTCCCGACTCTCAAATACATACGGTAGGTCGCTATCGTTCCCGCAACCAAAAAGTTTCTTGTTTGAACAAAATATTAGTTCAGGTTTTCCTATGGCACTTGGTACTACACAAATACTGAGTTGGTTTTTTTTAACCGCCATACTACCAATCAATCTCTACTCACGCCACAAAGATGACACAGTAGAGAATTCAATGCAAAAGGAAGACAAGTTTAACGTCCGGTTGACAGCAAGACCCTTAGACCGCATAGTGGAAATAAATCTACTGAGTCCCTTTGAAAGGAATCATCTCAGCATTTGCATTAAGCGATTCAGGTAACCACGGAAAATCTAAATCTTTGTAAGGCTAGAAACTGAAGCCCAGTGTCTTAACCACTGCATTGCGTCGCTCGTTAAAAGTTCTAAGCAATTACAACAATAGTAAACATAGATCATTACACTGTAAGCTACAAACTATTTGCGTTAATTTACTAGCAGTGGCGGTAATTTATGTTTCTGAACACAATCACATGCGTGTCAATTTTTTACCACTAATGGAAGTGATAACAGACTGTAAGGGTGCTGTCAACACAAACACCGAAGTCATTCTTTTCACGGAACCTGCCTGGTCTCTTCACACCCAACCCACCGATCTCAACACTACAACAGTCATTTAAATGACGTCGCAAAGCAGGTCCATGGTGCTCCGGCGAAACATACTTGGATCACCTGCATTGTTAAAACGTCTCAGTTTACAAACACACAATACACAATATATTTCCAACATGTAATTTGCAACATGGTGTATTTTATCCCATGCTTTCTCGGAAAGAGTGGATCGTACAGCTTTTGAGAGCATTTTTGTTTCACAATGCAATTCCACAGCACATTAAAGAGGCTGGTAGTGAATTTCCAGAGATTATGTGTAAATAATTTTGTGCCAATGAACAATCAATGTGAGTTACATTAACAGACCAGCAAAAAGAAATGATAATGCATAGTCGAAAACGGATTATATTGAATTCTTCGACACGTTAAGTCAACTCAAAACCAAACTGTCACCTTTCAACTTAAAGACTTTGGACTACACTCTAGAACCTACATTCCAAAATGTACATATGGTAAATAAATAACGTCTGTGTTCTGTTCCCTTCCTGTTTGCGCACGTATTACGTCATATGCCCCATCATTACGTCACCGTAGGGTGTCGGTAGGTTCAGTTGAGTATTTTTTTTAATCAACACACTGTTGTCACTTAAGGCTCCTCACAAATTGGGAATACGCTGGCACCTAAAGGTTCTTGTAATTGCAACACAGTAACGTAGTCACGTTATCTGGGAGGCCTCTTGTATGTCTATCATGTCTGATGCGATCAACTAACAAAATGACTGGACCGTCCCCTTGTATCCCTTATATTCGACAACGGAGTATTTTTTTTTTTTTTTTTTTTTTTTTAAGGCGGAAGCTAAAATCTGGTACTGCAGTATCAGCGGCTGCCTAGCAACCGCTGCGTCCTGCAGTTGTTTGGTACGCGCGACCAAATCAATGTGATCACCAAAGGGCGCGCAGTTTGTATAAACAGTATACTCACAGACGACCTAGTAAGCATTAAAGCATCTGTATTTTATGGCGTTGCTAGAGTTACTATCTAGATCTATTATACAACAAATCACCTTTCTTAATGTGCTGCACAAATATACATACAGAACGTGGTACCTGCTTTTTAACTCACGTGCAACAGTTGAACATAAAAAGGACATTCTGCTAGTGCCTCGTAATGGGGCACGTAAAATACGAAATTTACACTTACCACAAATACTGAACGTAGATGGGCGACCGGATGGATGACCTCTAAATCGAAGCAATTCGGGAGCGTTGCTTACTAGTGTGTTGTGACACGCCCTCCTCTGTAACAAACAAGCATGGACCATATATTAAGGGCAAGTTTGGAACGGAAAGAACATTTTTTACAAAGTTGCAAAAGCTAACAAAACAATGTGGACATCTTGAATCTCTGGAGTACTCAGCATTTTTATTTTATTCTGGCATCATGATTACATTTTTAATCCATCGACAAATATAGTTTTGTGCTGTTCACCTATCAATGACAAATTACACATTTATAATGTCAATATTTATATGTATTACTTCATTAAAATATCTCTATGTAACTGCCCGTTCTCCAAAGACAGAGATGTCTCTCTCTAAGGCGCATCGAAGTGAACCTGTAGCGGCGAAAGGCTTTGAAGATCATTTTTCTGAATGGACAGATCACTATTAACGAACTGCCTGTCGATTGCCTTTTATGAAAACTATATCGTTTGAGATGTACGTGATCATTAACTTACCGAAAAACAGCAGCTTGTAAATACGCTAGAGCTGGGTCCAAGGCGTCACACTTAAAAAAAGAACACACCACACATTCTTCTAATGTACGGCAAATACCCAACCGGAGGTGCACGGAGTATCCATACGGCGAGACACACGGACTTTCCAGAGGAACACGGGCCGGCAAACTCTTCATAACACACAGCTACGTGCTGTCAGCAGCGCTACAACTGCGCAACTGGCTTTCGGAAAGCGCCGGGCACCGCGACGCCTCCCTGCGGAGGCAAGAGCAACTAAGCACCGCGCTGTTGTGGTCAACCTCCCCTTCTTACGTGGCATTTAGTCCCATTAGAAGCTTCCTCCACCACACTGCTAGTAGCCAGATACTTGTGTCCTGCTCACTTACAGTGTTGCACTGTATCCGCTGCGGTGTCAGGCGGTCGGTTGGCAGCACTTGTTGCATCATAATCACTCAGTCACTGGCTAAATATTGTACAGGACACTGTGGCCTCACAACGCGTTTTGTTGCGAACGTTTAGGTCATCTTTCAATCCACCCACATCAACGAAATTCGCGCCTTACCCGTGGCTCTTCTGTAATAACCTGTACTTGCTCAGCTGAAGAGAATTTCGAAGCTGAACGTAAATTACAAAAGATTACAGTGCGCTGTTAACAAAGAAGGTGATTAAACAAATAACATAAAATTCTGGTAGCCGCTTAGACTACATATGTTTTAAATCAGTTATAGCTGAAGTCAGTCATCTTTATTTCCAGTCATGGTGTTAAAAATTACGCACAATGGGTTATTGAATTTGAACTAATCTTTGCTAGCAGTGTCAACTTGGGAAGTAGTTTGGATGTGGGTTTGCGTCATGGAAATACATTTTTGAAAACGTATGCTCTACTTATTAACTTATTTTATTGCAAGTTTTGACATGACCGTTCTAATCATTTGGCAGCACCACCAGGCTGACGTGAACAGACATCCTACATTTCCATGCAGCTGCAAGAAAATGCCATTTCCATTTAAGTTCTGTTTCATTTAACGTGCAGCTACTGTAGCACGTCGGAACACAAATGCGCCAATTGTTTGCTACTCAAAATGTGCACTTGTGTCTTTTACGGCTACGTCAGCTTTTTTTGTGTTGTAAATTTCTGCTTTCTTCTCAAAAATAATAGGAGCAGCCAAATCGCACTTCATATTTGACTTTGGCCGATGGTCACAGATCAAATGTCTCATAGGCGCACTAACCAATAATGTAAAGTTCACTCCAGAATATCGCTTGCTGTTCCTTGGACATTTCCTAATTGAACCAGAAGTCCAGTGAACCCTGGGGCAGACCACTCGATAGGGGCCCGCATCTCGTGGTCGTGCGGTAGCGTTCTCGCTTCCCACGCCCGGGTTCCCGGGTTCGATTCCCGGCGGGGTCAGGGATTTTCTCTGCCTCGTGATGGCTGGGTGTTGTGTGCTGTCCTTAGGTTAGTTAGGTTTAAGTAGTTCTAAGTTCTAGGGGACTGATGACCATAGATGTTAAGTCCCATAGTGCTCAGAGCCATTTGAACCACTCGATAGGGAGGGATCCAGGGCTTCATGGCCCTCACTCACCCAGAAGAACATAAACTGCGGATTTTATATTTTTACATATATCAATTTGGAAACTTTTTGTTAACTTTCGGAGAATAGCGTAGAATGAAAAGTGTGTCAAAAATGGCAAGGAATTTTAGTAAACTACTACAGGGCACTTTTCCGTGCTTGTTTGAGTGTTTTGCAGTAGAAACCATTCCTACCAAGCAGAGGCAACTATTGCCAGTAATTCTTCCGACACGTTTCGCCAGTGCACAATTTGTGCCAGAAAACCACAGGAAGTATGTCACACCTTGTAGTAAAGAGAATATGATGTCGCCGGTGCAATAAGGAGTCTGAGGCACGGTAAGGAGCAAATGCTCTCAAAAGATAATTATAGCAGACAACGCAGAAAACAGAAACTTCAGCTTCAGTCCTGAGTCGATGAAAGAGTTTACGTCCAGATCATCCTTTATCTACATTTCGAGAACATCCTAAATTATGCAAAACTGTAGTACGCCCACTCTTTAACTGAGGATTTTTCACAGGCATTCCGTCTTGTGGGAAAATCTACGAGGTATAGGAATAGGGCAAATCTAAATCTGGAGCAAAACCTCCAGTTCCTAGTGAGTATGTAAATGAGGACCTCACCACGACCACATCTCAACCTGACCAACACACAAGGACGCAAACCACAGATTCCCTTAAAGTATCAGTGGCTGGTACAAACGGATTTTTTTTTTCTGCAGCCGGTAAGTCTTTTAACACAGTCATGAAATCAACTGCAGGAAATCGTTCGGCAGCCGCAGGACACGGCAGTATTACAATATAAATGATTAGTTTCGTCGTTGTTCCACTACTGCCCACAACAACGTATATTTTTAACCTTTCACTGACCTCCAGCGTCTTTTCAATAGTCTGGAAGCAGGGAATCATAAAACCTGTACCTAAAAAGGAATATACCAAAGAACCTTCTGACTAACACCCCATTTGCATTCTACCAACATTATCTAAGGCTTTAGAATACATATTACTTAACGTCAAATAACTTTCTGGATGAATACCATTCTGGTTTCCAGAAAAATCGCATCACAAGGACTGCTCTTATAAAAATGACTGACGAGCTGAAACAAGCTATGTGCAAACAAGAGGCAACTACCATGTGCTTTTTGATTTGAGTAAATCTTTCAGCGCTGCTCATTCTCATATTGTACTTACTAAAATCAAAAGTCAAAACTTTTCTTCAAGTGCTGTATAATGGTTCCACTCAAACCTTAGATTCCGTCAACAGCGTTTAATCATGTGAACAGAGAGGTTACAATGGAGGAATGTAGTATAAGGGGCCCGCAATGATCAGTACTGGGCCCATTACTTTTCTCACTATACGTCAATGATATGTCGAGTATTATCTCCCATTGCAAATATTTATACGCTGACGACTTTCAGTTATCTCTAATTGCAAGCCCAACAAATCTTCGCACAGCCATCCAGCACGTAAATTCCGACTCACTCGCTTTATAGAATGGGCGCAGAACATAGGTTTGAAACTTTCTGCATCTAAATCGAAAATCTTAGTCGCTCACAAAATACGTATTACCCCTCAGTTCAGAGATACTCTTCCATCCTTAATCACAAACAGCACAGATATAACCTTTTCTTCTTCTGCAAAGAATTTGGAGATAATTCTGGATCATCGCTGAGACTGTACTGAACACACAGCTGCAGTCTGCAAGGTGGAATCAGCATCACTTCGTTCACTGCGGAAATACAAAATAGAATTTCCTCTCGAGCTTAAAAAGAAAATCGTAGAGTCACTAATACCATCCACCCTTCATCATGGTGATAGCATTTCTTCTATCGTCTTATCTATCATTGCGCTCCTTCCTATTTGTCTTCAATCTTTACATTAATATCTGAACTACACAGCAGAAGTACTCATTCTCAGCCAAGTAAAATCATCTCCGTGCACTGCACGGCACTGCCATGTTCTTTGAATCATTTTCTGTGCCAGGAACCCAACTTTAGAACAATCTTTCTCAAAATATTTGAGCAATTAAAATACTTTCAAACTTCAAAAGACAGTTAACGGCCTAGCTTGTAACACAATAGTTATCTCTTCCAGAAACTTGCCAGCAGATCATTCTCATCAACCCTCCCTCCGCCACCGCTTTTCCCTCCCCTTGTCTACACAGTTTTCTTCTTTCCTAGCAGCCATCGTCACTTTCATTTCAATCTTCTCCTGTTTCATTATCTCTTCCACTTCTTCTAATACCAAATAAGGCTTCGAATGTGATAAGCTAATCAACATCCTTCTTAACGCCTCCATTATTGATTTATTTATTTATTATTATTATAATCGCCAATTATTACTTTTTATTAACAATGAAAATTGTTAGTATTGAATTCATTATGTAATTACTAATCACTATCATTTTTATTTCCTCCGGCATTTCATCGTCATTGTCAGTGTTATTATTGTTATACCCTATTACTGTTTTTTATTGATTATGCACATTATTATTATTGTGATTGTTATGTAATATTTTGTTGTTATATGTTGTTCCTGGTCAGATGTAAGAGACGGCCTGAAGGCCCTAATTTGGTCAGGCTAAATAAGCAATAAATAAATAAGTAAAGAAATAAATATCGTAAGTTTCATCATAAACGTACGAATATTCCAATACGGTCTTCGTAACGTCTGAGACTACACTTTATGTGACGGAGACTTAAAGAGAAAGATGAAAGTGACAGTATTATACACTGACGAAAAAAAAAAAAAAAATCGCAGCACCGAGGAGGAGTTGTGCGACAAACATGATGTCTATTCAAATTTCGCTAGTAGCGCCACTAATAACCTACAAATAAGGTTTGCTTTAAATACACGCTGCAACGGTCGTGAGCAATAGTTACCTCTGAGATTGGACGTGGTGAACTGACGTTAGTCAAGAATGCCACCATTATCAACACCTCATTGAGTGTGAACGAGGTCGTTTAATATGGCTATGAGAAGCTGGATGTCCCTTCTGTGATGCTGCAGAATGACTTGGCAGTAATGCAGCCGGTGTACACGATTGCTGTAAGTGATGGCTAGCAGTGGTGGTACAGACGCAAGAAGACCAGACGCCATACGGGCACACGGTACTACCATCGTGTTCAGCGTGTGGCTCTGGCGCATCGTACTCCATCTGCAACAGCTGTTTCAGCAGCAGTTGGCACCACAGTGACACAACGAACTGTTGCAAATCGGTTACTTCACAGACAGCTCCGAGCCGGACGCCCTGTAGTGTGCATTCCACTGAACCCAAACGACGCCAGTGGTGTCAAGCGTGATGCCTTTGGAAGGCAGGGTGAGGTCTGTTGTGTTTTCTGATGAAAAATGGTTCTGCCTCGGTGTCAGTGATGGACGTGTGTTGATTAGCAGGAGGCAAGTTGAGCGCCTGCAGCCATCCTGTCTGCGTGTTAGACACAATGGAGTTATGCTCTGGGGTACGATTTCGTATGACAGCAGGAGCTTTCTCGTAGTTATCCCACACACGCTGACTGCAAAATTGTACGTCTGTCTGGTGATTCGACCTGTTGTGCTGCCATTCGTGAATAACATTCCAGAGGCGTTTTTCAATAGGATAACGCTCACCCACATACTACTGTTATAACTCGGCATCCTTTTGCAATGTGCAGACATGTTGCCTTGCCCTGCTCGATCACCTTTTTTGCCTCCAGTCGAGCACATATTGGACATCATCGAACGAACTCCATCGTCATCCACAAACAGCATTAATCGTTGCTGTATTGGCCGACCAAGTTCGACAAGTGTGGAACTTCATCCTACAAACTGACATCCGGACCTGTACAACACTATGCATGTACGTCTGCATGCTCGCATTCAATATTCTGGCGTTTACACCGGTTGGTTTATCTCGCGCTTCATTAACCTGTGATCTTGCAGTGTTAATCATTTAAATGTGTTACTTAGACAGATGTAGTCCCGACGTTTCATTACTCTACATTAATTATTTTTTGAAGCTCCTATTTTTTCCGTCAACGTGTATCATGCGAGGCACTGCTGCTGATGTCCCGTCTTTGTTCTCTTGCCAAATCCACATCAGTCCTGTGTTTGATATTTTCTTTTCGAACCTCTCTCCTGTGTTCTGTAAAGTAATATCACTGGAGAAAGAAAGGAGTGGTAGAATTTAACGTCCCGTCGACATCGACATAATGAAAGGGGATATCACTAGACTTCAAAACGAAAGGGAGTATGCATGATCCCTTGAAAACATCTCGGTACTCGTCTTGAGTGGTTTACAGAAGTCCCAGAGAAACTAAATTTCCAAGGGAAGACTGAATTTGAACCCGCTTCTGCTGAACACGAGCTCAGGCTCGTTACTCGTACGCCACCGTGCGCGATTCCTACCACTGCATCGTTTGATGATGCCTTTTGTCGTCGTTATGTTCTAATGCTGTAGTCATTTTGACTGTGTGACTTTTCTCAACATCAATGTAGCCTTCGTTTCATACTCAACCTTTTGGTCATTGAGATGTTCTATAGGAATTAAAAGTACTTTGTGCTATATTTATGTGGTTACTTTCGATATCTTCGGACAAATGAATAATAAAGAAATAAATTACTCTAAAAAGAGAAAGCGGAACACATCGTTTTACGCATCGTGTTTCATGCATTTGCACTGTTAATGTCTGGTTAGGGCAAAGCTTCGAAATCATAATTTCAACTGAATTTGCTCAACAGACACTGCGAGTAAGTACATCAACCCAACTTGGTCTAAGGCCTCTACAAGTTTTTTTACCATAAATTCATACTGAAGATGGAGCAAGAAACAATTGTTGTTGATCATGATTTTATCGCCATAATATTCTGTATTACCGTCGCTGCTGCATCATAAAAATGGCTCATACTTTATAAACATCAGTGAGAGTGTGAATTATATTTTATTTGAGGACAGTAACAGATCTGCGCTCCGCCGCAAATTATGAATTTCATCGTACACTGGGCCTGGGCGGTTTGCCAGCCGCGGGAAAGACATTATATTCTTCAACACCTCCTTATCAAAAAAACCTCCAAGCTGAAGCAGACATAGTGGCACATTCCTGTGTCGTCACGTTTAGCGCAGTAGTCCAAAATCGAAAAATACTTGGAACGAGACAGAAAATTGCCAAGAAGAATAGTAACGAAAGAACACTTAGGCATCCCTACATCGCCGTTGTAGCTACTTGCATACCGGTGGGGAAGTATAGCGAGTCTTGCGTGGTGTCCAAGCATCTGGACACTTACTATTATATGTCTAAAAGATTGTACAGTTCTGTTCGTCTAAAAGTGGTGGTGATGATGATAATAATGATGATAATAGACAACAATCGTAAGAGTCGTTCGTTCCAATAAGGTAAAGCACGTAATGAAGACGTAGCAAGTTGGGTGAGGAGAGCGCGCGCAGGCCGAGGCGGGTGTGCACACTGTTGACAGTGTGCCAAGCCTCTCGGAAATAGCGCAGAAACACTGACGTCACGAAGTCGAGCCCAGCCGCCTTCGTGCGAGGCTATTGATCCTCGGCCAGACTGCGCTATCACCACATGCAGTGCATCCACTGTGCCTTTCGAAAATTACTTTTGCAATTGTAAGAGATGTTTCCCCAGCATAGTGGCAGATTCGACGGAAGCTATGAGTTAAGTCAGTAATTCTCCGCAAAGTACCAGATGAAAACATTACTACGTCTAACTCCTTTCCTTTGACGGGGACGTTTCCGTCATCAACACTCACGATTCACTTCCTCAGTATCTTAACAATCAGATAGGCACAGTTTCATTGGAAAGAGTTTTTAAAATTATTTTCCAGTTCCTACATTAAAGGATGAAATTTGAGTTTTTACACGATCGTATGTTGATAGATGTGTCTCTCTAGAGACGCAGCTCAGATCCGTAGCCCAAAGTACACTGGCTGACACAAAAGGAGACTGGTCGCATGATGATATAGTGAACACCATCAACGGGCATGTAAATATTAGAACTGTAATTCTCTGTGACAGGTAGAACCGCCAGCACAGTGTGTAAGTGTCGTTCGTGTTTAGTGGTGGTAATAGGACGCGGTGATTCCTTAGAAGACGCGTGGCCTTTGAGATAGTCTTGTAGGTTTTCATTAGCTAATATTTATCAAACTGCAAGAGGCATTTTGCGGAATTTGTGTAATTTCCAAGGAAACTCACAAGGAGGTAGTCTCATTTCTTCCCCCTATTAAACTAATTTACAATATTTACAAGACTGACAATGAGTATCACGTGCATTAAACTAATTTTCAATATATACATAATTTCCAAGGTTGTGAAGTTTTCTTCTTCACTATAATTTATGTGCGTAGGCCACACGAGTCAGAAATTATTTTAAGTTACCGCCAATTTGGAGTCTTCTTAGAGCCTGTGCAGAAGTCTCGACAGCCTTAATTTCTTACTTCTTTCCCTATCGAATATTACATTAATCGGGAAAACGGGTGTCCGTGGTACTCTGCGTCTTCTTGAAGGTTTTTTATTTATAAGTAAACTTTCGGATGGACTTAAGATAATGTATTTATCCTTGGTTCGATTCTTAAAAGACGTCGATACTTTTTTGTGCGTTAGCGCCTTCCACTGCTATTATACATATCTCTCGGTATATGCTCGTTATCGAGCCACTGGTCCAGAAAACGGTCGTACAACTCCTGTAGTTTTTGGCTATCAGGGGTGCTGTCCTGAGTAGTCAACCAACATTTCCAGGAGATGATGTCCTCGAGCTGAAAACATTCTTATGTGATGGTGTATTTCTTCGTTTTCCTTTTAGCAGGAACAAGGCAGCAACACTACTTATTCCCAAAGACATCGATTAAAATAATTGATGGCCATAATCTATGTTTCAGAAAACAGACTTCTAGCTGATTAGGTGATAGCAGTTCCTAAGTCCATCGTGAGAGACATTCAGGCACGCCGGTTTTAACACCTTAAAAAAAGTTCTTATATATTTCGCTTTTTGTTCTGTAGCAAAGCGTGGAAGATGGCATAGTATTTCTTTCCTCCTAACAACTTATCAGATCGGTTCAAATGGCTCTGAGCACTATGGGACTCAACATCTTAGGTCATAAGTCCCCTAGAACTTAGAACTACTTAAACCTAACTAACCTAAGGACATCACACACACCCATGCCCGAGGCAGGATTCGAACCTGCGACCGTAGCAGTCCCGCGGTTCCGGACTGCAGCGCCAGAACCGCTAGACCACCGCGGCCGGCCTTATCAGATCGGCATAAATGTAAACAACTGTCTACACTGCCTCCTCGAACTCTCGAACATTCCGTTCATAAAGAACGATTCCCAGCTCGATAAACACGATTTTCCCTTTTTCTCATTCGGCGCCCTCTCGCCAATTGCAAATAAAAATTGCCGCTATCATTCGTCAGTAAATTATTTTCTCGAAAGAATATTCCTCCAGAATCAGTCAGCTGTTGCGTATACAGGGTGTTACAAAAAGGTACGGCCAAACTTTCAGGAAACATTCCTCACACACAAAGAAAGAAAATATGTTATGTGGACATGTGACCGGGAACGCTTACTTTCCATGTTAGAGCTCATTTTATTACTTCTCTTCAAATCACATTAATCATGGAATGGAAACACACAGCAACAGAACGTACCAGTGTGACTTCAAACACTTTGTTACAGGAAATGTTCAAAATGTCCTCCGTTAGCGAGGATACATGCATCCGCCCTCATTCGCATGGAATCACTGATGCGGTGATGCAGCCCTGGAGAATGGCGTATTGTATCACAGCCGTCCACAATACGAGCACGAAGAGTCTCTACATTTGGTACCGGGGTTGCGTAGACAAGAGCTTTCAAATACCCCCATAAATGAAAGTCAAGAGGGTTGAGGTCAGGAGAGCGTGGAGGCCATGGAATTGGTCCGCCTATACCAATCCATCGGTCACTGAATCTGTTGTTGAGAAGCGTACGAACACTTCCACTGAAATGTGCAGGAGCTCCATCGTGCATGAACCACATGTTGTGTCGTACTTGTAAAGGCACATGTTCTAGCAGCACAGGTAGAGTATCCCGTATGAAATCATGATAACGTGCTCCATTGAGCATAGGTGGAAGAACATGGGGCCCAGTCAAGACATCACCAACAATGCCTGCCCAAACGTTCACAGAAAATCTGTCGCATGTCAACACAAACACCGAAGTCAACATTACCTTCCTTCAATTGGGCCAACTGGAGATGAATCGAGGAAGTACAGTACATACTGACGAAACTAAAATGAGCTGTAATATGAAAAGTAAGCGTTTCCGGACAGATGTCCACATATTTTCTTTCTTTATGTGTGAGGAATGTTTCCTGAAAGTTTGGCCGTACCTTTTTGTAACACCCTGTATATTTCCCTAATGCCATGCAGCGAATGTTCGCACTTGAATGTGACGTTAACGATGCTAATAAATCGAAGCCTCGAGTGAAGGGCTACCCTACATCTTCTACGTAATTTTACGCAATTGTACTATCTGTTTCTTTTGTTCGCTTTTTTCGCTTACAAAATGTTTTCGCTCATCAGGTTACGTTCGCCTAAAACGGTGCTATTTTTATTGGGTAGTCTTCCTTTGGATTCGTTCTCTATAACTTTTATGTAACACCAAAAAGTTACATCTTATTTGTCGGTATAGTCCACTATTATCGATGCCCATCGAACGTCAATAAAGGTTTCCCTTCGGGGGTCTCGACGAACTCAATCTTCACAACATTTAGAAGACGGAACAATACTCGAGATCAATTGCAGTACTTAACTCTGGGAGAATGCCACGCACCACAGCCCACTTTCAACGAACCTGTGCAACCTAGTGCAGGAAGTGGCCTTTCCCAGTAGTACAGTCCAGCAGAGCGGGACATGCCGTTGCATCCTACTTCTGAAACAGCCGGTTCCGAGATCCACTACCTTAAATGTCCCGGGCTCCGCGTGTCACCAACACGGCAGGATCGCTGTATTCTGCACCGAGCGCATTGTAAAATTTCGTTTGCCATACGAGAACAAGTAGTGGTCTCCCGGCAACATTGTGCGTAATCCTGCGCCATCGGTCGGAGACTAACAGCAGCCACATTAGGGAATTACCGTCCCGTGCATAGGCTGCCGTTAAACGAGTGATGCCACGACTCTCGTGTTAAAAAAAGTGCCACCACCATACTGTAACATCGGAGCTAACACGAGAGGACGTCGGATGTCGGCGTGACGGACCGTTGTGCCGTCACGCGAGTGGCTGATCAATGACGTCGCATTACGTTCGGCGTTGAATCGCGGTTCTACAGTGCTCCAGATAAGCGTCAACGCCGAGTACGGCGGCGGCTGCGCGCGTCACGCTGTGGGTAGTCTTCGGGTACTACTTGAGGTCACGGCTGGTAGTGCCTGAGGGAACTGTGACGGCACAACAGTACATCACGGACATCCGACGTTCACTTGTGTTACCTCTGATGCGACAGCATCGTGGTGTCTTTTTTTTAACACGAGAATGGTCGTGCACCCGTGCACCGTGTCTCTACGAACTGTCTGCGTGATGTTGAGGTATTCCCGTGTCCAAGATCTCTCCCCAACGGAGCACGTGTGGCACCAACTCGACATCAACTCCGTCCCAGTTGTGGGCCAGCTTGCCTCGGGAAGGAATACGACGGCTTCGTGACATCATTCCTAATCGAATCGACGCAGAGGTAGTTCTACGACTTACTGGTAAGTGGGCTTATACTGCTAAATTCTTTGTAAATTTCACTCGACATCGTAGTCACTGAAATAACATTACATATTCTCTCAGCACGTCAAGTTTCATTTTGTTTCCTCCTTCCCTTCTAGTTGCTTCACTTTTACGGCAGGAGAGAGAGAGAGAAAGAGAGAGAGAGAGAAAGAGAAAGAGAGAGAGAGAGAGAGAGAGAGAGAGAGAGAGAGAGAGAAAGAGAAAGAGAAACTTTACACAACTTTAGTCGGCCATTAAAACAACATAATGTGCAAGAAATCCTTGGGTAACAGAAGAAATATTGAATTTAATTGATGAAAGGAGAAAATATAAAAATGCAGTAAATGAAGCAGGCAAAAGGGAATACAAACGTCTCAAAAATGAGATCGACAGGAAGTGCAAAATGGCTAAGCAGGGATGGCTAGAGGACAAATGTAAGGATGTAGAGGCTTATCTCTCTAGGGGTAAGACAGATACTGCCTACAGGAAAATTAAAGAGACCTTTGGAGAAAAGAGAACCACTTACATGAATATCAAGAGCTCAGATGGAAACCCAGTTCTAAGCAAAGAAGGGAAAGCAGAAAGGTCGAAGGAGTATATAGAGGGTCTATACAAGGGCGATGCACTTGAGGACAATATTATGGAAATGGAAGTGGATGTAGATGAAGATGAAATGGGAGATACGATACTGCGTGAAGAGTCTGACAGAGCACTGAAAGCCCTGAGTCGAAACAAGGCCCCCGGAGTAGACAACATTCCATTGGAACTACTGACGGCCTTGGGAGAGCCAATCCTGACAAAACTCTACCATCTGGTGAGCAAGATGTATGAAACAGGTGAAATACCCTCAGACTTCAAGAAAAATATAATAACTCCAATCCCAAAGAAAGCAGGTGTTGACAGATGTGAAAATTACCGAACAATCAGTTTAATAAGTCACAGCTGGAAAATACTAACGCGAATTCTTTACAGACGAATGGAAAAACTAGTAGAAGCCGACCTCGGGGAAGATCAGTTTGGATTCCGTAGAAATACTGGAACACGTGAGGCAATACTGACCTTACGACTTATCTTAGAAGAAAGATTAAGGAAAGGCAAACCTACGTTTCTAGCATTTGTAGACTTAGAGAAAGCTTTTGACAATGTTGACTGGAATACTCTCTTTCAAATTCTAAACGTGGCAGGGGTAAAATACAGGGAGCGAAAGGCTATTTACAATTTGTACAGAAACCAGATGGCAGTTGTAAGAGTCAAGGGACATGAAAGGGAAGCAGTGGTTGGGAAGGGAGTGGGACAGGGTTGTAGCCTCTCCCCAATGTTATTCAATCTGTATATTGAGCAAGCAGTAAAGGAAACAAAAGAAAAATTCGGAGTAGGTATTAAAATCCATGGAGAAGAAATAAAAACCTTGAGGTTCGCCGATGACATTGTAATTCTGTCAAAAACAGCAAAGGACTTGGAAGAGCAGTTGAATGGAATGGACAGTGTCTTGAAAGGAGGATATAAGATGAACATCAACAAAAGCAAAACGAGGATAATGGAATGTAGTCGAATTAAGTCGGGTGATGCTGAGGGAATTAGATTAGGAAATGAGACACTTAAAGTAGTAAAGGAGTTTTGCTACTTGGGGAGCAAAATAACTGATGATGGTCGAAGTAGAGAGGATATAAAATGTAGACTGGTAATGGCAAGGAAAGCGTTTCTGAAGAAGAGAAATTTGTTAACATCGAGTATAGATTTAAGTGTCAGGAAGTCATTTCTGAAAGTATTTGTATGGAGTGTAGCTATGTATGGAAGTGAAACGTGGACGGTAAATAGTTTGGACAAGAAGAGAATAGAAGCTTTCGAAATGTGGTGCTACAGAAGAATGATGAAGATTAGATGGGTAGATCACATAACTAATGAGGAGGTATTGAATAGGATTGGGGAGAAGAGAAGTTTGTGGCACAACTTGACCAGAAGAAGGGATCGGTTGGTAGGACATGTTCTGAGGCATCAAGGGATCGCCAATTTAGTATTAGAGGGCAGCGTGGAGGTAAAAATCGTAGGGGGAGACCAAGAGATGAATACACTAAGCAGATTCAGAAGGATGTAGGTTGCAGTAGGTACTGGGAGATGAAGAAGCTTGCACAGGATAGAGTAGCATGGAGAGCTGCATCAAACCAGTCTCAGGACTGAAGACCACAACAACAACAATGTGCAAGTAGTAAAGTGCACTGCTCTGGCAATTCCGAGAAAACTGCGAGAGAAGTTTTACGCTTCTGTTATGCAATTGATGTATCTGTGCGTAGGTGCCGGACGTTAGAGTTCGGGGTGATCGAGTGGTTAGCATTCGAGTGTTGTAAGGCGAACGTGTATGAAGCGACGGTTCGACTCCCGCTCACCCTTAATTTTTAATCTATATTTTTTATCATCGGTCCTATTATTTAATTTATATAACATAACAGAGGTAATATAATTTAAAAAAAACGCTTGTATTTGCACGACGTTTTCGTGAATTTCGTGTTATTGGAGTACTTACTAATTTTAATTAAATTTAATTTTTAGAACAAATAACCATCGACAAATAAATGAAGAAACGCACGGTGTTTTCCTGAAAATTTATGCCCGTCTCGATTTGCGAAATCCCTTATACGAGCAATCTGGTAAGGTGCCCGGAACTATTTTGCACCTCGACGCTTCGAGCTGCAGACACAGAGACAGGTTAACGTGCGTAGCGGTGAGACCTTGCTAACGTATTAAAAACGAATAGTCTAGGTGCGAATTTTTTGAGGATCGCTCAATTTACACTTGTGCTACAACAATGAAGGTTTGAGCGGGAGTCGAACCGTCGCCTCAGATACGTCTGTCGTACGAAGCTCGAACGCTAACTATTTGACCACCATGAACTCGTATTACGTGAGCCACCTACGCACTAATACATCAGTTATATATTGGACGCGTAAAACTTCTCTTGCGATTTTCTCGGAAGTGCCAGAGTAAAGCACTTTACTACTTGCACAATATACAGTATTGTAATGGCCTACTAAAGGTGCACAGTGTTTGAAGTAAATCCGTGATCCCAATGTCGTGGTCTCCCCGTCTCTCTCTCTCTCTCTCTCTCTCTCTCTCTCTCTCTCTCTCTCTCTCTGTGTGTGTGTGTGTGTGTGTGTGTGTGTGTGAGAGAGGGAGAGAGAGAGAGAGAGAGAGAGAGAGAGAGAGAGAGAGAGAGATAGATAGATAGATAGATAGAGAGAGAGAGAGAGAGAGAGAGAGAGAGAGGTGCGGAAAGCATTTCTGTCATTACGACTAACCGTATTGTGGTCCGGCTACTGTGCGTGCCTGAATTGCGGGTTGCAACCGTGCAGACATCTCTGCTACGTTGGTCGCGCTTTCGCCGTCGACCTTTTGTCACGGACACGAACTGCATGGAGGTGCCACTCGACATGGATATTATTTGCGTTAGAACACAAAACTTGCTTCTGGGCCATAGTCGTGCCATTCTACACCAGATTCATAGAATACTTGTCAGGTTTAGGTGAACTCCACACGGCCTAATGGTCGTCATCTGAAAAGCTAAGTTTTATGATTATCTAACTATATTAATTTAAATAGTGTTTTAAAATTTGAGTTCTAATGTTTTTAATTTAAAGGGTGTCTATTTATGAACACGAAGGAAAAAACAAAATAAAATAAAATTTGAAGGCAACATTCCCCACACTAACACCACATGTCGGCCAGAACTTACATCTTCGTACATTTTTTGGACCGAGCTGCTAGTTCACGGCCCTCTTGGGCGTAGTTTCTTAATACTGACGTTGAACCTTATGACGCAAGGTCTAAGTTTTGGTGACTGAACTTTTTAGAAGTATTAATTTACTTTTCAGTTTGTATCTTTTATAGCGTGTTGTATAACAAGCGCCTGTCGCTCTTTATGTTCCTTTAATCTTAGTTTCAAATAACTGTTGATGGCAGTAGCCGAAACGGCGTAATAAGGAAAGAAATTCAATAACGGATCTAGACGGTTTTATTTACAAAATATTCTTATTACCGCAGATTCACACAGGAAATATATATCCTTCATTAACGTATTTAGTGTTTTAACCCTCGCAATACGAAAG
This sequence comes from Schistocerca cancellata, assembly GCF_023864275.1. Taxonomy (NCBI): domain Eukaryota; kingdom Metazoa; phylum Arthropoda; class Insecta; order Orthoptera; family Acrididae; genus Schistocerca; species Schistocerca cancellata. Next base: position 26,549,130 of record NC_064629.1, on the reverse strand, counting down.
AGGAGGGGGGACTTTATGCCCACCATTTGAAAATATTGTAATTTAGTTATTTTACATTTTAAAAGTTTAAAAAAATATTGTTTATGAATTCTTCTGAAAGTTTCGTAAGCGTTTTACATTTTTTCAGTTAAAAAATTTCTCTCTTAATACTGATATCACTTTCCACAATGAATGTCATTTCAGTACTCTTAGTTTCAGGACCTTGCTTACACATTACTATCTCTTTAAAAAGTAAGTTGCAAGTAAAAGTCAACAACAATTAACTAAATTTGTATTTTAAAAATTTTTTGTTGTTGTCATAAAATACCCCCTAGCTTGGTAGCACAAATTAGTGAAAATGCGTAGGTATTGTTAAGAGAGTTGTAAAACATATTTTTAGGTTCAGGACGCTACTTACATATCAGCATATTAAAAAATATGTTGTTAATATAAGACGACAACGGTTAACGAACTTTCTTTTTTAACTTATTTTACTGTGAGCGTGAAGTAACCCCCCCTCCCTCCTTGCCACCCCCCCCCCCTCTCCCCACCGGTAATGCGAGTTATGGAAAATACGTTGGTATTGCTAGGGTTAAGAGTTTGTTGTGTTACTTTTTCATTAACAGCTTTTTTAAGCTAAGACAATCATTTTAAATTGACTGCCTTCTCGTACTGATGGGTGGGTTAATGTAAGTGTGAGGCGGAGGACGTGAGATTTTATGATAGTTGTCATGATGTCAATGCGTGCACTTCAGATCATGACTCACATGAATCTCACAATATTTTAAAAAGACTGCGATAACTCAACCAATGAGCGCCCCATTCAGACCTGAACCCCTCTTTGATCGACAGCGCACTTCACTTGTCCCCAGTATTTTGTGCCATAATATAGCACGAGTTTCTAAAACGCACATTACGTGTGAGATTATTAACAACAAATAACAGAAATATTTATTTCCTTAACAGCAGCTCGTGTGTGTGGCCTTCGGCATTAACTCCAGAACTTCATGCTCGTGCAGAGCGTAGTAAACGTGAACAGAGATAAGCCTGAGGACATGAAACTTTTATCGCCGAGAAGACGACGCGATAGCGCAGCAAGACTTACGTATGCGATCGCAGTCCATATTGATCCAGGAGAGGGCCGCTGGCGCAATTTATTCTGTAAGTTGTGTGTGCACGAGGCACCGCCGCTTCAAAATGCGAACATCCATTGCCAGAAAGCCATAGCTGCGCTGTTTCTCAGTTTCGTGTCACGACTGGCCCGGGGCCGTTTTCCTCCAGAACACTGTAAATTCAGAGTTCGTAAAAAATCTTTCCTCTCTAGTATATGGACAAATGGTTCAAATGGCTCTGAGCACTATGGGACTTAACATCTGAGGTCATCAGTCCCCTAGAGCTTAGAACTACTTAAACCTAACTAACCAAAGGACATCACACACATCCATGGCCGAGGCAGTATTCTAACCTGCGACCGCAGCGGTTGGGCGGTTCCAGACTGAAGCGCCTAGAACCTCTTGGCCACAGCGGCCGGCTATGAACAAAGGTTAGGAATATTATCCCTCTCAGAGCAAAGAAGAATTTAAAAAAAATGTGCTTTCCCTACTAAAATCTCAGTTATTGCATATCGGCAGACCGAACAGTGTGTGTGATGTGGGGGGGGAGAGGAGCATCGAAGTCATCTGCTTACAGATGCGATATCATGCGAGATGGCGGTAACTGCAAATGAAACTCCCAATTTGTTATGAAATTCTGAACCGATTAATGTAACGTAAAGGAACTTTGTGAATCGAAACAGGTAGTATTAGAAGCTAAGCACTTTCATCCAAATAAATATTTGCTATCATGAAGTGAAAGTTTTATTAAAACCATCTCAGCCGATTCAGACTAGTGACGTAAGTGCATTTTCGTTGATTTGGAACTTTTTGGAAAATAAACTACCTAAAGACATTTGATAGTTGACTCGTCAATTCCTTGCCCGAAAAAAGGAAATATCCCAATTCTTACAACCTATAGTTGATTAGCAGAAGATATGGTACAGGAGAAAATTTATGATTGTGGAAACGGTAGTCTCTTCCGTGTGGAACTTGTCACTTTGTTTCTAAGAATTAAATACTACAACCACGTTGGTACCTCATTGCTAATGTGTAGCAGTCTCCAGACTGCATCGCTTTAACGCCACGATAAGTGTCTTGAGTACATATGAAACGATTTGCACTTGTGAGATCAAGCGTTGGTACCCCATTCTCACATGGAAAACCAGGGAGATTTAAAACGGATCTTAGGAGTATCAATTTTCATCTACATACAAATTAAATTTCCGTTATTTTCATTCCAATGCTCCAAATTCTTTCCATTGTTTGCAATGAAGTTAAACTGTGCTTTCTATGTCACGGTTTCTTCTTTTTTACCCCTATGACATTCCACCGCACAGGTAGAAAAATGTGTGGCCAAACATTGTGCGTCCGTAAGGGGACACAGGATCGCCGACAACGTAAGCTGATGAAGTCAGAGTGCATTGCTAATGGTCATCGGGTGACTGTTTCATTATTTCATGTCATTTCATTTACCTAACGAGCGTCTCGTGCTTAATTGGATGCTATCCTTCGTAATACTTCTCTTTACTTTTATTTTCATTAGCTATCGGATCCAAGATATTAAGTCCATGCTTAAGAGCATAAATATGTAAAATCATAAGCATTTAACACTTCAGCAAATAAAGCATATTGTGATCTGCGAGTGAAGCGCGTATCTCGCTACAACGCGCTGCATGCTGCTCTCACGTGATTTTAACATAAACCTAGAAATATTCTTTGATTGGTGCGCAGCTCACTAGTGAGCCATGAAACAGCTGTCCCCAGGCAGCGTTGAAAACTTCGTTTTGTGTCCCGTTCGTGTTGCAGGGGAAGATACTCTGCTTGTCAGTTGACGAGCAACAAAGACATAATGTTCTAGTTTTCGTTGACGTGAGAACTACAACATCAAAAGATATTACGAATATCAGTTGAGTGGTAGTTTCCGTTACTGCAGCAGCACTCCGATGAACACCACTATCATTTGTGAGTTGACACAGCTTCCCATAAGAAGCCACTTATTTTAAATTTCTTCTGTGCTCCTTAGCTTTAACTTCTAAATTTCGTAAGTGTTTGTGCATTTATAAGGCACAGTTCTGCGTTTCGTTACCCGTCTAGAGTATATTTTCGCTGTATTTAGTATAGACAGGACTGTGATTGCTGGGTACAGATGCGAGCTGCTGACTGTTCACTCACAGCTCGAGGCGGTGTTGGCTTCAGTGTCGCAGCTCGAGGCTGTTGCCAATGGCATCGCTGTGGGGGGCCAGACATGGGGATCCGTGGCGTGCCCAGTACGTCCCACGTGTCTCCTGATCGGTCCACCACTGTGGCCGCACCAGCTACTGCCCGGACTGAGGTCGACGCATCACTTGTGTTCGAGTGCGATGTCATTCCGAGGTGTGGCAGGCAGCGAAAGACTTTCTTGGGGGGTGACCAGAGGGTCTCCCCTGTTTGTCTGAAGAACAGGTTTTGGGCACTGTCTGTGGCTGACAAACATCCTGAGTCAGATGCAGTCACTCGCCCTGCTCCAGCGGAAGCCTCTCGGCCCGCGCAATCTTAGCGTTCACACGGGATGGGATTACTCGTAGTTGGTAGCTCCAATGTTAGGTGCGCAATGGGGCCCCTTAGGGATATGGGTGCCAAGAAGAGGAAGGAATCCAGTTTGCACCCTGTGTGGATACTGGGAGATCATTCCATATGTGGAACGAGTGCTTCAAATGGTTCAAATGACTCTAAGCACTATGGGACTTAACATTTGAGCTCATCAGTCCCCTAGACTTAGAACTACTTAAAGCTAACTAACCTAAGGACATCACACACATCCATGCACGTGGCATGATTCGAACCTGCGACTGTAGCAGCAGCACTCTTCCGGACTGAAGCGCGCTAGAACCGCTCGGCCACAGCGGCCGGCGAACGAGTGCTTCCAGATGCCATGAAAAACATAGGGTGCAGCCAATTGCAAGTAGTGGCTCATGTCAGTACCGACGATGTGTGTTCCTTCGAATCAGAAGAGATTCTCTCTGGTTTCAGGCAGCTAGCTAAAGTGTTAAAAGACTGCCAGTCTTGCTTGCACGGTGAAGGCAGAACTCAGCATTTGTATCATAGTCGACAGAACCAGTCCTCTGGTATAGAGCCGAGTGGAGGGTCTAAATCAAAGGCTTAGACTGTCGTTCAACCGTGTAAGTTGCAGATTCCTCGACTTGCGCCTTAGGGCAGTGAGTTTCCGGGTTCCGCTTAATAGGTCAGGGATCCACTACACACAGTTAACAGCTTCACGGGTAGCGGGGGCTGTGTGGAAGGGACTGGAGTGGTGTTTCGTTTTTACATTAGAGGGTCTCGGGAAACTTCAGACAGGGCGTGAGTCTAAAAGACTGCAGGGCAAACACAGGACGACGTAGCAACAATCGGTACTGTAGTTGTAAATTATCGTAGCTGTGTTTGGACAGAACCAGAGCTCCAAGCGCTGATACAAAGCACTGAATCTCAAGTAGCTGTATGTGTGGAAAGCTGACTAAAGCCGGAGATTAACTCAGCCGAAATTTTTACAAAGGATCTAACCGTGTCCAGAAAGGATAGATTAAACAGAGCTGGTAGTGGTGTGTTTCTTGCTATCAAAAGTAGTTTACCTCGTAATGAAATTGAATTAGATAGTTCCAGTGATTTAGTGTGGCTACAGGTTATACTTCACAACCGGAATAAATTAATAATTGGTTCCTTTCACCGACCCCGACTCAGACGAAAGAGTTTCTGAACGGTTCAAATAAAACGTGAGTCTCATTTCAAATTGGTACCCCACTCATATACACAGATGAGCCAAAAACATTATGACCACTTCTCACAGTAAGTGTGTATGTTGTGACTTGGCAAGACAGCCAAGCCACTAGGAGGAAGCCGAAAGGCACGCGTTTAAGCTCACGCAGGCTGGCGTGGGGTCTGGAACAGGTAAAGTAATTATACTAGCAAAAAAAGGTACATAGCTTCTGGAATACTTAACTTTAATCCATAATTGGTGAACATCGGTCTGACGGTACATGCATCACAAGTTAAATAGCAAATGATAATGGCGCCTTGCTAGGTCGTAGCAAATGACGTAGCTGAAGGCTATGCTGGTGTATGCTGCTCGGTGGCGCTGGGGACACGTGACGCGGCAAGAGAAATATATGAGCGGAGCACATACGAATGGGGAATCATTCTAGCGATGGTAAGTAGAGCAAATACGGAAATCCGCCGACTTAAGCAACTTTGACGAAAGCCAGATTCTTGTGGCCCAGTGCCTGGGAGCGAGCATCTCGGAAACGGCGAAGCGGGTCTGCTGTTCGCTTGCTACTGTCGTGAGCATTTGAAGAATGCTGAATCCATGAGTAGGCGACAAGCAGTTGGACGTCCGTACCTCATCACAGAACCCAGGGGTCGGAGGCTTGCGTGCTTACTAAAGCAGGATAGGCGGCGCTCTGTGACAGTACAGTGCTGGCGCAGGCACAAGTGTTTCGGAGCACACAGTGTCGAACGTGGTGTTCCGCAGCAGAGGACCCCTACGTATTGCCATGTAGACCAAAAATTTCTTCAATTATGATTACAGTGGACACGGGATCATCGAGATTAGACCGCGGATCAATGCCATCGTATCGCCTGGTTGGATGAGTCCCGTTTATTGTTAAACCAGGTCGACGGTCGTGTCCAGATACGCTGCCATCCAGGCGAACGGCTGCTCGAAACATGCAGTGCGCCACGGACGCAGGCCGGGGTGAGCAGTATTACGTTACGGGGGACGCTCACCTGGGCTTCTGTGGGACCTGCGGTAGCAATCGAAGGCACCGTGACAGCTGTGGACCACGTGAACATTATTAGGGACCACCTGTAACGCCTTATGCTCGATGTCTTCCCTGACGGCGATGGCGTCAGCCAGCCGGGGCACTATGGGACGCCAGCTCCGCCCACAAACCAACCGGCCGAATATTACGGGAAGTGTGTAATCTGTGCGTGGGCATCTGGTGCCACAAACCTCTGCAAATCTATCAAGTACGTGTCGAATCCGTGGCACGCAGGATCACTGTTGAATTACGTTCCGAGGGTGGACCGACACGCTTTTAAGTAGGTGGTCATAATGTTTTGGCTTATCAGTATAATTACACTTCGTGGTGACTTCAAGCTACCCTCGATACGTTAGGAAAAATTCATGTTTAAAGTCGGTGACAGGCACAATGTCATCCGAAATCGTGCTGAATCCTTTCTCAGAAAATTATTTTGAACAAATAGTTCAGGAGCCCACTAGAAATGTAAATACCTATGAAAACATACTTGACCTCTTAGCAACAAATAATCCTGAGCAGTTAGGGAGCATCAAGACGGATACGGGTATTAGTGACCACAAGGGCCTTGTAGCAAGACTGAATACCGTAACATACAACCCCATCAAAAATAAACGCAAAAATATCTATTTCAAAAAGTAGATAAAAATTAACTTGACGCCTTTTTAAGACAGAGCCTCCACTCCTTCCCGCTGAGAGAGGTGGCGCTGTGGTTAGCACAATGGACTTCGGGAGAACGGCGGTTCAAACCCACGTCCGGCCATCCTGACTTAGGTTTTTGTGAGTTCCCTAAATCGCTCCTGGCAAATGCCGGACTGGTTCCTTTGACAGGGCACGGTCGATTTTTTCCCCATCCTTGACACAATCCGAGCTTGTGCTTCGTCTCTAATGAGCTAGCTATCGACGGGATGTTAAACTGAATCTTCCTTCCTTTTCCACTGCTTCCAGTCTATGTACACGTAGACCATATGTGGTGTTAATTAAAAGAAACAGAGAAATATATAGCAAATGAATTAATGAGAGGCGGTACAGATCCCCATGGGACGTTAAACAGATCAGAACACTCTGAAGAAGCAGTAAAAAAGGACACCACATTTAAAACGTTCAAATGTGTGTGCATTCCTAAAGGACCAAACTGCTGAGGTCATCGGTCCCTAGACTTACACACTACTTAAACTAACTTGTGCTAAGAACAACGCACACACCCATGCCCGAGGGAGGACTCGAACCTCTGACGGGAGGGAGCGCGCAGTCCGCGACATGGCGTCTCAAACCGCCCGGCCACCCACGTGGCCAAATATAAAAGAATCAAAAGTGCCCAAAATTGGCGAAGTTTTACAGAAGCTCGAAATTTAAAGCGATCAACAATGCGAGACGCTTTTAACAATTTCCACAACGAAATCTGACGGAAATCCCAAAGAGATTCTGGTCGAACGTGAAGTACATCAGCGGAATCACGCAGTGAATACCTTCTCTGCACGATAACAATTGTGATGTTGCTGATGACAGTGCCCGAAAGCGGAGTTACTAAACACAGTTTCCCGAAATTTCTTCACCACAGAAGACGAAGTAAGTATTCCGAAATTTCGATCAAGAACAACTGCCAACATGAATAACTTAGGCGTAGATATTCTCAGTACAGCGAAGCTGCATAAATCACTCGCTCCAGATTGTTGGTTGGTTGGTTGATTTGGGGAAGAGACCGTCTAGATCGTATACTCGTTAGGTTCCTTTCAGAGTATGCTGATAAAATAGCTCCATACTTAGCAATCATTTACAATCGCTCGCTCGTCGAAACATTCGTATCTAAAGACTGGAAAGTTGCGCAGGTCACACCAATACCCAAGAAAGGAAATAAGAGTAATGGTTCAAATGGCTCTGAGCACTATGGGACTTAATTTCTAAGGTCATCAGTCCCCTAGAACATAGAAATAATTAAACCTAACTAACCTAAGGACATCACACACATCCATGCCTGAGGCAGGATTTGAACCTGCGACCGTAGCGGTCGTGTGGTTCCAGACTGTAGCGCCTAGAACCGCTCGGCCACCCAGGCCGGCGAAATAGGAGTAAATCGCTAAGTTACGGACCCATATCACTAACTTCGATCTGCAGTAGGATTTTTTTAACCCCGAAGAAAACGATTTTTTGATAATTAGCGAACATGGATTCGGGAAATATCGTTCTTGTGAAACACAAATAGCTCTCTATTCTCACGACGTAACAAGTGGTATCGCCAGGTTGATTCCATATTTTTATATTTCTAAAAGGCTTTTGGCTCCGTTCCTGGTAAGCGACTTCCAATCAAATTGCGTGCCTATTGAGTATCGTCTCAGTTGTGCGACTGGAGTCGTGATTTCCTGTCAGAAAGGTCAAAGTTCGTATTAACTGACGGAAAGTCATCGAGTAAAACAGAAGTAATATCTGGCGATCCCCAGGGAAATGTTATAGCCTCTCTGTTGTTTCTGATCTACACAAACGATTTAGATGACAATCTGAACAGCCCTCTTAGATTGATTGTAGATGATGCTGTCATTTACCGTCTTGTAAAGATGATGATTATCAAAACCAATCCCAAAATGATTTAGACACGATATCTGTATGCCGCGAAATGAGACAATTCAATCTAAATAATGAAAAGTGAAAAGTTATTCTCGTTAGTCGCAAAAGGAATTCGCTAAATTTAGGTTATACGATAAATCACAAAAATCTTAAGGCTGTGAATTCAGTTAAATATTTAGGAATTACAGTTACGAATAAGTTAAATTGGAACGGTCACACAGATAACGTTGTGGGTAAAGCCAATCCAAGACTGCGATTTATTTGCAGAACACTTACGAAATGCAACTGGTCTAGTAAAGAGACTGCCCACACTACGCTTGTCCGTCCTCTTCTAGAGTACTGCTGCGTGGTGTGGGATCCGCATCAGTTACGATTGACGGACTACATTGAGAAAGTTCAAAGAAGAGCAGCTCGTTTTGTGTTAGTGCAAAATAGGGAGAGTGAGTGCTGCAGATTTTTTTTTTCTTTTTGGTCATCAGTCTACTAACTGGTTTGATGCGGCCCGCCACGAATTCCTTTCCTGTGCTAACCTCTTCATCTCAGAGTAGCACTTGCAACCTACGTCCTCAATTATTTGCTTGACTTATTCCAATCTCTGTTTTCCTCTACAGTTTTTGCCCTCTACAGCTCCCTCTAGTACCATGGAAGTCATTCCCTCATGTCTTAGCAGATGTCCTATTATCCTGTCCCTTCTCCTTATCAGTGTTTTCCACATATTCCTTTCCTCTCCGATTCTGCGTAGAACCTCCTCATTCCTTACCTTATCAGTCCACCTAATTTTCAACATTCGTCTATAGCACCACATCTCAAATGCTTCGATTCTCTTCTGTTCCGGTTTTCCCACAGTCCATGTTTCACTACCATACAATGCTGTACTCCAGACGTACATCCTCAGAAATTTCTTCCTCAAATTAAAGCCGGTATTTGATATTAATAGACTTCTCTTGGCCAGAAATGCCTTTTTTGCCATATCGAGTCTGCTTTTATGTCCTTGCTCCGTCCGTCATTGGTTATTTTACTGCCTAGGTAGCAGAATTCCTTAACTTCACTGACTTCGTGACCTTCAATCCTGATGTTAAGTTTCTCGCTGTTCTCATTTCTACTACTTCTCATTACCTTCGTCTTTCTCCGATTTACTCTCAAACCATACTGTGTACTCATTAGACTGTTCATTCCGTTCAGCAGATCATTTAATTCTTCTTCACTTTCACTCAGGATAGCAATGTCATCAGCGAATCGTATCATTGATATCCTTTCACCTTGTATTTTAATTCCACTCCTGAACCTTTCTTTTATTTCCATCATTGCTTCCTCGATGTACAGATTGAAGAGTAGGGGCGAAAGGCTACAGCCTTGTCTTACACCCTTCTTAATACGAGCACTTCGTTCTTGATCGTCCACTCTTATTATTCCCTCTTGGTTGTTGTACATATTGTATATGACCCGTCTCTCCCTATAGCTTACCCCTACTTTTTTCAGAATCTCGAACAGCTTGCACCATTTTATATTGTCGAACGCTTTTTCCAGGTCGACAAATCCTATGAAAGTGTCTTGATTTTTCTTTAGCCTTGCTTCCATTATTAGCCGTAACGTCAGAATTGCCTGTCTCGTCCCTTTACTTTTCCTAAAGCCAAACTGATCGTCACCTAGCGCATTCTCAATTTTCTTTTCTATTCTTCTGTATATTATTCTTGTAAGCAGCTTCGATGCATGAGCTGTTAAGCTGATTGTGCGATAATTCTCGCACTTGTCAGCTCTTGCCGTCTTCGGAATTGTGTGGATGATGCTTTTCCGAAAGTCAGATGGTATATCGCCAGACTCATATATTCTACACACCAACGTGAATAGTCGTTTTGTTGCCACTTCCCCCAATGATTTTAGAAATTCTGATGGAATGTTATCTATCCCTTCTGCCTTATTTGACCGTAAGTCCTCCAAAGCTCTTTTACATTCCGATTCTAATACTGGATCCCCTATCTCTTCTAAATCGACTCCTGTTTCTTCTTCTATCACATCAGACAAATCTTCACCCTCATAGAGGCTTTCAATGTATTCTTTCCACCTATCTGCTCTCTCCTCTGCATTTAACAGTGGAATTCCCGTTGCACTCTTAATGTTACCACCGTTGCTTTTAATGTCACCAAAGGTTGTTTTGACTTTCCTGTATGCTGGGTATGTCCTTCCGACAATCATATGTTTTTCGATGTATTCATATTTTTCCTGCAGCCATTTCGTCTTAGCTTCCCTGCACTTCCTATTTATTTCATTCCTCAGCGACTTGTATTTCTGTATTCCTGATTTTCCCGGAACATGTTTGTACTTCATCCTTTCATCAATCAACTGAAGTATTTCTTCTGTTACCCATGGTTTCTTCGCAGCTACCTTCTTTGTACCTATGTTTTCCTTCCCAACTTCTGTGATGGCCCTTTTTAGAGATGTTCATTCCTCTTCAACTGTACTGCCTACTGCGCTATTCCTTATTGCTGTATCTATAGCGTTAGAGAACTTCAAACGTATCTCGTCATTCCTTAGTACTTCCGTATCCCACTTCTTTGCGTATTGATTCTTCCTGACTAATGTCTTGAACTTCAGCCTACTCTTCATCACTACTATATTGTGATCTGAGTCTATATCTGCTCCTGGGTACGCCTTACAATCCAGTATCTGATTTCGGAATCTCTGTCTGACCATGATGTAATCTAATTGAAATCTTCCCGTATCTCCCGGCCTTTTCCAAGTATACCTCCTCCTCTTGTGATTCTTGAACAGGGTATTCGCTATTGCTAGCTGAAACTTGTTACAGAACTCAATTAGTCTTTCTCCTCTTTCATTCCTTGTCCCAAGCCCATATTCTCCTGTAACCTTTTCTTCTACTCCTTCCCCCCACAACTGCATTCCAGTCGCCCATGACTATTAGATTTTCGTCCCCCTTTACATACTGCATTACCCTTTCAATATCCTCATACACTTTCTCTATCTGTTCATCTTCAGCTTGCGACGTCGGTATGTATACCTGAACTACCGTTGTCGGTGTTAGTCTGCTGTCGATTCTGATTAGAACAACCCGGTCACTGAACTGTTCACAGTAACACACCCTCTCCCCTACCTTCCTATTCATAACGAATCCTACACCTGTTATACCATTTTCTGCTGCTGTTGATATTACCCGATACTCATCTGACCCCTACTATATCTAGATTGAGCCTTTGCATTTCCCTTTTCAGATTTTCTAGTTTCCCTACCACGTTCAAGCTTCTGACATTCCACGCCCCCGACTCGTAGAACGTTATCCTTTCGTTGATTATTCAATATTTTTCTCATGGTAACCTCCCCCTTGGCAGTCCCCTCCCGGAGATCCGAATGGGGGACTATTCCGGAATCTTTTGCCAATGGAGAGATCATCATGACACTGCAGATATGAAACGCGAATTGGGATGGCAATCGTTAAACCAAGGGCGTTTTTCGTCGTGGCATGATCTTCTCACGAAATTTTGATCAGCTTTCCCCTCCGAGTGAGAAAATATTTTTTTTGGCGCCTTCCTATATAGGGAGAAATAAATATCATCATGAAGTTAGGCAAATCGGAGTTCGCACGAAAAGATATGAGTTTTTGTTTTTCGCGCACGCTGTTCGAGACTGGAACGGTAGAGAAATAGCTTGAAGGTGCTTCGATGAACCTTCTTCCAGGCACTTAACTGTGAATCGTAGAGTAAAAAATGGAAATGAATGTACGGCATCGTCGGCCGGGGGGCTCCTGGTCGGGGGAGGTCAGCCGCCAAGTGCAAGTCTTATTTCATTCGACGCCACATTGGGCGACTCGCGCGCCTGTAATGAGGATGAAATGATTATGAAGACAACACAACAGCCAGTCCACTAGCAGAGAAAATCTCCAACCCGGCCGGGAATGCCCACTTGCATGGGAGGCAAGCACATTACCACCCAGTTAAGCAGGCGGACATTGTAATCGCGTAGATATAGATAATACACAGTCTTCATTTATACGAAACGGCTTTAATTCCTTAACATGGAGGAGCATACAACAACAGAAAAAAAGCTACACTTAGAGTAGTTTCATGCTATCAGAAGAATTATTTTACTCCTTGCTCGGGGAAATGCTCCACGAATGAATTTTTCACTCTGTAGCGGAGTGTATGCTGATATGAAAATTCCTGGCATATTAAAACTGTGTGATGGACCGAGACTCGGACTCGGAACCTTTGCCTATTCGCGAGGAAGTTCTGTACAGATTGAACTACCCAAGCACGACTCACGATCCGTCCTCGCAGCTTAACATTCGCCAGTACCTCATCTCCTACCTTCCAAATTTCGGAAGTGCGAGCCTTGGTCTGGCATTCAATCGGCCAAGAAGTTTTACTGCACGAGTCCGTTCGTAATTTCCATACGTTGGTTGCCCCATTTTTCTCTCAGTGCTATTGTCAGGTCTCTTACGCCCTAAACTGGTGGGATCACATTTTTCTGAAGCTCTTTGGGTTTTACGTACAGGCCACTTCACCAGGGGACACCATCACCACCTCTAGAACATAGCCACATATCTCTAAATTTACTAAACAACATGTACTGACAAAGTAGTGCTATGTGCCGGACCAGGATTCGAGCACAGAAATTGAAATTCAGAAAGTAGAAGAAAGGCACTGGCAAATTCAGGCTGCGACGAAGGCCATATAGATCAGCTCTATTGCACTGAAACAAGTTGTCAACATCAAACAAGTTGTCAAACTTTACTGCGTGTGTTAAATATTTGACCATGTATGGTGTTGTTTCAAGTGTTTGTGAAACATGGGCCGTGTTTCAGGAGGAACAGCAGGGTGACGGTCGAAAAAAACTCGAAATTTTTTTAATTACGGAATTCGAATGTCTATACATTGAAGAATTATTCCCCAAAATATTATGCTCGAACTCCAAAAAGCAACGATTCTGTGAGCGTTTAAAGCCGAGGGTGCACAACACAAAACGCCATTGACACAAGTCGTTATCGATGGTATCACCCGTATTCATACCGATTTGAGTAAACCTGATTTGCTGGAGCGTTGTTTGGGCGGTTTTACTCAGAATGTGAAGGAAAGTTTCAATAGTCTCATTTGGTGATGCGCTCCAAAAATAAAGTTCAGCCGAAGCGAAATTGTCAACATTGCTTCAAATTTTGACGTATGTCTATTCAATGTACGCCATACTGCATTAACGCACGTGGCAAATGCCCTTTAAATCAAAATCGCCGATGAAATGCGCCGATTGTGTGACGGCAGAGACGCCAGCGGCGATGCGGTAAGCGACGAAAAGGGCTTTGAGGACGAAAATGAGGGCTTATCAGGTCAAAGTAGGAGAAAGCGGTCATCCACTGGTCGGAGCGATAGTTATTATGGACCAGGAATCGAAGATCTCCCCTAAGTTTCAAGCTTTATCCCATTTTTTAATATGATAATTGCTTGTCAAACTTTAAACGCGTTTTCCACGAAACCACGTTTTCAGGCATGGTTGTCGTCGCCCACACTGCAATTTTCATGTGATTTTAATGATTTCTGGTCTCCCTTAAAGCAAACTGAATTCTCGTCAGCTCATCGTAGCCAATTTTTTTTTACGTTGATATTTCGTATTTTTTTTTCGGCCAAAAAAGAGGGGTCCAAAAATGGCCATTATTTTCAAATATCTGTAATTTCGTTAGATTTTTTTGATATCCCTACGATGAACTAAAATTACATCTGTAAGGATCAGGGCTGTATGTTAATTTCATGTTTCAGATAACCGCAACCGGAGTTACAGTGACAACTGTCGATGTACCAATAAAAACTTCAGCGTATGCTTTATTCATTGTAGCAAACCCATGTCTCTACTACAGTTCATAACGGAGGAAAAAAGTCCTGAATTTGAGAAATATTTTAGTATTTTCGTCCATCACCTTGTCGTTCCCTCTTGGGAGGAGTTTTGGTTTACGGAAAATCTGACAGGGTGCTGGACGTTGTGTTGATATTTCGGCGCATATGTTTAGTGAAAAAGCGTTTTATTACAATTCAGCTCACTGTATCGTTAGTGACCACAACTATGGAAACTACTATCGACCATTAAAACAAAGTAGCACTGGAAATTATCACAATGGTAGAGGTGTCGCGTCTTTCCCAGCCGTGTACATTCTAGCGGAGAGAGAGAGAGGGGGGGGGGGGGGACGCACAATGAAGGAATTATCCTAATGGGATGGAAATCGATGAATGTGATGTACCCGTACAGAGAAACAAATGATTACAATTTCAGAAAATTTCGATTCTTTACTCGAGAGGGAGAACTTCGCAAGTTAAACAAGTCAGTGACGCGTTGGTCCATTTCGCCCTTATGCAAGCATTGATTAACAGAGACAGGCTCTGTCCACCTGGTGCGTCAGATTGCCGGAGTCCCGGGCTGGTAGGAGGGCCCTGCCCATAATGCTTCAAACGTTCTCAATCGGGGAGAGATCCGGCGACCTTGTTGGCCGAGGAAGGGTTTGGTAAGCAGACAAGCAGTAGAAACTCTCGCCGTGTGCTGAAATGCAAGCCCAGGATGGCTTACCATGAAGGGCAACAGAACTGGGCATAGAATATCGCGGACGTACTGGTGCCGCAGATGACAACCAGAGAGGTCCTGCTACCGTATGGCGGCCGACAGTCACGTTGGTATCCCACGGCTGCCCGTGGCGCCTCCAGACATGTCTTGGCCTGGAGTCCCGCTCCGACTAAGCCCCAATGACCAGCGACTGTCAGAGGGTCAAGTAGTGGGGAATAATGTTTGCTTACTTCTGTCTGTTTTTCGATGTGAGACCGAGCCAACTCTAGACAATTTTTTAAAACTTTAATTGTCAGTTAAGCTGATGTAGTCATTTTCCTTTAACAGCTTTTCATGTGTATATTTCTCTCTCATTTTCAACCATTCTCTAAAACAGCGTCATTTTTTCTTTAAACCCAATGACAGTCATTGCTAGAAATACTTTATCTCCACGTGTAGCCATTCCCACTATTGGCAAATACCAGCATAAACAACAGCGTCTGCTTGAAAAGTACTGTTAAACTGACAAACTTGTTGGCTCGTGTATGGGCTTGTTTGACAAAACCGTGGGTAGACGAGAACGAATTAGGCAAATAAGTTTGATCGTGTGCGGTGGCCTTTAAATAAAATATAATTTATTGACTCTTTTCTTATCAACACCACTCCGCGGGGTCCATGCAATACGACTGATTGTAAGCTGATGTGAAAGTGTGTTTTATCAGTCCGCTTAAAAGTCTAACATAGCGTAAAAGTATTATCTTCTTCCGTTCCTTCTCTCTTTGGCTGCTTTGTAACTGCCCTTTTCTCTTTACAAGCACATCTCCACTGTTAGTGATGAACATCTAGGCGACAACTGGACCAGTGCAAACGAAGCACTAGTTTTTACAAGGTCTTGAGAAAGCGGCTGCAACCTCGCGTATTATGGAGGCCCCAATCATAACATTCACCAGATGTGATTTAAGCAGTACGATGGTTGGACCTGGTCCTTACACCACACTTAGCAAATACGTTACTCACTGCGCTAAGTAACATACTTTTTCATCCAGTTAACAGAAAACGTGCGTGCACATTAAAAGTTTCACTCACAGAGCGTCATTTATATAATTATAATCAGTTTATTACAAGAGTTTTAAAAGCACAGGACTGACTACAAGCATATCGAATAATTCAATCTCGAGGCTATAAATTACCTGCTACTTTTTATCTTGTTGTGAATCGGACACATTCAGTTTCCATTATTTATTCGAAAGCTAGGAAGTAACTCAGACCTTGTACCACCGCAGATATCCAGAGCTTTCATTAAACAATCGTATCATTTAATCAGTAATAACTAAATGAAGGTAGTCATATAATTTAATTTTTGATATACTAATTAGCCTAGATTCAGTAAAATTTTATGGTCGAATTTCATGTGTATAACTACAGTGTACTGAACAAGTAGTCCTATCGATATCACCCCCCGGGAAAGGGGTCAGTGTGCCCAAAGTTTCAGTTTGCTAGCAAAAGTCTTTAATTCTTTGATCATAATCCACAAGATGGGAGCTAATGTGAAGCAGCCGTTGCACAGTTCGGACGCGGTTACATTGTTCAAAGCCCCACTCCACAATGCACAGTGAGTGCCAAAAGGATGCCGTTCCAACCGTCCCTGTTACGTCCACGCGGTGGTGATAAAATCATTTTCCAAAACCTTCACGTACCGTTCGGTCGACACCGTGCCATCGAGGAATATCGCACTGATTATTCCGTGACTGGACATTGCAAACCACACAGTCCCCTGTAGAGGGTGAAGAGACTACTCGATCGCGAAATGTGGAAACCTCTGTCCCCCAAATGCGCCAATTTTGCTTATTGACGAAGCCATCCAAACGAAAGTGGTCTTTAAGCCAAACCATGCGCATGCGCATACTAATTCCCATCGTACCCCGCGACCAACCGTGCAGTTTGAACGTCCTAACGCAAACCGTTCAGAAGTTATGACGGTTTTATTTCATATAGCTCAGTAATTGTCACCCTGTACGTTTCTCCCTGATTCGACTCGCAAGGGTCATCGCGATTTAATTAACTTAAAATATGGACAATTATAAACGGTTGAAAACAAATTGCTACTCATCGACCAAAGTGGATTTTATAGAAAAGTTTCCACTTCCTCCCTCTTTCTTAATCAACTCTGAAGAATTTTTTTACCATGATAGGTGCACTTGAGCATTTGAGTAGAATGCACTTTTCCTCCGCTCGTGAACGAGACAACGCGGCTTGTGTACGCTGTGCAGTCTGCCAACATGCCTCGAAGGGTCATTTCAGACTTAAAAGGTGCGCGCATTGTCACTTGGGATGTCAGCAGGGGAAGTAGGTCGCGGAATGGGCGTACACCACAACGACGTCACTCCAGCGTTCAGCGGCTATTATGAGAGACAAGGTTGAGAGACAAGATGTGCCTCGTAGAACTCATCCGCGGTCAACATCACCAGCTGAAGGCCGAAAGCAGAAATTGTGGATCGTAGGTATTCCGAGAAAAAAAGCAACAAAACTGCATGCTCCCCTTTTGGACGCAACTGCGAGGGTTTTGTCAATTAAGACAGTATGTAACTTACGAATGGGGACTGCATCAGGAGTAGCGTGCACCACGAACACCACACCAGTTTTAGGAGAGTCAGCGTTGGTCGCTGAAGTTGAAATCTTTGTGTCTGTTGCAAATCAATTTCAATCACTGCGTGACCATCATCAGTGCTGTATATAAAACAAGAATAAAATAATCAGAGTGTACCATAACATACATCTGCCCAACTATACAAGTGCTGGCCGGGGTGGCCGAGCGGTTCTAGGCGCTACAGTTTGGAACCGCGCGACCGCTTCGGTCGCAGGTTCGAATCCTGCCTCGGCATGGATGTGTGTGATGTCCTTAGGTTAGTTAG